>NC_044315.2:89505959-90105959 GCF_007474595.2 Lynx canadensis
GCCCACTTCTCCAGACACATCTGGCATTGCCTCCTCTGTCCCCAGAGCACCAGCCCTCTCGGTCCTTCCAGGCTCAGGGCTTTTTGCACCTGCTGGTCCTTCCTCCACCAGGAATGTGCTCTCCTACCAACTCCTATACACCCTTCAGGCCTCCGTTCAAATGTCACTTCCTCAAGGGACTGTCCTTGACTCCCTAGATCAGGACACATTGGATATTGTCTTAGTTTCCTCAGGATTCCATAACCAACTGCCACAAACTGGGTACTTTAAAGCAACAGAAGTTTTGTCTCTCCTGGTTCTGGAGGCCAGCAGTCCGCAGTCAAGATGTTGGCAGGCTTGGTTCCCACTACAGACTCTGAGAGATCATGTGTCTTGTGCCCTCTCCCAGCTTCGGATGGCTACTGCTAATCCCATCCCTCCAGCCTCTGCCTCCAGCCTCATATCACCTTCTCTGTGTGTGCAGCTCTCCCTCCTTTTCAGTCTCATCAGGACACCACCCTTGGATTTAGGGCCCACCCTGGTCCTGGGGATGATCTCACCCCAAGATCCTTCCCCTAATTACATCTTCAAAGACCCTTATGCCAAATAAGGTTGCATTCTGAGGTTCTGGGGGGACAAAAATTTGGGGGGATCCTATTCAACCCATATCCCATCTATAGAGAATTCATCATAATTGGAAATGATCAGTTATTGGTGTCAGACATCTGTGTTTTTGGTTAGACTTTCAGGTCTATGAGAGCCATGACGGGATCAGGGTATCCCTGCTGCCTCTACAGTGTCCAGCCAGGGCAGACATGCTAAGCTATTTGCAGAATGAATGATGGGGGCTGGCAGGCTCTCAGAAAGGAGGCAGGAGAGGGCACACCCAGGGGCACCCCACTACATCTTTCTGTCCTACAGTGAGGGAATGGGAAGGCACAGGTGGGGTACCCTGAGATGCTCACTGATGCAGAGAGTGCCAAGGACAGGGAATCACTGGCCAGAGTCCCCAGAGGTTAACCACTCCCACGTGCTTAGCCATCAGAGATTTCCCCTTGGTGTCTTCAAGGAACTTCAGTTTTCCTTGAAATCTTTTCCCATTGCTTAATTATCTTCCAGCCTCATAGCAAGAGAGAGGACACAATAGATTAAGGAAGGCCAAGAGGACCTTGCATCAGGACTGTGAGCTTGGAGACGTGAGGAAGGGGGGGATTCCCTCCAAGGCCGAGGAAGTCTGGTCAAAGCAATAGAAAGTCGTTCCCTTAGAGGGATGGAATGTTAGAGTGGCTGAGAGGGCGAGCTCTGAACTCACACTGGCCTGGGTTGGAAACCCAGATCACCACCTGCTGACTCAGGGACCTTGGACGAGTCCCATGTCCTCTCTGGGCCTCATTCTCCTATCTGTGATATGGGAATAATAGTGTCCACTTCCACAGCGTACTGTCAGGGTTTATTGAGAGCATAGCACTGTGTCTAGCATGTGGCAAAGTCTCAATAAATGTTGGTGATTTTCCATGGCAGAGGTCAGGAGAGATGGGGGGAACTCAGGGAGCTGGAAATAGGTCCAGAGTCCCTGATTTTGAGTGTCTTTGCAAGTCCACAAAGGCAGGACCACACCTGTCCTGTCACTGTTGTACCAGTCCCAGCCCGTGGAGGACCTCCATAAACACAGAATGATTGAAAGGTTGAATGAATGAGTGAATGAATGAATGAATGCCAACAATCCTTCTTTTCTCCAGCTGCAGAGGCCAATAGGTAATTTCTCATTCATGCATGTCTCCCTCAGCCTGGCCTTTCTTGCTTTCCTGGTGTCCTCGCCCAGCCTCCAGACTCTTTGACCACTGATATCACAGAATTCTTTCCAGCGTTGATTGCTGAGATGGAGTAGCCTCCCTACCCCAAACCCCACAACCTTCCTCACCCCTTCCCACCTCTGGTGATGCCACCGAGCTTCATGATTAATTCCCCTCCAGAAACGTTCTGATGAAGCCACATGCTCACGCCAGGCAGCCTCCCAGATCAAGGATTATTTCACAAAGCTGCTTTTCTCTTTGTGACCTGTATTCATTAGCTGCTGCAAGGGTCATGCGGTCCGGCTGGTTCAGCGGGGCCACCTCTGAGCAGACAGTTGCCCTGGAGGGAAAGCTCTCCCCAGCCTGCCCACGGAGGAGAAGTTTGATGCTGGCCAAACCCAGTGGCTGGAATATTGGGGAGGAAGTGGACACCTGGCAGGGGGAGGGGTATTCTCAATGGGAAAAAACTAAGGTGAGCCATATGATATTTCTGATATTCAGCCATTTGTTGACCCATAAGAATGTCATTTCCACCCAATAGGACCATCTAAAGTTGCCTCTACAGCAAGAGAGAGGGAAAGGAGGAAGGAGCAGAACTTTGTGGAGTCAGAAACTGGTGTCCAGTCCTGCTCTGCTACTTGTCAGCTGTGTGGCATGGGAAGTGTGGCCTCAACTCTCTGGGCACACTTGTCAAGTGTAGGTAATCAAGGTACCACCTTGCAGGGAGGGCATGTGATTTCTTTGCAACGGTGTGCATCAGTGCCTACCTTAGTGGCTGGTGTAGTAAAAGTACACGGCCAACGGCAGCTGTTTTGGCATTAACTAGTAACTCATGGTCCCTGGGAGGGTGCAACTGTCTTCTGACTGGTGCCCAGCATTCATTTCAAAGGAAGTTGTGTCTCTGGCGAAGGCACCCAGGGGCTCCAGGAGATCTTGGGGGAAATGCACATTCGTTGATACCAAAAGACCCTCTGCAGCCCTCTCCCATTGGCAGATAAGCCTAGACTTTAAGTCAGTACAGAACCTGGTACAGACAGGACACTGATAAATGGGATGAATAAGGCAGATATATCAGCTGACCTCTTGGAAGACAGAATAGGCTTTGAGAAGTATGAGGTACCAAAAAAATTAGGCAGGGGTGGAGATCTGAGAATGGGCACAGCAGAAAAGCAGTAACCAGTACCTAGAGGAGTGGAGGGTTTTTAAAGGAACATGGAAACCACTGGCCTTTTGAGCCCAAGGTTGTGGCATGGCGGCGCCCAGGGCGCTCTCCATGGTGCCGAATCACCATTGCTGGCTGGGCGTCCAGCTGTCTCACCTATGCCTGGGCCCAGTGAATCCTGGCCACCTTCTTTCAGGAATTCTGAGCCAGGGAGAAAAGAGGGGGTGGAGATGCGGCAGAGAGTGCAAGGTGACACCAAACAAAGGCTGCTGGTCAGACACAACCATTGTCAGACTACTGGAAGGAGAGACCTCTGTTTTCACAGTATTGCTGTCACCAAGCAATAACTCCCTCAGTGGGAAGCACGGGCAACCGTCCCACACCCATTGTGCTCCCGATGCTACCTTTATGGTGGAAGCCAAACCCACCACGTGTCTCCAGACCTATGATCTGTGCTCACACAGCTTACTCTTGTCCAGCAGCTCTTTGCAGGCCATTGCACACATTCTGTTCCTTTCAGACCCAGGCCTTTTGCCCCCACCTCCTCACCTCATCATCTGAACCACCCCTCATATCCTTCAAGGCCCATACCCATATCTTCTCTTCCAGGAAGCCTCTCTTGACCACTTCAGCCACCCCCCTCACTCCCCGACCTCCTACAAAACTTAGAGCTAAGTTTAGCAAGCAACGCTTCTCTAGTTCTCCACGAGCATCCCCATGCAACTGTGGGCCCTCAGAGGACCCGATTCTTGCTTTTTCTCACCTCTGTGCAGCAGAGCCAGGCCTGGACTGTGCATGAACACCAAAATCAACAGCAAAAGCAGCAGCACCATCATGAAGAAGCACTAATGTGTGCTAGGGCTGTGTTGATCCTTTTCGTGCTTCATCTCATTGAGAACACAATAAATCTTTGAAGCAGGTCCTATTATTATTACCATTTATAATAGGAGGCTCAGAGGGATTGAGTAACCTGCCTGAAGCCATACATTCACCAGAGCCAGGGTTCAAGCAAAGGTCTGTCTGGCCTCAGAGTCCAGCTCTTAACTGCCAGTCTATCTGATTCATAGCAATGACCTGTAACTGAAACACACACTGAAACCAGCCTGGCTCTGCTGCTTACTCTGGTGAAACTCTACCTCTGAAAGGACCAGTGCCACAAGAATCAGAGATGGCAAGGTTTTTGTTTTTGTTTTTTTTTTTTACTGGGGTGGAGCAGACAGCACTGCAGTCTTCCCCCTGCTTCTAAGAACAGTCTCATCACTTAGAAATTGCATTCATTTCTAAACACTTATTGAGCACTCACTGCATGCCATGAATCATGCGTTACAATGAGTACTGGGTTAGACGGCCATAAATACAATGCAAGTTGACACTGTCAGCCTGTGATCAAAGCTTTTAGAGAAAGAATTAGAAAAGGACTCAGTGGTCCAGCCCTGTCTCTCTTCTGGGGGCCCCACCAATAGTTGGCACCAGCTTCTATGCTTTCAGAAACGTCCTGGAGTATTCTGAAGATTCCATGGGCTCCAAGGGAGAAATGAGGGACATTTGAGGCTGGGCTTCTAGAATTTTTAGAGGACAGTGAACCATAGACATGACTTATCTGGTGGCTTCTTGCTTTGTCAGGTCATTGGATAACATCTGATCATCCACAGAGCCAAGCTGGTCCATCAGGATGGGTTTCTGTGTGTGCATGGTGTGTTTGTGTGGTGATGGGTGCACATGCATGCCTATACACTTCTGCATTTTAATTTTCCATTAGAGACATATCAATGCTGACAAGGAACAGAAGCAGGAACATGATGAACTCATAAGGTTATTGGAGCATGGGTGCATGATGGGGGAAATAAGATAAGTGAAAATAGATCATCCCCGTGTGTGTGTGTGTGTGTGTGTGTGTGTGTGTGTGTGTTTAACTCCAGCCAATGAGGAAATCAGCTCTCGGAGCTGATGGTGAGCAGAGCAGGGGCTCTCTGGGGAGCTCTTGGAATTGCAAGGTTGGGGTGAACAGGAGCAATTAGGATGCTTGTGAATGGGCCTGATCAAGTGTCTCTTCCCGACCGTCCCCCAAGATGTCCCTCTGGGCACTGCCTTGGTCTCAGCTTGTAGTGTCCTAGCCTGTACCAAGCAGCAGCCTCCCGGCTCTGAGCCTGCCCTTTGAGCCACACCCTGCTGCACCCTCTTCCCTACATCTTTCCCAAAGGGGCTGTCATCATGTCAAAAGCCCAGTGCTTTTTAAAGGACCGTTCTTCCTTCCCTTTGATTCTTCCCTTGTTTCCCTGGGCCTTCTAGAGAACAAAGTGCATGACTGAGTGGTAATATATCCCTAGTGTTGTCGTTGATTTCACGCTCCTGTTGATGGGGTGGGATTTTGATTGCTGGTTCAGTGGATTCCTCCTCTGCCAGAGAAGGGTCAATGCCCCCATGTGCTTCCTGAGAACAAGAAGGGCCTCTCAGCCACTACCACTCAAGAGCAGAATTGTTCACTTGCTCAACAAATATTCGCACCTACTATGTGCCAGGCACAATTTCAGTTGAGGGGATCAAGCCATTGTTAAATTTTTTTTTAATTTTTTTTTTCAACGTTTATTTATTTTTGGGACAGAGAGAGACAGAGCATGAACGGGGGAGGGGCAGAGAGAGAGGGAGACACAGAATCGGAAACAGGCTCCAGGCTCTGAGCCATCAGCCCAGAGCCCGACGCGGGGCTCGAACTCACGGACCGCGAGATCGTGACCTGGCTGAAGTCGGACGCCCAACCGACTGCGCCACCCAGGCGCCCCTAGCCATTGTTAAATTTTTAGACAAATGCTCTGGCTTTCATGGGGCTTGTGCCTTAGCAGCAAGGGCAATGGTGAGAGACCTACAGGGGCAAATCCAGGCTCTGCCCTTTACCAACTGTCAAACCTTGAGAAAATGACCTAACATCTCCTAGCCTCCGTTTTCCATTTTGAAAATGGAGAGAACAAGAGTGCATCAGTTATCCACTTCTGCAATAATGCCTGACAAACAACCCCCACGTCCCAGCGGCGTGTGACAAGCACTGATCTCTCACAGCCCTGGAGTCCGCTGGTGGGCCATAGGTCTTGTAGCTTTTCAGGCTTCGGCTGGGCTCACTCTCACGTTTGGGGATCGGGGGGGGGGGGAGCTGTCAGGTGGGGTGACTCGGGAGACTCAGCTCTGTATTATGTGTCTCTCGTTCTCCGTTAGGCTAGCCTCTGCATGTGCACAGTGCAACGGCAGAGTGCCAGAGTGAGGGAAGACCCCATTACACAACAGATTTTAGAGCTGTCCTTGTATCAGTTGCTAAAACCCCCCTTGACAAAAGACAGCCTCTTGGAGATTCCAGGGTGAGAGGGGAGGATGGCAAAAGATGTGGATGCAGGGAGAGGGTGAACCTTAGCTCCATTTTTATGACCTACAACAGACTTCCTCCCAGGGCCCTTGGGGAGATGATCTAAGAAGGACGTAAAGCCCTTAGCCCAGCTCCTAGTTCACACCAGGGGCGAAAAAAGAGCTTAACAAACAGACAGACAAACAAAAACACACAGGTTTTTGGGTGAATGAGGGCGGGCTTCAAGCAGGTCTTGCTTATGGTGACACCCCCCAAATACCCCACAATAACTGATGAATGAATGAGCTTCCAGACATGAGGATAGCTGATTGCAACAATCATCTTATCCTGACAGAGGCTGAGGCTTCGCCTGGTGTCCGGGGGTTCAGATGGACCCCTCTCTCCACCCCTCTAAGACCTCTATGGTCAGACTAGAGGAACAGGTTCAGGAGCATGCTGGAAAAACATTCTTGCTGTCAAAGCTTCCAGAACTGATGAGGGAGGCCTCCTATCTGGGGGTGATTGTAGCATGGGTCAGGGGCAGGAAGGGGGGACAGGTAAATGCTGAAAGCTTTTTCTAGCCTGTGTTTCTCCTGGACACACAGGAGAACTACACTTCCTGGTGCCCCCCACCCCCCGCTGCCCCGGCAGTGAAATGGGGCTATGCCACTGAGTTCTGGCCAATGGGTGGGAGCAATGTATATCACTTCCCAGCCTCACCCCCAAACCTCCTGCATGATCCCCCATAGCTTTCTCTTCCCTGATCTCCTCATCAGAGGCAGAGAGTCCAGAGAGGGCTCTAGGGCAGGGTGGGAAGGCTATGGCTCACGGGCCAAATCGAGCCCTCCATCTGCTCTTATAAATAAAGTTTTATCGGAACACGATCATGCCCATTCCTTTCTATGTTGTCTGTGTCTGTCTTCACACCAAGATGGCGGACTTGAGTAGCTGCCATTGTATGGCCTATGGTGCTAAAATATTTGCTGTTTAGCCCTTTACAGAGAAAGCTTTCTGGCTCCTGCTCTGAGGGATGGTGGAGCCACCAGCTGGAGGGAGCCCGGGTCCGTGGGTGCCTCCGTGGAGCACAGCCTCCCTTTCTGCAATAAGCCCCACCGGACTGTGACATAAGCGGGAAGGACGCCTCCATTGTGCTGAGCCGCTCAGATTTGGACACTATTTGCTCTTGGCAGTCCATCTGCCCAAGGAGCTATGATTCTTGGATCAGCAGAAACATGACTGTTGGTCCATTTTCTCACTCTGTGCCCTGCACACCCTGGGAAGCAGGCCTGTCTCCAGGCCAGGGTTCATGCGGGACCACAGTCGTCAGACCTGGTGACCTTGAACGGTGATCTGGGTGTTACTTTTAGAGAGCGGTGGGGGCCGTTCTCTCCTGAGGGGGTGCTACAGGAGTGAGGGGAGCCGGGAGGGCGGGGAGGGAAGCCCACGGGTGGCCGGTGCTGGTGCCAGCCTGCTGGCCTTGCAGGGACAGCCCTGCTCTCAGGATAATCATCTTAGGCAACTTGACCTTGAGGGTTTGTCAATCACTGGCTGTGCCATCCTAGATAAGTTACTTGACGCCCCTCTCCAAGCTTCATTTGTCTTATCTATAAAATGTGATCAGAGTCCCTGTAGCCTAGAGTTGCTGGCGACAGAAGAAGTCTCCAGCAGAGAGGCACATCCTCTGCCCTGAGTGGCATTTATATACAGTATCACTTCTCTGTGGCTTACTGTCAAAGCTCTGGCCCCTGGAAAGCTCACTCCCTTCCAAGGAATCCCCCTGCCCATGGCCCTGATGCCCGGGGCACAGCTTCCCACACAAGGGACCCAGTGCTCACCTGCCGACTGGGTTGAGCCACCACTGAGGCGGGCGGCTGGCTGAGAGGGTGTGAAGGGCATGGCCAAATGCTCCCGGCAGCCATGCCGGGCCACGCACCAGAGGAGCAAACAGGGGTCCCACGTATGGAAAGGGAGCCCCAAGGCTTCCAGAAGACACCGTCCAACGGAACGGTCTGAGGTTCCACGTCTGCACCCGACCGCTGGGGCCGATGGCAGGTCTCAGAGTCTCACCCTCGGCTTACGACACGCAGCCCCTGAGCCCTTGAAGCACAACTGAGGGACTGGAAATTGTACTTTAGTTACTTGAATTGAATTTAAATGTGACTCAAGTTCATTTCGTGAGTTTTCGTTCGAACGTGGCCATGGCGGTCATCTGGGAGGTGTTAGTGCTTTCTTGTCAATGCTCAAGGTCTGGAAGTTTCCTGGCCTCGGCCCCCCGGGCTCTCTCGCCTTTGTTATTCTTTCTCCCCCAACTCCTCCAACTTAAGTTACCCTGGGGTGGGGGGTGGGGGTTTCTCCTGAAACCTGGGGCTGCGGGGCCGAGGTCCCACCCGGCACTTAGGTGCCTGGGGCCTGCCAAGGCCAGCTACGGTCGTGTGCGTGAGCATGTGGTGGGACACAGCGAGGTGCTGGAAGGCAGAACGTGGCCAATGGAGCCAGGCAGGCACGATGGAGAAGCAGGCAAGGCCTGTGTTTCCTGCTCTGTGGGTGTGGCCTTGAAGCTCAGCTCTTACCCGCAGTTCCCCCTGCACAGAGCTCTTAACGGCAGAATCCAAAACGAGCTGTTCTGGGAATAGGTTTCCCAGGCCATGAATTCCTTAACCAGCATCATTTACCCTGTCCCTTCTCAGACCAGCCGTTCATTCTGCTTCTCAATCAGGCGTCTCTGGAGGTGGCAAAGGGAACAAGGGGGAGCGGAGGGGGCTGGCGGGGTCTGCAGGGCACGGGGTATGTTGGGGCAGAGTGCTGGGTGACGTGAGCAAGGTAGCCAACCTCTCTGGGCCTCAGTTGACTCATCTGTCGAGAAGTGTACGTGAGCCACAGGAAAGGCCTTACAGAGGGCAAGGGGACAGTATCTGGGCCATGCCACCCATTGTCTGCTGAGCCCAGAGACAGCCAGCAACTTACTTATAATTACACGGCCAGCAAGGAACAGACTGCATTCCAACCGCCATAAGCTGGGGCCTCCACTCTCCGATCTGAATCCAAAGCAGCAGGTGGTGGGGGCTGAGGAGCTGCAGAGAAAGGGGCAGCATCACGGACTTCAGAGCTTGAGGAGGGTGGGGAGGGGGTGCGGTGGGGGTGGGGCCGGCCCCAACCAGGACCTTGAAGCAGGAACCACTGTGGGGCTCCCCGGAGCCAAGAGGCTGGGGATGTTGGCTCAAATGTTGGCAGATTGTGCGATCCTGACGGAGCCCTAGTCTTCTCATCTATCAAATGGGCATAATCCTGGCAGCCAGGGTGTTGTGAGAATTCAGTGCACTGTTGTCTCTAAAGCTGGAGCGTTGGAGGTAAGCAATCAGTGGTAAGAATGAATTCCGGGGGCGCCTGGGTGGCTCAGTCGGTTGAGCGTCCGACTTCGGCTCAGGTCATGATCTCGCCGTCTGTGAGTTTGAGCCCCATGTCGGGCTCTGTGCTGACAGCTCAGAGCCTGGTGCCTGTTTCGGATTCTGTCTCCCTCTCTCTCTGCCCCTCCCCCCAACTTGCTCTCTCTCTCTCTCGCTTTCTCAAAAATAAATAAACATTAAAAAAAAAAAAACAAGAGCGGCAACTCCAGCAGGGCAGAGGAGGGTGTTCAGGGAAAGGACCAGGAAACGGGCCTGTGTGTACCTCTCCTAAGAACAGCCCCTCCTAAACCAAGGCTGAGTGGGAGCCTGAAACAGAAGCTCTGATGGGCATGAGGGCTGGTGAAAAAGCCCCTGTCCTGGCTGTGACCTTGGCCGACCCTTCCAACTCTAAAAGGCGGCAGGAATGGGGACCTGAGGTCCTCAGGTCTGAAGATTTAAAAGCCCCCCCCCCTCCCAGCTTGCCCCCACCCTCTCCGCTGATGGGGAGCGCGTGGGGCGGGAGCGCAGGGGAGGGAGGGAGTCTTCTGGCTTCTATCCACCCAGACTTGCCCTGGGGTTCCCTGAGAACCTTGAATTCATTAGTGGCTGCAGCTCTGAGCCTTGATTAAAAAGATGCTTTTTCCCTTTTTTCATTCCCCCTTGGTTCTTTCCTGGGCAGTGATTTCAATTTGCAGCTGGCTCTCTCTGGGGTGGGGAGGAGGGCAGGGCTGGGATTGGGGCGGGAGGTGGGGGGGGGGGAGGCGGCGGCTAGGCCCTCCTCCTCGCCCTCTCCCCTTTCCTTCTGTCTCCTCTCCTCCTCTCCTCTGCTGGCGCTCCACCCCACCCCCCCTCCAGTCACAGGCCAGTATCGGCCACACCTGCAGTGCACATTGATTGCCTGATTAAGGGGGAGATTGGTCCCTGCTGTCATTAGCATATAGTTAGCGGCGACCCCTCTGCTTGGCCTCTGCTCCGACCATGGGAAATGGGAACCCAGTGAGAGGAAGGGCTGGGCAAGGGGGGCACGCAGAGGCTTCTCAGTGTCAGGTGCGGGGGCGGGGGTAGGGGAGGGAGAGAAGGGCCCAGAGGCCTCCTTGCCTCTCTTGGCCCAGAATCTTCCACTGGGACCAACGGACCTTGGCTTTTCCTCTCTTCTAAATGGGGACACTGAATGCAATGCATCCTAAGAAAGTGTTGCTGGAATCAGAAGAGAGGAAGGCCCTTGCCTCCCCGCCCGACCTCCCCAACATCTCCCCAACATCTCCCCAACATCTCCCCTCCGTCCCAGCCCCTCTGCCTGCCTGGACTGGGAGTCCCCTCCAGCTGAGCTCTCTCCTTCTTGTGGACTCTTACTTTCTTTTTTTTTCTTTTTTAATTTTTTTAATGTTTATTTATTTTTGAGAGAGAGAGAGAGAGAGAGAGAGTGCAAATGGGGAGGGGCAGAGAGAAAGGGAGACACGGAATCCGAAGCAGGCTCCAGGCTCCGAGCCGTCGGCACAGAGCCCGACGCGGGGCTCGAACCCACGGACCTCGAGATCATGACCTGAGCCGAAGTCGGCCGCTCAACCGACCGAGCCCCCCAGGCGCTCCTGGACTCTTACTTTCAGAGCACGTTTGCCCTCCTTGTCCCGCAGAGGCAAGCAAGCAGCCAGCTGTTCACCCCAGGACTTGGGACTCTGATGGCTGTCTCCCGTCCACATCCGTGGCTCAGCACAAACGTGGAGTAGTAGCGACATAAGGGCCACAGATTTCCCCCTCCCAACCTTTAGACGAGAGCGAATTTGAAACCGTCGAGAGTACATAAAGCCAGCTCTATACGCTGTCATATGAAGCCACGGTTCCGTACGTTCAGCGGCAGTAAAAATCGCAACTTTTCTGTAAAGCAAAACCCAGAAACACCCTGTGCTCCGGGAGAGGCTGGGAGGGACACCCCCAGAGCCGGGGACCCAGGGGCCTCGCTCAGCCTGGGCAGGTTCCCTGCTGGTCCTCAGAGCGTGTGGGCGGGGCCTGGAGAGGGAGCCGGGTGGGGGTGGGAGCATCAGCTTTGGGGGCAAGTCTGAATGTTAGTTATCATGTAGCAACTTTGTCACCCTCTGCCAGCTCACACCCTCTCCGAGCCTCATCGTCCTGGTCCCTGAAATGGGGTGGTATGATCTACCCTAACAGGGTCCTTGAAAGGCTCACGCGAGCTCGCTCAACGAATAGCGAATGGGGGCGACTGGCGCGCACTTGTATATGCCTTATCATGTGGGGTGCTTACTGATCTCCTGAAAGCACATTCTTTGAAAACGAATCTAAGGCATTGTTAAAGCTCTGCGACCGCAGGGAACACTGTCCCATCCATCCGGGTAACATCTACGGTGCTCACAGTGCCTGGGACGTGAGCAGGTGAGCGGGTATCGGGGAGGGAAGCATTCAGACTTGAGGCGCCCCTGGGCTCGGTCCGGGTCCCCTAAGACCCCTCGGCCAGGGGTCCCCTAAAACCCCTCGGCCAGGGCTCTCACAGGATGACAGTGCCGAACAAAATCAAGCCGCAGTCACCCCTCCGGCTCCTTGGAAGGGAGATCCGTGGAACAGCGGGTGGCACGGGGGGCCACGGAGGGGCCTGCCAAGTGTCACACTGGGCTGGGCAGGTGTCCGTGTCCAGGCACGTGCTGGACGCCCGGTGGGGGGTGGAGCCCTTGGCATCGGCAGCGTCGGGGGTCAGGTCATAGTCTCCTGGGGCTGCTGTAACCAGGTACGACAAGCCCCGTGGCTTAACCAACAGACATCTCTTGTCTCCCAGTTCTGGGGGCCAGGAGCTTGAGATCAGCGCTGGCTCCTACTGAGGGCGGCGAGGACGCATTGCAGACTCTCCTGGGCTTGTGGACGGGCCCTTCCCCCGGGGTCGCTCTGCATGCCTTTTCGGTGCACCCGTGCGCAGGCCTCTCATTTTGGAAGGACGTCACATTGACTTAGGGCCCACCCCGCCGACCCACTTAACTCAATACCTCTGTCGAGACCCTGTCTCCAGATGAGGTGACATCCTGAGGCCCTGGGGTTGGAATGACAGCAGATGAATTTGGCAGGGGGTGGGGAGGGACAGATCACTCCGAGCTCAGAGTGGGGATGGGCCGTGAGGGCGGCGTGGACTCCTCGGGCTGGTGTGCACACGGGAACCCCGGCGACAGGAAGGAGCAGCTCCGGGGGACCGGGCCGGCGGGCGACCGGCTGAGAAGGGGGGCGGGGCCTCCAGCAGGGCCGGGCGTGCCAGCCAGGGAGGCCGCTCCGCCAGCTGGCTGGGCCGGAGAGAAGCTTCCTGTGAAGTCGCAGCCCTTTGAAACATTGACTAATAAGGTTTTCTTCTCTTTCGAAGTGAGTGAGTCAGTGGCTTCATATAGGATCCCATTGTCCGCTCCGTCCCTGCCAGTCGGATTCTAGGCCCCTGGCCAATTGAAAACACCAATCTAGCTTAGTATGAATCTGCTTGGCGACCAGCTTTGGGGATGTTCTGTTTTCCCTCGGTGGAAGAGGGCCTCTTGACTGCCCTTCTGGGTCCTGCCTCCACCATGAGCCTAGAATCCTACAGCCAAGGAGCCTGGATGGCGTCTGACTTAGTCTCAGGAGGTGGGAAGCGACAAGGGGCGGAGGAGCCGAGCTGAAGGTGCGGGAGGCGTTTTCCACGAGGCGGTCGGGGTGGGAAGGCAGGGCCTGTAACACCTTAGCCCTTCGCTCACTGTGGGGTGTCCCTGCTATACCTGGACGTCTCTCCGTCGGGACTCCAGCCCTCAAGGACAGTGCCGGCACGTGTCATCAGTCACGTGGAATGAATGATGCACAAGTACCCGGTGGGCGGGGGGGGGGGGGCTTTGGGGGGAGCCCAGAACTGGTCCCCTGTGGGCTTTCAGCCTCCTGGTGGGGCTCTGGGAGGGCGTCCACGTCACAGCTGGCCGGTGGCGCTGGACAGCGCCCCGGGGTTCATGGCGGCCGGATCGGACGCCAGAGGGGGTGTGGAAGGGCATGCTTGCTGCTGGGCCGTAACTTCCTCTGTGGGACAGGGTGTGTGTGAAGACGTGAAGTTCGTGGGCGGGGGGAGGGCACCCAGAGGCCAGACTTCAGCAAAGAGCAAGCCACACCCCTCAGGGGCTCAGCACAGCTGCCACCGAGACCGGAGCTACTACAGCAATGACGAGGCATCGGTTCCTGTAAGATGTGGTCCCCTGGGAGTCAAGAGACAACAGCCGTCCACAAAGGGAGTGGGCAGAGGACGTGCGGGGGCCGTTTCTGCAGGGGGACCTCTAGCAGCGCCTCGGGTGTCGGCCAACGCCCTTGTCACGTCGCCCCGTCCCACTGCCGGCTCTGACAAGCACCGCCAGGGCTCTCCGGACCCTCACTGTTCTCCATCGGACACTGGCCCTGCCAGGCTCCATCACCCTCTCCGCCCGGCCGCCCTGGCCTGCGGCTCCCTGACTCCCCTTGCCCTGTCCTGTCACCACGCACAGGTCCTTCTGTGCCAGGGAGCTCCCCTCTCTCCGCCGGCTGCTGACCTCTCTCTTCCCATGCCTCGGGACCAGATGTCAGCCCCAGGCTTCCTTTTTGGCCTCCCCGGACCCCCAGGCCAGCCCAAGGCCCCGCGTCCTGGGTTCTGGCTGAAACCTGGAGGGCAACCCCCTGCTCGAAACGCCGCACTAACTCCTGGGGTTGTCTGCCCGCCCGACTGTGGGGGTCCCTGACGCACAGACGCTGTCTTTCTTGGTCACTGTTTTATCCCCAGAGGCCGGCGCGAGGCTTGGCTCACAGAGACTCGTGCTCAAAGGAGAGGACGAGTCCAAATAATCCGGGATGCTTACCACAGCAGGAAGCAATGCTATGTGGAGTGGCCAGGATTCCTGACGAGGGACTTCAATAGTTTAGAGAGTGGCTGGACCCAGCCCTGGGTTCACATTTCCATTCTGCATTGATTGGGTTCGTGGCGGCCTTGAGTAAGTGACATAGCCTCTCCGGGCAGGTGTTATCACCTGTTCCTTGTGCAGGGCAGTGGGAGGAGTCAAGGTGGATGACACGGTCAGGGAGCCCCAGGCACAGCTGGCCATGGGGTGGGCTGGGGGGGCAGGGGGCCGGGGCCCTGCGGTGGGGGCAGAAGGGGTCTTCCCTGGCTGCCCCGGGCCATCCAAAGCAGCAGCTGGAAGGCACCGGGCAGGAGGCATAACTGGTGGCAATGGCTCCACTCTGGCCCAGCGAGTCTGTGAGGAGCTGCCGCTCCCCACCCCGGCCACTCCACCTGCACGACCAGCAAAGCCTTCAGGAGACACAAGGGGGTCTGGGCCCCTTGCAGGACGCCAAGCCCTGTGCGCCGCCCGCCCGCCCACCCGCCCCTGCCGGGAGCTCGTCCCGTGGAGCCCGGGCTTCCCCAGGGATGCTCGTCTCCCCTCATCTGACCCCAGGAGAGGCCCAGCTGGGACTTAACCGGCGGCACAATCTCAAGTGGCTCACTTAATTGCGGGACTCAGTTTCCTCATCTGTAAATTGGGGGTAGTGATCCCTACTGTGCCCGGTGACACGTTGATGAAACTGTCTGGCTCGAAATAGGTCCCAAATAGTCTCAGCTCCCCTCCCTCTGCCTCCAGCTTCCCCGCACCGGGCTGCTTTTCCTCTGGGGTTTTCCGACCCCATCGCCTACGTTTTAGAAGCAGAAGCCTTCTCTCCAGGCTGAGGAAGGGATCCCCATCCCCTTGCAGCGGCGGAGTTAAGGCACAGAGTGGCTTCTCCCCAGCGGGAGGCAGTATTGATAAAAGGGAAGCCATCAGCCAAAGGAACTGAACTGAGGGATGATGGTGACATTTCAGGACTGGCATTCGTGGCGAGAGATTTTTCAGGCTGAGACTGCCCTGCCCGAGAGTGAGTGGCTGTGATGAAGAATGAGTTGGGGGAGGCAGGAGAGTAGAGCCCTTGTCTCCTGAAGATGAGACGTTAAATCCCTGCCTCTCCACCCTCTGGCTGTGTGACCTTGGACAAGTCCCTAGACCTCTCTGAGTCTCCGCCTCTGTAAAGTGCGGGTGCTCACTGGTGCTAATTCCTGCAGGGGTGCGCTGAGGTCCATGCAGGCTTCGCATGGGAGCCTTAGCACGGAGCCTGGCACGTGGCAAGAGGTCTTTTCTTCTTAGTCACTGCTGCTGTTGTTTTCATTTCATTACCAGGAGTTGGCAGTGCGTTCGACAAATTCATCAGCCTCAAACCCTTGTCTCCCTAACAGCAAGGCTGAGGGAATACAGCTTGAGGCTTGGGGAGGGGCAGGCATCTCCAGACTCTTACCAATCTGATTCCTTTGAAAACATAACATTTTTTTTTTTTTTTTTTTTTTTTTTTTTTGTCCTTGGACTGGCTAACCGTGTTCACAGATGGCCTGGCTTCCAGATGGAGCGGAGGCCCAGCGAGGCCGAGGGACTTGGGCAAGGTCACCGTGTCCCAGAACCTCTGTTTGCCCATAAGCCAAGCTGCCTCCTCCCAGGGCTGCCCCAGCATTCCCGAGGGCCGGCCGGTGAGGACAACGTGAGCCGACACTGACTGCATCAGGGAACAGGCCGGCTGGGGTGGAGGGTGGGGGTGGGGGACCTCTCGGGATAGCCAGCACTTGAGGCCATGGGAGGGCTGGAATTTTCCAGGCCCTCCGGCAGGAGTGGAGACCCTGGCCAACCTGCCAGTCTGTGTGAGAGCTCCTGGCGCTGACCCAGAGGCAGCTTCCAAATGCTTTTAGGCAGAGGGTGCTGGGAAGCCGGCCCAGGCTCCCTGGGTTCCTAGTCTGGGGGCAGTGGGGCCGGGGGGCGGGACCGGGCTGATACCCAGTGGCAGGGAGCCAGCCACTGCCCACAGGTGGAGGGGGGAGGCTGAGTGGGGCCTGGCTGGAGCGGGGACCGTGAGAGCAGAGCTGGGTGAGACAGTGTCTCTGTCCCCATCCCCAACCCACAGGCAAGCAAACCGAGATGGGGAGAGAATAAGAGAATGTAGCAGGGAAAGATGAGAAAGAAGGAAGGAGAGACCGCGGAGGGGTGGGGGCGAGGGGGAAGTCCACCCTGGCCATTAAGTATGAGTGAGGGAGGTGGCCTGCCCGTGTCCCCATGGGTGGCCTCACACGCTGCCGTGGCCAGGGAGTAGATCCTTTCCTAGGAAACGGCCAGGCTATCCTCTCCCCTCCCTTGACACCATTTGCTTTTGGTGGGAGAAGTAATGAGGTGATCAAGTGGCCGCTGTCATACTCCTCTGACCTCAGCTCCCAACCCTTGGCCATGTCCTTCCCCTCCCCCCCCTCCTCCAGGAAGCCCTCCTGGATTTCTCTCAGCCCCACCGAGGGCCCCTTTACCCCTCTGGGGCCCTGCCACACTCCAGACAGTTGTCACGACACATACGGAGGGGTGAGGGGGGGTGGGTCAGGTACATCTATAGAACAGCCAGCCCTTGAGCCTGTTCTGAGGGCCTCACTGCGTCCAAGCAGCTTCCCAAGCTCCCGGTCAGCACTGCTGGACCAGAATTTCCTTTGCACGCGTCTGACACACGGGGGCAGAGAGTGGTGGGAGGGGCAGGCGGGAAGGCAGAGGCTTAGAATCTTTTGGCAGCAAGAACGACGTGAGATCGCTCTTCAGTCGACTGAGTTAGGGAAGAACAATACTGCCCACCGAGGTTTGAGGGCTTCTATTTGGGGAGCGCCAGGCTGAGCCACCTTCGGGGCCGGTGCTCCGGCACCCCTGAGCCCGGCCCGGCCCGACACCGTCTGCTCAGAGGCCCGGAGGTGGCCCGGGGTCTTGCAGCTACGGTGCTGGGAGGAGAGGAGAGCACCTGAAGTCAGGTGAGTGGCCAGCACTCTCCTGCCCGTGTCCCCACCTCCCCGGCCAGAAAATGGAGGCCAGTGAGCTCAAAGACCACATCAAGGCAGCGTCATGGTAACCGGGCAGGAACTGGGTCCCTTCCCACCGACCGGGGACGGCGGACATGGCACCACCGGCTGTTTCCTGGGAGTCGGTCTGGCTGCCGGGAGCCCTGGGCTAAGGATTCCGAAGCCATGCTTGGGCTCAGCGAGGGGAAAAGGGCACTGGGATCGATTAGCGATGTCTGCCGAGGGTGTGGGTGGGGGAGCAGCACCCTGCCAGACCCCAGACTCACCAGGAGAGCATCGTGATGGCGGGCCCAGCAGGAAGGACTGACCGGTGTCTCCAAGGAGAGACCCGCCACCCCAGCGACTAGGCCAGTGAGAAACCGCCCTCACCCCGAACTCCTTCCTGCCAATCTCCAGGTCAGGACAGCCCCTCCCAGCGTCCTCCTCGTAAAATAATCCTCTTTGTTGGACTTGCCCACGGTTTTGCCCCGGCTGGCACGTCCCCAATCGCAATTCGCTGCTATTCCCCGAAAAAACCCATTTTGCTGGTCAAGTTTAACCCCTGGTTTCACTTTGTCGGTTAATGGTCTGGATTACCTTGCAGGTCTGAGGGAGGAGAGGGGAGTTCACTGTCCTCATCCAGCACGGTGACATCTAAAGTGGAAGCGAACAAAAGAGCAAGAAGACAATGACGGTAATGACAGTCACAATGCCAGGTGCCACCTGCCAGGGGCTGGCCTTGTGCCCGGCTCTGTGCTGAGTGATCCCAGTTAATTTCTGCAACGGCCCCGTCAAAGAGTGCTGTCAGTCCCGCACCGCGGGTGAGGGAATGGAGGTCCGGAGGGGCTCACACAGTCAGGAAGAGTCAGAGCTGGGACTGGGGCCGCTGGCTTCTGGAGCCTCTGCTCCTGACCCACGTGGGGTGGGACCGGGCTGCCCTGGCTTTGGTGTGTGGAGGCTCTGGTGCCAGCCCCTGGGCAGGAGGGGGCCTGGGCATCTACCCCAGGGGAGGCATGGGCGGGGCCTCCCAGTTCCTTTCCTTGGTACCTCTTGGACTTGTGGTCTTGGAACTGGACCCTGAGCCAGGGCTGGGTCTCACCCAGGAGGTTTTAGACTTTCTGAATTGCTAGAAACCTTTATAATTTAGCAAATAACAATGGCACTTTGATCCCCTGGCAACACGGTATCGGCTGGCCCGTTGGCATGACTCCCGACTGCAGCTGACACTGAATACATTCTCCTGGAGGCCTCATGGGACAGGGTGAAGGCGCCTCAGGGGTCGCCCGGGGTTGGAGGTCACAATGTCAAATGAGGAAGAAGGCCCCTGGTGGGGTGTGGTAAACCAGGTCCAGACCCCATGTTTCCTGTCCCCCAATTTTTCTTCACTCTTAAGTAGAACACACAAAAAGAGGGCCCGTGAATTAGTGCCCACGCGTATGAGTTTTCACAAACTGAATGCCCACCTGGCCAGCACCTCCCATCAACGCAAATTGAAGGAGCCTTTTAGAATCTTTTAAAGTATTTATTTGTTTACGTATCCATTTGTTTATTTTTATGTAGACTCCACGTCTGGTGTGGAGCCCAGCGTGGGGCTTGAACTCACGACCCTGAGATCAAGACCTGAGCTGAGATCAAGAGTCAGACGCTTAACTGATTGAGCCACCCAGGAGCCCTGCCCCCCCCCCCCCCCCCTTTTAGAATCTTTGAGAGAAAGAGAGTTTTCTTCAAGCCCAAGTTAGGATAGCTGCCTGGGATATACAATCTTCCCAAAGGTGCTCCAGAGAAGGAATATTTGGTGCAGGGTTATACACATTTTTTTATGTAAAATATCACACATCATTAGGACGTTTCAGAAAGTTGCAGACCTTAAGTTTCTAGAACATGCAGGGCTGTATGACTTTCATCTTATGGGAACCAGGGAGGGTTTTTTTTCCCTTTTCCTTATCTTTATGTTTGGAATGCTCCTTTCTGGTTATTTTTTTTTTTTTTTGAACGAAGCAGATGTACAATGTGTGCTCAGGGCAAAAATAGAGCCCATGCTCCGAGGTTTTGCCAAGTCATTTTGACCTTGGTAAATATTAAAGTGTAGCTTCCCTGGGAGTCCAGGAGCTGTGCCCACAAGCATTAAAAGTTGAACATTTCCTTCACTGTATCGCTCAGAAGGCCCCTCACATCTGTGTTTGCGCTTCGTGTAAGTGGAATCACACATCGTGTGCTCTGTCGTGTGCCATCATGTCTGGGAGACTCACCCAAGCCACTGGCCACAGGGGCGGGCGGTTGCTGCACAGTGTTCTGTGGGTGGGGATCCCACACTTGACCCACTCTCCCGTTGGTTGGTCTCCGGATAGGTGCACACGGGCTCTGGGCTCTGGGCCCAGACATGCTCTGGGCTCTGGAGCATGTCTCTTCCTGAACATTCTTGTGAATTTCTGGTTGGAGCAGAGTTGCGGGGCCATTGGGTATGCATATGTTCAGCTTTATTAGAGATTGCCACACAGTCTTCCAAAGTGGTGTTCCGATCCCCATCCTACCAGCAGTGGATGGCAGCCCCATATCCTTGCCAACCCGGAGTATTCTCCGTATTTTTCATTTTAGCTGTGCTGGCGGGGGCACAGGAGTATCACATGGCAGCCTGCCCTTGCATTTCCCTAATGGCCAATGTTGGGTCTCTTGTTATATGCTTCTGGGCCATTTGGGAACCCTGTTGGCTTGTCTGTGAAGTACCTGTTCAGGGCTATTTCTCTCCTGGGATGTTTATCTTTAAAAAAAAAAAAAAAATTTTTTTTTTAATTTTTTTTTTCAACGTTTATTTTTGGGACAGAGAGAGACAGAGCGTGAACGGGGGAGGGGCAGAGAGAGAGGGAGACACAGAATCGGAAACAGGCTCCAGGCTCTGAGCCATCAGCCCAGAGCCTGACGCGGGCTCGAACTCACGGACCGCGAGATCGTGACCTGGCCGAAGTCGGACGCTTAACCGACTGCGCCACCCAGGCGCCCCCCAAAATTTTTTTTTTTTAATGTTTATGTATTTTTGAGAGAGACAGAGGCAGAATGCGAGTGGGTTAGGGGCAGAGAGAGAGAGGGAGACACAGAATCCAAAGCAGGCTCCAGGCTCCAAGCTGCCAGCACAGAGCCCGACGCGGGGCTCGAACCCACGAGCTGTGAGATCATGACCTGAGCCGAAGTCAGAGGCTTAACCGACTGAGCCATCCAGGTGCCCCTGTTTGTTCTTTTCTTGTTGATTTCCAGGAGTGTTTTCAATATAAGTCCTTATGTTGCAAATATGAGGAAAAACTTCTACTCTGCGGATTACCTTTCATTCTCTGCTGAACGGACATCCATACATGTCCGTTACTTTTTCCATGTATGGTTAGTACATTTTGCACCCTGTTTAAGACATTTTTGCCTCTTCTGAGGTCACAAAGATGTCTCTTGGAAACGTTTCATTGCTTTGCCTTTCACAGGTAGATATGCAGTCCGTCTGGGATGTGTTTGTTTGTTTTGTAATTCGTGAGGTATGTGTTAGAAAGGACTCTCCTGTTCTCGCTGGGCAGGCTGGCCCTGTGCCTGTTTTGTGGGGAGGGGATTTCTTCTCCCAAATTCTTTCTGTCCCGCTGGTCAGTTGTCTGCCTTTGTGGCAGCCTTTGTGTTTGACAGCCCCATGCTGCCCTACTGCTATGGCTCTATCACAGCTCTGATATCTGGTAGCACTAGTCTTCAACCTTGCTCTTTGTTTTCACAATCTCCTTGGCTATTCGTTCCTTGGCCCTTTGCCTTTTCATGTAAGTTTTATATCAGCTTGTCAATTTCCACCCAAAATAAACCTACTGGGATTGTGATTGAGGTTGCAGTGAGTGTAGCTATTAATCGGGGAGTGGGGGGTGGGGTGGGGATAACGTGTTTACAGTAGTGTAGTTCTCTTATCCATGAACATGGTATACTGCTCTGTCTGTTGAGAGCCTTGTTACTTTCTCTCAATAACATTTTGTAGTTTTCAATGCGGAGGCCTTGTAGGTCTCCATCAGATTTCCTCCTGTTTTAAAACCTACAGCTAATTTACAAGATTTAAGCAATGGCCAACCCTAGACCCTACTGACCTGACTTAAAGATAGGGCTGTTCTGCCCCAGCTGAGTGGGCCTGTGAACAAGAGGCCCGTGGGGGCCAGATGTCTTGCATTTTTGTTTTAAATCTTGGACTTTTAAAACAAGCGGTGTATCAGCACTTCGTGCGTTGTTGCAACATGTTGTGGGGAAGGTGGAGCCCATCCGTGTGACTCCAGGGGGAGAGGACTCTTGGAAGCCCGTGCCTGGCTTCCTCCAGCCTTCATCTCACTGCCTCTTCCCCTTTGCTGATTTTGTTTCATATCCTTTTGCTGGGATACAACTATATGTTGAGTCCTTTCAGCCTTTCTAGAGAGTCACCCATCCTGGGGGTGGTCCTGGGGACCCCTGCCTGCCCCCTACAGAGGCCCCCGGCTTCCTGCTCCCAACCCAAGGCTGCTTCCGGGAGGGTATAACCAACCAGTGGGAGACAACGTGGAAGCAAGTTATGGATCAGTTTCTGATGGGAGGCTGTTTTCAAGCTAACGTTGTATGAAAAAGACGCGGGCGCGTGGAAGTCTGTACCACACAGTATAACTTTATTTCATACACAGGATGTCTCTCTCGGCCTTGGAAAGGGAGGAAATTCTGACACGCGCCACACCACGGATGAATCTGGAGGGCGTTATGCTACGTGAGGACGAACCCTGTATGATTCCAACTGGAGTCATCAAAGTCAGAGACACAGACGGGGGGGCGTCAGGGGCTGGGGAGGAGAAATGGGGAGTCGTGCTTAATGGGGACAGAGTTTCAGTTTTGGGAAAATGGAAAACTGCTGGAGACGGATGGTGACGACAGCTGCAACAGGGTGAGTGTGCTTCATGTCGCTGAACTGGGCACTTAAAGATGGCTAGAGTGGTAAGCTTTGTGATAGTAAGCTCTGCGCCCAACACGCGGCTTGAACTTGCAGCCCTGAGATCAGGAGTCACACGCTCTACCGCTCTACTGACGGAGTCAGCCAGGTGCCCCTGTGTTATGTATGCTTTTCCACAATAAGAAAATTTACAGTAAAATAGGATGTCTCTGTGTTCACACTGGCACAGTCCTGGGAAGGCATCGACCAACACGCTCATTCATGGCCGTCATTTTGGAGAGAGCGATTGTGGAGATTTTGATCTCTTTTTGCTTCTCTGTTTTCTACGTCTTTTGGCATGAGATGATATATTGCTTTTTTCATACTAAAAGACTTTACATACAGGAAAACGTGGAGGAAAAAGAGATCAAACATTTAGGTAGGTATTCCTTTTGCGATTTGAAAAAAGAAATCTGTCAACAATAAATACCATGAAGGGGGGAAATAAAATCAATGTCCTCAACCAAATAGAAATATTGGGAAATCAAGGACAACCTAGTGGTTTGCAAAAACACCTCAAGCTGTGCTCCAGCTGGAAAATGCTCTGTGGAGTGGTCCCAAGGCCTTTTCTGCCTAACCTGTTTCTGGCCCGGGCGGTGGACACTGGGGTCACAACCCTGAGGACTGGTGGGCGACTGGTCACCCGCACCCCTGAGCTGGAACTCCCGGGGAGGCCCCGGCACTGCCCTGTCAAAGCCCTAGATGGTTCTGATGTTTGCTGGCCTCCTTGGGAACCCATAACCCTGGGTTCCGGGAAATTGCGTTTGAAAAGCCTTTTTTTCTGCCCACGGGTGGTTTTATTCCTGTTTTGCTGGGATCCTGCTCTGTGCTTTCAAGTACAAGCGGGAATGAGGTCCGGAGGGCCTGCCTGTGGCCACACTCCGGGAAGCGGGGCCGTCACCCCCAGGGCGGCCAGTGGAAGACTGCGGTAATGTGCCAGACGGTTCGCCTCTACCACTGACAGCCCCACCCGCTCTGCTGCGGAGGGACAGCGCCTTTGGCCTACAGCGTGTCATCACCGTGCCTCCACCGGGACAGGGCTTGGCTCAGGCAGGCCGAGTAACACGCCCAAGGTCACCCAGCTACTCGCGTCTGCGGGACTGCGGCCCGAGGGCCCCTGCCAGGAGGCCGTCTAGAAGGGGCTGCTCAGGCCCACACGGAGGGGAGATTGGGGCATGCGCCCCACAGCCCTTGCCCCTGAGATGGCAGACCGTGGACAGGTGGCTGTGACGTCAGAGAGGGCCGTTTCCCCGAGCCCCAGAGCGTCCCGTTAGCTCGGTCCCTCCGGTGGCATCGGCAGCGTGGGGACCGGCAACAGAACAGACCACCGGGCGGGCCCCGCCTCCCGGACCCCCCTCCCCAAACCGCTTCGTCCGCACGGCGGAAAAGACCTGCGCAGAATTCACAGCTGCTCAGGGGCTCATGAATTATGTACGGGCACCAGATCAATCCGTCAGCACCCTGTCAGGGAGGAATCAAAGGCCCCGGCGGCCGGCGGACAGCTCTTTCTGCGAGGAGACACGCGCTTTCAAGGCCCGCCGAGGGGCCGCCGCCGAGAGCCCTTTGCCGGCGAGCTGGAGGAGCCCCGTGGGCGCTGTGCTCCCCGCCCCTCCCAAACGCCCCGTCTCTGTTTCTCTGCCAGGCGCGGGTTGGACAAATGTCTTTAAAGGCAGCGGAGGGGGTAACAACAAAAAGCCTGGGCCCGTGCGTTTGGAGCACATTCCAAGATGCTCCACGTGAATAACTGATGCCAGGGACGGGTTTGTCACGAGAAGGTCACCTTGGGCGGGGGCGGTTTCTGCCACAACATCACAAGCTTCCCGCAGAGCTGAGGAGATGGCCCCTCCTCGCCCAGATTACCATCCCAGTGCCAGGCCAGCCGAGAGGGGCTGCGGTTTGCTCCTAAACAAGGATGCTCTGCTTTGCTCGGTCCGGGCCCCAACGGACAACGCGGGAGGCATCGCAGTGTCCCCGGGCGGTTGTAACAAATAGCCACAGACTGAGCAGCTTAGGACAATAGAAACTTCTGCTCTCTCCGTGCAGGTGGCCAGAGTCCAAAGTGTTGGCAGAGGGGTTCCTTCTGGAGGCTCTGGGGAGAATCCATCACATGCCCCTCTCCCGGCTTCTGAGGCATTCCGTGGTCTGTAGATGCATTGCTCTGGTCTCCACCGCTGTCCGCAATGGCGTTCTGTCCTTCGTGTTTCTGTATCTCTCTCTTTTCATTTTATTTTTTAAAAATGTCTGTTTATTTTAAGAGGGGATGAGGCGCAAGGAGAAAGAGACAGAGAGAGAGAGAGAGAGAGAGAGAGAGAGAGAGAGAGAGAGAGAGAATCCCAAGCAGGCTCCCTGCTGATGGCGCGGGGCTTGATCTCACAAACCAAGGGATCATGACCTGAGCTGAAATCAAGAGTCAGACGTTGAACCAACTGGGCCACCCAGACGCCCCTCTCTCTTCTCGTTTTATAAGGACACCTGTCCTCAGATTTAGGGCCCACCCGATTTCAAAGTGATCGCGAGATCCTTATGTTAATTACATCTGCAAAGACCCTTATTCCAAATAAGGTTGATTCTGAGGTTCTGGGCGGACACATCTTTTGGGGGCCGCCATTCAGCTCACTTCAGCGGGAGACCCAGCAGCACGAGGGACAACAGGGACAGGGCTGCCCAGCCCAATGGCTGCTGCGATCTCCTCCTTTCGGGGTACAGCTGGGCCCAAAGCCCCACCCTCCTCTGCCCCTCCCTCGCCCACACCCTGCAGACCGCTTGGTCCATGGTTCTCAATCCTGCTGGGCATCGTGTGTTGTAACTGTTAAAACCTCCCCAAGTGACTCTAATGCCCTCCTGGGGACCGCCCACACTCTCTCTGCAGAGGCTGTTCCCTTTGCCTAAGGTCTACAGGTTTTCATCCGGACCTCTGTTCAGTGGTCACTTCCTTGGGGATGCTGTCCTGACTTCCCTGACCGGGTCTTCATTCCCCATTAAATGCACCACATACAGCTCCTTCACCAGATGCAGCCCAGCGAGAATTTTCCACTGGTATCTGTGACTCTTCGTTTTAGTCAGCCTCTTTTATCAGATAGAATGCCTTGGGCCACAAGTAATAGAATATTCCGTGAAAAGTGGCTTTAATGATCAGGGCTTATTGTTCTCACATGATTAGGAACTTGAGGTTGATTCAGGAGCTCAGTGATAGCAGTAAGGACCTAGCATCTTCCTATTTTTCCACTTCCCCAGCATGATGATAACATCCTCACCTCATGGAGACAAGATAGCTGCCGCAGCCCCGGACATCACATCTCCCCACAATAAGGTCCATAGGGAAGGAGAGGAAAATGCTACTCCCTACTATACTTGTTAAGGATGCAAAACTTTCCCAGAGGTCCCCAACAGACCTCAGGTCCCAAATGACAGAACTGGGCCACCTGCCCATGCCTCCACGTAAGGAAGTCTGGGGAGGCAGATGTTTGGCATTTTTAGCCTCTACTTTGAGAGATGGGCTCTGACAACAAGATGGTGCAGGCAGGACAGTGTCTCATGGGTGGGTCACCCACAGTGTCTCACCTCCTAGACTGCAGGTAGACTTCCTTAGGGGAGGAGCTGGCCTCAATCTGCACCCTTCTGACCCCAGCCCCTGGCAAGACCGTGGTGCTCACCAAATATGGGCGGAGTTTTGTTTTCCTGGCCCACCGCTGATTCTCCAAGCAGTCTTGTGTTCCTTTAGAGCAGGGGGCATCCTCTGGGCAAGCACACGGCCCCGTCCCACCCCCCAGGGGGTGCACTCCAGGGGGGCAGCTCTGGCTAACATCAGGAAGAGTAGAGAAGGGTCCGTGAAGGCAAAGGGGCGCCCAGAATCAAAAGCAACACTAAACACCCCAGCCTCACTAGGAGGTGATTATAAAAAACACCAAGAACCCAAAACGAAACCAAAACAGAAAGCGACGATGTTGGCGAGGATGTGGGGAAACTGCAATCCTTGGGCCTTGCTGGCGGGGATGGAAAACGGTCGGGCCACCGTGGAAAACAGGGTGACAGCGCCTCAGGAGGTAAACGCAGAATTGCCATCGCATTCAGCAATTCCAGTTTGGGGTATTTACCGCAAAGCTTTGAAAGCAGGGATTTGAACGGGTACCCGCACGCCCACGTTCCCAGCGGCACTATTCACAACAGCTGAAAGGCGGAAGCAACCCGAGGGCCCATCCGTGGATGGTGGGTGAGCAAAACGTGGCACGTCCGTCCGTGGCTTCGGCCTCAAGACGGAAGGAGGTTCTGATTCAGGCGGCAACGAGGATGAGCCTGGAGGATGTTACGGGAAGTGAGATCAGCCAGTCGCCAAGGGACGCCACGGTAGGATTCCCCTTCTGTGAGTAGGCGGGGCGGTCAAGTTCACAGAGCCGGAAACGAGAGCAGAGGGACGCCAGGGCGGGGGCCTGGGGGGGGGGGGGGAGTCAGTGTCCACTGGGGGCTGAGTTCTGGCGTGGGAAGACGAGTTCTGGACGGTCAGGGGTGAGGGCTGGATAGCAGTGCGAGCGGACTTAATGCCCCGAAGTGCACACCGAAACGTCGTTATAATGGTAAATTTTAACAGCTCCCCTGTTGAGCCCCTGGATGATCTCCGGCTGCTGTGGCCTCCTGGGTCTTGCGTCCATCCCTGGGCCAGGGGAGCCTCTGGGGACGGTCCCTTAGACAGAGTAAATGTGTTTGTGCTTGGGGGTGTCCCAAAGCAACATCAGGGTGCTGCCCCACAAAAGCGACCAGGGCTGGGCGGGGAGAAAACTAACAGCACCTGGAATCTAGGGCTTCGGGTGTGTTTGTGAGGCCGGCTGTCCAGCCCACCTGGGTGCTGGGGTGGGGGAGGGTCTGCTGGTTGGACCTCCCGCCTGACCTGCTCTGCCTGCTTCATGGAAACTAAGAACGGTGTTCTCCTCTGAGAGAGAGAGAGAGAGAGAGAGAGAGAGAGAGAGAAAGCAGGGGAGGGGCAGAGAGAGAGGGAGACACAGAATCCGAAGCGGGCTCCAGTCTCTGAGCTGTCAGCACAGAGCCCGACGTGGGGCTTGAACCCACGAGCCGCGAGATCGTGACCTGAGCTCAAGTCGGACGCTCAACCGACTGAGCCACCCAGGCGCCCCTCAACTTGCTTCTTTTGATGGCGGCTCTGGGGAGGTGAGTTTCGGTGATCCGGCTCCTCTAAGAGAGGCCCACGCGGTGCTGGCTTCCAGACATGGCGGACGCTCCCGCCAGCAAAACCATCCATCATCGCGTGCAAGCGGCCTGCCTCCTAAAGGCCACGTTATGAGAAGATGCCAATAAGCGTATTTACATTTCCCATGTGGCATCAGGGCAGCCGCGTGGAAGCATCTGTTGAATGTGGGCTTTTCGCCCCACGTCCCCGTCTGCTCCTTGATCCCTCTTCATCGATTGTAGATTGAGCCCAGCTCGGGCAACCAATCGCCAGAGGGTTGGTGGGCATGGTTTTCTTTCTTTTAATTTTCTGTATCAGGTTTAATTAAACCCAGGTGTGCCTGACCCTGTCAAATCGTATCAAAACGGGTCTCCCTGCTGCATGAGGGAAAACATCAGCATAAATTATTGATTACTCTTCATTCAAACTAATCTATCAATGACTTGCTCTGGCTGGGTGGACCCGGGGAGCCCTCAGACATTTCAATGCAAACAGCCTCCGGAAGCTTCACTTCAAAGAGACCGGAGACGTTCAGTAGCGGGCGGCGGTGGTGGGTGCTGCCCCGGGTTCGTGGGGTGCCCCCCCGCTTCAGCAGCGCCTATGATGTGTCCCTCCGGCCAGCGAGCTCCATCTGGTGACAGCTCGGGGTGGGGTGACACAAACAGACACACGTCCACAACACGCAGATAGAAGTCGCCGAGCGCCACGGCCGAGGTGTTACGGAGTGACACGGGTCATCACACACACACCTACCGCAGCAACACGGAGTCTAATGTTTACGCGGCATCGAGGAAGACATAAGGGACAGCTTTATGCTGATCAACCTGAAAATTAAACGAAGTAGAAAAGAGTACTTGACAAACACAGCTTATCAAAACCGCCCCAAGGGGGGAGGGGGAAACCCCCCCCCCCCGCCTCTCAAAGATATCGAATCCAAAATTAAAACCATGTGACAAAGAGATTTTCCCATGGCTTCACTGGCGAATTCTGCTCAACATTTAAAAAAGAAATCACCCTGACCTCACACAACACTTCCCGGAGAATCGGGGACGAAGCGGTGCTTCCCAAGCTGTTTTACGAGGTTGTCGTCACTTTCACGGTAAATCCCGACAGGGAGGTTACACAGCAAAGGAACATTAGAGATCAACCGTCCTCATGAAACCAGCCACAAAAATACTCGACCAAATGTTAGCAAATCAAATAAGACAGTATTACAGCCAAGTGGCATTTAGTTCAGGAATGCAAGGTTGGCTTCACATTCAAAAATCAATCCTAACAAGACAAGAAAAAGGAGAGAGGATCATCGTCTCCACTGACGCGGAAAAATTACTTGATGGCACTGAACACCAGCTGTGAAGAAGGAAGCTCTCAGAAAAGTACAGTTGGAGGGGGCACCCTTCACGTGATAAAAAATACACAGCAGAAACCCGCAGCAAACGTCGTACTGAGAAGTGGGTCCTACAGCCTGAGACTGGTTTCCCGCCGTCACTGGTTTTCTTCTACGTGGTCCTGGCCTTCCTGACCAATGCGAATGAGCAAGACAAGAAGTGTAAGGACGGGAGGAAAAAGAACCGCCATTGGGTTGTAGATGGTATCATCGCGTGCGTTAAGGTTCTAGTCGAATCTACAACGCACTACCAGGGTCAGTAAGTGAACCCAGCAGGGCTGCAGAAACAGCACCAGGGCCGCTCTGGCTCCTTCCTTGTTCCAGAAACAAACGAAAGGAAATGAAATAGGATACAGGAGCGAAATACGGAGGAATTGATTGAGGGAAAGGCACACGGGACCCACCGCGAGGCTGAATGAAGCCTGGAGGCCACCCGACAGCACTGTATCCATGCTAGTTTCCTGTCCGGGTCTGTACTCCAGTTCCGTTAGACGTCACCGCGGCGGGAAGAGGCCACAGACCCTGTACCACGTCTGCCACTCCCTGTGAGTCCACCATTACCTCAAAATGCAAAGTCTTTGGGGCACCTGGGTGGCTTAGTCAGTTGAACGTCTGACTTCGGCTCAGGTCGTGATCTCACGGTTCATGAGTTCGAGCCCCATGTTGGGCTCTGTGCTGACAGCGCAGAACTTGCTTGGGATTTTCTCTCTCCCTCTATCTCTGCCCCTCCCCTGATCTCTCTCTCTCTCTCTCTCTCTCTCTCAAAATAAATAAATTAATTTAAAAAAAAGGATGCCAGTCATATTGGATTGGGGACCCACACATGACTTCATTCTACCTTAATTACCTCTTTAAATTAAAAAAAAAACAAACTGTTTTAAGTTCATTTATTTTGAGAGAGAGAGACAGAGAGAGAGAGAGAGAGAGCGCACAAGCCAGGAGGGGCAGAGAGGAGAGATAGAATCCCACGCAGGCTCCGCACCATAAGCACAGAGCCCGACGCGCGGCTCGAACTCACAAACTGTGAGATCTTGACCTGAGCCGAGATCAAGAGTCAGACGCTTAACTGACTGTACCATCCAGCCTTAACTGGCTCTTTAAAGGCCCATCTCCAAATAGGCACGTTCTGAGGTCCTGGGGGTCAGGATGTCACCATCTGAACTCGGGGAGAGGCGTAGTGCAGTCCGAGGCATTATCTTCTGTAAGCAACGAGAAACTGAAAACAACCCACACGCCCACTGGTGGGGGGTTGGGGGACGCACCTGATACATGGGGTGCATGTATTTGATGGCACACCAGCCAGTTATTTATAAAGGGATAGAAACATATGTTTACGAACAGTTAAAGGTGCTCACAAGATGCCCGTGAGGGAAGAGAAAAATCTGGATCTCTATCGGCAAGGGTTTGATCAAAATAGTAATCGTGCTTCCTTCTGAGGATTGTGATTATGAGGAATTTTTATTTCCTCTTTGTGGTATTTTTTTATTTCTCGCCTTTTTTTTTTTAAACTTTTAAAAAAATGTTTATTTTTGAGAGAGAGAGAGAAAACACGGAAGGGGCAGAGAAAGAGGGAGACACGGAATCCGAAGTAGGCTCCAGGCTCCGAGCTGTCAGCACAGAACCCCACACGGGGCTCGAACCCACGAACCGCGAGATCATGACCTGAGCCGAAGTCCGACACTCAACAGACTGAGCCACCCAGGACCCCCTCTCGCCTTTTAAAATAACGAACATGTAATATTTCTTTGATAACTTAAAAAAAAAAAAAAGCAACTTGTTAAAAAAGACCTTTACGGGGGCGCCTGGGTGGCTCAGTCGGTTAAGCGTCCGACTTCGGCTCAGGTCATGATCTCGCGGTCCGTGAGTTCGAGCCCCACGTCGGGCTCTGTGCTGACAGCTCAGAGCCTGGAGCCTGTTTCAGATTCTGTGTCTCCCTCTCTCTGACCCTCCCCCGTTCATGCTCTGCCTCTCTCTGTCTCAAAAATAAATAAACGTCAAAAAAAAAAAAAAAAAAAAAAACCTTTATGGCACATTTTACCGCCCTGGGAATTCACCAGAGGAAACCGCGAAGAGAAATCCCAGCAACTGGTAAGGTTGTCGTTTGTCAGCCGAGGGAATAGCTTCTCGCTGACTCAAATAGAAGGGTAGTGGGGCTCACCGCCTCGCCGGAGGAGGCCTGAGGACCCAGCTCGGCCAGCGGCAACGGTTCAGTGACATCACCACTGCCACCGGGCCCTGTCACTCCTCCCCCGGAGTGTCACTGCCCATCAGCAGGACCGACTCCGCAAGGTCCTTGCTTCTCACGGCTCAGCCCATCGGGGCGGGTGCTGCCCCGTTCGGCTCTGCCAGCTGGAAGCTGCCGGCCGACCCACAGAGGGGCTTTGGGTGCCGGCGAGCAAACAAAATGGCACCCTCAGCTCTTAGGAACCAAGAGCAGAGATCAGAAAACTATGGGCCCGTGGGCGAAATTCGGCCCCACGCCTGTTTCTGTACAGCCCATGAGCTAAGAAGGTGAAGACTAGCCGGACACGTGAAAATTTTGGGAAATGCACATTTCAGTGTCCACAAAGCGTTATTGGTACACAGCCACGTTCGTTTGTTTACGTATTGTCCACGGTTGCTTTTGCACAATGATGGCAGAGTCGAGCAAGTTCAACGGAGACGTGCACCGTTAAGTACTGGCAGTCTTGGCTCTTTGCAGAACGTTTGCTGACCCCTGACCAAGAGATCTTGGGGGGCTCACGCCCCGGGCAGGAGGTGAGACGGCTTCCCCGAGACGCAGCGTGTCTTCACATTTTTGAGCTGCCACGAGCGTGCCTCGGCCGCCTCTTGGTCTCTGCTTCTCATTCTCATTCTCATTCTCATTCTCATTCTCATTCTCATTGCCAGAACTCCTGCTACCGGCCCGCTTCCGGACCTTGCTTTCTAGCGCTTTCCTCCGTAGCTCTTCGTTTCTGCGTTCTCGGTTTCTGCTTCCACGCCGGTCCTGCCTGCTCCTGGCCCTTCCTCTCTCTGTATCTTTTCAGCTCCTCTCTCCCCAGCTGGTCCAGGCAAGGCTTCTCACACCAGGGCCCTCGCCACTGTTCGTGCGCCCTCAGCCGTGGCCAAGGCGGGAGCCGTGAGATAGATACGCGGTATGGGTGTCCACGGCTGTCCACGTACAAGGAGACGTTTCCCTTCGGCGATGCTGGGGCGCGGACAGGTATCACCACGTCCAAGCAAACCACGAGGTGATGCATACCTGTGACGTCTGCCTGAGCACATGCCGAGGGCAGAGGAGAGCCACCCCAGGCTGTCGATGGTGTGACAGTCGCCCCTTCCACGTACCGAGCCATCCGCCCCTCACACGCCTCGAGAGGCAAACGGGTGGCGCGGCCAAGCCTGTCGCCCTCTCCTCCCGGGCACCCAGCTGGACACACTTCCCAGCCTGCCTCGCGGTCTGGGGAAACCACGCGCTGAATTCCGGCCACGGAATGTGCGTGGCTCCCAGACTGGCCCGTGGGAACTCCTGCTTCCTCTTTCCCACCATTTGCCAGCCGGACTTGGGCACCAGGAAGCAACATGTAGACAATGGCAGAGAGCCTTCGAGCCTGGGTCTCTGGGTCACCGCGTCTGCACTTTTCGTGAGTGCGGGAGATTAAAGATGGTCACGGACTCTGTGCACTTCTCCCTCTGAAAGGAGAGGTCTAAATCTCCTCCCTTTATTTTTTATGTTGTATTTATTTTTGAGAGAGAGACAGAGTGAGAGGCGGAGGGGCAGAGAGAGAAGGAGTCACAGAATCCGAAGCGGGCTCCAGGCTCCGAGCCGTCAGCACGGAGCCCGACGCGGGGCTCGAACCCACAAACCATGAGATCATGACCTGAGCCGAAGTCCGAGGCTCAACCGAGCCACCCAGGCGCCCCTCAATTTCCTCCCTTTAAATGAGAGGCCTTGTTACTCCTTTGACCCATAGAATATAGTGGCAATGACCATGTCTGGACCCACTAAGCCTCCTGTCTCTTGGGAGCTCTCAGCCGTCTTGTGCAGCATGCATCCTGCTGAAGAGACCACAGAGAGAGGCCACACGGCCGTAAGGAGAGACCCTGGGAGACCCTGGGACTACACGAGAGGGAGAGGGCCTCTGTGTCAAGGCACCAGGCTGGCGAGAAAAGCCGTCCTGAAGCCTCCGGACAGATTCAGCCACGAGCTGAATACCACGAGTGATCACAGCCGAGGCCACATGGAACCAAGATCACCCAGCCAAGCTCTGCCTGAATCCCTCACCCACAAAATCGTGAGATTTAATAGAATGGCTGCTGGTTTACGTTCGTTTTCAAAGTACCTATTTAAAAAAAAAAATAGGGGCGCCTGGGTGGCTCTGTCGGTTAAGCGTCTGACTTCGGCTCGGGTCATGATCTCGCGGTTTGTGAGTCCGAGCCCCGCATTGGGCTCTGTGCTGACAGCTCGGGGCCTGGAGCCTGTTTCCAATTCTGTGTCTCCCTCTCTCTCTGGCCCTCCCCCGTTCATGCTCTGTCTCCCTCTGTCTCAAAAATAAATAAACAGTAAAAAAAAAAAAAATAAAAATAAAAAAAAATAATAAAGCCGTAGACAACCACAGCAATGAATGAGAAATACATTTCTATCGTGTTATGGCATTAATATCTGGGGGTTTGTCTGCGAGCTGGTGTTACCTGAACTAATTCGGGGGATGCTTGTTAGGCCCCTGTTACGGGTGAGGCACGGGATGTCCAACTAGCTCGCCCCAGGTGATGGGGAAGGCGGGAGGAGGGAGGACTCCACTCCAGGACGACTGACGGGGCTGGCTCATCGGGCCAACTCTGCTCCTGGCTGATTGGCCGGGCCTGAATGCCGGGTACATCCCGGTTTAATCTCCCCGTGTGCGTCCTGGGGACAGTTCTTTTCAAGGTGCATCACCTGTGCGCACGAGAGGCAAGCCCCGCTGTGCCAGCACGCTTCAAGCTGGTGCTCAGGGTCTGCGACCATCCCCCCGCCAAAGCCAGTCCCCAGGCCACAGCCAAGTCAGAGGGTGATGGAAATCGGCTGTCCCCACCGTGAGGATCCTCTGCCGTGGGCGAGGGGAGGAACCAGGACCTGCCCTTAACACCCCGGTCCTTGTGCGACGGCCACGTCCCATCTGGGGTGTTTTGTCTGTTGTCCATTCTTTGACATCGTGAGTTCTCGTCCCACTGGGGAGGTGAGCTGTGGGTCCTCTGCCTGGGCCCGATCCCCGGACCCCTGAGCCGGGCAGCCTGCCTCTCCCCCTGGGCTCATGCTGGCCGCCACCCCCTCCCTGTCCCCCTCACAGGCGTGAGCAGCCTCGGCCACCTGAAGATTTGCAGGGGGCCTGGGGACAGACAGAAGGTGTCGCCGCCCTCCCCAGCACACAGCAGGGCCGAGAGGAAGGTCTGCGCAGCTGGGGGGGGCGTGTCAAGAGAGCCTCTGGAGGGAGAGGCTGTCCGTCAAACCCAAAGGATTTTTAGCTGAAAACTTTATCAGAAGAAAGGCAGTGTCAGACCCGAAAGGCCCATCATCTATCACGAGGCCGAGGCTCCTCTGGAAAGAGGGGAAGGAACCCCAGAAAGGCTGGAAGGGCCACCGCCTGGCTGGGGGGAGGGGGGGTGCCTCCCCTCCCAGAGCTTCTGAAGAAGCCAGAAAGCACAGCGGTGACTCAGGGACCGGAGGCTCCTGACCTCCAGCCTGTCAAAGTGAAGAAGCGAGCCTTTCTGCCTTGAACAGCTGTGTCCCCTTCCCCCTTTGTCACAGCGGGTCCAGCGTCCGCGCCCTTTCTCTCGTCCCGGGCCGTGGAACCTTCTGGGTCCTGGATCCCTTTGGTGCAGGCTGCCGGCCCTCCCCCACGTGACACAGGTTTGCCAATGATGCCAGGTTGCCTGTCACAGAGCCCCGGAGCCGGGAGAGGCCGTTGGGGTCCAGGGACCCAGCTCAGATGGCCTCCCTACTCTGCGGGGCACCACAGGGCTTCCCTGCTACCCTGCCTCCTCTCCTTCCTGGACACTCTGGCCTCTGGTCCGGGGCAACGGGTGTACCAGGCACGTGGGGCAGGGCACCCCGTGATGGCCGCTCTCTTCCCAGCTTCCTGGACCAGCCCGCGGGTGTCCCACGGACGCACACGCCCCCGGTTCTTTTGTTCAAAGCTCATCTGTCCTTCCAGGCTCATTTCAAAGGCCATCACCTCCAGGAAGCCCTCCTTGATACGCAGGGCCCTCTCCTGAGCTCCCTGGAGCCCGCTGTCTGCTCCTCCCTGAAGGCCCTGTGACCCCATTGGACTAGATGCATCCTGAGGGAAGGACCCACGCTGGAAGCAGCATTGCTCTGGCGCGCAGAGCCCTGTGGTGGGACCCCACCTCCTCCACTTTTTAGCTTGGGACCTGGGGTAGGTCCCTTATCCGTTAGCGGGCAGTGAGACTGTGGGCAAGGGGAAGGTTCCCCTAGAGATGGAGAGTGGGAGCCGGGTGACCCCGCTGGGTTCTGGGCCGCAGGGACCTGAACTCAGGGAGGGCTGTGGGCACTGGGGTGGGGGTGAAGGATGTGCCAGGGCCGGGTGGGAGGGAGGGAGGGGTCCCAGGTTCGGGCCTGTTCCATGGCTTGGGGACCCCAGGAGCCAGGCAGGCCTTAAGCTGGAGTTGGCCGAGCCGAGTGTCCTGCTCCGACCTCGGCCAGAGGCGAGCTTGGGGATGAAGGCCAGGCACAGCTTTGGGGCACCTGTCCCCCGTTTCCAGTTCTCCGGGAATGCTGCTTCCCAGTGGCGGAATCTCACCGGAAGCTGTCAGCCCGTGTCTCCGTACCTTCCCTTGGTTCCCTGGACCCGCGGCCTCAGGGAGCCCCCCCACCCCCGAGCAGCTGAGAAACAGGAAGCAGTTTTGTTCCGCACGCTGGGCTCGCAAGGGGAAAACATTCACAATAGCTTCGTGAGAGGATCTGGCTTTTATGACAACTGATTACCCGGTGGCCAAAACAGATCTGGTATTTCACTTCCTATTTCCCCCACTTTGTCTTCTTAAAAAAACCAAAACAACCACACATTTCAAAAGCCGGGCTCCTCTGGAGGTGGTTCGGGATGGAACCAGCCCTGTGAGCACATCCCACGTCCCTGTGTAAAATGATGCTGGTTTTGCCAAGGACAAACGCACCGTTTTACTTCCCTCTGGAGGACATTCCGTGTCGGCTCGGAAACCAAACCTGGAGCTGGGCCGACAACGCAAGTGCTTTGCTTTACACGGATACCACTATCGTCGTGGCCGCGACCCGCAGCGATAACAAACCAAGAACAGTTAGCAATCGGCGGTTCTCTGGCGTGTTCGTTGAATCTACACAAAATCTAGGTATCCCTTCTGTCGAGGAGGCCTCCGGCCTGTGCCTGGTTGCCTCTCCCGACGGGGAACTTACTACCTCGAGCAGCTGATTTGTATAAACAATTGCAGGTGTACGTGTCCAGTGTCCTCCCAGGGGGTGCTGGCGAGTGTTAGACCTCTCTTGCTTTCAGATAGCGCTCCTGGTCGCAACGGGTCGCAACGGACTCTGGCACCTTCTACGGGCAAGGGTAGAATTTGAGAGACGTCTGACGCTCCCAGGACTGTTAGGAGAAGGAACGAACGGCAGAAGCCAAGGCTGGCGGGGCGGCTGGAAGCACAGCGGGCCTCGAGGAAGAGCTGGGAGGCTGCGGCTGCTGGCCCCCCGGGAGTGGCTGCGTGTTCCTCTGTCCCTGAACCTTTGCTCCATTTCCCTAGAACCCAGAGGTGGCCTCCGACGGGCTGAGCCAGGCACATGCCTTGCCTTGGTTGGCAGCTGGTGGTTGGTGGGGAAGAGGAGAGGAGGGGAGGGTCAGGGTCCTTCTAGGCCGAGCAAGGTGGGTGAACTCGGGCTCCCAGGCGACCCACACGGCACCCATTTCCTCCCCACTTGCTAAGCTCACGGAGGCCAGGGAGTCACGTTGGCAAGGTTTTACGTGACCTCCCCCTCTCCCTCCTTGGCACGGCCTCCGCCCCTCACCTCAACTACTCGGAACCCGTAAGAGCAGCGGCTCATCTGGAAGGGGCAGGAAACGACCTGTAAATGCAGTGCCCACACCGCATGAGCCCCGGGGGCTCATCTCAGGATCGTTTCTCGTGGTTTTGGCTTCCTGTGGGGCTGTGTTTCTCGACGGTCTCCGCAAACCCAACGTCTCGGTACCAAGATGGGCCTCAACAGCTGTGTCCTTCTCTCTTTCCCGAGGTCCGGCAGCAAGACAAGCCAAAGACCCACGTGGCATCTGTCCCCGTGGGCCAGCAGGGAGGAGCCAAGCATCCCAGCCTTCAAGGTAGAACGGAGATGTGACACGGGGAGGAGAGTCGTACTACCGGCTGGCCTCACCTGCTTTGCGGAAAGGGAGACTCAGAAGGGTAAGGGGGCAGCCAGGAGATCAGACAGAGCACGGTGCCCGCGCCTTAGGGTACGGGAGGGCCAGTCACCTCAACTCCATCTTTAAAATCCCACTCTTCAGCTGGAGAGGCAGCGTGGCGGTAGCTATGAACTTGCACCTTGCAGCCAGGGAGACGTGTGACAGCATCTGGGCGGTGACTTAAGCTCTCTGAGCCTGCTGTCTTCTCTGCAAGAGCAGCTCAGGGCCCTGCCGTGGGGGCAGGGCCGGATCGCAGAGACGAAAGGCTCGTGGGCCGCAGGGACCTGCCTCGCCCAGTCCGTGTTCTTTGAGGGTAACTGGCATCCGGAGACCGAACGAGGTGGGGCGGACGGGTCCGACCATTGTGGACCAATGCAGGACACTCAGGCAGACAGGGAGTGTCCCGAGCTGACCGGCGGGGCTGGCGGAGGCCTCGTGGGGCCTGAGTCCCCGGGTCCGCCACTCCCTCTGCCCAATCCTGCTTCCGCCCTCCCCTGTCTGCGGGTACTGATGGATAATAACGCCTTGTCGCCCATCTCAGCACCTGCTTCCTAAGAACACAACCTGCTGCCGCGGGCATGTGGGTGGCAAGCGCTCGGTGAGCTTGCCACATGACATCCTGTTACCACCCTACGTCCTGTGACCACGTGACGTCCTGTTACCACCCTACATCCTGTAACCACGGGACGTCCCGCGACCACGTGATATCCGGTTCAACGCGACTTCCGGTTTCCACGCGGCTATCACTATTCCTAAGCCTATCTCAACTCGGAAGTCAGGTTGGAAGACAAGTAGATGAATTCGAAATTGGGTGGAAACGAAAAGCCAGAGGCCCGAACGAGCAGAGATGGCCAAAGCCCAGGTAAAACGTCCCTTCTGGGATGGGGATGCTTAAGGCATCTGTCCTCCAAAAGGCGGAGACTCAGCCCCGGACCCACATTGGCAGTTAGAAATGCACATAAATTGAGGTAAGGAAAAGAGGATCAGAGAAGGAAGAGGTTTAAATGGGAGGTGACGTCATCGGTCACATGGGTGGCTTCCGAGGGTTTAAGTTGGGGCACTGGTGATGTTTGGAGAGGCAAGTTGTTCTGAGCTGAAATGCCAGCTTCTTTCCTGACGCCCTTGTCGGTGTCACCGCCCATCCAAGTTCACGGGTGGCAGGGTGATGACGTCTCCTACTCCCCAGCACATACAGCTGCATGAATCAGGGCTGGGGAGAGTGGGAACACGGACCAGAATATCTCTTGGTATTTAGTAATGGTGGGAAAGGACATGGGTGGGAAATCGAAGAACTTTGCCGCGAAATGCCTGGTGAGAGCTATTCTAAGAGGAGTCGGTGTTGTAAATAAGTTCCACTCCATCCTCCCATTAACCCCTTGAAATTGGCCGTGAGAAGATCTTGCTTGGCGACGGTCAGAGAACCATCAGTGGCTCCTCCGGGAGCTGGAGGGCAGGGATGGCTCGGGCCGCACTTGGGGGAGGGTGAGCTGCAGACAGATGCAATCGTGGGGGAACCATCGGTGTGTGTGTGGGTGGGGGGGGGGGCCAGATCAACGGTGAGGCTTTTCCGTCTCTGGGTTTCCCTTTCAGGAAAAGGTGCGCAGCCCAGAATATGCTGGGCTGCCGGGGGGAAACACAGTGAGGGTGCGTGAATGCAGGGGCGGCCCTCTCTCTGCCTCTGCTTCCAGAAAAGGCGCTCCCTTCCTTAGCGCGGACTTGCAGAAGGGCCTCCGGGAAGCGGGCAGCCGTGCTGTGCCGTCCTTGGGGTGTGGAGCCACAGAAATCACCGAGACCAACCCCTCCGGCAGCAGAGGTGGCCCCCTGTTCCGTCCTGGATCCAGGCGGTGACACGGGGCCCCGCCAGGGAGCTGGGGACAAGCCCCTCGTCCTGGGGTGCGAATCCCCCCACACCCGGCACCGGTTTCCCTCTCCTGCTCCCAGCCAGCCAGGAGCGAAGGAACACACTGGTAGGTTTTACAGGGTGGCCCCTGAGGCCTGAGCAAGAGGTGAACTCAGGGCTCCCTCATTCGGGCAGGACGCACCCACTAGAGGCCAGACCCGGAAGAGGGGCTGCGGACGCATGGGTGACGGTCCCCGCCTTTCCGCACACGGGGAGCACAGGACCACACTGCAGGGCACTGCACGGGTAGGCGGGGTGCTCTGAGAGGGGAGACGCCCTCTCCCACGTGAGCTGGGGAAGGGAGAGGGCAGGATTCACCCGCAGCTCAAGGGGGGGAAGGAGAGCCAGGCTGGGAGACAGCTGCGCCCTGGAGGAGCCCGGGAGGGTTGGGCAGACGCCAAGAGGAACGCAGTGTTTGAAGGAGGAGGTGACTGAGGAGGCTGGCAGGTGTCAGGCAGGGACACTAGGTTATGCCAGGTTTGCAGCACACGCTGTGGGGTCCTGCTTGCTCTCCCGGACCCCTCGCCCGGGGTGGGGGGGAGGCCACGCCAGCAGAACACTCCAGAAGCATGGCGGAGGCTCCCGCTGGCGAGGAAGGGGGACCTCCTGCTGACAGCCGTGTGGGCAAGCAAGGAATCATATCCCCCAGCCCCAGTCAGGCCTTCTGGGGACTGTCCCTGCCATTCTGATGGAAACTTCCAGAGACTCTGAGGCAGAGCAATGCAGCAAAGACACTCCTGAATCCCTGACCTGCAGAAGCTGTGATGTATTCAAGGTTTGTTCCTTAAGCCACTAAGCTTTGGGGCAATTTGTTACACAGCGATGACAACTAATACTGAATTTAGTTGTAAAAGTTTTTTTTTTTTAAGTTTATTTTGAGAGAGAGAGAGAGAGAGGGAGAGAGAACGTGACTAGGGAAGGGGGGGAAGGGGCAGAGAGACAGAGGGAGAAAGAGAATCCCAAGCAGGCTCTGTGCTGTCAGCTCAGAGCCCAACGCAGGGCTTGAACTCATAAACCGTGAGATCACGACCTGAACCGAAACCAAGAGTTGGATGCTTAACCGACTGAGCCACCTATTTCGTTTTAAATAGGTCCTCAGTCATCAGAGGGGATCTGTAGATGCTTGATTTCAAAATACAGCCTCCAAGTATTCTATTTCGGTGACAGGTGTCGAGGGCCCGGTTTCTGGTAAGTTCATCTGCTGATTACCCCCACACCACAAGGGCGGGGGATGCCGAGGTCCGTGGAAACATCTGCCCGATACGTTGTACCGTGCACGGGAGGCACACGGCGCAGGGAAGGAAGGAGCAAGGCCCCGGAGTTAGAAAAGGAGAGCTGTTTGCTGTGACTTGATGGCTTAATCAGCCGATCGATGCTGTTCGCAGGGCAGAGGGAGTGGGGAGCTGAGATGAAAAATGCATGAGGGGCCGGGGGGGGGGGGTGGCCTGGGAGGAGCACGGAGAAAGCCGGCCTGCTCTATTTGCCCAACGCCAGCCAAGAAATTAAATCGGCACAGAGGCCATGGGCAGCCACCGGGCTGACTGCAGCTGGGAGCGCACGCGCACAGCTCCTTTCTCTTCATGAGGCAGAAACGCACTCATTAAATCGCTTTTCCTGACTAAAGATGGATTCAGTAACCTTCAGCGGTGTGAAACACCAAGCAGACACCAAAATCGTGCGGGTCTCGAAAGACGCTGATGGAATCGGGGTGTTAATGATCTTGGGGCCAGCAGCCAACATGACACAGGAGGAGGAGAGCTCTCAGCACGGGCTGGGCCTTCCGTGCGCCTGTGACTAACACCACGTCCAGGAACAAAAAACGGCAATTAACTGGAACTCTCAATTAGCTCCTGGGGAAGGTGAGAAAGACACAGGAAAACCAGCTCAGACTGAGGACTGTGTAAAAAAGCCGACTTCCGCCGGCCGTCCTTGGATCAATTCGGGTCAAATTCAGCCGTGACGCGGGGGCCAGAACAATGACGGCTTAGACGAGATGGCCTAGCTGTCGCCCACATAAAAGACGACCGGGGAGGGATGCCAAAGTTACCAGAGAGCCAGACTCCCTCTATCTTGCTGTTCTGCCATCCCCAGCACGTGGCTTCTACCTCGTGGTCCGTGACGGCTGCCTGAGTGCCAGCCATCATGTCCACGCTTCAGCCGGGAGGAAGGAGGACGGGGCAGAAACGCCCTCCCACCTCTCGCCATCCCCTCAGGAACCCCTCCTAGCAGTTATACGTAACTAGAGTCACATGTCAACGGTCACTCGGATTTGCAGAGGAGCTGGGACGGGACGTCTTTATCCCAGGCTCGTAGGGGGAGCGCTGTTAGAAGGAAGAATGGAAGTGTGGCTGTTGGGAAGGCAGAGGGCTCTGGCACGTCTTGAAGTCAGAACACATTCAAATGGAAACGATGTCTCCGGTCAACACAAGACACTGACCTGAGTGCACTCAGGGGAGGGGGAGGCTGACGATAGGGGCGCGTGAACCACCCTGGAAGGGGCAAAATGGAACATGACAGAATGTTAAAAGTACATGGAATCAGTCATGTAAATCGTGACATTTAAGTCATGATGCTATTCGTGCTACAAAGTGTAAAAACGCTAACCTTTATCCAGACAGCAAACAAAAACGTACCCTGACCGCATCTAAGTAATCAGCAATCCGGCTCGCCCCCAGAGCCCCCGTATTTCAGTCACACTGTGTGTACCGCTCGGCAAGGTCCTCAGTCTGGACCCTGGGCTCCACAGCCCGCGGAAAGGTTTTCCGTCAATCCCCTTAACCCTCAGCTAACCATGAAGCAAGCCATCAAAAAAGCTTAGGTTTGGAACAGCACCTACTATGTGCTTAAAACCTACTGGGGTAACAGACAGACTGATCCAATACTCGCAGGAGTAAACAGAGCATGTCCGGTGTGTTAAGGGCCAAGAAAGCCAGGGACAGGGGCGTGTTAGTTAGGACAGGGTTAGGCCGTAAGCGACAGAGACAAGGTAACAGCAGCTTCAGCAACACAGTTTACTCTTCTCGTTCGCTGAGCCCGGAGGTGGGCAGACAGGGCCGGCGTGGAGCCTATCAGGCATCGAGTCTGTTCTACCTTGTTCTGCACGTGTGGACTCCATTCCCAAGCCCCCTTCCTGGTCTAAGGGGCCTCCATTCCCAAGACCGCTTCATGGTCCAAGATGCCAGTTCCATATCCCACGGCACTGAAGAGGAAAAGAGACCGCGGGCGGGGGGGAGGGGGGGCCCTGTCTTGGCTTTCAGACAAGCTCACACATTTTTGACACCCCTCTGAATCAGAGCGGGGGTCTGGGTCCTCTCCCTTGAATCTGGGCCACCTTTAGTGACAGGCTGACCGAAGTGATGCTATATAATTCCCCAGGCTAGCGTAGAAAAGACGATACAGTGTCCACACGGTTTTCTTCGGACGTTGATGCTCGGGGCCCAGCTCCATGTGGTGGAGAGGCCCAAGCGGGGAGGGAACCAAGGCCCAAGGGAGCCTCTGGAGAGGGCTTAAAGGGGAGCGAGGGAAAGGTTCCCGGAAGGAGGGGGTAGGGGAGCCTGTCGTGAACGTGGCGCTGGTCAGTGTGCAGCAGTGGAGTGTGATAAAGCAGAAACCCCAGGACGCGCGTGTCCCCCCGAAGGAGACGTCGAGGCCCGGTGCTTCGTTTCTTCCAGCTGTCCACGGCAAGACGCAAGAGGCACGATGGGTTAAAAAGGAAACTTTTCCGTTTTTAATTGAAAGGAAAATGCAAAAGAGCCGTAACTTGCCGGGTTTGAAAATAAAACCGTTTTCTCATTCCCGGCTTCTCCAGATGGCAAAGGAATCTCCAATGGAAAAACTGGCCTCCGGGCAAAGATCGAGCCCAGGCTGGGGACGGAAGATCCTTTGCAATACCTCAGAGGCACTTAACACGGTGCCTCCTTTTGCCAGCCACCAGCTTACTGCCGTTCGGTTCCGAGTTCGTCCTTCGTCGCCTGATCTAGAAGATGGATCGGGGCCCTTTAAATGGTTCTTTGCTCACTGGCATGCTGTTAAGCACTGACAAGGGTGTGTCTGTGTGTGGAGGGGTGGGCCTGGGGCTAAGAATGGCCAGGGCTCTAACTGAAGCACGTGGACTGAGGAGGGGGTGAGGGGTCGTTCTCCAGGGGCAAGGTGACGTTCATTTTATCCCAAGAAGGGCGACGCCACCAAGGTGTCTGGATTCTTGGCATCGTGTGCTCCCGCATGGCGGGTGCCGTTCACAGACACGGCTCGTGGCGGGACGGCATGGCTGACACGTGCCTGGCGGCCTTGGGGCACTGAGGCATCAGGCCGCAGAACCCCCAGCCTCTCTGCCTCGAGGAGCGGTTCGATGTGTTTTGCAGCTTAGCTGGAAATGCTAGTGAAAGCCCTTTGCTCTGGACGACTACAAGCTAGGTTCGGATCATCGGTATTTATATTCTGAGAAAGGAGGCAGGGCTGCTCTCGTTCCCTGGAGCCCTCAACCCTTCCCCCTGCGGAGCGAGCAAGGTGCCTTGGAGCCGGGGCAGAGGGCGTGGCCTGGGATCCCTCACGGAGGGCTGAAGACAAGTTACACGGCGTCACACACGCACCCACTCAAAGGCTGTCCGGGGCTCTGCGGGCCCACGGCCAGGACTCGGCCACGCGGGGAGCTGGTTTCTCTCGCTAATCTCACGAACATCCCTTGGCTATGGCCCCCAAGTCTTTGGAAAAGTCTAGAACTACCCGCCGGCTTCCTCATTAGCTCCCTACTCTTTTATGCTCCCAAGTTTTCCTGAACTTTGCCGGTTTGCAAACTAATGGAAAGAAACAGGAAGGACAGCAAATTAACTATGGCCTTTTGGCGATCATTAATTTGACCAACTACCCTTTGGAAATGAAAGGCCAGCGCCTATTAGCTTTAGGGGCATCGAGTGCAAAGTCAAATATCAAAAGGCCACGGCAAAAGAGGGGCCCCGTCCTAATCAAGGCAGGGAGGTGCGGCGCATTCGCAGAAATGCAGATAGGACTGGGAAATGGGGCGGTGTCCTGTGATCCTGACATTCTCTTCAGAACACTTCCACTCCTGAGACGGGGTTTTACATCTCTCGTGCTGAAGATTACGAGGAGGTCCCGACGTACCGCTGAGGCCGTTCCGCAGTGTCTGCAGAGGGCAGGCCATCCCACGGCATTGCCATCAAACCTCTGGATTCTTCTCGGAATCTCATCTTTGTGGGAACGAGAGACGGGAGGGGGTCAGAGAGGCAGGAGACGGAACAGGCCCCCCACGGACGGCTACGCCCCCCGCATCCATGCTTGTGCCTGCACTGGAGTCGCTGACAAGGCTGCCTGCCCGTCTGGCCCTCTCCCATTTGACGTGCGAACCGTATCCCGGCGACAACCACCGGTATGCAGTAGGCGCACAATAAATACCTGGCGTGGTCCTTCGCAGGACTCGCGCGCCTGCACGGCCAAACGACTGGCCCGATTCCCAGATGAATCCAGGCTCACGGGGACCACGTAACTGGCCCACGGTCGCCTGTCTAGGGGCAGAGCAGAAACCCGAGCCCGGCTTTCTTTCTCTCGTCAACATTTGGCAAAGGTTACTGAGCGCCCGCGCTGTGCGAGGGGACAGACCAGTGCTCCGGACACTTCCGGGAGCCGACACTCTCGTGGGTGTCAAGAGGGCGTGGCTGACAGCGTCCAACACGAGGGCTGCTCGGAAGAAACGAGGAAGGGGGCGGGAAGGGATGGGGATCACTCCCACAGCGAGCGGTCGGGGGACGCCTGCCCCATAGGGTGACTCTCCCCGGAGGAGGAAGGGAGCAAGCCCGGGTGACATTTTCCGTGGTCCCCTTCAAATCGAAGCGGAAGACGATTTGGACTCAAGCTAACAAATACGGTAGCCATAGACACGGTAATCTTTGCCACCCATCGAACACTTCCTATCTGTGGCCCGTTTCCAGGGTATTTACATGATGTGTGGGGTAAACGACTCCGGCAGTTATTTGAGAAAAAAACAAACCTACATCTCGGTGATTTGCCAGAATAAAAGGTTTGAAAGTTTACTTCGCTCACACAAAACCCACCGCGGGGGCTCCTGGCTGGGAGGCTCACCCGGGCAGCCAGCTCTTCTGTGGGTCCGGACCCGGGGATCCGGGATCTTGCCATCTTGTTCCGTCGCCGTGTGTCACTTCCGATGCCGCCTCAGAAAAGGCAGAGCGAGCAGGGCAAACGCATGCCTTCTTTCGGCCACCTCTGAAAGTGACACAAAACCGGGGCGCACACCCCGCAGCCCCGCTTAGACTCAGGGGGGCCGGGAAATGTGGTCTGTCGGGTGCTCTGGGGCAGGAGATGGTTTGGACGGGCATCGGCTTAGCGATCGGGAAGAGAGAGAAAGTGCGCGAGCATGTGTGAGCGCCGTGTGGCTTTCGGGAGGAAGAATGTCTGGGCTGAGAAGAACAATCCAGAGGCCGGGGGCGGGGAACTCGCTGGCGCTCCCGGGAGGGAAAGGATCCTGTTCTGGAGGCTCTTTCCACTCCAGGCCCAAGGCCCCCCGCCCCTTCCATGTTTGAGGATGGTGTCCTCCCAGAGGAAGGTGACAGGAAGCATGAGGCCCAGGTGACGGGTGAGGACAGCCCCTGTCTTGAGCGCGGGCCCCCGTGGGCTGGTGCTCCACCCCTCCCTGGGGCCCTGGAACAGGCGCTGAGGGCAGGAGGGGAAGGGGGGAAGTCAGCTGGTTTAAATGGCTTCCACATCCAACAGACCCTGTGCCCTCCTTTGCCCTCCCAAGGCACAGCCGTCAGTGTGGGCTCTCCGGGTGGCCTGGCGGTCCAAGAGGCTGGGAGCCGTGTGTGGGGCATCTCCCCCAGGAAGCCCTCCCGGATTCCCTCCAGCCGCCTCACGCGCGCTTGCTTAAGCGTCAGGACTCGGCACACTGCGGCGCATCCGACCACAGGCACGAACCGCCTGTCTTCCGGGACAGGGAGGGCCGGAGCTCCCCCGGTGTCAGACTGCCCCTGACAGAGACGCTTCCCCGAGCACTGCTACTGGGCTGTCACTGCCAACGCTTTCATAGCCTGTGCCCCAGCGGGATCTATTTCACCGCGACACGGTAGGCCAAGTGGTGTCCCAAGAAGTGTTGGGGAAGTGGAAAAGGCGTAGGCTGAGGGCTGCTTGGCTGTGGTCCTCGCCGTCGCTCACCTGCCGGGTGAGTGAGGACGGGTCTCCAGGCCTTGGACGCTCTGACTGCCCATCAAGTGCACAGGCTGAAACAAAAGGCAGCTGAGGTCGCCGCCAAGATCGGAGATCAAGATTGCTGCCAAGATCAAGATCGGAGATCTACACGGGGCTGTAAGTCAAGACGGAGGGAGAGTGAGAGGGAGAAGGAGGAGAAAGAAGAGGAGGAGTGGGGTGGGACACAGAGGCGGCAACAACGTTCCTAACGGCAGAATGCTGGTCCCCTAAAACCCAAACAGGTTAGACTTGACACCAAAGGCATGATGCGTAAGTGGAAAAAACGGACAAACGGGACCTCATAAGAAGTGAGTATGTGTGCTCTGTGAAAGATCCCCTTAAGAGGATGAAAGGCAAGCTACAGCCCGGGAGAAAATACGTGCACGTCACATGACCGACACAGGATCCGCACCTAGAATGTAAGAGGAACTCCCGACGCTCAACAGTAAAAGATCATCCAAGTGGAAAATGGGCAAAACACATGCACAGACCTTTCACCTGGGCTGATACACACATGGTAAATAAACAGGCCCACGACCGGCTCCTCAGCAGCGTTAGCTATTTGGGGGTGGGGGGCCAGGGGGGAGGTTTGCAAATAAAAAGCACACTGAGCTGGTGCCTCACACCTGTCCAGTGGCTAAAACAGGAAGTGGCGCCGACGCCAGACGCCGGTGGTGATGTGGAGAAGCCGGATCCCTCAGACTGTTGGCGGGGAAGTCAAGTGGCACAGCCACTCTGGAAGATGGTTTGGCAGTTCCTTTAGAGCTAAAAACGGACTTATGGGGCGGCCCAGCGATCGTCCTCACGGGCGTCCACTTCCACGCAGACACGTGCGCACAATGCTCCCGGCAGCTTTACCCCGAAGAGCTGCAAGCCGGAGGCTCCCAACGTCCCCGCGTGGATAAACGGTCGAGGTGTGGTGACACACGGCACGGCATATTCCTTAGCGATGAAGAAGAGTGGTTGGCTGATATGCACAATGACCTGGGTGAGCCACAAGGAGATGAGGCTGAGCGACAAAAGGCAACCTCAGGAGGAGACGCGGTGCGTGATTCCAGGCATGTGACGCCAGGTGACAAAGACGGTCACGGTGATGGGGAACGGATCGGTGGCTGCCTGGGGACAGGGATGGGGAGAGGAGGCGTGCATGGCTAGAAAGGGGTAGGACGAGGGGGTCTGGACCGTGGCAGTGGTTCCACAAAGCGGCACCAGGGCAGAGGGCTACACACAGACACACACAGCGCGTGTGGAGCTGGTGACGTCTGGATGAACTCTGGGCACTGCACCAACGTCAGCTACTGTAGATGTGAACACCGGGGAGGGGTGGGGGGCGGCTGGCGAAGGGCACACAGGCCCTCCCGTACAGATCTTTGCAACTTCCCCTGAACGTACAATTACTGTAAAATAAAAAGCTACAGGAGGCCAGCAGGAGACTCATGGTCTAAGCTGTGGCCATCGGACACTGGAAGGCCATCGCAACCCAAAACTCAGGACAAGGCAAATAAAACAAACAGGACCCCGAGGGCAGTGTCAGTCCCGAGGCAGGAAGAGGTTCGGGACAGGCTGCTGACCATCCACCAGAACAGGCTTGCTTCCCTTCAGAGAGAGTTTCTGCCGGACCCACGGCCGCCCAGTTAGAGACCACATTTCCCAGGGGCCCTTGCAGCTGGGTCTGCCATGTGACTGAGTTCTTACTAATGAAGTTCAAGTGGAAATGACACGTGCCAGTGCTGGGTCTGGGTCTTACAACATCGGGCACGTGTTCCCACGTATCCTTCCCTTGTAGTGAACTTGGAAGGGGCCAGTGGCCCAGCTGCCACCATGCAGACCGCGTCCTAGGCCAGGCGGTAGGGCGATAGGGTAAGAGGAACAGGATCGCTGAGTGGCTGCACCCAGCGGAACAGTCCTTTAATCGCAACCGCCCCCCCTTGGGGGTTCAGGGCAAGAGCAGTGTCCACATTTTTTAAAAATTTTTTGTTTTTAACGTTTATTTTTATTTTTGAGACAGAGGGAGACAGAGCGTGAGTGGGGGAGGGGCAGAGAGAGAGGGAGACACAGAATCTGAAACAGGCTCCAAGCTGTCAGCACAGAGCCCGACGCGGGGCTCGAACCCACGAACCGCGAGATCACGACCTGAGCCGAAGTCGGACGCCTAACCGACTGAGCCACCCAGGTGCCCCCGAGAAGGGTCTACGTTCTTTAAGCCACTGTATTTTGGGGCCTCTGCACTAGAGCAACTTAGCCTTTGCTAAACGGGAAAAAAAGAAAGCAGGTTTCAAAACAGAATACGGCATGATCCTATTTTTGGCAAAAAAATGGGATGCGCACAAACATACCCATATGAGGGTCTGGAAAGAGATACAGCAAAATGCTCTGTTAATTATCTCTGGTGGGTGGGAATTATGGCTATTCTTTTCTTTGCTCGTCCACATTCTCTTAATTTTCCATAAAAGGAACACATGCGTCCCTCTAGTAATTAAGAAAGCAAGCCGATGGGAGACGACAGAGGTAGGAATCAGGGAACTGGGACAGTGCGGTTAAGTAACAGCCCATCCCACGGTGTGGGGGCTGACGAGGTTCGCTGGTGTCCCCGGCCGGCTCCCAGGCTCCTGGCCTCTGTCCTCCTGCCTCTCTCCCTGAGCCCTCTTCTCTCACCGCCCCCCTGTCCCCCACCCGCCCCGAGGGACACGTCACTCTTTGTCTCTATCAGGCTTGGACAAGCACGGTGCCACTGAAGCCGGCTGCCGGCAGCACCAAACCACAGCTCGTATGGTCCCAGAGGACAGCCAATCTCCAGTGGAAATTTCAAACTCAATTGGCACAGAGACAGGCTGGAGCTGTCCTCGAGTAACTAATCATCTGAAAGCTGCCGAGATGGCGCTTTACCTGGATGTGCTCGTGAACTCTAAGGTTTGTCTCTTCCAGCACTAATGACAGGGAGCGGCCAACCTGCAATTTAAAATTCAACTTGAAAGTGATTTTTGAGGTTCCTTTCCGCTAACTGAAGGAGCCAGGGAGGGGATGGGAGCAGGGGGGAAGGATGGCAGAGACGGGAGAAAGAAACCCGCCTGTCCTAGAAAGTGAAGCCTGATTATTCCCCCGAGCAGGTGCAGACAGACCGCAAGGGTTGACGGCAGGCAGGCTCGCCCACAGCACCCCTGCGCCGGCTCGTCTTCGATGTGCGCGTCGGGCAGGCCTGAATGAGCTCCGAGCAGGTGCAACGGAATCGGCCCACCCTTTCCTGTCAGATGCAGGACAATTAAAGTTCACCGAAATCATCCTGGGCAGAGATGCAGAGGCCGGGAGGCGCAGACGAGCAAGGTGAATCGTTCTACCTTGTCCTCTCTCCTACACACCCGATGGCCTGACGATGCCTCCCGTCAAGTTGGCCAAGGTTCCAGATCTTGTGAGATCCTGGTGGTGAGGCTGATGTCCCTTCTCCTCCCCACGAGGGTGACCTTACGAGGCTCTCGATTTAGCATCAGGCCCGCACTCCTGACAGTCTTAACGCGATGGAGAGTTTGCACGTTAACACTGAAAGATCACCATTTCGTGCCTACGGCTTTCCGTCGATGGTGTGAAGTAGAAAAATATCACTCGATACCAAAAGGCCAGTTCCCAATTTAGTTCAGGAAAAAAAAAATCTGGACAACCCTGCCCAGATTTCCTCATTCCGTTCTGTCAGGTCCTAACGACCGCCCCGCTGACGAGCGGTCACCGGGCCGGCAGACGGCACAGGTACCTGCCTCACGGATTTTCACGGCAGAGGGGCACGCGCAGGACCGAGATTTCTAAGTTCGGGCCCAGAGAACTCAGGTCCCACACGCGGCAGAGCGGGGACCGGCCCCTTTGCCTCTCAGGAGGTGGCTTTGCCGTGAAGCAGCCACAGCGCGTGGTGATGAGGTCTGACACCCGGCCCCTGGGTAGACTGCTGCGTGAGACCCTCACCTGGTTCCGTCTGTGCGACGAGGGGAAACAGCACGCGCCCACTTGGGGTGAGGCACCTGGCCCAGAGCAGACGCCGAGCTGTGGGGGTCACGATTAAGTCACTTACTGTACCTGGTAGGTCTGGCCTAGAGGTCACCTTGGACAGCCTAAGTAGCATCTGAGCAGCACGCTCACTGATGGCCACGCTCCTATCCGCGAGAGGCATCAAAGGAGGATTCCGGAACCTGATGCCCTCGCTCCTGGGGCAGCAGGCCTCCCGGCCACCCTGCAACTGGTCCCGACGTACCCCCAGTCCCTACCTGTGCCGACTTGGGGTCAATACGTTGTCTGGATTTTAATGGCCGACGACAAAGCCAGTCTCCCTCGTGTCCGTCTCTCAAGCCGCCAAGCATTCGTGGATTTGGCACAAACAAGCTCGTCACCCTTCCAGCCTCGCTCAACTCGCCAGACCTCAGTACGACTTCCTTTCAGCTTTCCCCTCTCAGGACTGAAGAGCAGAAATGCCAGAGACGGGAAGGCCGTGGTGGGTGACTGCCCCGGCCCTTGTACTTCTCAACGCCCCCCCCCCCCACATTTAATTTGGGAAAGATTTTTTTAAAAAGCATATATATATATCATGTATACGGAGAGAAAAAAAAATATATATATGTAAAATATATAGAGAAAAAATACATAAAATATAGAAAAACAGAACAGCTAACATCACCCACATATCCAATGCCCAGCCATAGTTCATTATCAACTCATGGCCCATCTTGTTTCATCTATAAAACCCCACCCCTGGGGCGCCTGGGTGGCTCAGTCGGTTAAGTGTCCGACTCTTGATTTAAGTTCAGGTCGTGACCTCACGGTTTGGGAGATCGAGCCCCACATCAGGCTCTGCGATGACAGCACTGAGTCTGCTTGGGATTCTCTCTCTCCATCTCCCCCAATCACCCTCCCTCTCTCTCTCTCTCTCTCTCAAAATAAATAAATAAACTGAAAAAGCCTCAAACGCATCCCTCCAGCTCCCCTTTCTCACCATCACTATCAGCCTTCATCTCACAGAAGCGGGAGCGGGGGTCATACCAAGGAAGGGTGAGCTGTCTGGGCCCCCAGCACTGGGGGCAGGTGGCCAGGATTCAGGCCCTGGCTGCGCATGCCTCCCCGGTCGCACCCCCACCCCCATTTCTGCTGTAGCCACGCTTCAGCTGTGCCAATATTTATTTAATGTTTTTCCTCTAATGGTCTCACTTTTCTGCCTAAATACACTTGTTCAAAATGGAAACTTTATACCTTCCCTGTAAATGGGAAACAAGCATCGTTCGTCACGAATAGAAGGTGTCACTAAGTAGGACACAGAGAAAACAGGGTCATTAAGCAGAAGCTCTTGCCCGCCCCAGGCTCTGGACTCAAGGCCGGCTGGCTCGCTCTCCCGAAAACAGGGGCCGGCAGCAGTCAGAGCCCCTGGTTCTAGCGAGGACCCTTCTCCGATCTGGGCAATCGGGAGGATCCAAACAGCTCTCTCACAAGGCGATCTACTGTTCATCTCATCAGTGCCCCCCCGCCCCCCAACGCACTTTTCAAAGTCGCTGGTGGGTGCTGGCAGCCATGATGCACTTGGCCCTCCACGGGCTCCAGCGTGGTCACAGCCGGTCACACCATCATCACTGCACGCAACAACGCGCACTGCAGCCCCGCAGAGGTCAGTCTACGTGCCGTTCAAATGTCTCCCAAAAGGCGCGCAGCAGTGAGATGACATGTTATCACCTACCCTGTGTCCTCAGTTCTGTGTTTTGTCCCAGAGCAACAGACAAGCGTCTCACGAGACCAAAGAAAGGCAGCTACCCGTGAGTCAAAGGAGCGTGTTATGTTCTGTTACCAGGGGCCGTGCAAAGGGATCGTCTGTCCCACGCTAAACAGTAAAACTCAGGCGGGAGAAATCACCAACCCCCTTGGAAGACATGAAAGGCTGGTGTGACCGACTCATGTGTCACACAGGATTCTCATTAAGGCCTGGGCCACGGTTTAATTGGCAGCCTGTTTTTTTTTCCTAGTGGTTCATGAAATAATGGTGCCTCTCATGAGCGACAGCATCTTGAACGTGACGACCATGGTATTTAGTCTGGAATCTCTGGCTGTGTGGGAACGTCCCCGCTGCCTCCCATCACACCTCCCCAGACGGGGCGCCCATCTCCTGAACGGGGTCTCTCAGACTTGGGCCCACAGCAGAGTCCCCCGGGGCGGGGCCTGAGGCTCTGTGTTTCTAATCTGTCCCCATGTTGCTGCCGCCGCTGGGCCACGCCCCAAGCGGCACTGTCTTATCCTTTCTCCATCACTGGATCCTTTGTCCTCAGCTCCTTTAAGCCTGGTGGGGGCAGGTGGGAGGGCCTAAGCGGTACCAGAAGTCACCCAGGAACCACTCGCTCTTTTGGCCACCTCAAGACACCTCTGCCGTCTTCGTCGCAAAGGGAACATTTGTAGCGTAGGCTGGGCCGGAAAAGCTCTAGGAAGCTCCCCCATCCTTCAAGAGCTTCGCCCGGTCTTATATATTTCTTCATACAAACAGGTTCTAGCTTTTGATGTTGGGGTCAAGGCCCCGAATGTCCTCAGCAAACTGGGCTGGAATCTGTTCATAGTAACGTTTAGGACAAAACCTGGGACCAACGAACCAGGTACCACCGTCACGCCCGCTCACACGCGTTCTAGCTGCCGACACGGGCAGACTCCTTTCCCTTGGGCATGCATGTGCCACTGGCTTAGTAAAAAGAAACATCTGTGCGCTTTTTCCTCAAAAAGAACGATCCGTTTTTCAAACTGCAAAAAACATCTTTGAAATGGAATATTTGCCAACACTGTCCTCTCTCCTAAGCAAGAAGCAAGAAACTGTGTCCTCAGAAAGAACAAGGTTTTAAATGCAGACATTACTGTTCTTTTTTCTTCAAAAGGCCCAGATCTGCCCACATGTTCACTACACTGAATGTGGAAGGTGCTTTAAGAGACAGGAGACAAAGCCTTGTCCTGGGTACAAAACGTTTACTGCTTATGTATGTATATATATATATATTAAAAAAAAAGTTACAAAACAAAACGCTCAGCATGACAGGATGTACGGACATGGGCTTACTCAGACGATAATGGCTCGTGAACATGACTTAGAGCACAGGCCCAGGAGGATCATTCGCCAACACACAAGGACGAGCATGCTGTGTGAGTTCCTTACTCTGAGTTCTAAAAGGTTTTCTCTGCCTTCCGTTTACCACCTGCAGTGGGTAATTAGTCCCATCAAAACGAGAAGGAATCTGTTCCGCAAGTGGCTCAGCCTTAAGGTAGGACGTGCTGCTCTACGCACGGGGAGGAGTGGGGTGCTGGAGTCTACGCGGTGAGGACGGGGCCGAGCCATCAGGCTGACCGAGGGATCCAGGGAAGGTGCGGGGCAGAGCCTGGAGGCCGGCCCGGGGCTGGGGCGGGGTCACTGGCGGCAGGTGTCGTGGAAGGCTTCGAGGGTTCGGAAATCCCTCCACGTGGGGGGAAGGCCATCTTGTAGAAACTTCCCGCAGCGCTGGCACGGAGCCTGGAACAGCTTTATGTAACTTCGTAACCAGGTCTAAAAAGAGAAGTGAAGAGACAAATAAAAGAAATGGGATCCGGGAGCTTCCAATGTCATCCTTCCTGTCAAGCCTAATGATCTCGAGGCCAGAGGACTTAAGTTGGCTGTGCCCCAAAAGATAGCCTGTGACTTCACAGAAAGCTGCACGTGCCATCCACAAGGTCGTAACACTGCTGGCTGTCACTTCTGGAGCTCCCCCTGCCCCTCCCAAATGAGGGAGTTTTTTAAAGTAGAAATTCCTGCTCTCAGGGGCAGGAAGTCCTCCCACAGGAGTGGCCGTGCCCTAGCGCACAGCCCGTGGCTCGGGGCTACACGTAACCACGTTTCATTTCTGTGTCCCGTGTCTCCTGACTATGCGTACTGATGTTCTCCTCGTTCGCTACCGAGAAGTGGGCACAGACACGTGTGAAGGAAGACGTCGCATCGATGACAATGCTCGAACCCTCCACTGAGGTCAACGTGCCTTCCTTCTAATTTGATTTCAGAGGTCATCACTCACTGTCACAATGTGGCCCTTTGCACCTGTGGGGGGGCGGGGGGGACAGCCTGGTGCCATCGGGTAACATAATAAGCGGCAAATACACCCCGGAGTGGTTCAGAGAGCAGAAATCTCTCGGGCATCATACATAAGGATGAGGCTCCCGTAACTCAATTCCCAAACTCAAGGAGATTTGCTACAAAAAAAAAAGAAAACTCAACCCAACCCACACCCCGCAGCAAAAGGCCTGCGAGCAAGTTAAGCACGTTCTCACTGTGACAGGGGCACGTGAATCTCATCATTTAATGTCCTCCCGAATTACGTCCATAAGAGAAAAGTGTTCTTTGAAGAGGTAGGTCGAGTTTATTGATACAAATCCTTCTGTCTTCGTCGCAGCCGCCTTCGTGGTGGCAGACCGTGGCCCCCCGACACTGCCCCCTTCCAAAGGCCAGGTGTTTGAGGTTCTGGCAACAAACGTGAGGGGGTGGACGGGTCACTCAGCTAAACTATCCTCCAGTGCCGATCAAGTGCAAATGGTCCCCGAGTCCCAGAGTCAGTTACCAAAGGGAAGATGGGCACGACACGTGTTAGGTTAGACGGCGACGCTCGGTACGCGTCCGAAAATGAGGAGCTTGCTGGAGGCTGTCGGCGGAACCGTCCTCCGGACACACGAAGGAACCACGACGCGCACGGCTCTGCGGACTGCCCGGGCCTGCTTGTCCGCCCTCCCCAGCACCGCGGGCGCCGATCGAGAAGTCGGGTCTGTGTCTTCCAAGAAATGAGCGGCAGGTTCTCTGGGCAGCTCACTTCCCGAGGCAAACCGTGACGGGATACGCGGGCAGCGCCACGGCAGCTGGCTGTCAACACGGATTTGGACTTGCGAACAGGTAGGTCTTCTGAGTAGGTCTCCAGCTGGCAGCCTTTCGAGCATGAGCGGCAAAGGGAGTTTCGGCCGCGGTGAAAGGTGGGCGCCCGCTGAGGTGAGGGCACGAGGCCGCGTCGGCACGATGCTGGAACAGCTGCCGGTTCCGTCAGGATCCGGTGCGGCCGGCTGACGGCCCTGCTCGGGCCAAACGGGGGTCGCGGGACAGACGTGGGCCGCAGCACGCTTTTGACTCAGCCCTGGGGTGGTGGGGAGTCCTGACTTGCGGCGTTTGCCGATTTCCATGGTGTAAACCTTGGGGTTCGACTGCAAGCTACCGACGGTCGAATAACCGGGTTGCCAAATTCCGCACGCTTCACGGGAGCTGGCAGGAGCCAACTCCAACACACCGGCGCAACGGCCGTTTGGCTCTTTTGGGGTCACTCCCCATCCCGAGCTCCACGTCTTGGGGGCACCGCAAGATGTATCTTCGTCACTGCTACCTGCTCAGTGCCAAGCACAGGGCCTGGCATGGATTAGGAGCTCAATAAATATCTACTGACTAAATCAATGTGGGGAAACTGTGTTGGGAGATCACATCTGAAACCACCATTTGTTCAGCACGATAGAAAACACCGGTTAATTAAGTGGGAAACGGTTTCTCATAAATCCCTTCCCCGTTTAAAGGAAGCATCGGTTCTACGCTGGCCGTTGTGGGGCCCTGGCCCACTGTGAGCTGCGTTCTGAACTGCCTGTTCTTACCGGGAGGGCACCACGGTTTCCATAGGAGGCTCAGCTCTGAAGCCCACTTACCATGAAGGATCTGACCACGACGTCTGGCATCTGGGGCAGCTGATAGTGGAGCAGGGCGGTGGTGGCGTGGTCTGTCACCTGGAACCAAGGACAATGAGCGGCGTTAGATGCCCCTCCGAACCAGCGCAGAGAAAACAAAACCAATGCATTCCCTAGATAGCGTCTTGGGGGCTGCCTCTGGACGCCTCTTGGAGGAAAGGACATCTAAAATACAATCGGAAGTATGAAAATTAGCGAAGTTGGCGGTGGGGAGGACACAAGTGTTGGGGCCTGGAGGCAACGGAGTTGAGTTCCAGCGATGGAAAACCCTGGCGGGTGGGCGGGAGCACCTGTGAGGGGGGCGTGGCCACAGGCCAGCGGAGAGGCACAGACCGGGCAGGTCACGGGGAGGCTATGGAGCCAAGTCGCTGCAGGGAACGCTGCATGAACGCAAAGGTTCTCCAGCTGTCCACATTCGACTTCATGTCGTTTTCTGAAACGTTTACTCATTTGTTTTGCAAGAGAGCGTGAGCTGGCGAGGGGCAAAGAGGGTGAGAGAGAGGGCAAGAGGGAGAATCTCAAGCAGGCTCCGTGCTGTCAGTGCAGAGCCCTCCTGGGGGCTCGAACCCATGAATCGTGAGATCATGACCTGAGCCGAAGCCCAGAGTCGAACGTTTAACCCCCTGAGCCACCTCAACTTCATTTTTGCAATGGAACCCTTTCTCTGGGAGGGTAACTGGTCTTTCTGCTTTCTGTCATTCTCATTCTGTCTCATAATTTGTAGTCACAGAGATTTTATGACCAGGAATCTGGTAATTTCTGATCTTTCTCTTGGGCCTCAGTGTTCCTATTATCTTTCTGAGGAGCCTTGACGCTCAAAGTGTGGTCTTCTCTCCAACAAAAGTTGTGGCCTATTTATGGCATCTCGGAGGGCCACACCCCCCCCCCCCCCCACTGTCCCCAAACTCCAAGTAGAGGCTTTGCCAGCAGGGCCGAGGGCATGAATGCCTCAGGTCTACTAGAGGCATTCGGTGACCAGACAGAACGCACACTGGCTTGAAGCCCCAGCACTGTCCGCTGACCTTGATTCGACTACTTAATCTCTCTGGGTCTCAGTGTCCCTTCTGGAAAACAAAGGACTAGTTTCAGCTCCCCTGTAGTTCTGAAATTGGACACCACAAATTGCTAATGCCTGCCATCAATCAGCAAATTAATAGATTGTACCTAATTTGACAGTTGTGTTCACACTCGTGGTTTATCGGGTGGTCCTCACTAGGGATTCTCGTCATTATGAATGTTGTGGTTAAAAAACAAAACGAAACAAAAAAAACCCCAGATAAAACGATCACCTTTGTGAGCAAGAGTAAACATGCGTCTGCGTTGCGTAGATGCCTCAGTTTTCCAGCTGTCACCAGAACAGTAAGGGACAAGCAGCAGTGGGTGAACTGATCAGGTGGAAAGAAACTCGAAAGGTTGCTCCAGGCCCACAAGGCAAAGCTGCACACGATCTGGAAATCAGTCCTGCTGTGTCCACACCTAAGGCCAGAGAGGCCACACCCCAAGGTGGAGGGTGTAGGCCCCCTAGCTTACCTGAGCCTCACTTTCTCTAAATAAATGGCTGTGCGTGTGAAGCACGCCCCGTCCAGCCACAAGGCAGCCCTGCCTCTCTCCCCTCCCTCTCTGCTCCTCCCGCCCTTGGGTGGGCACTCTTCCCTTGCTGGACTTTCATGGCCTGCCTGGTGGCTGGTGAAGCCACAAGATGATGAGCTCTCTGGGGACAGGGATCATGCCCATCTGGTTCATGGTACGTCCCCAAGGCCTGGAACATCACCTGGCTGGCATCTAGCAGGAGCAGGTGCTCAATACATATTTGTAGAATACAGAAATAAAAATGCCACTCGCCAGGGGCGCCTGGGTGGCTCAGTCGGTTAAGCGTCTGGCTCTCGGTTTTGGCTCAGGTCATGATCTCACGGTTCGTGTGTTCGAGCCCCAAGTCGGGGTCTGTGCCGACAGGGCACGGCTTGCTTGGAATTCTCTTTCCCTCTCTCTCTGCCCCTTCCCTGCTTCTGCGTGCGTGCTCTCTCACCGTCTCTCTCAAAGTAAATAAATAAACTTAAAAAAATAAAAATAAAAAAAAAGTGCCCACTCACTGACGGCCACATACCAGAAACACCTGCCCTGGCTTTCTCGAAAGGACAGCTATAGGTCGTGGATCCAACATGGCTGAGAAACTGTCACCGAAGTGACTTTCAAGAGAAGTGGTACTTACTCTTTCAAGTGCAGACTGGTTTTATTTTAAGCATTTCTGACAGACAGCCTTCTAAAATGAGCAATGCTTTTTTTCTTTTTTTTTTTTTTGAACAGTAGTAATGATAACTTGGCAAGAAGGTGGGTGGTGACTGGGGGGGGGGGTGAAATTAATGGCTACAAAACACAGCAAAGCAAACTGGGCCCCATGGCCCCTGAGCTTGGAGGCTGGTTCTTACCCACCCAGACCCCTTGCCAAGCGGGACAACCCACGCAAGTGCCCCTCTGTGGGCTATCACATTTGCCATTACGAAGGAAATTTCCGGAAGAGGGAGCTTCTGGAGCATTCTTACCCCAGCGCCTACTACTTGTTTCAGTGTTTCGAGCAAGCTCGGCCCCGCACATCAGTTGCTGTCATAGCAGGGAAGCCAGGCGAGCTGTCCACTAGTTCGGGCTGCTCCTCACCCAGGACACAGAAAGCTCATCGGCGGTCCCAGGAGGCCTCTGGGACAAGCCTAGATCCGTCCGTTTCAGCAGCGTGAGCACCGGTCCTGGGGCTGGATTCCCCAGTCACACTGGCCACCCAGAGCCCACACCCCAGGCTGGCATGCCGCGTCTGGCCGCACATTTTCTTGGCTTTTCTTTGTACAGTTTTTAACACGAATGACCAACCTATAAAGTTGAGCAGCAAACGGCAAGTTAACGGAGGTGGGTACTCTCCTTATTTTCATCTTACAGAAGAGGAGGAGGAGATTCCCGGAGGCCGGGAAGATGGCTAGGTCACACAGCCGGTGAGGGGCCCTGGGTGTTTAAGCCCAGAGGCCGCGAGGCCCAAGCCTAGGCCAGCCCTCCCCAACAGGCACCCCCGGCCAGCAATCCTGGTTCTGGAAAAGGCACACGCTCCAGGTGCCCGGGGCATCATCTGCCCACACGCCCCAGCCTAAGGTTCTTGGAAAGCCGGAGTCCCGATGGGAGGTGCAGGTTAGGAGGTTTGTAAATGTGGCTGCTGGTCAGCGAGCTACTCTGGAGCAGAACCGGACGAACCGGGGAATGCCCTCCAGATACAGCTCTCGGTACCACGGCACTGTTCCGGCATCTGGCTCCCAGAGAGGGCACCCAATTAGCTTTGCTGCTAGTGGGCTGGCCATCTGGTCAAGTGTAGCCACTTTTTCGGATGGTCCAGTGTGAGGTACTCCCTTAAATCGCCCAACGGGGGCAGGGGTTTTTTTTGTTTTTTTTTTTGTGCTGCCATGATCAAATGATGTTTGATTTCAGTTTCTTCAACTCTCTGTCACTGATGACAGACATTGTAATAAAGGGAAACAAAGTTGGCTGATCTACCGTATGTCCCCTCCCTTCCTCACAAACTCCTCCGCTCCTGGTTCCGGGGTTCCTGTGGCCGAACTCCAAAGCACCAGGCAAGGCATGGCTGCAGAATGGGGGGGAAATTCACCTATGATGCTCTTCCTTTCTTGTCCAAGCATTCATTCAACCTTCAATGTTTTCTTGTTTTACACTTTTCAATATTACAAGTCCCCCCCCCCCCCCGCCCCAGCATCCAAGGTGTGGAGGAAAAAACAGGCCTGGGGCAACAAAGAAATATTGCTACTAACTAATTTAGGTGAAATCCACTCTGTGCCAGGCCAGCCGAGGCTCAGGCCCCATTGTAAGGTACAGCTCCTAAGATTCCACTGGGAGATCAAAGCCACCCTGCCCAGCAGGGGAGGCTGAGGAGGGGCACTGATGCTCCTGAGGAGGGGAGACCATTCATCCCTCCTCCACTCACCGCTGGTTACGAAAGTGCCTGCAAACAGATCAAAGCGGACCTTGAGCTGCGAGCCCCTGGCAAGGGAGGGAGGGAGGAGAAGACAAGAAAGAAACAATAAACCAGCGGGATAGGGGACCTTGGGAAGAACAGGAGAGGGGCAGCGATGCCAGGTGACCAGTGAAAGCACCGCACAGAGAGACAGGGCCACTCAAACAGCAGTGAGCAGGGGCGCCTGGCGGGCTCGGACTCTGGAGCGTGTGTCTCTTGATCTCTGGGTTGTGAGTTCGAGCCCCACGTCAGGGGTCTGGCTTACTTAAAAACAAAAAAGCTGCCCCAAACCAGTGAGCAGACAGCCACGCAGGGGCTTGGCCAGGAGGTGTCCCTTATCGCCTCCAGGCAGAGCAAACTGCAGATGTTCTGGCTCAGGCTGGGGTGTGCTTCCCTCTCTATCCCGAAGGGAGCACTGCCGGGGAGCCTCTCTGAGAGCGACGTGCCCATCGCAGCCCCGGGGGGCCTTATCCCTCTCTCGGCGTCGTCCTCCTCCGCCAACCAGGGCTTACCGAAATTGTGTCCCCAGCTCAAACAGGTGAAGGTCTTCGTGCCCCCAGACTGGCAGGGAACTAAGCTCGGAGGGAGAAAGGAATCTTTCAAGAGCCCTTGAGACAGCTGCCAGTCACACTGGTGAAGGAGATGCCAGTCAAAACAAGTCTCCCAAGGCTCCTCTCCCATATTGCGTGTGAGCCTCTCTGACGTCTGCACTCCGGAACCCGAGAGCGAGGGGTGCTCGGGAAGTCACGAGTTAGGTCGGCCGAAGCCACGGCAGCGCTGCCTGCAGTGAGGGCCACGGCCCTGCGCGAGGTGATGCGCACCGCACAGCCGGGAAGGGGTTGGGGCGGCCCGGGAGCCGGCCCGCACGGGTCGGGGTCTTGTCTGCTACTCAGGGGCCGCGTGACCTCGGGCACGGACTGCGTGAGCCAGTGCCAGGGAAGCACTGGGACGGCGCCTGACAAACAGCAGCCACCGACTGTGAGCCTTCCCCTCCCTCCCCGCCCACTCCCCCCCCCCCCATCTTCATCCCTACAACTACCTCAGGAGGGCGCCGTGATGAGACCGCCCGTTCCCAAGACAGGAAGCAGTCGCAGGGAGGCGGGGTGACAGGCCCAGCCAAGTGGCTCCAGACGGCGGTGGCACAGCCTGGTCACCGCCTCCCTAGGAGGGAATGGCCCCCAGGACTCCTGGGGGGGGGCAGGACTCCATGCCAGTCTCTTTACTTCTGCCCCAGCGCTTGTCGCTCACACGACTCTCTCTCCCTGTCCCTTTTGCTCGCTGCCACATCCCAGGCGCCCAGCCCAAAAGAGCCCGACACAGGTGGGCCCTCAGGAAGTCTCTGGACTGGAGGAGTCTCCCTGCCACTCGGAATGAAGGGGGGAAGGGGAAATGGGGCAAACAGCAGCCAGCAGCATTCGGTCAGTGTGTGCACGCATTAATCAAGGGCAATCAAAAGCACAGTGCTAACGAGTGGGGGAGGTCCTATGTCACCACGTCGATTTTGGCACAGAAAGCCCAAATCCTCTTTCCCACTGGTGGCCTCTGGCCAGCTGTGGGGCAAAGAGAATGGGGGGGGGGGGTCCCGCAAGGCTACTTTCTGCTTAACGTCGCCCTGCAGAGCCCGGGTTTCACGGTGACCAGAAAGGCTCTGGTCTCTGATCTGTAGAGGAAGAACCAAGGACAGAGCGGTGACAAGCGTAAGGGTGAGCGGGACACAGAAGGGGACAAAAACTCTCAACATACTATCACTCCTCAGCAGTTCCCTAAAGTGACAGTCTGTCGTACAGATCTTCCCCGACTTACGACGGGCTTACGTCCCGATAAAACCACCCTAAGTTGAAAACGCATTTAATACTCTCAACCTACCGAACGTCACAGCTTAGCCTGGCCTACTTTACATGTGCTCCCGGCATGTGTGCAAGCCTACAGCCGGGCAGAGCCGTCCGACACGAAGCCTGTTCTGTAATAAAGTGCTGGATATCGCGTGTAACGTACCGAAGACAGTACCGAAAGTGACCAACGGAGTAGTCGTCAGTGGGGGGGGGGGGGGGTCGCCCTCGTGACGGCAGGGCTGACTGGAGCTGTAGATGTTGGCCAGCGTCACGAGACAGCATCAGACCGCTCACCGCTAGCGGGAGGGAAAATCCAATTCAAAATCTGAAGTGTCCTTTCTGCTGAATGTGTGTCGCTTCTGCACCGTCGTAAGGTCAAAAAATCGTAAGGGGAGCCAGCGTAAGTCAGGGACTTGCTTGGTGGCCCAGGAATCGCCCTCGGGGCTTCTTGAGCTTGCCAAGGTCGTAGGCGTCACCCTGCTGAGGCTTCCAGGCCGGACTAGGGAGGCCGCAGGGCGGCAGAGGTGACGGGGTGCCAGGCACCATCCCTCAGCTTCTAGAAGGTAGTCCAGGCTGGGGGCCAGGATGTGTGTGGTTAAAAAGCTCCCCAAAGTGACTGTCAGCAGCATTAGGGACCACAGGTGAACGGACCGCTTGCGTCCCACCAGCCGGTGGGAGCTGAGCCCGCACCTGGGCTCTGGCAGTTAGTGCCGCTCTTGCTAATGCGACCGACGGAGAGCACCGAGCGAGGCATCTGTCAGCACAGAGCCCACAGCCTGAGGCCGCCACTGCCAAGCCAGGAGAGCTGAGCGTGTCCCGCAAGGTTCGCAGGGCAAGTTCAGCACCCAAGTGTCCAGAAGTTGCTTATTTAAAAGAGAGGCAAGGTGGAGCCCCAGATTCTGGCTTCCCTCCAGCCGATACCTGCTTTCCCAAACTCTGAAGGGACCACGCGGTCTCTGGCCGACAGTAACATGACCAGAGGCGGCGTGCCGGGAAAGGTGATGTGGAACTGTCAGGAGACCGGAGTTCAGTCCCGGATTCACCACTAATTATCCGGGTGACCTTGGCCGCATCGCTCTCCCCGCTGGCCCTGGGAAAGGAACACGAGGCTGGGATCCCCGGCACCGGAGGTCGAGCTTTTCAGTGGACGCAGCTGCAGGGCCTGACTGCACGCCCCGAGGGTACCCCTGTGCTGAGCTCCACCCTCAGGCCAACCAGCAGTGACACCGAAGCCCTTTGTTCTTTTAAAAAGGACGAGCTGGTCTGCCCCCACCCCCCTCCAGGAACGCGCCCTCCGCCTCCCCGCGCGGTCCTCGACTTCTGGGCCGGTCGCGAAGAGCCTGGGGAGCCCAGCTCAGACCCAGGGAGACCGTCCGCACAGACTGCTCTCGGTGCCGGCAGCCTCCTCGCACGGTGATGGCCTCCAAGAGCTGTGCAGCACAGACGAGGTATTTGCTACTTGGTTGTAACACGCTGCAACCCAAAGGAAACACACTTCTGTTCACTGGATGTACTTTAATGCTGCGCAAAGAGAGCAGCCCAGGACGTCGGGGTCTCCACTCAGGGCTCTGCCAAGGACAGACCCACCCTTAAGGAGAGGGGCCCCAGCAACCTCTCAGAATGAGAACATTCTTTGTGGGTCCAAGGAGTCAAAGACGGGAACGCCGTGTGTTAAACGTTCAACGAGACAGAGATCCCTGCCGGCCACGCTGCTCTGAGGAGGGGCACGGGCTTTATGAAGAATATTTAAAACGGCCCCCGAAGTACTCATTCCATGAAAAGAGAAGCCATCATTATTTCCAAATGGGAATGCTATGAAGTCAGTCTTGAAAGTGCTGGGGGTGGGGGCGATGGGGCCGGAGCAGGGACAAGCCTCTAAAGCTGGGATAAAAGTCCAGTAGAGTGGAAGCTGGCGGTTTCATTTTATTATGTGCCCCGAGTCTCTAATCCGCACCCTGGATCTGTATGCCGCGGGATCGTCAGGCCCAGAGGCCCGAGGAGAGAGCATCGCAGTCCGGGGGGACCGGGGATTACTTAGACAAGATCGATTCTTCCCTCTCTGCCGATGAAGGGGCTATCTGCATGGGCTTTGAAGGGCTTCTCGCTGTCCCCGGAGCCTGGCAGTGCCGCCGGGGGGTGGCGGGAGGGGGGTGGGAGAGCAGAGGCAGGGCTGCCCGCGTGGGAACTAGACAGGTCAACACGGACGCGGCTGCTCCCTCTGGCTTGAAAAGTGGCCACAGTTTTGAGACGCAGCTCGGTCTGAGAAGGGTGAGACCTTGTCTATCAAGTATTGACCACGGCCCGTGGCACCTACCAGCGCTTCCATAAAGGAGTTTTGTTTGGTTTGGGGGTTTTGCCCCGATCTCTTTCAAGTTGCAGCCAAGATGCCACGGACACCCTGAAGGGAAGCCCCTCAACCCCCTGGACCTGAGTGCTGGTTGCTGACGGCCTCTGGAGGCAAACGACAACAAACCACACACACACACACACACACACACACACACACACACACACACACACCCCACGGGGGACTTGGAAACACCGTGGTGTGGCGCCTGAGGGCCCGGATGACCTGGAGGTCCCAGCCATGCGTCCCTCGGCCTCACGACATACTCCGTCACTGCTGGCCACTCTGACTCCTCCCAAACCTGTTTTCCTGGCCCTTCTGTCCCTTTGCCCGTAACCCTCAGCAGCATCTGTGGACACCCCAGCCCCGCACTTGCCTGACCTGTAAGCAGGAGCCCTGCCTGGCCCCAGGCTGTGTTCTCCGTGAGGATGAGGTCATGCTGGCCTCGTGTGGCCTCCGTGGGCCTAGCTCGGGGCATCTACAGAGAGGAGAGTGCTCAAAAAGGGGGCTCCGTGCTGGTGCCACTCACCTGGTAGGACCCTGAGTGAATGACAGACAACGTAGGCGAGATTCTACTGATTTATTTTTGGCCAGTGGCGTTCGGGGAGCAGAGTGGAGGTGTGGGAGTGGGAAAGGCAGAGGTCGCGGGGCGCTGCCGGGAGGAGGGCCTGGGTGAAGGGGGAAAGCCCAGGGTGGCCACGAGGGAACTCTCCAGAGTGCTGACCAGCCTGAAGCTTCTGCCACAGGCCTCGTGCAGGGCTGAGAGGAGCTGCACACAAAAGGTCCTTGACATTTCCCAGGATTAAGGAATTAAAGCTCTTCATTTAGATGAACAAAAAACAGTTCCATGCTTTCCAGATGGTAAAATGCCAGATTCTGTTGCTGGCTGCCAGGAGAGTCCAAGCCCAAAGACACCTGAACTGTTCTGTACCCACTTGGTGTGATGTTATTTTCTGCAGGAACAGCCTTGCAGTTAGAGAAACACATCCAAAGACATCTGGGCTCCCAAGAAAACCCAGACAATACCACCTACTTCCCTATGAAAACCGAGGCAACCGCAGGGAAAAGAACAGAGTCTGCAGAGCTGGGAGAGAGCCCCGCCGCCCTGCTGCTGGCTGCCTTCTGCCCAGGTCCTGCTGGGTGGGGGACATGGGGCGTCAGGGCGGAACACATTGCTCTCGGGCGCCTTCTGGGGATCACCAGAGGTGCCCCTGGGCCTCTCAGGACACGGGGGAATGTTTCAGGTCCTGGGACCATGATTCTATGCCAGCACGTCACGGCTGCCCAAGAGGCACTGCTGGGCGGTGGTAATTTTGGGCACGGCTCACTTTGTGCCCGGGTGGGGCGGTCATATGCCCGGACAGAACTGAAGATGGCTGTCGCTTTGGTGGGAGCACGTGGGTTGTTGTGGCAGCTGGTCTTTGGATTACCTCACTAAGAACACGTAACGTCAAGCGGGCTGTATGTATATATTTGGCCACGGATTCTGAGTTCCGCGTCCCTTCCCCCGTAGGGTAACAGCAGCCATCACTCACTGAGCACTTCCTCTGGGCAGCCACAGTGCCAAGCACTTCTTAAGCTTTATCATCATGCAGAATCCTCACGATATGGACCCCACAAAGTAGGTTCTTTTTTTTTCTTTTTTTAAAATATTTTTAAATGTTTATTTATTCTTGAGAGAGAGAGAGAGAGTGCAAGCAGGGGAAGGGCAGAGAGAGAGAGGGAGACACAGAATCTGAAGCAGCTCCGGGCTCCGTCCGAGCTGTCAGCACAGAGCCCGACGCGGGGCTCGAACCACAGACTGTGAGATCACGACCTGAGCCGAAGTCGGCCGCTTCACCGACTGAGCCCCCCAGGCGCCCGTATTGTTTCCCCTTGTAACGGCCCCGGGACCTGAAGCGTGGAGAGGCTGAGTCTCAGCTGGCGACTCCGCGTGGGGGAGAGCCGGTTGCACGTCCAGCCCGGCTGACCCCAGAGCCTGAGTCTTCTCTACTGTGTCCACAGTGAAGAGACTGCGAAGAGGTGCAGTGAAGACAAGAGGAGACATGAGGAGGCGTCAGCGAGGCGGGAGATGGGCCGGGGGAGGAGAGCTCCCCTAGGAGAGGAGAGCGGTCACTGCGGGCGAGCACCCGAGGGAAGTCGGGGGAGCCACGGACTGGAGGTGCCCCGTGCACTCCATGCCTGTCACTCATGCCTGACTCAACCTCCCACCACTTCTCTGAGGCGAGTATTCGTCTGATCTCCATCTTACACACGGGGAAACTGAGGCAAGTCGGGCCACAGAGGGAGTAGCGGTCACCTGGCAGAACGGCTCTCAGTCACTGTGCCGGACTGCCAGTCTCTGGAAGGGTCACCGCGGGGAATGCTGACCGGGGCCCGAGACTGGACTGGGCGGGGGGTGGGGGGGGTGGGAGGCGAGGCAGCCTGGTGGCCCGTGGGAACAGGGCTGGGAAATGCTGGGGGGCCAGGCTTCCCGGAAGCACTTGCCGGATTCTGGCCTGGAGCGCACAGAGCCTCGGGCCACCCGTCAGGAAGAAGCCGGCTACAGAGATGAGGCCGACTCCCTGCCTCCTCTAACGGCAGAGAGCCGAGAACCGCCTCCAGCAGGGTGGGCCGCGCCCTCCCGCTCCACCCCGACCGCGGAAGGGTGTATGAGCAAGTACCCGGACAAGGCTCTCGGGCATCACCACGCTCGGCAGTGGCGGAGGGCGCCTTGTGGAGGAAGGTGTCGGGCTATCGCGAGGGGGAAATGAATGATCAAATCTGTTCTGTGGATACTCGCATGTGCCCCTTACAAGAAAAGGTGGTGACGAAGCAGTACTCAAGCAGTAGGCGGACAGTGATGATCCGTCCCCGCCACTCTCAGCGCCCAGGGCCCCTCGGGCTGGCGCACCACAACATCCACTCCCGTCTTCCTTCTGCTTATCCAACCCGCTCAATATGGCCCGGCTCTCGGCTCGGGAAAGGCTGCCCTCGGGGACGACCCTGGAATTGTCTGCCACCGCTCCTTCCCTGAAGCGAGTCGATGGCCCGGTCTAGGCCCCCGCAGGCCTTCCTCTGGCACCGCCCCTGGTCTGGGGTCGGCCCGCTGGCCCTCGCACCTCGTTTTATCTTTCTGGGAGCACCAGGGCACACGAGGCAGCATGCCGCAGTTCGTTCTGCGACCGCGCGGCCCGGGGAGGGCCGTGCTTTCCTCTGAAGCCTCTGGAACGATGACTGTGGACTCCGAGCTGGGCATCCGCGGGCTACGGCTTCTGTGCTTCCCTCCGAGTGGGAACGCCGCGAAGGATGCGCCAGCCCCCGTGGTACGATCTCTCCCGTCCCCACCTGCCCGTCTTGGCTGCACACGCGCCCCCACCTCTCAGCCTCCCCGCCGGGACTTAACGCAGGAAGTAGCCGCAGATTTGCTCGCACTCTTCCTAAGCGCCGGGATGAAAACGCACACGGTTTTGAAACGAGGAGGCTAAAGATCAAAACGGTGGCTGCCCCTGCAGAGTTTAAATGTCAGGAAAATACGAACACGCCTGAAACCCTTCCTGGCTCTTTGTGCTTCTGCCCTTTCAGACGGCCCCCCATTCCTAAGTCCCATTCTCCGAGTCTGCTCTGCTGGAGACGGGCCGGCTATAAAAAGCCTCTTCGCCCTAGGACGAAGCGCACAGAGCCTCCGGGGCACCGCAGGAAATGACAGGAGCCTGTCGGCAGCCGTGGCCCCACAGCACGCTGTCCCCAGCCCTCCGCCGGGGGAAGGGGTCTAATGAGGAAGAGGGAAAGGGCCTACTGACAGTCCCCGCTGCAGACAAAAGGCAGGCCACATTTCGATTCACGTGGGGGGACTTGCGACAGGACCTCGTGTGCCTGTCTTTGACCCAGGGAGTCCCGCGCACGCGGCCTGAGGAGGATTTGACAGGCGTGTGCTTCTATTCTCTTAGCTCCTGACATTATCTTCCGGGAATAAAAAGGCAAGTGTGAGCTCCGCGCGGCTCTGTGAAGCAGCCCCCCTCCCACCACCTTGCTTTGTCACATCGAGGGCAAGACCCGGGAGGGGTCCCACCTTCCCAGCACGCCTCTCTCTGCGGCCGCCGCGGCTGCTTGCGGGCAGGGAAATACACAATCCGTGGTAACTGCCACCACATGGCGAAGGAAGTCCTGGCGCTCTGCGGCACAGCAATGCTGGGAGAGGGTGCCTCCCGCCGTTCGAGGAGGCCGGGGCCGGCGGCACACAGCTGCGGCACCTGTCACCACGGGCACTGTTTTCTGCCGGGGAGAGCCCCTCTTACCGATGACCAAGGATGCTCCTTGACCGTGTCACTGTCGTCTGAAAATGCACTCTGCTCCTGATTCGGGTCCGGCCTTTCCGGACAGTGGGGATAACTAGCCCTCCCCTGCCTGGTCCGCCTGCGTGGGTGTCAGAGGGCCGACGCCAGGCAGGAGGGGACGTTTTCCGCGGCACTGTCAGTTGCTTTCTGGGGACTGCTACCAGTAACGTCGATCGGGGACACCCGAAATCTAAGTGGGTTGGACAAGCAGCAAATAGGATTCTGAGACAAAGCGGAGACTAAAAGGGAGAGTTTAGAAGCGTTGCCCCCTAACTCTTCTCTGTTGGCATTCTGAGTCTGAAATGCCAAATAGCATCCCATAAACCGCACCAGATCCTCAGAACCCGCAGCAAAGTGGCCCCAGCTTTGCTCTATCGTGCGGTGTGTCCCCTGTCCCCCAACGTGGCCCGAGACTCACACAGAAAAATAAGCAAGGTACCGTCCTGCCCCTTCGTGAGCGAGGCCACACTATGTGTCCCCATCCTCCCCACCAGCGTCTAACGCAAACACAGGACTTTTTAAACAAAACCCCAAACCCTTTCCATGTGATGATGATTAGTTAAAAGCTTCACTGATAAAAGATTGAGCTTAATTCTATCCTATTTTCCAGTATCTTCCTTACACTGACAGCAAACAGACAATGTTTTAGTCGGGAAGCCAGAGGACTCTTTAACCCGCAAACCCTTACCTGCCCCTGGAACAGGAAAAGTACTCTTCACTCCCTGTAATCAGAGGGTACCATCCCCTATCCCCAAATTACGGCTCGTTAATTGAGTACAGGTCAGTATCAGAGGTCAAGTCCATTTAGGTAACAACAGTCGAAGGTACGGATGACAAGGAGCGTCACAAAGGGCTCTGCCCACATACGACGCGCCGATCGGCAGTTGAGGTCAAACCCCCATCCCTACAAATGCGTCCGCTTCTCCTGCTTCAGACGCGTTACATAAACTACGAGGGAGGAACTGGGGAGGGGGGGCTCTCCACGTCTCTGGCTAGACTAATATCAAATTTTAAACACTGCTTCTGTGTGTGTTTGTGGTTTTAAACAAATACAAAGAGTGCTTGGCGGGTTATTTTTAGGGGAGGTAGAATAAAAATATAGCACTGTCTCTCCACATCTATGCCTGACCAAATCTGTGTCTCACACATTTCCCAACTTCCTAATAAACTCTACGCTCGCATTCAAAAATACTTAATACTACACAGGACATTAAAATACACACACACACACACACACACACACACACACACACACATGCAAAGGCAAGCATGTGCAAGCCCTTGTCACACGGGGTATTTGTATGGAAACTGGACCATTGTCAAAAGGCCAGGTTAGGGTCTGCAATGCTCATGGCTCCCTGAAGCCACCGCCTGCCTGTGCGGAGCCCGGGGAAGGGAGCTCATCGCAATACCACAGAGGGACACCAAGAGGAAGCAGGTTAAAGAAACAAAACCGCTTTAATGGTCCTCACTATCGAAGTGACACACAGTGCAAGATAATGACGGCTGTCCTTTCTCTTTAGAATGCTTTTCCACAGCTGCCGGGGGAAAACTGACGAACGCAGTCAGCCTGGATAAAGTCGGCACTCAAGGCTGAGACCTGACGCATGCTCAACAAGTACGTGCCGCAGGTATGGTCGCTTAGATAAGGACGCTACGACTCACGTGCAGCAGCCGGCCCGTGACCACACACATTTTCCTGCAGGCTCTGGGCCGAGAGTCGGCGGCTCTTTTCTCCATTCTCCTTCTAGCTAGCTCAGCTGGGTAAAGGAGTGCTAGAGGAGTCAAGACCATGATTTTCTTTTTAAAATAAACTCAATTTTGGACTAGAAAAGTTACAACGATGGTGCACGCAGCTCCCACGTACCCCTCGCCCAGTTTCCCCCTGTTAATATCCTTCACAACTTGGCACAACTAAGAAACCAGCATTGGTTACTTACTATTGATTCAACTCATTTTCTCATTAACATCCTCTTTTTGTTTCATGATCCAACCCAGGATTGCATGTTCTATTTGACTGTGATAAGATCGTGAAGCTTCAGGGGCGCCTGGGTGGCTCAGTCGGTTAAGCGTCTCACTTCGGCTCAGGTCATGATCTCACGGTTCATGGGTTTGAGCCCCGGGTAGGGTTCTGTGCTGACAGCTCGGAGCCCAGGGCCTGCTTCGGATTCTGTGTCTCCCTCTCTCTCCGCCCCTCCCCTGCTCATACTGTCTCTCTCTCAAAAAAACATTAAAAAAGAAAAAAAAAAAAAGATCGTGAAATTTAATGCTTTTACAGGCTCCCTAAATGTGTGGTGTTGCGTCTCAGACCCCTCTCCTAGCCCCAGGCATCTGTCCTACCTTAGCCTTTCACGTACAAGGGTCCAGGGAACAACGTGGAGTGATGTATTAAACACCATTAGAGGGCTGGTCCATTATGCTGCTTTGATACAAAAGCCTTAAGCTCACTGCTTAATGGGGACGGGGTCTCCTTTCGGGGTGATGAAAAGGTTTTGGGAGTAGAGGGTTCCACAGCACCACAAAGGTTCTACAAATCACAGAATTGTGTGTGTTAATTTTATGTTGTGTGAATTTCACCTGCGTTACAAAAAAAAAAACAAAAAAAAAAAACCAACAAACCTCTGTGCTCTCCCTCTAAGCTACCTGGCATCCCTTGGACGCAACTATGACTCAAGTGGAAATGATGTGGGCTCAGCTTTCAAAACCGTGTCCCTCCTCCGCACCAACCCCTTCAATGGAATCGAGGATAAGATCCAAATTCTGCAGCAGGACCTAGAGGCACCTGCCCAGCCTGGGCTCTGCCTCTCTGCTCCACTGCACGCTCTGATGGCCCAGCCCTCCATGGTTCTTAGAACCTGCTCCTCAACACCAGGTTTCTGGGCTGCCGCTTCCGTGGCCCGCCAAGCGTCTCCCGTGGCTCTCCGCACGACCGGCGCGTCTCATGAGGTGCCCGTCCTGTTAGGTTTTGCCCCATAAAGTCCTCCTGGCACCGCCCCAACGAGAGGGGCCCCTCCTGTTCTGGATTTCGGGCCCTCATTAACAACCTAGAGTCGTCATCTTCCCCGTCTGTCTCGTTTTCCCTCGTATCCCTAGCACCTCGCGCTAGGTGCCTGGCACATGGCAAAAGGGGCTCAATAAATAACTGTTGCTGAGCCGGATGAGGCAGCAGAGGAAACTGCAACCAACTCCATCATGTCCACTGGCGAATGAAAGCAGAGACGGGGGATGGCTGAGGGCAGGGGAAAGTAGCCGGCACCCCGCAGGGGAACCGGCTGGGGCGCCGTGGGGGGGCGCGGGGAGCCCGCGTAAGCCCCAGGTGCTGAGCTGCTCCGGGGAAGGGCCCCTTCCACCATCAGAAGCTGGGAGAGGATCTTCTGTAGTCACATTGCCTTTCTTCCGACATTTCCCAAACACCATTTCGTGGGGAAGCCCGACATTGGAAAAAGAAGTCACCAGGGTGTTAGGTGGGGGTGGGGGTAGGGTGAAGACGGGGCCAGCCTGCCTCTCTCAGCCTGTGCTAGGCACCTGCGTAGACCACAGGGCTCTGAGGAACGGAGCTTAAAAACTGGGTTAGCTTGGAACTCAAAAGCCTCTGTGTTTTTCTTTTTTCTTTTTTTTTTTTTTAAGGTCTGATTTCTGTACAGCAAAACTCACCCTTTGTAGGTGTGAGAGAACAGGAAAAAATACATGTATTTTTTTCATCTCCGTCCCTGGTTCCTGGCATAGAGCTCCTGAAACCCTAAGTGACAGAGTGCTAGGGGTATCTCTTGTTCTAATGAGGGGACCATGGGTGGGCACCTGGATGGGGGCTGGTCACCAGAAAGACCAAGCCATGATCAGAGTAATTAGAGGCTTAGAATTTTCCGTCCCATCCCCCATCCTCCAGAGAAAGGAAGTGGGGCTGGAAACAGAGTTAATGATCGAGTATGTCTGCGTGAGGGGGCCTCCATGAACTCCCAGCAGCACAGGGGCGCTGGGCTGGCTCAGTTGGTGGACTCTTGATCTCAAAAGAGTTGTGAGTTCGAGCCCCACGCTGGGTGTAGAGATTACTTAAAAATAAAATCTTGGGGCGCCTGGGTGGCTCAGTCGGTTAAGCATCCGACTTCGGCTCAGGTCATGATCTCACGGTTCGTGGGTTCGAGCCCCGCATCAGGCTCTGTGCTGACAGCTCGGAGCTTGGAGCCTGTTTCAGATTCTGTGTCTCCCTCTCTCTCTGCCCCTCCCCCACTCGTGCTCTGTCTCCCTCTGTCTCAAAAATAAATAAACATTAAAAAATTTTAAAAAAAATAAAGAAAGAAAAAAAGAAAGAAAAGAAAATCTTAAAATCCCAGTAGTACAGGGCTCGGGGCGCTTCCAGACTGGCCAACCCAACCCCAGAAGGGTGATGTGCCCCCACTCCACAGGGACAGAAGCGTCTGTGCTTGAGACCCTCCCAGACCTTGCCCTGTGTGCCTCTTCATCTGGCTGTTCACCTGTATCCTTTCTCGGGTCCTTTCATAAACTGGGAGGAGTTAAGTAGGCATGTCCCTGAGTTGTGCGAGCTGCTCTGGCGAATTAACAGATGGGCGCCGGGGAACCTCTAATCTACGGCTGGTAGCACAGAAGCACGGGTGAGAACCCGAACTTGTCACTGCGGTGTCTCCGGGTACACAGTGTCAGACTGAGCTAAGCTGCAGGACACCCAGCTGGGGTCCGGGACTTGCCTGTTATTGTGGGGCAAAACCCCACACGTCTGGTGACCAGAAGAGGCAGAAGTGAAGTGTTTTATGTGCCCAGTAAAGGCGACTCACTGGAGACAAACACAGGAGGGAAGGACTGGGGTGTCCCCTGTATAGGAAGGAAAACGCAGGTCTTCCTCTAGGGTAGGTATATGGTTGCAGGAGTTTGGAAACATAATAGTGTGCAATCACCACCACAATTAAGATCCAGAATATTTCCATCACCCTAACACATCTCCTCTTGCCCCTTTGGGGACAATCTCTTGCCCTTACTCCTAGCCCCTGGAAACCACTGGTCTGATTTCTGTCCCTAAGGTTTTCTCTTTTCTAGAATGTCATATAAGTGGAATCGTATCGTAAGCAACCTTTTGTGTCTGGCTTTTTTCATTAAACACACACACACACACACACACACACACACACACACACACACAACAACCCTCTAACTTAAGACCAATGTTTATACTTTAAAGCATTCACATTTCTCTTACTGCCTCATGAGTAAGAAGCAAAAAATAAAGCTTACCTTCTGGAAAACTTGATAGTTGGATTTGGACCATATATCGAGCTGGGGGGGAAAAGACAGAAAAGCATCATCAGCATCGTTTTTAGAATTTTGGACTTCAAGAGATGACGCTGTAACCCCTGCTATACCTGTCAGCTTGAAATAATAAACGTGATTACGGAATAACAGAACCATGGCATTGCACAGGCGTCTCAAATGTCCTGCTTGACTTTCTTCTTTCTCAGCCTGTCAGTGATTTAAGGAAGCCAACAGAAGGGACACAGAGAAGTCAGTTGGAGCCACCTGCTGCACCCAAGGCCACATGAGCTGAGCTTCTGGCTCACTCTTCTAACCTGGACTCCTACCATGGTTCTGTCGAATGCCAATGTCAATCCTGCCTCAGGACCTTTACACTTGCTGTACCCTTTGCCTGAAATCCTCACATAGCTCCTCGTAGCTCTCTGCAGCTCAAATGTCACCTTATTAGAGAGTCATATGCCAGTTACCATGTCTAAGATATTATTTCCACATGTGCTATCTTGATTCTCTTTGTCTTTTTAAAAATTTGAAATTTTCATTGTGCTTAAAACTGTCTGGAACTTTTTTTTTAAGTTTATTTAAGAGAGAGAGGGAGAGCAGGGGAGGAGCAGAGAGAGGGAGAGGGAGAGGGGGAGAGGGGGAGGGGGGGGAGAGAGAGAGAGAGAGAGAGAGAGAGAGAATGAATCCCAAGCCAGCTGGCTCTGAGCTGTCAGCACAGAGCCCAATGTGGGGCTCGATCCAATCAACTGTGAGGTCATGACTTGAGCTGAAATCAAGAGTCGGACGCTCAATCGAATGAGCTACCCAGGCGCCCCCAGCCTGGAACGTTCTTTTGCTCATGTTGTCCTGATGTGGGACCTAGCATGTCATAGACATCAGTAGGTCTTTGCCGAGTGGAGGAAAGCTAGCAGCTTCCATGCCAAGCACCACCCTGGGCTCTCCATATGCACTCTCACTTAATCCCTGGAATAAGCCAGTGTGGCTGGTCCCACTAGCAACCTTACTTTCCAGAATGAGACGATGGTTCGGAGCCATCTGATTGCCTGTGGTAATCTGGAGGGGCTTACTTATGGATGGTCTCCCCCTGTGGTGCTCAAACTTGGCTGAAGTCAGAAGCTGCGGGGCTATTTTTGTTTTTGTTTTTTTGTTTTTGATGTACAGATTCCTTGGTTCCTCCCCAGGAGTGTCTGAATTAGCAGTTTTACAAGTGGGCCTGAGAATCTGTTCATTTGTTTGTCTGTTTTAGCTTTGCTTCCCAAACGGTGACACAACTGTGGTGGCCGGTCAGGCCAGGGACCCTTGATCTTGCACACCCCTCCTTCACAAACGAGGGAGCAGGAGATCCCGGCTGGGGCTTGGAGTAAGCCCAGGCCAGTCCTCCTCTGGCTCTACCTGATCGTGCACAGGGCACTTCGGTGGCTTATTCTAATCAGAAGGATTTTTGTTCTACAGTTTCGTTATGATGAATCAAGTCAATGCATTCTCATTGTTTCATGAGTTTGGAACAAATGAAGTATAGCAAAAGTACAATGACCCCAACACAGTGCTGGCTCAAGGATAGTGCAGATTAAAAGACGGGCTGTCAGTATGTCCCCTGGGTATGTCCCCCTCCAACTCTAACATAGGAGTTCAAGAGCTGAACAAATTGAAACAGCTGGTCAGTGGGCCTCTTGGAACCCGCCTCTGGGGTTGGCCAGTGGTCAAGGTAGAAGCCTGAGATATGACTGCATGGCCTATAGGTTGTGTTATTGATTTTGGAGCACCTGGGAACAAGAGAAGCAATCAGATGGGACGATTCCTCTAAGAAGACAGGGAGTGGAGTGTTTTGCTTGGCTGGACCACTTCAGGGTTCTGTTCTGTTCGCAGGAAAACACCAAAACCTGCTTTTCTGAAAATGGTCCTCGGAAATCCAAAGGTAGTCTGTGAGCTGGCACGCATTCGGTTCTCCCCGGCTTCTTCCTGTTCAGAATTAGTTTCGTGTAAACTTCGCCGTGTCTGAGAACTTTCAGGCCAAGGAGGAGGCGGAGAGGATTCTAAAGAAGACCTCTGACCCCCTGAGTGCCTCCTGCTGGAGAGGGCAGGCTTAGCTGATCCAAGCCCAGGAAAAGGACTGGAGGAACACCGCCTGAACGTGCACTCGAATTGGCCCACCCCTCCCCATTCCCTCTGCTGTTACCAGCTCCTTCCCGGTTTCCACAGACGTCCCTAACTGACCCTGCTCCTTCTACTCTGGCTCAGCTGCTCTCCAGAAAGGGGGTATCAGTGTTCAGTCACTGTCCCCTGCCCACCCCCCACCTCCACTTAAACCACTTGATTAAAAAAAAAAAAATCTTTAGGCGTTAGAATTTTAATTTGGCAGGTTAGCAATTTGTAGGGGGGAAAAGTGACATGTTACCTCCAGGTAACTCCGAAGGAAACCTCAGAAGAAGTCTATGAAATGAATTCCCCACCTACACTGTCCATTGTGGGGAAGAAAAGCGGCCGGCCGGCCAGCCGGTCGTGCCTAGGGGAAGTCAGGTCCCTGCTGGGTTCTCAGGGCCACAGTGTAGCCCAGGGCTTTAAAATGCTGCACTTAAAGATTATTCAGAGAGGGCAGAACGAATAAGAATGATTTTTTTTTTTTTTTTTTTTTTTTTAGCTCTTAGCTCTACCAAATCACTGCCAAGACGACAGGGAGATGCCAAAGATTCTAAATCTACATTTTAGGGAGAAAAGCATCAGTGTCTCTACTTGGAACTGATGCCATTCTCCTTCCATTTGAAGCTCACAGATGTTTCTTCCGAGGTTCTCCACGGTTTATCCCTCCTGCCTGCCTGTTCCCATCAGACGTAGGCAGACTAAGACATAAACACAGGGCCATGGAAAGAGAGACAAGGAAGAAGCTGCACAGAAACCAAAAAGTTCTAGTTTTTATTTAAAAGGGACAATTAAAAAAAAAAACAACTCTTCGGTATCTGCAGACTGTTTTTTCAACGTTTATTTATTTTTGGGACAGAGAGAGACAGAGCATGAACGGGCGAGGGGCAGAGAGAGAGGGAGACACAGAATTGGAAACAGGCTCCAGGCTCTGAGCCATCAGCCCAGAGCCCGACGCGGGGCTCGAACTCACGGACCGCGAGATCGTGACCTGGCTGAAGTCGGACGCTTAACCGACTGCGCCACCCAGGCGCCCCATATTTATTTTTGAGAGAGAGAGAGACAGAGCATGAACGGGGGAGGGGCAGAGAGAGAGGGAGACACAGAATCGGAAACAGGCTCCAGGCTCCGAGCCGTCAGCACGGAGCCCGACGCGGGGCTCGAACTCACGAGCTGTGAGATCGTGGCCTGAGCCGAAGTCCGAGGCTCAACCGACTGCGCCACCCAGGCGCCCCTCTGCAGACTGTTTTAATGGAGAAATTATCCAGGGAGAAATACGCACAAGTTTAATTAAGAGGTGGACTCGCCAGCCTCATTGTGGCTTCTCAAAACACACCATGCTCATGCAAAGTGAGCACGCTGCTCTTTTCGAAAGGTGGTTTAAATATATTATTCAGGACCCTAGGGAATAGCGCCAACCATCTGGGAACGAAGGATGTCAGGCGATACAGCCTATGTAACAGGTGCACACGGGTAAGAAAGGGATCCGACGATAATGGGTCCCCGCGTTGCTGCAAAGGCACAGCAGGCAGTTTGTAACTTGATTTTCTGCTAGATTTATGCCAAAGAAAGCCACTGAAGTGAGTGTTCTGGAGTCAGTGCCCTGCCTTTCCTCAGGGCCAGGAAGATTTCAGAAATTCATTTCAGGGAACCAGGACAGATCCAAGTGAATATTTATTAGCTTCAGCTTATTTGCTGCAGAGGCAGGCATGGCTACCAATTTTTTACTGGCTGTGATATTCAAAAAGGAGCCTTCTGGAAGCTGTAAACTTTCAGCCTGATGAATGGGAAATTATTCTGCACTACAGGGAAAGAAATTAAAGCACCCCTCAGTATTCTGGGCGAGCATTAGGAAAACCTTAAAATGGAAAAGCCAACTTTATGGTAATTGGTGGCTGAATCTGCAGTCTTAGGAGTAGCCTCTGGGCCTCTGGGGATTGGAATGAGTATTTGGGGGGTAGGAGTGTGCTCTATTCTTGGGTAAAATGGAAACACACCCCACAGACGATCAACTGCTCCAGCATAGACACATCAGGTTCGACATCAAGACGTCAAAGGGCCTCTCGACTAATGAGAATGGTGACAATCAGCTGAGTTACCAAAGAGAACACTCAGCACGCCCAACGTCAGAAGGCGAGGACACGGCGGCTATGTCACTGACCCCTGCCATTGGCATCTCTAGCACACCCAGCGAGGGCAGACGCCATTCGCGAAGGACCGTGCATTTGGTCCGCACGACACCTGCGTTACCTTTCTAAATGCTTCAGGGTTCCGGACGAGGATGATAAAACCATTCCCGACTCACAGAGGAGGGCACTGAGGCTCACAGAAGTTGAGTAACCTGCCCAAGACCACACAATGAGTATGTGGTGGAAAATTCAAAACCAGGCCTGTCCCCAGAGGCCCAGCTGTCAACCTGGAGGACTGCCTATCGGCTAGAATCCAGGAGTGCCGACTGCTAGCACCCCTGAGCTGTCGTGGCTGTTGCGGGGGGCGGGGGGCACACTCTTGCGAAGTTCAGTGGGACAAGTCTGCTTCGAGGCCTGCTCATGTGACAGTACGTGACAGTCGTCGCCACTGAAGTGAAAACTTCTGGCAGCTTATCGGGAAGTTACCAATTCTTCATTTCCAAAAACACAGTACAAGATACTATAAATTATCTAAAATGGACAATTCCAAAGAAAACGTAGAAAGCCTCACGAGGGTCTTCCAACTTTTAAAGCTTTTATTTATTAGCAGCTTCACCTTGCAAGGTCAACAGGTGATGAGTCTGTGGGGGGTGGAGGGCCACAGACCAGCAGCGGTCCTACACTTCTCCGTGACTGTCCCGGTTTTCCAAACCATCAGCTTCTACGTGGTCCCCTTCTTAATGTGCCCACTCTTCCCTGGAGAATACAGAGGTGGGCAAGTCTTCCCAAAGAGAGTAGTGGTACAAGTCTGCTGCTCAACTTTTCACTTGCCATCAGGACAGACATTCGTTGCCAAAAACTGCTGAAAGCACAACTCCGGGGGACCCTCTGCATGCGAATTACACCGGATCCCCTTCCCCGGCTTCCCCCCTTCCCCCATAAGCAACAAGAGGCCGTTTTTCTGAAGGTCGTCTGAACAATTTCAAAGGCTATAACAAATCAAAATGTTCCCTGCATCTAATATCAAACGGGGCCGATGCCAACACTTATTAGAGAAATCAGATTCCAGCATCCCCCGCCCCCCCCGCCCCCCCCCCCCCCGCCACGCACACACCCCACTTTGAAGTGGGAAGAATGCAGGGATCAGAAATCACCCTGGAGACAGCTCTGGCTGTCTTTGAAGGTTCCCTTTGATACTACTATTTCTCTCCCTCTCTTTCGCTAGGAGGCTAAAAGCTGCCTTTTTTATTGATATGGGGTAATTAATGAAGCTATAGCATTAACATAACCTAAATCCCCTAATAAGATAAATTCAACCGAGACACATATATTTCTTCAGTTAAGTCTGACGGGTGTAAAATCAGGACAATGGCCAGGTATTCAACTTAAATCTGCCTTTTAACATGCTGAGTCATGGCTCTCCGCTCCTCCCTGGTTACCGTGAATAGCGGGTTGGTAAGTTTTAAAAGCATTTTTGTATTTTATTAGAGGAATGAGTGTACAGGAGCTTGATATCAAAAATACGCATCCCAGGTAAAGAGGCAGACCGATTAGGGCAGTGGTGGCCGGTGGTTACTGCAAAATGCAAAGTGACAGCCTTGCAGGGATTCTGACGGGGGAAAAAACCTGCCCGGTCTGGAAATGAGGGCTGGGGGGGGGGAGGGTGGCGCTGGGCCACTATTGCAACAAAAGGGCCAATTAAACTTTTCAGGACGTGCGGGCTGCTTGGGGCCTGGGGGACACAGACCTGCTGCGGTCGCAGAGGTTCAGGCCCCAGCAAGTCGGTGGCTTTCCAAGCCACACCCACCGTATCAGTGGCTGTGCTGAGACTGCAGCAGATTACCCCCAGGCCAGCACCCGGGCACCAGCTCAGCAAACGCAGGGCTGCAGGTTGGGAACAGCAAAACTGCAGGCAGCAATCTGTTCCTGCGGACCACACCCCAAGCTCCCACAGCTCCTTCCAAAGGTTACATTTTGTTTGGGGCAGGCGAGACATTTCCACACATTAATTACCCTAATGCTTACGTGTATATAAATATATATAGATTCACATCCACCAGCATCAGTACTGAAAATAGAACGCTAATAACGTCTGCATGGTTTTGCAAAGTGCTCTGAAAAAAAGAAGGGGCTAATCAAATTGGCTAGGATTCGATTCCGGGCAGACCAGCCGATTGAAGGCATCTCGGCCAGATGAGGTGAATGTACCTTTAAAAGCACCAGCGACTCGGTCCTCTCGATCTCGCTCTTCCCAGTGTTAGGGTCCCTGCTGACCACTTGGGCCGATGTGCGCAGCTGTAAAACGCGGCGAGAGGCCTCCAGTATCGCATGTGTGATGTGAATCATAGCTGAATTCAGCTTCCCAGACACACACTCGGGGTCCTGATGAGCAGGGAGCCCACGCTAATCTCTCATCAGGAAGACACGTGCCATGTGCACACGTGTGTGTACCTCCTTCATTTTCTAATTTACTTATGACTTCACTCCCTGCTGCTTCCTTGGGTCCTGTTGTGATGTTTGGTTCGCCACTTTTCCAATCCCCGCTGAAGCATTTTCACATCCCGCGTGGGCTTCTCCGGCTATCCCTTCCCATGTGTTACCGGGCTTCTCTGGCTCTCCAGGCACCGAGGCACAGCCCCGGGACAGAGTCACAGGACAGAGTCGGGCCCCTTGAGGTGCTCCTGGCAGACGGGGTCTGAGGCCTGGCGGGGTGTGACCGCGGGCAAGTCGCTGTACCGTTCCGGGGCTCAGTCTCCTCGTCTGCTGAACGAGTCTGACTTAGACAGAACCTAGGACTCTATTACCCCCGTGGGCCAAGTTTGCTCAGCAGGACACCTACAAGGTCAACATATGGAATCCTCTTGGTGTTTCTATCAATTGCAAGATAGAAACGTAAACAAATAACCAGGAGGTGCTAGTTCTAATCCTGGACAAAGACCGTTCTAAACGCTACGGGCGTGCTCACGAGGAAGCTAGCCTGTGCTGCGTTCGGACGCACGCCTGGGCCTGTGTCTCCAGAGCCCATGCTTGTACAAGAGGCTCCTGGGAAAATGGGGACAGGAAGAGAAAGAGGATGGCAGGAGGTCAGTGTGAAGGGCAGAGGGAGTCTGTCAGGTGGACAAGGGGGAGAAAGCATCCCAGGCCAAGGGCACAGAGGGTGCAGACGGGCGACAGAGTCGTGGGAGCCCCAAGCGGCACGAAAGGCTGGAAGATGAAGCTTGCATACGGAGACGGACGGCAGGCGAGGTCACGAAGGCAGGGGCCGCATCACTCGACATTTCTACGCATTGCTAAGGAGCTTGGATTTTGTTCTAGAAGCCAGGGTTTTCAGAAGCATTGCTGCTCAACGCCACTGTCACAATGTACTCTGAGATTAAAGGGAGAAACGATGAATTTGGGGTTCAAATAAGTTGGGAAAACATCACACACTATGTCCTCCTCTAGGGAGATTCGTAAGACTCTCAGCAACCTAAAGCTTCTAGGAATTTCTACGGTCAAAACGCCTGCTGACCCTTCCCTATCCCCGTGTTTCTCAGACGTTTTGACTGCGGCCTGCTTCGTGTCCAACACCTATCAATAGTCTACTTTCCTGTCTGCTTTGGGCAATGCGGGTGGTGCAAAGGAGTCATGTGCTTGGCTGTGTATCCTGGGAAGACCACTCTGGAAGCCAGCCAAGGGAAGGAGAGGCCGTGGGAGGGAAATAAGACTGGAGACAAGGCACGAGGAGGCCAGTGCACTCTCTCCGTTGAGAAATGAGAACCCGGAAGGACAGGCGGGGCCCGACTTGGGAGAGATTTAAGCGGGAGAATCGCCAGAATCCACTAGACTTGAGGGAGGGGACGGTTTCAGTGGTTAGGTGGGGTACGATTAACAGCGGCGGGAAACCAAGTTTCGGGAGGAAGCGTGACAGGCTGAATGTGAGGTGCACCTGGGGAGGAGAGGTCCCACCTAGACACAGGTCGCGAGCGATCCTCGTGGGCTGACACACAAAACCACGGCGTGGGGGGACGGTCGGAAGCCCCTGAAGAGGAGCGACCAGAGAGAAATCCTAGAGACGTACATTCGCGACTGTTTTCTAAGTCCCTTGTTTAGGTGCAGAGTAAGAAGGACATTAGTTATCTACTGAGTACGGACTAGGTGGCAAAGTGCCAAGTGCGTTCCGGGTCTTATTTAGGACACTTCCGGAACGGGGCAGTTAAATGCCACGCATTTAAAGAGATCAGGCAAAGCAGGTAAAACCTCACTCCTCAGAATCTAACATCAGAGAATGTTTCCTTCCTCTCTTGAGTCTGGATCTCTTATCGCATGGTCGCTACCGCTGCTTAGCTTTCTAGGTTTCTAGCCTTCTGTGAGACCCTGGACGGCAAGGGCTGTGTTTCACACCAGCCGTGACTACGGAGTCGTGAACCTCGGACAAAGGCAACGAGAACCACAACTCTCAATGGCCGGGAGCAGTGACGCGGGGGCTCCTGGCCAGGGTACGTGCTACCCCGGGGCTGCTTCTGCGGAGGCTAACCAGTTTGGAGCTGCTCGTCAGAACGGCCGCCAGAGTCCACGAATCGTACACAGGATCACAAATCATACACACGCCCGCCCTGATGACGCACATTATTCTCCATCCCTGCTCTAAAGAGTCACTCTGGTGTTTCGAAAGAGAAACAAGAAACCTCCCCTCGAGGAATGCTTTGTTTTCAACGGGGAGACATCCGAGAACTTGGCAGAGTCCCTGAAGTGAGAGCAGCTTCCCTCGTCGACAACACTTGAGTGGGACGTGGAAATGTGGGGTCACTTGTTCAAAACACAGCTCTTGTGCAACACACCGGTATGTGCTAAGCTACCTTTGCCACTTTTGGAAGAATGTTCTGTCCTCATTATAATGTGGCTGTCGGACGGGGCGGGGCTAGCACCGTAACAAACTTCAGAATTTTTACGGGGATTCGCGAAGCAAAGGGAGAGCTCAGGAGAGAGGGGCAGACAGAGGCTTAGTGCAAAGAAGTGGGCAGGGTGTGTCCGGGTGGGCATCTCAGGCGGAGCAGTGCTCATTACGTTCCGGAAGCAAACACAAACGAAGGCTGTCAGCTCCCATTAGCATCCTCTGATGCTTGCTATACAGCCATATGGACAGTGTGCAGTCGAGAGAAATTAGGGGTTCACACGGGTGAACTGTCTATGAAACAAATCACCCGTGGAAATAACTTCTCTTTTTTCAATTACTGTGTTCCCTACATACTGCCGTGGATACGCGACTTCCTCGGGGCCCCTCGTTAGTCTCATGGAAAAAGATCGGAAGCAGGCTGTGTGTCAAACTAACTCGAAGTTTCCTCATGGTTCTAGGAAAAGCAAGATGCCGAAAATGCCCAACGCTGGGCTATTGATGTGCTTGCACTACTAGGCAAAAAGGAAAAAAAAAAAAAAGAGAGAAAAAAAAAGACAAAGAAATCCATTTCCTCAGAAGACACATTTAATGAGGCAACTGGGGTCTAAGGTGATAAATTAGAAATTCAACTGAGGGCATCAGGCTTAAAGGAACAAGCAGAAGCATGATGAAAAATGCAGGGGGAGAGAGAGAGATGTTTTCCTGTGCAACGTTCGTCTTCCTACTGATAAACTATGCTGGCTGATCATTTCGGCTATGACTGCTGGCGTCTAATGTCATTCGTCTGGGACTCTACCACATCTGCTCTGGGATACGGGAAGTAAAGGGAAACAGAACAGAAGACTCCAGAACGCTTACCTTGCCATCTTCCGTGTAGACATTTTCATTATATCCCTTAACTATTGTTCGATCAATGAACAGGCTCCGCATGACGACAATCACTTTCAACACCTTTCCCAAGGTCACCTGTCAAAACACGTGCACGTGGGCATGAGAGCTTACACTCGAACATGCAAATGCAGGAAGCGGGGCAAGACGACGCGAACAAGAAAGGGTCACCTCTCCGTCCTGTTCCAGAGGGACGTGCCGGAGGGCCTTCTGAGGGAAGACATCCTCAAACGTTCACGAACCAGCCCTGAGAACAAGGCCCTCCCGCCGTTGCTTCAGGATGGACGGGTCCCCATTTATCCACCTACGCCGAATTTATTCAGATTTTTGGCTTCTAAATCTCAAGATAAGTTCCGTGTGTTTACTACCTGACGGATAAAATGAAGTTTCCTTCTATTTGGTTCTATCTTAAGATGATCCTGTTCAAAGGCTATCTAGGATTCTGGCATCCCAGGATTTGGTAAACGCATTTGTTTGCCTGTTATTTCGTGGCCCCACGTACGCACAAGGATTATGTAGAGACGACAACAGAGAGATGAAAGGCAGGTGCCAAATGCCCGCCTGGCTCAGCGATCTATTTATAATAGCTGGTACTAGGTGGAGACACAACACCAAGTAAGTTCTGGAGGTAAATGGAAAGTAGCTGAATTTTGTCTCCAAAAAGGGACACGATCCTGGAAATCCATTAAGTGCTTTTACTCTGTTAGAAACGAAGCATGTATCGTGGATAAAAAACAAAACCCACACACCTAAAGAAGCACGCAGTTTCCTATAACGCCAGGGAAGAAGTAACCCGCCGTGCTTGCTGGGACGGGCTGGGCACTAAGACTAGAAGCAGCACCTCCCTTGCTTTCAGGGGCTCCCGTAACTCTGCCAATACTCTGCTAAGCCTCTTGTGTTCATTTCCTAGATGAGACCCTAGAGGCATACTTGGAACACGACCCATCCTAGGCCCACGGTCTGGGTTGTTTGATGAGGCTCCAATATCAGAGGATGGACCCCAAAAGACCCCCCTGTCCCAATCTTTTTTTTTTTTTTCCTAATTAAAAAAAAATTTTTTTTTTTTTACATTTATTTGAGAGACAGAGTACAAGTGGGAGAGGGGCAGAGAGAGGGAGACACAGAATCCAAAGCAGGCTCCAGGCTCTGAGCTGTCAGCACACGGCCTGATGCGGGGCTCGAACTCACAAACTGTGAGATCATGACCGGAGCCAAAGTCGGACGCTTCACTGACTGAGCGCCCCAGGCGCCCCCCGCCTCTCCCCCCGCCTGCCCCAATCCTAACTCCACGGGCCAACGTGCACTCTGTTTCTGTGGATGCCGCCCTCAACCGTCCTCTCCTTATTTCCCTGTTCTCCACAGCTTCTAACCCTCAGCAAAACCCCCCTCTTTCCTCGACTAGTCCTGGAGGGGCAGTGAACATTCCTAGTATCCGGTTCCTTCAATAACTTCTAAGTGCTGAGAGGAGCTCTCTATTTTTGTATGTTTAAAATGGCCCAGGATTATACACAGTGTAAGAAAAAGACAGGATAGCCTTATCTACATTTGAGAGAGTGTTAATAAAAACCTCTCGTTTCTGTGTAGTACTTTCTTTTTTAAAAATTTTTTTTTTCAACATTTATTTTTTTGGGACAGAGAGAGAGCATGAACGGGGGAGGGGCAGAGAGAGAGGGAGACACAGAATTGGAAACAGGCTCCAGGCTCTGAGCCATCAGCCCAGAGCCTGACTCGGGGCTTGAACTCACGGACCGTGAGATCGTGACCTGGCTGAAGTCGGACGCTTAACTGACTGCGCCACCCAGGCGCCCCTGTGTAGTACTTTCAAATATTGTATACCACGTAGCATTTCATGGGCCACTTCTGGTATCCCTGGAAATCACTATTGAAGGATGTCAATAAACCACCAAGGTAGGAGCAACGGCTCTCTCTAGTTTACATGCACTCTAGTTGGGGGGGGGGGGGGGGGGAAAGAAAAGAATCAAATTAATGGTTTTGTAATCATCAGCACTGGAATGAACAGCCTCTCACTGGCCTGCAGTGGAAATCCAACACACCTTTCCCAACAGGGCCACCGTTTTCAACCGCCCTTTGCGAATAAGCAGAGATAACTAGGCAATTATTTCCTTAAAAAAACCAAAGTCTAGCCGACTTTAACCAATAAACTGCCTCTGTCATTTCTCAGGCTTCTTAAGATGGAATTCAAAGAGAACACACACTAAAAACACTAGATATTTTACATGGAAAACTTTTTTTTGTTGTTTTTAAGAGTGACTTTTGATACTTTAAACCTAACTAATACTAAAAAGTTAATAAATAAGCTTGCTATAGAAAATCGAAAATTGGAGTAAAAAGGAAGAAAATAATCATTCACAGTCTGCCCTTCTAAACTGTTAACATTTGGGGGCGGGGTATTTCCTTTCAACCTCTTTACTCTCCAAGATCTATGGACTCCACAGAAAGAGAGGCCAGACCTGTGGCTGCCAGAGACAGAGGGCGGGGCAGTAGGCGAGCAAAGGGCACAATGGTCCAGTTACACTACAGGTAACGTCACCCACGATGACCTCAGCTAGCACTGCGGCAGGAAGTGCAGGAAAGCAGTTTCCAGAGTAAACCCTCCAAGTTCTCTTTACAGGGAGAAGTCTCTCCCTTTTTCCTCTTCTTTCTGGTACTTCTATTCCAGAAGATGGATGTTAGCTGAGCCTCCTGTGGTGAGCGTTTCGCATCAAACTTACACAGTGGTGTAAATCGATTACTTTGGAATAAAACCGGAGGAAAGAAAGAGCTACTGTTTCTGAATTTTTGACATGGTTGTAATTGAAGCCATATATATAATTTCAAATCACATTTTTATTTAAAATTCTGACACCAGCACCCGTTACACATCGCCGTGCAGTCTCCAAAAATGGTGGCTGCATAGCATTCCACTTAGTGGGTCTATTTATAATTTCTTTAACCATTCTCCTACTGCCGGACATGAGTTGCTTCTAAGTTTTCCCTAATATAAACATGCCTACCACGTGCATTTTTGTTTTTGTTTTTGAGATGTTTATTTTTGAGAGAAAGAGAGAGAGACTGAGAGAGCATGAGTGGGGGACAGGCAGAGACACAGGATCTGTGTTGACAGCTCGATGCGGGGCTTGAACCCACAAACTGTGAGAACACGACCTGAGCCGAAGTCAGACACTTAACCAACTGAGCCACCCAGGTGCCGCTACAATGTGCATTTTTGTTCACCATCTTCGTTGCGTCTGGGATGACTTCCTGAAGATCTGTAGAACTGTAATTCCTGGGGCCAACAGGACAACTATTTTAAGGCTTCTGATACAATCTGCCAGCCAACCATGAACCACAAGGGTTATGCCAGCCAGAAAGGTACGAATGCAACTATTTCACTCTTGTCTTGCCAGTAACGGGTGCCATTAAATCAAAACAAAAGTAAAACCACCCCCTTCTGGAGGGAGCAACTTAGTTATTATTATTATTTTTTTTATGTTTATTTGCTCCTGAGAGAGGGAGCGAGAGCGCGAGTGGGGGAGGAGCAGAGCGGGGAGAGACGGGGGATCCAAAGCAGCCCCCGACAGCAGCGAGCCCGATGTGGGGCTCCAACTCACGAACCGTGCGATCATGATCTGAACCGAAGTCAGACGCTCAAAGGACTGAGCCCCCCAGGCGCCCCTTATTTCCTTAACCCATTTATTATGGAAGATTTAAACACATATACAAAGGTAAGTGAAATAAAACAAAGAACCTCCACAGACCCACAGTTCCACAGTTCCAGCTCCTGGAAAACCCCGTTTCACCGCTACCCCCACCTACTTTGCCCTTTTCCTGCGTTATTTTGAAACAGGTAACAGCCGTAACATTGTTTCATCTGTAAACATTTTCCTTCCGTGGCTCTAAAGGATAAGGGCGCACGAAGCAAAACGCACAAGATTATGATGCCATCCCCCATCCCAATCAACAAGAATTCTCCAATATTATCAAGACTGAAGTGGTCAGGGCTCAAATTTTCAACGGTCTCGTAGATGCCACTCTTAAGAACGTCTGCTTGTACCAGGATCTGAATACGGTCCACACCATGTGACGGGCTGACACGTCTCATAAGGCTCGCCTAAAGGTTCCCCATCGCCACCCTGCCCCCCCCCCACCCCCGTCCCCTTTTATTTGTTGAAGAAACTGGGTCAGTTTTTTTCTATAGAGTTCTCCATAGTCTGGATTTTGCTGATGGTGCCCCCATGGTGTATTTTACACGTTCCTCCTCACTCTGTACTTCCTGTAAACTGGCAGGAGAGGAGATTCAGCGTGATTTCTTTTGGCTCCACGAGTTCACAGGAGGTGTCACCGTCTACCAACAGGAGGCAAGCAAGCTTGGGTGTCTCGGTAGGTGATGCTGGCAGCGGCTGACCCATTAATTCGCCAGGGGTCTGTGCTGGCCACACACCAGGGTGACCATTCCGTCTTCATTTATCAGCTGGAACACTTTTATAAAGAGAAACCTCCCCTCATCTACGATTCGGCTACTCAGTGGTTGAGTTTATTACGCAGGAGGAGAGGCAGGATAAATGCTCCGTTCTTTCCCTTTATTTACCAGTTTTTGAAACAACGCATCAATTCACTAGTTTCCTTCCCGTGTAGACGGCTCAGTTTTCCACCCAACATCATTATAAACTCGTGGATCGAAACATGTTTGATGTATCTGTATCTGATGCGATTATTAGCCTCACAGTCTTACTGATGCTCACACTGTCCTGTCTGTGGCCAGGGGGCATCTCCCTGGTTGAGTCCTTCCGGCACACTCTAGTCTCTGTGCCTTGCTTTCTGGTGCAGGGCATTCCAGGCTTGTCTTGTTACAATTCCTGCCCGAGCTCATGAGTCGGCCGTTTCCTCCAAGAGTCCTGCTTTTCAGTGGGAAATGGCATTTCACGACCACGATCAGGGCAAGGGAGGCAAATAATTTTGACCGGTTGAAATTTTTCTTTTCCATTTTATGAGTAGGAATTAGCTCAATATTTTCCTGTCCACTTCTCCCTTAGCCTGTAATCATTCAGACACGGAACACCCCCACGGCTTGTGCCTATACTGGGCTGTGGCGGTTTGTGGACAACTTTATTATCTCTCAAACCGGTAAAGCTCTATGAAGTCTACCCATGCTTATTTTTTAGAAAGCCAGAAAGGACCCTGGTGTTCATCTAGGTTGAACATGCGTAGATTTATGGCTTTCTGAATTTTTAACATGGTCATAACGAAACTACGTATGCGACTTTGAAGCCTGAGGGTGAGGCCCTGGAATCGGGTGCGCTCGGGCCTCAGCTCTGCTGCTGGAAAGCCTGGTCACCTACCTTCTCTGAAGGTCGGTTTCCTCCAACGGAGGGGAGACGACGACAGCCCCACCTCGGGGTGGCAGCGGGGAGTCGGTGCGCCGAGAAAGCCGCGCAACAGGCCCCGCACAGGGTGCAGCCCAGGCGCAGCTGTCGCTACTCGGCCCAAGCCCTTGCCTGGATGTGGCAGAGGCGAGATCGCTTGGAGCCGGTCGACGTCGAAGCCGGAACCACGACGGGTGCTGCCTCCAGTTCAGCGAACTTGGCACTGGCGTTAATCTACCTTCTTCTGCTATCGCACCGGGGGCTAACGGGAAGCTGCAGAGAGGGGGTGACGGTCGGGCTGGGCCCTGAGGTCCGAACAAAAACGTGCCTTCCGATGAGCGGCTGCCGAGTCAGGGCCAGGGTCAGGGCAGTCTAGCGGAAGATGTGAATGAAGCTGTCACGTGGGCTGATCGAGACAGACCCTGCTGACACCCAAAAGAGGCCATTTAGTGTGCAGGTCAAGTGCACTGGGCTTCCTTCCCACGTCTGCCACCGGGCGGTGTGATCGAGGGGAAGGCAAACCATCTCTCCTGCCCGTTTGCTCAGCTGCGGAAGTCGGAGGGCCCGAGAGGAAATCAAACGAGTCGGTCCACGTGAAACACGTGGCTACCGCTGTGGCACACGACAGCACGAGACGGCGGCCGGCGTCGTTTCTCCTGAGTGCGGTGTGGTGCACAGGGCTGCGGGAGCCTCTGGAGCTCCACCGAGATGGTGCTTAATGAACGTTCTCTAGCGGGCTTTCCAGCCCTCACGTCACTCTGCAAGGGTTCACCTCCTCACCTGTCCAGACTGCTCTAGCGTAGAAGGTAACTGGATGCACCAGGCTGTAATGACCTTGCAGTTCCGGTAGACTGATACAGCAAGGCGTCGCGTACCAGCCCACGGACAGGGTTCTACAGCGTAGCCAACGCCGGCCACGGTCACAGGCGACACGCCCAGCGACCGGGGCTACAGGCTGGTTGCTGGCAACTGCCGGGGATACCGCAAATAAAGCTAATGCCATCTGGTAATGAAGCGGGTTTGCTGTTACCAAGGTAACACTTCTTCTATACCGAGCAGCACATTTCCGGAGAGCTCACTCACTACTCCTGTGTCTGTCCCCATGGGGGTTCAAATGGCAAGTTGTGAGGAGTCTGAGGAAGCCAGCGGGCCTCCCAGCTGCTCGTTGTCCTTCCAAGGAGGTGCCTTTAGACATGCTGCCACGGCCTCGTCCCTCGTCAGGCTAGCTGTGCTCTGGGCAGCTGGGGCCGCGTCGGTGGTCTTCCCTACGGGGTCTCACAGCGGTTGCCTACCAAGGCGCATAGCCCAGCAAGAGAATTTCTAGTTCACGATGGCAAGGCGAGTCGCAAGATAAGGGGAAGCGGGAGGAAAGTTGAGGATAACAGCAAAAACACTTAGTTGTATTCTCACCGACTGCTGCCTACCACAAACTTACCAAATCTGGTAGTTGAGATGTCGTCTATACTGGCAGACCACGTGAGCTTAGAAGTTGAGAGAAACTGATCGCCTAAAAGCTTATTCCCCTGGGGCGTGTGCAGAGGGAAAGGCACCTTGAAACTGAACAGTATCTGTGTTTAGGATACAGGGGAGGTGAGTGGACCAAAAAGCTCATTTGCATGGGGAGCCCAGGACCGGATCCGGCATCCCTGAGCAAGCATAAAGCATGCGTGTGGGAGGTGAAGGGGGTAGCACGATCTCTGTCATTCAGACAAAGGCCACATGGCTGAGCAGGGGGGTCGGAGGGAAGGAGAGAAGCCAACCATACAGTCATCATCCAATGTCATTTTCCAAGTATAACCACGGGAAAAGTCAAATATGTTAAGCAGACCCCTTAATATGTTAATTTGTACTTTAACTGACGGCTGCTGTGCTTTAAGTGATGTCCGTCAAAGTGTGGTTAGAAGGGTGGGGATGGGGAGGGAGGGAGAGCCACAGAGGCATCTCTACCCAGGCTCAGAAGTAATTATCTTTCAGTATGGTGTTATTAACAGCCTTCCTCTTGGTATTAATTCCAAAGAAAGAAAAGGATAAAGTGAATGGTTTCGGTAAACATTTACCGAATACCTACACGTCCTGGGCGAGGACACAGAGTCAATCGTGTAACCTTAGCACCGGAAAGGATTTAAAAAAATCATTTTTGTCAACTCCCCCATTTTTTTTGTAAGTAGGCTTCATGCCCATTGCCGAGCCCAACGCAGGCCTTGAACTCACGACCCTGAGATCAAGAGTCGGATGCTTAACTGACTGAGCCACGCGCGTGGCCTTCTTCAACTCCCCCATTTTATTTTTTAATTTTTAAAAAATCTTTATTTATTTTTGAGGGAGAGAGAGAGACAGAGCATGAGCAGGGGAGGGGCGGAGAGAGAGGCGACAGACTCGGAAGCAGGCTCCAGGCTCCGAGCTGTCAGCATGGAGCCCCACGTGGGGCTTGAATCCATGAGCCACGAGACCATGACCTGAGGCGAAGTTGGACTCTCAACCGACCAAGCCAAGCCACCCAGGCGCCCCTCAACTCCCCCTATTTTTTTTTTTAAATTTTTTTTTTCAACGTTTATTTATTTTTGGGACAGAGAGAGACAGAGCATGAATGGGGGAGGGGCAGAGAGAGAGGGAGACACAGAATCGGAAACAGGCTCCAGGCTCTGAGCAGTCAGCACAGAGCCCGACGCGGGGCTCGAACTCACGGACCGCGAGATCGTGACCTGGCTGAAGTCGGACGCTTAACCGACTGCGCCACCCAGGCGCCCCTCAACTCCCCCTATTTTTAAAGAAGGTTGAGGAGTGTCGAATATGGCTCCTGCCTTGAAGGAGGTGATAAAACCAGCGTGTGCCTGAAATAATTTCAGGGTACATAAGTGCCACAGCACGTGGGGCTCACAGCGTAGGAAGAATTTCGGGGGGGGGGTGCTCCATCACTAAGCTGTCTGGCACAATCAGAAAGTGCTTGGTCTGGCATCTGTCCGATTTAGCACACGTTTTGACAAGTGGGGCTGGTTGTATAGACGAGCATTCCCCAAATGGTATTTCACGGAACATTCCTCCAAAAGATATTCTTAGACGTGGCCTGGAACAAATGTCCAGTGCCACCCAGTCTTTTCCCTGTCTCCTGGAGGTCTTCCCCCGCGGACTGCAGCCTTACCACTTGACTCCAGAACAAGGACAGAGATGTGTCCAAGAACCCTGGGGTGCAGCCCGGCTAGGTGTCTTACCGTCATTCTTAATAGAAGGAAGCTGAGGTCTCGAAAGATCAGAGTCCAAGTTCCCTGCTTTTCTGTGCAGGGTCAGAAGCATGCCTCTTGCTGTCCCCCTCCCACGCCTACCCCACGACCGGTCTCCCTAAATCACAAGAAATGGCGACCACAGAGCCTCGCTTCGTCTAATCCTGCAGCCACCCGGCCGTCTTCTCTGGGACTCTGGTAAGTGGCTCGAAACCTTGCTTCAGAAGACTCCTGGTTTCCCTCACAAGTGGCTTTATACCCACACTCTGGACCCCATCTATACAAGACCCTATTAAAGCACCTGTTTCCTCTAAATTTAGTGGTTTTTAACCAAAACTTAGCGCTCTGACTTCTGCATAGCTGCTAGGTATGTGCGGTCCCGACACTCACACCGGGCCAACTGTTCTCCCGACAGCCGGCTTCGAGAAGCCGCGGCAGGACTGGAAACTAAGAGGAGCAGTGGGAAAGTGGCTGTTGCTTCCTTCTAGGAAAATGCTAAAACGGGATACAGCTACGAGGAAGTGGAGACAGACCAGCCCTGAAAGGCTGAAACTCCGGCAAAGCTGAGGTGTAGAAGACAGACCGGCTGGCAGTGGCCTGGAAGGGGGGGCCACCAGCACTGCGGTGAGATGGACAGTAATCGAACCGTAAAAAGAAAATGGGCTATGTGACTTGGAAACTAAGGGGTCAAAGTGAGGGACTGTCAGAGACAAGATGGATGTTCTTCCAGGCTGAAGGTCACTCCTCTTGCTCAAAGGGTTGGATCAATTATACCTCCGATGATCAACGCAACGCAATGAAATGCAAGAGAAGAAAGGAAAAACGAAACTGGAAAGTAACCCCCAGGTACAGCCCAGACTTGAGACAGAGTCCTCAACGCCTCGAGCCGGGAGTTCTGCTTTCCCTACTCCAGAACCTGTCTCCCAACAAGTCAGAAAATCAACTGGCCAGCAGGGCACGAGGGCATGGCCGTTCGGTTTATGGACTCTGGGAGAAAGAGACCTGAGTTTAGATGTTAGCTCTGCCCCTTCCTGGCTGCATGATCTGGGACAAGTTCCCTGGCCTGTGAAGCCCCCATTTTCTCACCTGTGCACCCAGGATAAGGCTGTTGTGAGAGAAGTTACCCCAGACACGTGCAGTGCCCAGCACTGGGATTAATACACGGCAAGTACTTCAGCAGTGGTCAGGCTGGGCTACCCCCGCTGGCGCCCTGGTCATGGAGGGAGAGGCCCAAGTTCAAATTCTGCCTCTGCCACGTACAGAGCAGGGTGGCCCTGGGAAAACCAGCCCAGGGGAGCTCTGGCTGTGTCACCTCTAACGCGGAACCTTTATGAGAACGGGACAGCTAGTGGTATCAGGTCCCGAGGGGGGGCAGGTCACCACCGGCCCTTGCTATGCGGTGTAAGTTACGTGTAAGTTAGGGTGTTAATTACCAAACACCCTGCCTGAGAAGAGGAGGCTATTTTGCATTAGTGGCTTACACTGTTGATGAATGACTCCGACTCATTTGCTAAGAGCACCCATGTTAATGTTCGGGTACCTGATCCTCCTGAACCCCTGCCTCTCTTCTAGGCTTAGACCTGCCCTGGACAGAGGGGACTGTGCCAGACAGCACGGATGCGTTTGACAAGCCTCATCAAAAGGTTTCGTGGCCTAGGAAACAACTTCCTCTTTCACACACTAACTGTAAATTTCCTCACCATCTTCCTACCCCTCCCTGCACCCTTGGCGATCCCATCAAAACAACACAAATTCACACACGGGGTTAAAAACCAGAGTGAACACAGGTGGACTGTCCATCCCGATCTGGGTTTCCAGCTACCTGTGGGCTCCCCTTGCAGCGTTATGAAAAGTTCCCTAAATCGTCAAAAATAAAACTTAACTCACTTTAATTTATAAACTATATCTTCAACTGGGAAAGAGGAGGGGTACTAACGCACGGCCGGCATGAAAACCGGGGACCCCAGTTCCGGAAAGATTCACGTGCCTGCAGTGGGGCTCAGGCTAGCTGCCGAGAGGAGAAGCTGACCACCGTGTTCTCGAACACACTGACCGTGGCGAGCTTCTCCTACCAGATGTGAAGGGGCGTCTTCAGCGACACGCATGTTTCCTGCATCCCCTGTACTGAACACGTCGGCAGGGAGGCCCCTGCACGCATCGTTCCAGCTCACGAGCCGACCTGCTTCCTGCACTGGAGGGGGGGGCCCAGCGGCAGAACCGGTCCGAGGGCGACCCCATACGGGGCCCTGGAAGGGAAGGCTCTGCCCAGCCCGGCCAGGCCAATGGGACTGCCTCCTTCTAGAATTCGGACTGCAGCAGAATGCGGAGACGAGCGGGAAGAAGCACAGCACTAGCACGAAAAGGAGGCCGTGTGGGAAGAGAGGGAAGGGGTGAAGGGGTGAGGAAGGAGCGGGGCAGAAGGACAGACAGACACATGGCCACGACCCAGAGCTGCCGTGGACCACAAATGCCTTGCTCTTCCCTTCCTCCCGCCCTCCTTCCGCCCAACGGTTCTTTGTTAAATAGGGATTGTGTGCAGGCCAGGCCTCGAGTACACAGAGATAAAGAAACACACGTTATAGAGCGACAGGCAACACATTAGTATAAAGAAAGGAACACGATTTGCAAAAAGTTTTGAAGGAAACGAAGAAAAGGGGGGCAGCTTAAAGAGAGATTTGGGTAACACCTACGTGTGAAAAAAGTGACATTTACATCAGATCGTTCAGTTCGCTCAAATATTTATTCAACGAACACCCACTATGTGCCACATGTTCTAAGGCTTAGAGATGGAGTGAATGACACAACGTCTCACGAATGGACATTCTTCGTGGGGGCAGCTCTGGGCAGACAGCAAACAAACGTAAGACCATTTCACCGCACAGGGCGACAAAGACAAGGGGGTGGTTCAAGTTCGGCAGAAACCAAGCTCGCCCGTGTCAGTGCTGGGGCGCAGCAGCCCGGGCTGGGGGAGGAGCCTGTGTGAAGGCCCAAGCGGGGGAAGACTGGGCGTCCTGGGAGCGGTGGGGCGGGCGAGAAGGTGGCATGTGCTGGGTAGAGGTAGGCCAGGTTGGCCACGAGGAGCCCCTGAGGCTCTGGTAAGGCCTCTGCTGTTAGTCTGGGAGAAATGGGAAGCCACTGCAGGGTTTTCAGCAGAGGACTGACAAGTCTGCTGCGTGCTTTTACAAAACACGCCCCTGGCTGCTTCACGGAAGCATCGAGAGAAGGAAGGCGGGGACTTTGAGCAGGGGCGATGCCAGTAGAGATGGTGAGAAGCCGATGGATTCAGGACATAGAGGACACGAGGTGCCAGAGACTGGACGCAAGGTGAGAAAGAGGCAGCTAAAAGCTAAGGAAAAGTCTAGGTTTCTGGCTGGAGCACCAGGTTGACAGTTTTGCTCTTTATTGAGACGAAATGAGGAAGAAGAGGGGAAAACCACTTCCTTTTTGTCAAGCTTAAGGTACTTCTGAAATATCTAAATGGAGAGATGCTTGATGGGCAGTCTGGAGATTAGGATTCACAGCTCAAGTTCACGAACGAGCATAAGAGTCGCTGGTTCTCAAGGAAGCCCGTGTAAATTCGCAGGAGCCGAAACGTCATAACCCACGCACCCGAGCGGCACGATCTGGGCTCTGAAGTGCTCAGGGACGCTCTTCCCCGGGGAGGCAGGACTGGGAACTGACACAGGGGCTCTCCCTCTGATGAGGCAGATTAAGCCCAGGCGAAGGCGGTCCCTGGCCAGATCTGCCGCTCGTCACCTGCCTGAGAATGGTACCCACGGTGCCCTCTGTGGCAAACTTGGCCCCGTTACATCTCGACTTCTTGCGTCGATACCCTGTTAGACCGTACTTGGCTTTTTAATATTTCGACTGTAGGATGTGTGCCAACCTGACCTTGATGTAGGAAATTTTAATTCAGATCAATACAGGGACAAGGTCACTTTAGAATCCAATTAATATGAATGGGAAAATATGCCCCACAGTTCTGAGGGCTGAAAATGGAACAGTTGCAAGTTAACAACAACAAAAGACACATCCACACAAGCCTGGCTGGTCCTTCTGTTTGATAAGGCAGCTAGCTGTGTGCCCTTAAATACATGCGGTAGTTAGAATACCGACAAACTTCTTTCTGTTGGGGCAGGGGCTCTATTTAGGGTAGCTTAAAATTAAACTGTAGTTTGTTTGAAGAAAAACATAAAATGCAGTGAAAACTGTGAATTCCTATAACCCAATTTTAAATAAATTGAGCCCTGGACTTCGACTCACCCAAGAATCCCTAGAGAAATCTAAGGTGTTAATATAGTTTGAGTAGTAGCAATTTGCATTTATATAGAACACATTCACAAAACTGTTTACCAGGATAACCAGAACATAAAGGGAAACAGAGGCACTGGTATTTGGAAGCCTTATTCCTGCAAGCATTAGGCAACCAGGGTGCTGTTGCTGTTCCTCCTCCTCAGATTTACTGCCTCTACACCTATACTTGGTTTCTTTGTAATGAGAAACGTTTCTTTTATGCCCCAAATCAGAGAGTCTTGTAAGAAACGACGAAATGTATTGTTACTTCAGGATCTTGGGCGGGGGGAGGGGGGGGTGTTCTCTTTTCCTTCTGCTGTACTGCTGTCCCGTTTGGAATCTCAGGTTTTTCAGCCTTGAGCCAGGTTGGAAGAGAATATAAATGATCCCACATCCACCTAAAGAAGCGAAGATTGCTTTGTAACTCCAAGAACAACTGCAAATTACGTAAAACTGGGATGAGATATTGGGGTGCCAGGGACGTGGAAGCCGATTTCTCAACTGACTTTACGTTTGCTCATTAAAGAAAGAGAAAAAGGCTACTCCATGCGGAACGTCACACGGTTGGGCTTTTTAGGCTTTTCTGGCATCCCGGGGAACCCCTGCCGATCGAGGTGCAGGTGTCCCGCACGGCAGGGCTGAGAAGAAAGCCTCCGCCTGAGCGCCGCCAGCTGAGGTCACAAGACGACCGTGCCAGTCCGTGCTCGCCTGTACAGGGGACACCGCAGAACACATCAGAAGCAGCCCGACCCTCTGTGGCCAAAGGACGAGCTGGCTCCTGGCACAGGTCTGCTCCGTCCTCCCCGTGTGGCCTGGCCCCGGGGGTGGGGGTGGGGGCATTCTGCAGTCTCCATCCATTCGCAGTAACGCAGACCGGCAGACTTCCCGTCCGTACCCGCACCCCCACCCCCCACCCCTCGCCGCCCCCGGCCAACCCCCCGTTACCTCATCTGCACAAGCATTAATGCTCTTCACATGCTCATTATTCTTTAATGATGCCTGTTTGTAAATAGCAGGACGGGATGCAATTAAACCATGAGAGGCTAAATAAACACACATACTAATTAGGATCTTTACAAGAAATTTTTTTTCATGTATAGACTGAAATTTACCTTTCATTAATCTAACTTAATTGCAATAGTGCACCAATAAAGAGTCAACACAAATTAAGTGCTCTAAATGATTTCTCCATATTAAGGGTGAGCAAGTGATCCTTCCTTTGGGTAACAAGCCCTGTTCTGCAGCAGGCGGGGAAAACATCGCAGCTCTGCAGCAGGAGAGGGATTTCGGCAGGAAGACAGGTACTGCGCCATTATCGTGATGCCGGTGCTTCCGAGGCCTGAAGTTAAGGAGGTCAAGGCCATAGGTTCAAACTGCAGCCTCACCCCGCCTTGTGAGTCAACTAGCTTCGCTCGGTTCCGTGGTAGCAGACGTCACCCCCTACGTTCGTTGGCTGTCACTGGGTCCGAGAGACATGCAGCAAAGGTTTGGATCAATTGGTTAAAATCTACTCCCACTCCTGGAATAATGATGCCCGGGAACGTTTGCTCTGTGGCAAGGCAGGACACTGTGGGTCTTTCTGTATGAAAAGGACATCCGGTATTTGCAGAAATAGAAGTTATTGCGCTTTCGCCTTTGATTTCAGAAGGCGTGGAAGATTATATACGTTTGGCACCTAAACTGAAACAGAATATGATGGCCCATCAACATTAGATCTTTTCTGCAGAGGCCTCAGGGCACCTGATAATTTATTCGTACGACAAATATTGACTTGAAGCCCTCCAGGCAGCAGGCGCCGGAGCAGGGTCAGGAAACTAGGAAAAATGTCACTCGCTCCAGAATTCTTTTTATCTTTTGCAAACGTCGTCCCTCCCTAATCACTGATGCTGAACCGCGCATCACTTTCTTTTCCTTGCCAGGCACAGACACGCATGGGCGCACAGAGCCCCCAGCTCTCCCAATGGCTCCCTGGCTTGGGACCCACAACTCCGAGAAAAGCCAGGCCCCGAAAGGTCCAGAGTGGCAACGTGGCTGCGGCAACCTCCCTGCAGAAGCGAGACTGGACGTCACACCGAGTGACTAAGACAGCCTCAACTAGGTTCTTCGGTTCCTGCATGAGAAAGAATACTTGGGAAGTTCACCATGACAACATCTCCCAAAGTGTATTCCCTGGAAAGGGGTCGGTGGTCAAACATGTCGGGGAAACGGTGCGTACCTTCTCCTCCACCTGGAAGATTCGTGGTATGTGCAAGCATATTAAACGTTCTGAAAAGGACTGCAATAAAGTGTGAAATGAATCAAGGGAGACCGTGAAAGCAGACTCAGGTGGCCAGAAGGGAGAGCCGTACTACTCAACATTAGTCACAGGAAGAATCGTCAATCAGAGACCCCAGCAGAGGCATCCTTACCAGGAGAGCATCGTGATCACAGGCCCAACAGGGAAGGACGGACCCTGCATCTCCCGTGAGAGACATCTCCCGCGAGAGACATCTCCCGCGAGAGACATCTCCCACGAGAGACATCTCCCACAAGAGATCCACCACCCCAGCACTCGGCCAGTGAGAAACCGCCGTCACCCTGAACTCCTGCCAATCTCCAGTGAACTTCTGTTCAGGACAGCCTCTCCCAGCGCCCCTCCTCCTTCTCATAAGATAACGCTCCTCTCCGTTCTTCATTGCACTGGCCCGTGGTTTTGCCCCAGCTTGCATGTCCCCAATTGCAATTCTCCGCTATTCCCAAATAAACCCATTTGTGCTGGTAAAACAACTTTTATTTTGAAAGTTAACAAAAGCAACCTTCTGTCTGCCTTTGTTGAACCAGTTAGTACTTCCTAAACTTAAGGCACATGTCAATTTCCTTAAGAGTTAGTATTCCAAGAAATGCACTGTCAGGAAACAAATAACTCGCCTATTCAACCAGCCACCGGCAAGCCTCGATCCTGTTCCTCCACTGAGACACACACCTTTCCTCCTTCCCTCCCTGGGAGCAGACACAAGACATTGGTGCTGCCCCTCCCCCACTCCCCCCAGAGCCTGGACCCCACTGGAGCTGGGCTCTCGAGCAGCAGACCAACAGAGCCTCCAAGGATGGAAAACGGCTCCCCGATAGACTGTGGGTAAAAATCCATCAGCTCTAACACATTTAATTACTCCCAGCTCAAGAACTTTCAAAGATTCACTCTGAAATTTATTTTTATGGTTACACGGTAAGTCTCTGAAAATCCTAGTCTTCAAACAGCATCACCGACAGCCCTCACTTAATCGCTCTGGTAGATCATATATAAAAACAAAATAGAGCTAAAAAAAAAAAAATCATTCTGTGTTAGTGAACAGATGTCTGGCCCATTTGCAATTAATACGACCCACTTCCATACAATCAGACTGCTTAAAATTCCTGGAACAAGATGTAAAAGTTAAGATGCAAATGTTCCGATTTTAATGAGAATGAATGGAAACTATAAAATCCTCTCTCCCTTTGAGGGAAGGTACAATCTACATATAAGTCTCAACTGCACACTAAATTTATCAACAAAACAATCATTTGATAAAGCCTGTGTGAAAGAAGAAAATAGAACCAGGAAAGTCAGGAGTATATTCAGAAAGCATTTCCTACCCAAATTAAATGTTGTCAGAACCATCATTCTTTTAAGAAGCTTTAAAGAAAACCTGACTCATTTCAATTTATTTCTGCCAGTTACCTGCATGTCCTGGGAACCTCTTGCGTTTCTTTGAATCTCTGGAACCTTTTCACGGGCAGTAGGGGAGAGTGACAGAAAGATCAGGATTTTGAAGTTTCTTGCATCTTGGTTCGAACCCCACCCAGCTCCAGCACTTAATGTGACCTTGAACAAGTTATTTAACCTCCCGGGTCTCAGTGTTCTTATCTGTAAAATGGCAGTATTGCCCCCCTGCACTGAGGGGTTGGTGTGAAAAATCAATCAGCATTCCCAGACTGAAGGGCCAAACAGAGGAGCACGCGGTAGGCACGTTAAATGGCGCAGTGATTAGAATTATGTTCACGGCGGTGGCAGGGGCATACGGTTCAAGCGTCACAAGACAAGCCTCACGTCTGATTTTTAGTTCTCCCTGCGTGGAAAGCTTTTCGGTCGACTCACCCAAATCTCACCCCTTCCTTGATGGTCCAGTTGTGTTGTCTCTCCTGTAGTCTGTGTTTTCACCAGGCAGCAGGGAGTGGGTCTCTCGATGTGTGAGTCCCACCGAACTCCTTCTAGACCGGATGCCCAACCCCGCTTCACCCCATTAGCTCTGGGTGGAAACTGACATTTCCAACAGGCCCCAGGGGCCCCAGTGATTCTCCGAATATTGGTGAGGTGCCTAACACGGGCGGTGCTCAAGTCCGTCTTTGGTGAATTAAAAACAAAACAAAACAAAACAAAACAGAAGAAAAAAACTTGAACTCTCCCAGTTCCTCGTTTTCAACCATTCTTTCAACAGCTATTAACAGGTACCCCTTCTGTGCTAGGCATAGCTCTAAGCCTGGCAAATACGAGTAAGAACAAGAAAGAATTTGGTAACGTTCTGTTTTTCTGGAAGAACTCACGGTGTCGTGGGGGATTTGCTCAAAGGTGAGGGTGGAAGGACTGGGACCAGGCACTGACCCTCCTTTTACCTCTGTGACTGGCATGAGCTCTGTGGAAACCAGGCACTCGAGCACTGGATGACAACAGTGAACAAAATCAAGACGGTATGGCTTCAAAAGCACAGGAACATTCTAGAGAGTTGGTAGTGGTTCAGAAGCATCTAGAAATGAGAGGCCATGCAGGTTATCAGAAAGCACAAGCACTTTGGAGTCGAAGTGACAGAGGTTAAACCTCAGCTTTGCCACTTGTTTGCTACGTGCCTCTGGCAATTTATTTTGCCTTCCGTTACAGTACCCATCTCAGAAGGTCGCCGTGGGTCCAAAACAGCACATTCATGCGTTTCATAAATGCTTGCCGGGCATTCGGCATGTGCCAGGCACTGTTCTAGGCCCTGAGGATCTAGCGGTGGCCAGAACAAGGTCTCTGCCTTCACAGAGCTTCTATTCCAGTGGGTGGAGATCAACAATAGGCTAATAAAACAAATACCAACCATGCCACATGTGAAGATGCTATGAAGAAAAATAAAGCAGTGGCAGGGACAGAGTGGCCAGAAGTGGGTACTATTTTAAAACAGTGTGACCAAGGAAGACCTAGGAACCTTCAGGAAGTGAAGGAGAGAGCCAGAGGCAGAGGGCACAGTCCGTGCAAAGGCCCTGGGGCAGGGGCCGGGGCAGGCCTGATGTACTCTAGGAGCCGTGAGAAGGCCAGTGTGTCTGGAGTGGAATGTGCCGGGGGCAAGTGGTAGGAGATGGGGTCTCAGGTAACATGGGAGAAGGGGGTGGTTTATAGCGGGCCTCCGAGATCCTGGCGAAGAGGTGTCTAAGTACAATGGGAAGCTAGCAGTCTTCCGGGCAGAAGAGAGACACTTCTGAAGTAGCCCTCCGGCTGCGGTGTGCAGAGATTGCCGAGGTGCCAGGGGAGAGGCAGACAGGCCAGCTGGGTGTTGCGATAACCCAGGTGAGAAAGAAGAGGCAGGGGGCAACTCTAAGACTTCTGGGTTGGGCAGCAAGAAGAATGGGGAGGTCACCGAGGGACACAGAGGCCACTGCTCGAGAGCACGTGTGGAAATCAAGGGGAGACGGCAACAGGCAGGGGCGGGGATCCGAGGCTGAAGCCCAGGGAGAGACCCGGACTAAGGGTGTAAACGTGGGCGTCACCCGCTAACAGGACACATTTACAGCCACGGGTGGAGGACGGCATCCAGGCAGTGCGAGGAGACGGAGGAGGGACTCGATCCAAGAACTGAGCCCCGGGACACACGGATGTTTTGGGAAGAGGAAGAGGAATCTGCAAAGACTGAGAACCCAAAAGCAGGGCGCGGGGGGAGATCCTAAGGGAACAGCGGCTGCTCTCATGAAAGGTGACACCCACCGAGCCCCCACTCTGTGGTTCTGCTGCACAAGACCTCCGCGCTCTGTGACTGAAGGAGCTGCAGGGATCCGGACGCCCCACAAAATAAGCACGGTCGGCAAGCAGTCACCTTAAAAGCAGACACAAAGACCATCACCGTGGCATTTTCACTGAGAGTAGAAGGCAAGAACGGGGGGAAAGGGAGAAGGTAAGTGTTTTCATTTCATGTTTCCAAAAGGCCCCCCACATTACTACACAGGATTTTTGAACAGAAACAAAGGAATCTTCTTATTCACAGTGTTGGTGATCGACAGTCCTCGTGGTAGTTACGTCACACCAACACCTATAAGACCCCGTGACCTTCACCAAACGCGCAGCGGACACGACTGCAGCCGTCCCCACCCACGCCCCAAGCGTGCTGCCGGGACAGCGTCACAACAGCCCCGCGAGCGGGCACTCTGGGCAGCTCTGGTTTACACGGGCAATGACAGGAGAGTCTCCGGGTGACAACTTCACGTCACGTAGCTAGCAGTGGCCCAGCAAGGACGCAGACCCCAGCGAGCTTGCTCCAGAGCCTGTATCCTCACCGCAGTTTGCTCACGAGCTGGGTCGACGATGACGACGGTGACGGTGACGGTGACGACCGCGGCTCTGTTAACTACGTACAGCAAAATTTGCTCAACTAATTTTCACTCAAATTAAGCATCATGTAATTTGTATAATTAATAATACCATGGGCCGTATTAGCGTAGACTCGTACTCCCCTGTTGAGCCAAACGCCAAAGAAAAGGATTGTGTCACTTTTATTAGAATCCAGCAACCGGTTTACCTTGACGCACAGAGAAAAGGAAAAGATGAACTGGAGGAAAAATCAACTGTGTAGACTGGGATTAGGAAATAAAGTAAAAGGCCAAGATAAACTGCTTTTAACGTCAGCTGAAGATTTAATATAGCTCTGGAAGGTTTCAATTATTTACATGCTTGGTCCATGCAGTGTGTATCTGGGCTAATGAGATTCAATTGCTGGGTATAAATCTGAAACAGGACAACCCGATTGTCTAAAGGAAATAGTTGCCTGGGCTCCTGTGTTAATAACTCTTCAAAACAAAGATTATGATTCGGGAAGGGTAGCATCATTTCTGCTTCATGTTATTGATTGCAGCCGGAGCTGAGAGAAATGGCTCCATCTGGTCAAACGCAAACTCTGAGACGAGGTGCAAAGGATTCAAAGAACCTATTGATCAGTATTGTTGTCCTTCCAATAACAAGACCAACAGTAATAATTTACATTGTCTCTTTGTCCTGCGGCGATTATGAAGCCCCAAGGGAACCCCACCTCTTTGTGAAGTTCCCCACGTCTGGCACTAAGGGCTACGTGACGCCACATAATGATGTGGACACAGAGACGTTAGCGGGTAATTGGCCGGATCACAGCACTTCCCCGTTAGGGTTTCCAGAAGGGCTTCGCGCACATGGTAGGTGATGAGGTAGGTGCTGCAAACACGTTTTGAAGCAAAGGGACCCATTTAAGATCAATCCACGTATGGTCCTTTAATACAGGCATAAACAGGGCGGAGGAGCACAAAGGAAGAAACTATCTCCGCCTGAAGTAAGGGTGGGCTTCTGGAAAGGTCACATCAGGTCCCAATCATAAAGAAGACACGGCAGGTTTGTCAGAAAGGGCAGGAGGGAGACAAGAACGCCACAGGCAGAGGGAAGAATGGCACGAGGCACCGAGGCAAAGGGACGTGAAGCATTTGGAGACTGGTTCCCAAGGAGCTTCTGGAAAAGAGGAGGTATTTTCGCTTATCACAGTAAGCGGAGAAGAGCTACGGGCATGTCGCAGCTTGGGGTGAGGGGTACTAAAACTTCTGCACTACTCTGGCCGGTACCATACCAGGAGGAGCCATTGCATCCGAGATGCCAACCGTGCCTCCACTGTGAGCACTGGAGGGCGGGGAGAGTGCCCAGGCAGAGGGGAGGCAGGCAGGAGGAGAGCCGGCAAGGTAAACTGAGGCCGGGTGACAGAGACCACACAAGCTTCCCTATGGAGGCAGGCTTTATACACTGCAAGCCAACGAGAAGCCAACAGGGCGTGGCGAGACCTGCCCTCTGGAGCGATCGCTCAGACGTGGAAGATGGAGCGGAGGCAGAACATCCAGAAACACGGAGACCGGGAGAACACCTGGACGGCTGTGGCAAGAGTTCCGGCAAGAGTGGGGAGGAGCGGGGGGGCGGAGGGGCTGCGGGGAGACGCCGGGAAGGATGCGTGTGGCATTCTGCGTGTGTGGGGACGGCTCACCGCTGGAGATGACAGTCTGGAGTTATCGTTCCCATGGGATTTGATCAGTAAGCATTTGTCACGAGAATGAAGACGAGTACCGGAACAGAGAGCTGTCAAACGGGGGGCAGAGTGTAAGACAAGGAGTCTGGAAGTCGGGTACCCTGAAAACAGGCCCAACACTTAGCCCTGAAGAAAACCGAACGAGACAATAAAAAAACCAGTTACGGAAGCTGTGGCACTGTGCGTGCCCGGAACCCACTCTTCACCCTGCCCCACAGAGCTAAGTGCCACCTGTCTGCACCAGATATTGAGTTCAGAGAATGTATTCAAAATATTTTTAAGGTAAAATCCAACTCCAAAGGACTTCACGAATAGCCTTCTCCCACATTTCAAGTCACTACCGTAAATGCCAGCCTCGTGAGATACACCTGTCAGAGCTGATGGAACATGCCTCCCAATATTTGGGGGACAAATGCAACTGAAATGTGCCGAAGGAAGGAAGCTGTCGATCTGAATTACAGGGGCTTTAAAGGGAATCACCAGAAACGGCAGACTCCTGGCATACTGGCGTTTTGGGGTGCGGTTCTAGGGCGCCTCACTGGGCTTTCACTAATTTAGACTAAGCATTTTCAGGGAATCCTAGGGAAACTACCAAACGAAACGCCCATTCAAATGACAGATGTAAGCGCACCACTGCCTCTGGGAACAACTATGTTGAAGTAATAGCTAAAGAAACTAGACATGGAACATACATCTAGTAAATGGTATCCTCAAACAAGGAGAGAGAAAGAAAGGAAGGAAGGGAGGGAGAGAGCAAACAGTATAAACTGCTCCTTGAAATTAGTCCTAAAAAACATGCTTGTGTCAGAAAATAAAAATCACGTAACTCAAAAAAATGTTTTTGAAGACTTAGCCGTCAGAAAACGGAAAACTAGATTTAAACACCCAAGTATTTTTTTTAAGCCGCTCTGCTCTCGTGCCTGAAAGTATCAAATCCATCCGCTTCCTTTACATGGCCCGCATCACTAACACGGTCCCTCTAAGGCTGCACGTTAACCTGGAAGCTACCGGAAACTCGCCTGGAAGTGGAGTACAAACGTTAAGATGTAGTGAATACAAAACGAGAGTAAGGAGAAGAAGCTGGTGACCAGGCAGCCTAAACAGTAAGGACTCAGAGCTCCAGCTGGGGTCTGAGACCAGGGTAATTAGCCTCCCTTAGGCACCAGGCGCCCTTCCGCCCTTCCTTCCTCCCTTCCTCCCTTTCTTTTTTTTTTATGTTTATTTATTTCTGAGAGAGAGAGCACCCGCAGGGGAGGGGAAGAGAGAGTGGGAGACACAGGGTCTGAAGCGGGCTTTGCGCCGACATCAGTGAGCCCGATGCAGGGCTCGAACGCATGAACCACGAGTGCATGGCGGGAGCCAAAGTCGACACCCGACCAACTGAGCCACCCAGGTGCCCCAGGAGCCCTTTCTAATGGAAGCCACAGTCCCCCTCTCTCAGGAAGGGGTACAGAAGTAAGTGCAGCCACACACGAAAACTGCAGAGATTTCCGGAAGCCTAGCCATCACCTCCCAGGGCGTCACGGACCAAGGTTAGGACCCCTGCAGTTAAAGCAACAGCTGATTAATTATAGCAGATGAAACAGGAACAGGACAGGGAGCTCCCACAAAACGACATCTGTATGTTTTAACGGAAGATGGTGTCTATACCGAACTTAAGATCCCACGCTTTCAGAGCCAAAGCCAAGCATATTTAGCAGAAGCCCTACAGACACTTCGCCTAAGAAACCAAGTGGGTCCAGAAAAATTACCAAGGCCACCACCCCACCCCCCGCCCATGCCCCAACGTCGTTTCCTGTTCCTGGCGCGCTGAGTCCCGAGTTCATCTCTGGCGGCGGGGGGGGGGGGGGGGGGGGGACTGGGGACTGCAAGGGTAAGTGTCCCCCGAGCAGGCAGGCACAGCACAGTCATGGCGTCTGGGGCAGCTGCAGGTAACTTCTCAAAGATGAATGAACGTCTGGACACTTGAGTCAGACAGACTAGGGTCCCACCTCCACTCTGCCACTGAAGATCTGGGTTTCTCTTCCGGTGTGCTGAGCCGCCCAGCTCCCGGGGTCCCGACCAGGACTGCGTGAGGTGGCGCATGGAAGGAAGGGAGCTTGGGCCTGGCACAGAGAATGCGCCTAGTAAATGAGGCAATCTCCTTAAGAAATATTTCTAGTATCAGGACAGCCCCTCTGTACCCAGGGAGTTCTATCCTGGAAAGGACAGTGTTTCTTATATAAATTTGAATCCTAGAGTAATGCAGACTTACAATAAGTGCTTATTTATTATGTGAAACAGTAACACAGTTCTAAAAGTCAAAAACCATACAAAAGGTGACACCCAGAGGCATGTCACCTCTCCCCACGCACCCCCCCCCCCAGTGTTTTGCTGCAGGTGGAGCCTTCCTGTGCGTCTCCCCTTAGAGACAAGCAGATGACGGTTACTTTATATGCTCCTTTCTTACAAACAAGGAAGCAGATTAAGAATACTCTCGCACTTTGCTTTTTTGCTCCTAACAACATGCCCTAGAAATCGCGTCGTAGGAGCCACAGAGGTCTTTCTTGTTCCTTCTCAAAGATGGAGACAGAAATGGTGTGGCTCCATGGTGTGGCCATATCACAGTTTACTCGGCCACTCTGCTCTGCCCAGGTTATTTCCAGTGTTTTGCAATTGCAAACAGGCTGCAATTAAGGCGTCTGCGGACATGTGCGCTCACACTGTAGGAGGTGTGTGTTGCGGGTATATTCCTGGGGCAGTGCCGCTGGGTCAGAAGGTGCTTGTACACACGGCTTTATGAGACGTTGCCGAAGTCCCTCCAAAAGGGCTGCGCCACTCTGCAATCCCGCCAGCAGGGTACGATGGTGTGTGTTTCCTTACGGGCTCACCAATGTGAGAATGTGTTGTTACGCTTTCTAACTCCTGCAGATCTGGAAGTGGGACTTGGTGCCTCTGAGTGGTTTTGATTTGCATGTCTCGAATTACCGCTAAGGTTGAACATCTCTTCATATGTTTAAGTACCATTTTTATATCTTTTTGGTGGGGGGGGGGCATGAATTGTCTTTTGTTCCCCTTTATTTTCTTTATTTTTGGTCTTTTTTCCCTTTAAGATTTAAAAAAATGACCTTAGAAGGGCACCTGGGTGGCTCTGTTGGCTAAGTGCCCGACTCTTGATTTTGGCTCAGGTGATGATCTTAAAGTTTGGGAGTTCAAGCCCCAGGCTGGGCTCCATGCTGATAGCACGGAGCCTGCTTGGGATTCTCTCTCTCCCTCTCTCTCCGCCATTCCCCCTGCTCACGTGCCTGCTCTCTCTCAAAATAAAGAAACTTAAAAATAAACATAAAAAATTACCTTAAGGATATTAGGTCTGTATCTGTGATATATGTTGCAAATATCTTCTCCCAGACTATCAGTTGCCTTCTGACTTTATTACGGTGTTTCTGGCCACCTACAAGTTTTTCCCTTTTTATGAACAAGGCCCTATCAACTTGAGATGCCACCTTTATCATATGCTAAATGTACTAAATCTTCATATGTACTTGAGTCTACTTCAAGCCTATCTTATTCTACTAGCCTGATTGTCTACCTATAAGCCAATACCACACAGTTTCAGTTACAGAAGCTTTAGAGTATGTTTCAATGCCCAACAGACAAGTTTTTTTGTTCTGTTTTGTTTTGGGTTTTCTGGCGTCTTCCTACCCTTTCTTACATGTTTCTTTTCCATATGAACTTTAATATCAACCGAAAAAAAAATCTTTTAATGATTGCATTCAATTCATTCACATTTATTGTTATGACTGATACATATGGACTCAACTTGGTCACACGGTTGAATAGTTATCATGGGTGCTATATTTTCAGTGCTTCTTTCTCTGAGCGATGTTTTGTTGGCTCACTCAGTTATTGATTGACTCACTGTATTCAGGAAGGCTTGTATTTTTGTTCTCTTACCTTTGTACTTATCCATTTTAATGCCTTTAGACTCCCATTTTCTTAGATAGCATTTTAGTATCTCGTTTGTCAATTTTTAATGGGGTCCTTTCATGTTCATCTATCACACACACAAATACAGTCCTGCATCGACAACTGAACACATCACATGCTCACTGTCGGTCCTTCGGCTCAGGCTCCCCAGCACAGCTCTTGGTTGGATGAAGCTCACCCTCCGGTAGATTCCACAGGATAGGCTGGCAGGTACAGAATTCTCATATGTTCAAATGGTTCTTCCCGGCTTCACTACTTAAAAGACACACGTATCCTTCATTCACACTTTGAAAATGCCGTTCCATGACCGCCTTGCTTTATATATTGTTTTGGAGACATCTGATGCCAGTCTAATCCTTTCTTTCGCCTTGTAAGTTATCGGATTTTTTTGTTTGTTTGTTTTTTTTTTTTTCCTTGGAAGCTTTGAGGATTTTTTTCTCTATCTTTGTAGTCTGATAGCATTACTAGAATGTTTCTTAGACTTGATTGTTGCTGGTCAATTTCCCAAGTGTCCAGAGAGCCCTTTCAATGTGCACATTCAGCCCTTCTTTAAGTTAAAATTTTTCTAACAGTCTTCCATATTAAGACTATTTGTTCCATTCTTTCATTTTCTCTTCTCCACAGACTAATTACATACATGTTGTGTCTTTGCCTCTGTCTGGCTTCAACCACTTTCCCTCTGACCCTTTCTTACTTCTTTGTCTTAGTTTCATTCTCTCGGTTTCCCCACCTTTCTTCAATGTTCTCTAGCAAATTTCATTTGAGTATCTTTGTCCTTGAATATCTTGAAATTTAGTCTTAATTTCTGAGACAGTTTTATCATCTTCCAAGTTTTCCAGAGTATAATAAATCCTTTTCATTTCTTCATAACCTTTTCATTTCATTTCTGTTCTTAATTTCTGAATTTCTGATTCAAGGACTTTCAAAAAAGTCTCCCCAAATGCTTGGGGAGTACCGTGTTAGACAGTTTTCTTCTGCTTTGTGGTGTTTGTTTCCTTGATGGGGGGCCTGGGGGCATGTCTTCAGTTGAGGTGTTTATTCATTGAACATTTTATTACAAAAAATTTCAAATATCTAAATAGTCAGAAGAACTGTGGAGTGAACATCCATATTCCCACGAGCTAGGTTCTGTGATTGTTACCACTTTGTTCTACTTGCTGTATCACACATCCATCTATCTCGCCACTTACCATCTTCTTTTGTTTTTTTTATTAAAAAAAAATTTTTTTTAACGTTTATTCACCTTTGAGACAGAGACGGAGCATGAATGGGGGAGGGTCAGAGAGAGAGGGAGACACAGAATCCGAGGCAGGCTCCAGGCTCTGAGCTGTCAGCACAGAGCCCGACGTGGGGCTTGAACTCACAGACCGTGAGATCATGACCTGAGCCGAAGTTGGACGCTTAACTGACTGAGCTGCCCAGGTGCCCCCCATCTTATTTTCTTGATGCATCTGAAAGTTGCAGTCGTTAGTAATCAACCCTAAACACTTAGGCAAGCATATCCTTAAGGAGAGTTTAATATTTATTTAAAAGAAATTTTTCTGAGGGGCACCCGGGTGGCTCGGTCAGTTAAGTGTCTGACTTTTGATTTTGGCTCAGGTCATGATCTCACAGTTTGTGGGTTCGAGCCCCTCACTGGGCTCTGCGCTGACAGCGCTGGGATTCTCTCTCTGCCCTTCCCCGGCTCGTGTTCTCTCTCTCAGAATAATAAACATTAAAAAAATAATGAAATCAAAATTCTTAGGCAAAATCTGCCTGTAACAAAATTGCATACACCTTTGTGGACCACTCTCTGAATTTTGAAAAGTGTGAACGGCCACCGTAAACCACATCTCTATCAAAATACAGAGCACCTGTACCACCACAGAATGTTCCTTCATGCCCTTCCCAGTCAATGCCTGCCCCATCCCTCCCAGGGCAAATCCTATTCTGATTCTGTCCGCCTTAGTCTTGGCCTGTTCTATAACTTCATATAATGCAACCACACGGTATGTCCTCTTCCGTGCGAGGCCATCCACAATCTTCCTGGTTGTGAGCAGGTTCAGACACAAAGAGGGATTGCTTGGTAGCCACCCAGATTAAAAAACCATCAAGATTTTGCCACACCTGCTTTATCTATCCCTCCTCTTTCTCTGTTGCAGTATTTTAAAGCATACCTCGTATAGCACGCCATGTCAGCTCTAAATACATCAGCATCCACCTTGGAAAACCACACCTTTTGTTTCCGGACCACGAGCTCGTCATCATACCTAACAAAATTACCCCACATTCCTTGGTATCATTTGAAATTTAGACCATCTTCAGATCATTGGGATTGCTTCAAAAAATGTTTTGCCGCTGGTCTGTTCGAATCGGGATCCAAACAGGGTCCACATTCCACATTTTGCTCTAAAGCCTTTAAGCACTCCATCCTCCCTGTTGGTCCCCGTCACTGACTTTGTTGAAGAAACACAACTCACTGCCCTGTAGAATGTCCTGCACGCCTTTGCCTTGTGCTTTTTGCCTTTTTTTTTTTTTTAAACCTCAAAGTTTTCTATCACTAATAGACTTCCATTCATGTCACTGCCATTGCAACCAATATTTCTGGAACCACCTTTCTGAGATTTAGTTTGAGATACTGTTTTTGAATATGCTTAATAACTGAATGTACTTCAAGTACTGGCTCTCAAACATTTTGGTCTCAGGACTTCTCTCTACACTCTTGAAAATTATTTGCGGACGCCATGGAACTTCTGTTTCTGTGAGCTACAGTTACCAACATTTACCATATTAAAAATAAAACAAATGATTAAAGACTACCAGAGCTGGGACACGCGGGTGGCTCAGCCAAGTTAAACTGACAAGTCTGACTCCTGATTTCGGCTCAGGTCACGAACTCATGGTTTGTGAGTTCGAGCCCCACGTCGGGCTCCACGCGGACAGTGTGGAGCCTGCTTGGGATGCTCTGTCTCCCCCTCTCTCTGCGCCCCCCCTGCTCACTCTCTATCTCTTGCTCCCTCTCAAAATAAATAAATAAATAAATAAATAAACAAACAAACAAACAAACGTTAAAAAATTATATCCATAAAAAATAAAGACTATCGGAGCCAATCAATTGGGTGTCAGCATGACGACATCATCTTATGTTGTAGAGGTTCTGGAAAACTCCACCGGGAATGTGTGAATAAACAAGTAAAACAGGTGAACAATGTCTCAGTATTGCCATAAACACAGTTTGGACGTTGCAGACCTCCTGAAAGGGTCTCTAGGACCCTTGTGGCTAAACCATAATTTGAGACCAGCTGCTACGAAGAATGGATCTGATTTTTGGAGACAAATGTCTTTTTTTTTTTTTTTTAATTTTTTTTTTCAACGTTTATTTATTTTTGGGACAGAGAGAGACAGAGCATGAACGGGGGAGGGGCAGAGAGAGAGGGAGACACAGAATCGGAAACAGGCTCCAGGCTCTGAGCCATCAGCCCAGAGCCTGACGCGGGGCTCCAACTCACGGACCGCGAGATCGTGACCTGGCTGAAGTCGGACGCTTAACCGACTGCGCCACCCAGGCGCCCCATGGAGACAAATGTCTTTTGGAACCAGGTTTGCTAAAGCAATTTTGATGTCTCCAAAATGAAGAACTATAAAAACAGATTTTTCTTATAAGTCTTATAAAATGGCATTAAAAAAAAAAAAAACACAAGCATTTAACAAAGAATTCCAGTAATATTCTATGCTGTGACAAAAATGTGAAAACACGGGTAGAGTTCCCTAAACCGACCGTTGTCGCATCACAGACTTTAGCTCCAGATGGTCTTCAGACATCTCCAAGGTCAACCAAGGTCATGATCTAAGTCTTCGCACGTCTGGAAAAAATCTGTGTTGCTCCTTTGGAATTCCTGGAGGGGTGTCAATCAGCACAGCCATTCAGGAAAACGCTTTGGCGTTTCCATGGGCAGTCACACGTCCGCACGCCCTACACCGGGCTTTCTCCGCTTTGACACTTTTCATTTGGGGCTGGGCGGCCCCCCTTCGAGGTGGGGGGCTGTCCTGTTCGCTGGAAGACGTCTAGCATCAGGTCAGGGCTCTACCCATAGGATGCCAGTCACACCCGTCCCCTGAACTTGTGACCGTTAAAAAAATGTTTCTAGACTGTGCCAAATGTCCCTTGGGAGGCAAAAGTCACTCTGGCTGAGAACCACTGCCCTAAACCGAGCATTCAGCTCCTAGGAGTAGCTCCGGGCAAAGCTTGGGCCTGTGGGTCCCAAGGAACACGAACAAGAATTGCAGAGCAGACTGTTCAGGGTACAAACACAAAAACCAGAAGCGCATCAGTGACCACTGATCGAAAAATGGTTAACTAAATCAGTATACTTTCATATAATGGAATATTTCATATTAGCAAAATGAATAAGCTATAGCTAAACCAACAATTTGAATCAAATTAAGTAAAAAAAAAAAAAAAATTAAGTCCCTGCAGACAACATATGATATCTTTTAAAAATAATTAAGTACAACAGGCCACATTAAAGAGTACACTAAGAATACACAGTACATGTTAAAGCTTCCCTCATAAAAGGCCAGGGAAGAGAATAATAAACAGGGGAGAGACAAGAGTTCCTTACAGGGCAGGGAACGGGAGGAGATACTCACAGGGTGTACAGACCGCAGACAAATTCTAGCTCTGGGGCTGGGTGGTAGGTTCACACACTAAAGAGATACACGAAGGGGCCACGCCTGGATCAACGATGACAGTGTGCCATGAATCAAGCATTGTGATCAATTCAGTTTTGGACACCTAACGTTAAAGTAAAACTTAAAAGATCCCAGTCCTCCACACAGTCTGTGAGTCTGGTCTACCGCTCCTGTGGTCTCACCTCCTCTGCGGGCGCCCAGCCCTCCGGGCATCCCAGCCTCCTTGGTTTTATCTGAACACACCCACTGTCATCCAGCTAGGGTCTTTGGTACCTGTGCCGCCTCTCCCGGACCCAGCTCAGCACGTCACCCCACTTCCTGCAGGTGTCTACTCACAGAGGGCTACCTGACCCCCAGCCCCACCCCTATGGCACCTCTGTTTCTCTCCAGCCCTGTTCCGCTTCTTTTCCCCTCAGCCTGATCGCCATCTGCCATCAGATTACACAACAACTGGCTGGCGTCCCATCCATTTTCCGTTCTCAACACAGGCTCCGTGAGTGCGGGGACTTGGGTCGGTGCCGAACAGCACCCCCAACCATGTCTTTCTCTCGTGGTGCTCTGAGTATTTACTGAACAAGTGAATGGATGCTTTAGCAACCTAGCTCATAAAACAGCGTGATGCCAAAGCTGGGACTTACCGAACAGCCCGCCTTCACTGGAACTCCAAGGGCTCCACGGGTTGAATACTGTTTCTCAAAACAGTGCTGCACAGATTACCTGAGGCTTGGGTGGGGCACCTGTGAAATGAGGTTCTTGGGCTCTATCCCGGAGCCGCAGAATCAGAATTTCTGTGCTGTCTGCCAGGGATGTGCACTTCTCCCAAAGTATACTGGTGATTCTTGGGCTGACAGAAGTCTGAGGACTACTGAACCCAGTGGAGACGGCAAAGCCCAGGGGACATAAGCAGTTCAGCTGTTCAACAGTCTTTCCTACCGCAAGAGCTTCTGCTAGAGCAAAATGATATAATCTGCCTGAATGGTTTAAAAAAGATGTGTTGTTCAGGGGCACCTGGGTGGCTCAGTCGGTTAAGCGTCTGACTCGGCTCGGGTCATGATCTCACGGTCCGTGAGTTCGAGCCCCGCCTTGGGCTCTGTGCTGACAGCTCGGAGCCTGGAGCCTGCTTCGGATTCTGTGTCTCCCTCCCTCTCTGCTCCTCCCCTACTCATGCTCTGTCTCTCTCTCTCTCAAAAATAAATAAACATTAAAAAAAATTTTTTTTAATAAAAAAGTAAGTAAATAAAAAGATGTGTCGTTCAAATGCAAGGCATGAATATGTTAAAAAATTAAAGGTTAGTTAACGTGTATTTAGAAAGATTGATAAATGAGTCTCATCTCTTGTAAATCGTATACTGTAAATAAAGAGTTACTTACAAAATAACCAGGGTATATTTCAACTATCATGGTTGAGGTTTCATCTTTTTCTTCTTTTCTACGTTTGTATACCTAGCGGATCAGTCAAAAATTGTAGATTAATATTTTAAATGCCAAAAGAAGCCAGCTGCTTGTTCTAGTCTCTGACTCAGTTAAGCTCTTACAATATTTTGACTGTTTGAAGAAAATTAATAATGGGATGTTAGGTGGTAGATTAACTGAAACTAAATATCAACACAGCTAGATTTATTTTTGGATGGCTGAGCTCATCCCTTCAAAGAACGGAAACAGGATTTATTATATCATGAGTTATGAACTTACACAACACCAAAACGGCCCCCTCCACCCCCCAACAGAGCAGAGAGCCAGCCACAGCATATTTCAAGATTATGTAAGAGGCTGAGAGTTTATGTTTCCCATCAGCTAGGACTTGGCATTTACAGGATGCAGTCAATTACCTAAGGCTCACGAAGACGAAGGAAGTTAAGACAATAATGGGAGTCAAACTAGTACCAATGCTCACTGCTCCTCCCTTGAGCAGAAGGTCCCCCCCTGCAGCCAATGCAAGCAAACGGATACATACAGAAAAGAAAGATGCTCTTATCGGTCGCTCCCGCATCTATTCGGCAAACACTCCCCGAGCACCCCACCTGTCCTGCCTTCCCTCCTCCAGCCCCACCTGATATGCACGCACTATCTGGGGGTCCACACGTGTGACTGGGTGTGTCGAACACAGTGCCCAGGCGGAAGGCGATCGCTCCTGACGTTTCTGATGGGCTCTAGAGCCCCGATGCTTCCAGCCAACACAGAAAGGCTGGTTTCACTTCTGATGTGCCAAATTGACCCCAATCACCTGAAAAAGTGCCAATCCTATACTCTCCGGTTTCTCTTTTCCCCTTCTAGACTGTGAAGAAAACTTGATGATAGACCGTGGTTCCCCATTACAGATCTCTGTACATCTAAGGCACTTGGCTGCCTTTTAGCAGCGAATGCTTGGTGAAGGGGGAAACCCATACGGGATCACCACACCTGCCTTTTGTTCACAGAATCCCCTGGAGTTCAATGACTTTATGCCATTTTCCTGTGCGCGTGCACAAAAATATCGCCACCGCGCCCCCCCCCCCCCCCCCCCGTACTCACACACCCAAACCGGAAGAGATCTGTAACAACAAGATCGGCACAACAGGCAATCACGGAAGAGAGGCCATTTAACTGGAGCTGTTTCTGGACCCCCCTTGTACGCCAGTGTGGGCACCGTGCCGCTGCGTCTTACGACTCAAGTGGCCCTGAGGAGAGAGCTGTCTGCTCTACTGTTCTCAGTGCTCCCCTTCCTCCTCCAGACAGAGGCCAGCACTGGCTCCAGAGCTTGGGTTCAACATCCACATTTATAATGCTCAGGCGACTATTGTTTAGAAAGCACCACTGGAAACAACCCAAACACACACAGAGAAAGAATACAACATACCTAGTCACAGAAGGGACTGCTACCTAGCAATGAAGATGGTCAAACTACCAGATCCGACCACCAACATGGATACGTCTCAGAAACCACACACACACACACACACACACACACACACACACACACACACACAGGAAAGGAATACACAGTATGACGCTATTTTTATAAAGTTCAGAATGCTTCAACCAAACTAATTTGTACATTACCTAGGAATGCATGCCCACATGGTAAACTGCATTTAAAAAGGAAGAGAAGAGGAGGATTACCAGGATAGTGGTGACTCTGGATGGAGAGGCAGGGACTGGGGAGGGGCACACACTGGTGAGGCTGTGCTTCTTAAACCGACTGGGGAGCGCCTGGGCTTATCCCTACGCTTTAGAACTGGCACACACGTTACACACATTCGTTTGTATGTAGCAAATTACAGAATAAAAAACCTTTCAGAAGAAATGATCAGCTCAACGCCTGGCGACCCAAACCTTACCTGCCACCATCAGGAGCTGTCAGCGACGGGAGGAGAAAGGCACCCGGAGACTTGGGAGTGGTGTCCTGGCTGTGGGGCCCAGGAGAACCTCCTGTCCCCGGCTTTCTCACTTGTGACAAGAAAACCAAGTGGACACTGACCTTCCCGGCCCTGCCTCTCTCTCCCTGGGGAATCATCGCCTCCGGCCCGCGCAGTTCCCGGGGGTCATCACGGGAGGGGGAGCGACCGCAGGGAAGCCTGGCCGGAGTGCTCGCCCAGGGTGCAGGAGCACAGGCATGGGATGGAAGGCTGGGGACACTGAAGCATCTGGGCCAGAGGGTCCTCAGAGGACCATCATCCTGCTCTGGACACCCCCGGGACGCCCCGGTGTCTGTCCCTCCTGGCAGAGCAGCTCTACCTTCGCGTGTGGGAGCATCTGGCATCATCAGAAAGCAAACAACACCAAAAACGAACCCTTTTCTTGCTTGAGGGAATCAGAGCGGGTTTCTGTCGACTGCACTCAAGGAAGTCTGGCCGACTCAGGAGGACGTGTCATTTTATTCAAAGGCGCCGGGGCACTTCGGGCCTTGGCCGAGGTAGGGAAGAGGAGAGGTCAGCAGAGACGGCTCGCGTGCGTCCTGTTCACCGGCCGAGAGCATCTTGCCCTGTCAGCCTCGCTCGCCTCCCAAAGCTTTCCAGCACAAGCTGTACATCAGATGCGTACACCCCATTCCAGACGAATCTCCAGGAAAACCACACTTTCAACTCTCGCCTGGCCCTCCTGCCCACAGTGCAGGTCCCACACGTTCTCTGCGGAAGACACAGGAGCGGCTGAACGGCAAGGGCACTGGAGGAGCCGCCGGTCTCGCTCCTGTGCCAGGTGAGAACCCCCTTCGTCTCAGACAGGGCGTCTGTGCAGCAGCAGCAAATGGCCTGGAGGCCTGCAATCTAATAAAACGCCATCGTGTAAAAGCAAAAACCAAATGAGACAATTACGTTAAAAGTGTGACTTGCCACCCAGCAATGGGATTCCGAATCCCATCTCTCACTGCCCTTCCTGTCAAGACGCACCGCCTTCTGTGAATTCCTGCGTCACCTCGGGAAGGTAACAGCTAGCTGGCTGGATGCGTATCGTACTCCGAATGAGCCACGCCTGGGGATAAAAATGTGCACATAAAACCGGGTGTAAAACGGGGTTCTTCCCCTGAACCGAGCCCCTAACTCTCTCATCGGCCTGTTAAAACAGCAGCCCCACGGGAAAGGAGATGGGGCTGACGGGTCATCGGAAATAAAAGCTGCTTTCTCGGGTGGAAGTAACTCTAATATCCTAGACTTGTTTACCTGTGATCCTGTTCTCTCTGTCCATCCCCCTCGATGCCAAATCCCTGCCTCCATCATGAAATGAAAGCTCAATGGCCCAGAGATAATCTGAACAAACCTATTTCACTGGGGACATTCTCATTTTTATCTTCGTTAACTCCGTGGTCCCTGTCAAGTATGCTGAAAGCAGGATTTATGCTTTAGCTGCTGGGTGGAGAGGATCTTAAAATTTAGACAACTTGTACATTTAACTGAGGCAGAAGATATTACAGGTTTTGTAGACAGATACAAACTGTTTTCTTTTTCTAGTAAAAGAAAACCGTTATCACCTCAATCACTGTATTTTTTAACTGAAAGAATTTTATAGTACGATACCCTGGTGAAGTTCACTAATTTTTTCTCACAAACGAAACAACACGCATTTATTTCATAAGCCCACATCTCTTAAGAGAAAAAAACACGCGCGCACACACGCGCGCGCGCGCGCACACACACACACACACACACACACACACACACAGTAAGCCTGTTCTCAGGTGAATGGCTAGGGTGAACAGTGGCTCATCCTGGGTGACTGGCTCTTCATAAAAATCTGCAAAAGTCAGAAATGCTAACGTATGGGGAGTTCACACGACGCCCCAGAGCAGCAGCAACTGACAAGACACGAAAAACACTCCATCCTGAATCCCATCTCCCTGATGCCTACAGAACACCATCACTCTGATTCAATTAATTCTACTTTTTTTTTAAATGTTGATTTATTTACTTTAGAGAAACAGAGAGAGGGAGAGAGAATGAGCGGGGGAGGGGCAGAGAGAGAGGATCCCGAGCAGACTCCTCGCTCAGCACAGAGCTGGACAGCGGGCTCGGTCTCCTGACTGTGGGATCGTGACCTGAGCCGAAATCAAGAGTCGGACGCTCAGCCGACTGAGCCACCCAGGTGCCCCAATTCTGCTTTCTGTAAAATGTGGTGGCTCCTCAAAACCTGTGTTCAGAGAAGTGTTCTTCAAGCACCCGTCATCACACAGACGATTAGGAGAGCTCCACATCACTGAGGTCTCTGTCTTTCTAATTAAGTACAACTCAGCATTTGTGTTCTGTTCTATTTCCTGAGCACACAGGTCTTTGGTGAATTCAAGAGGACACAAACATCGGTGGTGCAGTTATGAGGCACACGTGCTCAGAGCAACTCGAAACCAGAAACGCCCAAATTAGAAATCATCAGCGGTAAGGTCTCAGAACACATTTTTCAAATACATAATGGATTTTATAAGTGATTTTCCACAGAACCTGGTTCTGTTTTAAGGTGGTGTTTTCCTGAGAAGGCTCCAATAGCTGGGCATTTCTCTGGTCTTTGGACAACATGAAACAGATTCACCAAAACATCATGGACTGACTCACAGGTGACATGGTCCTTCAGGATATTTCCTCTCTGGTTAATACTTAGATGGGCTCTGCAATTTCATTCAAAAGCAAAGTTTCAATGTGCAAAATTTCTAAACTGCAGAATGCCAGTGAACAGAGATACGCCATTCACCATCAAACTGGGATTTAACCTCCATTTTCTAGATCCTACGACACAGAACCAGAGACCTAACCTTGAGGCCAGTCTTCTTCTACGTGGCCCTACGGATAGGTCCGGTAGAACTTACCAGAAGCATTGCTGATGTTCCATTGGGCCTGGATAAGTGGATGGACATTTCAGGAAACATCCTGTCGATGCGGCTAATCACATCATCAACATACCTACGTGGGAAAAAGAAGTGCACACGTATGAACCGGAAACTTAGTCAAAGAAACGCACATCTACGAGGTACTAAAGACTTCTCGCTCCCATTTGCTAATCAGTGCAATAGAGTCGAGGAGGCAAATGGCATTTACAAGTTCTTTTTACAGAAAGTACTGCTCCCTTGTTCCTCCTTGTGCCTTTCAGGGCCAACCAGTTCTCAGTGAATTCTTCTGGCATTTACCTCTGTATTTCCACACGACACGTTTTTAACGCCAGTTCTTGCTTTCTCATTTCATTTTTTTTTTAAGTTTTTATTTAAATTCTAGTTAGTTAACGTACGGCGTAATGTTAGTTTCGGGTGTACAATACAGTGATTCGACACTTCCATGCATCACCCAGTGCTCATCACGACAAGTGCGCTCCCTAATCCCCGTCACATGTTTAACCCATCCCCCCACCCAACCTCCCACTGGTCACTATCCGTTTGTTCGCTACAGAGTTTAAGGGTCTGTTTCTTGGTTTGCCTTTCACTCTTTTCTGCTTTTTGAACCCCCTTTGCTCATTTGTTTTGTTTCTTAAATTCCACATAAGTGAAATCATATAATATTTGTCTTTCTCTGATTTATTTCACTCAGCATAATACTCTCCAGCTCCATCCATGTCATTGCAAATGGCAAGATTTCATTCTTTTTATGGCTGGGTAATATTCCACTGTGTATGTATATACACCACTTATATAACTTAATCCACTCATCAACTGAGAGACACTCAGGCTGTTTCCATAATTGGGCTACTGTAAATAATGCTGCTATAAACATTGGGAGGCATGTATCCCTTTGAATTAGCACTACTGTATTCTTTAGGTAAATACCCAGTAGTGCGATTGCTGGGTGCTCTGTATTTAATTTTTTGAGCTGCCTCCATACCGTTTTCCACAGTGTCTCCACCAGTTTGCATTTCCATCAACAGTGCAAGACGGTTCCCCTTTCTCCACATCCTCGCCAAACTTGTTGTTTCTTGTCTTGTTGATTTTAACCATTCTGACAGGTGCGAGGGGGATACCGCACTGATTTGCATTTCTCTGATGATAAGTCACGTTGAGCATGTTTTCGTGTGTCTGTTGGCCACCTGTACGTCTTCTTTGGAAAAATGTCTATTTATGCCTTCTGCCCATTTTTAAATTGGATTATTCCTTTTTGAAGTGTTGAGTTTTGTAAGTTCTTTGTAGATTTTGGATACTAACCCTTTATCAGATATGTCATTTGCAAATATCTTCTCCCATTCTGCCTTTCAGTTTTGTTGATTTTTTTTTTTTTTCACTGTGCAGAAGCTCTTTATTTTGATGTAGTCCCAATAGTTTATTCTTGCTTTCCTTTGCTTCAGGAGGCCTATCTAGAAAAAAGTTGTTACGGCCAATGTCAGAGAAGTTACTGACTGCTTTCTTCAAGGACGTTTATGGTTTCAGGTCTCACATTTAGGTCTTTAATCCATTTTGAATTTATTTTTGTGTATGGTGAAAGAGAACGGTCCAGTTTCATTCTTTTGAATGTGGCTGTCCAGTTTTTCCAACACCATTTGTGGAAGAGTCTCTTTCCTACTGGATATTTTTTCCTGCTCTGTCGAAGACTTATTATATAGTTACAGGTTCATTTCTGGATTCCTACGCTGTCCCACTGGTCTGCATGCCTAGTTTTGTACCAGCACCATACTGTTTTGATGACTAATGCTCCGTAATATGACTTGAAGTCCGCAATTGTGACGCTTCCAGCTTTGCTTTTCTTCTTCAAGATTGCTTTGGCTCTTTGGGGTCTTCTGTGTTTCCAGACAAAGTTTAGGATTGTTGGTTCTACTTCTGTGAAAAAGGCTGTCGGTATTTTGATAGGGGATTGATTAAATGTGGACCGTTTGGGGTAGTACTGACATTCTAACAATATCTGTCCTTCCAATCCATGAGCATGGAATGTCTTTCCATTTCTTTGTGTCCTCCTCAATTTCTTTCATCATCGGCTTGTAGTTTTCAGAGTCCAAGCTTTCACCTCTTTGGTCATCTTCACTCCCGGGTATCTTACTCCCTCTCTGGTGCAATTGTGGATGGGACTGAATCCTTAATTTCTCTTTTTGCTGCTCGGTTATTTGTGTACTGAAGTTCAACAGATTTCTGTACGCTGACTTTGTATCTTGAGACTTTACTAATTTATCAGTTCTAGCAGTTTTTTGGTGGTCTTTTGGGATTTCTATCTACAGTATCATGTCATCTGCAAATAGTGAAAGTTTTTTCTTCCTTGCCAACCTGGATGCCTTTTATTTATGTTGTCTGATTGCTGTGGCTAGGATGCGTTTTCATTTTAACGTGTGACCTCGTGACTTTCTTCCCTAGGAGATCAGAATTTAGCTCTGTCACCACGCTGGCCGCTGGGCTCCAACACGGAAGCCCTTCCTTCTGCCTTCTAGTCCTGTCACTGTTCGTCTCTAGCAGCCTCGCCGTCCCGTTTGGCTTCTCACTTCAATCACCTGAATAACTAATTCCCTGTATCAAATTCCCTCTGGTTTTTTTTAATTAATTAATTTATTTATTTATTTATTTATTTATTTATTTATTTATTTTCAACGTTTTATTTATTCTTGGGACAGAGAGAGACAGAGCATGAACGGGGGAGGGGCAGAGAGAGAGGGAGACGCAGAATCGGAAGCAGGCTCCAGGCTCCGAGCCATCAGCCCAGAGCCCGACGCGGGGCTCGAACTCCCGGACCGCGAGATCGTGACCTGGCTGAAGTCGGACGCTTAACCGACTGCGCCACCCAGGCGCCCCAAATTCCCTCTGTTTTAAATACCTGAGTTCCTGTTTTCCTGGTTGGTTCTAATTAATTCAAGTTCACATCGTAATTTCTGCTTAAATCGGTATTTTGCATGTACATTCTAAAATCTCTTTATATATTTTAAGTAGCTGAGCCACACATGACTCGTGAGTACATTTATTTACTTGTACGACTTTCTGTTTTGCTTTAATTTTCACTTGGTTAGTTTTCTATGTCTACTACAGTTTTATCCCGGAACTCTCTGACTCTAAAACTTCTCTCACTACAGTCAGACATAACAGGCAATCTGTCAGTTCCATTTTTCCTGGAGACATTCCTCTGCAAGAGTCTTCTCCTCTCCTAGCCCAAATGGAACTTAACCCTCTTACGGTTTAATAATCGTTGAGTTTCGTAATCACTGATATTCAGTACTTAGCATGGTGCCTGGCACATATTAAGGACTCGAAAATTACAAATACTCTTACTGGTACCTCACGGGCCTGCTCTGCAAAATGCTTCTCTTAGCAGGATGAACTCTCCCCTCCGGTGGAACTCTCCCCTCCGTGCCAACCCACAGTATCAACAGAGCTGGGTCTGGCTTACATCCTTTGAGGATAAAATCATACCAATGTTTGTGCTCACCACCAATCACACTGGATACAAAGGGGATGTATAATACAATAGCTGAGATGCAAAACTATCTATTAAGGATTCTGCATTGGATTTCATATCCATTGGATATGACAAATTAAATTACATGTCCATTAGATCAGGCACATATAAAAGCTACATCCTCTTGGGGGAAGAGGGAGATTAACTCTCCACTCACAATGTGGAAAGATTTTAGTTCAAAACCGGGGGCTCACGAAAGATAGACGACATTAAGCCATTTGTTAAAAAGGGAACACCAATGGGGGCGCCTGGGTGGCTCAGTCGGTTAAGCGTCCGACTTCGGCTCAGATCGAGATCTCATGGGTTGTGGGTTCAGGTCCCGCATGAGGCTCTGCGCTGACGGTGCAGAGCCTGCTTAGGATTCTCTCTCTCTCTCTCTCTCTCTCTCTCTCTCTCTGCCCCTCCCCAGCTCGCCCTGCTCTCGCTCTCAAAACAAATAAATAAACTTAAAAAAAAAAAAAGTGAACACCAATGTATCAGTTATGAAAGTTGGGGAGTAATAGTACTGATGAACCTATCAGGTTTCCTTAGAGAATGCCCTGCAGTTTCAGACTTGGAGCTGAAGAAGGGAGAAAAAACCAAGGGGGCCCAGTGGTAAACAACAAGGATAGTAAGCAGACTGGACCAGAGAAGTGCGAGAAGAGAGGGTGCAGACGTCTAGGAACTCAGTACCCAACAGCCCTCTCCCACCTCTGGAAAGGACCAGAAGATGAGGGCAAGGCCTTAAAAAGTGAACTGGCTCAGAGACAACAAGAGGTATTTCTTAAAAGCGAGGCCCCATTCTGTTCCTTTTTTTTTTTTTTTTTTAAGATTTTATTTTTTTAAAGTAATCTCTACACCCAATGTGGGGCTCGAACTCATGACCCCAAAGGACCAAGAGCTGCATGTTCTACCGACTCAGCTAGCCATGGGCCTTCCCCCCATATTCCGTTGATTTAAAATGGGCGAGGAAACAACCTTTCCTGGATGGTAAGGAACAGACCAAGACACCGCACATCATCTCCCACAGCCCCCCTCTAGATTAACAGCTTCATGATACAACCTTGACTCTGAGCCACAAATAGGTAAAAAGAGGAAGAAAGGAGGAAGCTAACTCATGTTTCATCACTGCCTGATGCCTGATGTTGAAACGGCAGAAGACACCTGGCAAACTTCATGTCAAAAGTCTACACCAAGACGCTGGAAACATTTCTGCATTTACATACTTCTCGAAATCTGTGTGCGTAGTCTAAACCCAATTATTTCAGACTCAGCAGGAAGCAAAAATCCACTGTCCTGTGTGATTGGAGGTCATTGCTAAGTATATGCTAATGGAGAGGGGGGTGGGCAGTGTCTTTGGAACCAATCCTCAATCAATAACCATCATAGCTCTGGACAGAAGAATGCAAATGAGTATATGGGACATCAGTACAAAGGTAACATCATAATTTGCTCTCCCTTGTACCTTTCACCTTGAAGGTTTCAAGACGCTTTCTGGAAGACTTGTCTCTTTAGGCTAGAGAAATAGGGGGCGAGTAGGTCACGTGATGATGCCAGAAACCAAGTTCAGCGTGTGGATTTTCAGGATCCCACGCCAACTACCTGGCTGTGCTTGCTTTTAGTGAGGGCCAGAGTTCTACACAGGCAGACGACAAATGTCCCCTGCCATTTCTGGATTCCCTTATGCGGGAGACCTGTCAACTCAGGAAGGTAGTGAGGTGTGGGGCAGCATTTTTGGTGTCCTCCCCAAGCAGTGGTCTCAGATAAAGCTCAGCAAACTCAATCCAAAGATTTTAGTAGGAGTCAAAAATGAACCTCAAGGAGACTGTTTTCCACTCACACGCCTAGCATAAAGGAGATGCAAATTTTCTTTTCACAGGTGACATTATGTGTTTGCCAAAAAGAGGAAGAGAGAAAGTCAGCTGCGTTTTTAACTGAGGAAAACAATGTCTAAATCCTAGAAGCAAAAATCAAAACATTTCACTTTCAGATACACCCAACCTTTAAGACGCAAATCCACCGCTAGTAACTTGACAGAAATCAGGAAAGCTAGGAACGTCAAATTAAAAAGCTAGAGACAAAATGTCGCTTTCCTCCCGCCGTGGGTGGGGGTCGGCATGGGGGGGGGGGGTCCTCGTCGCGCTGCCGTGAGCCCATCAGCGTCTGCGCAGAGCTCGGCAACACGTCGTGCCCCCCTTTGAGTGCAGGGCTGAGGACAGGTAGGAACAGCGTGCTCTCCTCCTACACGGCCACCATATGCTCCACTCCATTCTGTGGCAGGATCAAGTTCCTTTAATTTCTACCTTCGGAATATAGGCAAACAAGCAGTAGCGCAGCAGCGGTGACTACTTTGCACTTGAGCAGACGCGGCGCGGAAAGACGTTAATTTAGTGCCAAATTGAGCAGTGAGTCACAATTTGCACATATCTGTCAACCTGTTAACAGGGTAATAACTTGGAAAGGTCGCTGTTCCTATTTACATGACGGAGGCCTCTCGAAACGCAGAGCTGCCTGAAGCTCTCCTCCCAAAGCACTCGGCCGACGAGCTGGCTTACAGTCCAAGAATCGGGCTAGAAACACAGACTCCTAGAAATCACAGGTTCACATCAAGGTGTGATTCAGAACTTCAGTATTTTCAGGCAGAAAGTTAACTTTTCAGCAATTAGAGAAGCCAGTCTCCCTGCTCTGCCCTCCAGTTCCAGTCAGACTTTCGATGGTTTCCGAGCCCGTTCTCCCCAGTGCAATCCAAGCAGTTCTTCCCAAAGTTTCCAAAGGCTTCTTTGGGACCAAGCCTCACGCCCAACGACTTCAACATCTCGGCGGCGTCGGAGACGATCACGCCATTCTCGGACTTCTAACGTTAATTTCTGAAGCCCCATAAGCCTTGTTCTTTCTGTCTTCAAGTAGCTTGGCCCGCTCCTTTCAGTGTCCTCCGTCAGAGAATTCTAGAACACCGGGCACCCAGAGGGCCTCCCATCGGAGGCCGCGTCAGTCTAGGGACGAGCAGCATCTCCGAGAGGTGGTCTGCATGAATGCCCCGTACCGCCCCTCCCCAGGGAGCCCCGGACCCCTCCGCGGCCTCGTGGCATCACACACAAATACTGCCCCCAAAACCGAAAGGCTTTCCACAAGCATAGACAAGACGATCAGGCTCTCCAATTTCTTCTCTCCGTGTCTCGTGATCTTCCTGGGTCACAGAACCCTCCAGGAAGGCTCTGAAAACGAAAGTACACGACCATCTACAGTTCTCCGGCAGCCATGATGAGAGGGCACGGTTAGCTTCGTTTGTTTGCTTGCGTTTGAACTACTGCCTCTCACTGTTGCTTAGTCTTTCCGACGAAGTCAAGGACCTACTTCTATGACCAGAGAGGTCATCTGGAAGTGAGTAACCGTTTCTGCCCTCCAAAGCCACACCACCCAGAAGCTCCTTGCTTGTACCAAGGAAGAGGTCCCTGCTCCCTGCATCGCTGCTTAAGGCACAGCTAGGTGGCGAACTGAAGTCTCAAGTCGTAAGGGGGCCAAGGAGGCCTGCGTCCCGGCTGCTGCTACCGCTCCAGCCTCGGCTGGCCTCCTCCTTCCACAACCCTGAGCAGGCTTGCACTACCTTGCACGTCGCCTTCTCTGCCCAGAAGGGTCTTCTCACAACTGCTTCTGTCCCCACGTCCAGGTCGGTCCAGCTCACGTGTCAAGTCTTCGACGCCTTCTCAGGGAGCCTTCCCTGACCGTCCTTCAGCCCGTATGGGTCCGTGAACCCCACCTAACTTCTTATGGCGCTTTTAACTCTCTTTGTCGCTCCCGTCCCGCTTGTAATCGAGTACCTTTTCTAGTGATTATCTGCTTCATGTCTAGCTCCCCAAAAGGATTCTCTGAGGGGTGGTACGGCTGCTTTATTCCATGCTGAATCCCAGCACCCCGCCACGCTGCCTGGTACCCTCGAGACGCTCCCTAAGTATCTGCGGAATGAGCAGGCAGGACCTTGAAAGTAAGCCACGGAGACCCAGACTCGGCAGTTACGAAACACCCAAAATGCAAAGTTCTCTGCAGATGAAGGCTGGAGGTGCTGGGGAGTTCATTACAGTAGCCACCAAAGGTGTCTAACAACAGCAACGGGAGTGCTCCACAAACAAACCTCAAAGAAAGGAGGAGAGATTCTTCAAAGTCTCCCGGCTTCATATGCAGCTACAAAACCCCTGCATCTGTTTTGGTAGCTCGACGCCTCTTAGAAGCAAAAGCCTTCTAAAGGAATGTACTGCCTTACTGACATGCCCGTTTTAAAATGTTGCTTTTAATGAACTAATTAATTCTGCAAAAACATTAGTACAAAGATGTGCGCTACCAAACTGGGATTACAATACCAAAATGATTAGCAAAACAGAATGTGGAAGACATTTCTAAAGATATCGGTTTCGCAAGACCTTAATTTTCTACCCCACACGTGAAAATATATTGCGAGCTATTTGTTATTAAAAGCCTTAAAATAATTTGCTGGACAGATGGCTTGGTTCTCTAAAGTCTGACCCCTCTTCAAAAGAAAAAAGAAAAAAAAAACCAAAAAACAAAAAACACAACCCCACCAACCTGGACTCCAGCCAGTGATCCCGTGTTAGTGAGATGTTTAGCAGCTCGAACCAGATTTAAATAGCATCTACCCCACACAGTGTGTACGACATGCTGTTCATTTTCTCCACCCATACAAAATCTGAAAGTCAGGCATGCATAAATTAATAAACCACCTTTTCGGGGGAGAGGGTAATGCCCAGTAGCTATCACAAAGAGAACCATGTGCACAATCTGAAAATGGTTCCAGATTTTCCTCCACACCTGTCTAGAATGATAAGTCCGAGAGGACTGCCAGCGGGTGGAACAGAAGGGGGTTTGTTTAATTACTCCACGAGAGCGAGGCTGCCTGAGACTCAACAGTCAATCTGAATAGATGCTGAAGGCACAAGACGGTCCAGCTTCTCAGATTTGTAAGATATTTGCATCGCGTGTGTGAAAGACTTCTGGTTATCCTCTCGAGAAAATTAAACGTATTCTCTGAAAATTTTTTTTAATGTTTATTTATTTTTGAGACAGACAGAGACAGAGCATGAACGGGGGAGGGTCAGAGAGAGGGGGAGACACGGAATGCGAAGCAGGCTCCAGGCTCCGAGCCGTCAGCACAGAGCCCGACGCGGGGCTCGAACTCACAGACCACGGGATCATGACCTGAGCTGAAGTCAGACGCTTAACCGACTGAGCCACGCAGGTGCCCCAAAAGTATTCTCTAAACTGTACGTGGAAAGGCAAGCCTCGATGTACCACAGATGGGAACAAGAGCATTTGCTTAGATGTCTACACCATCTTCCGCCACACTCCTTCGCCGTCCCTCCCTGCGATAAGGGCGCTATTACCCTCTTCCAAGGAGAGACACTCACCGCTCCAAAATCTCTTTGTGGAGACTCAACGCCTAAGCAGAGAGGGCCGTGGAGATTAGGAAGAGCTGCTTCCTGAGAACGAGACTGTGGCCAGGCAGTGAAGAGGAAGGGAGCCTTCCCCCGTTCTCTCCTTAGCAGCTTAGGAGTTTTGAACTCCATGAGGACGCTACCTGTACAAATTTAGGAGAACCAGCTGGGCGAGCAGGCCGACGCTATCTTCCATTTCCTGAAGTTGAAACAAACGCACGGGCCCGTCGCACACAGAAACACCCAGGTGACCCTGCCCGCCTTCCTCCTTCCTGGCGGGGTCGTGAGTTCACGGGCGTGTATGATCTAGAATGCAGGGCACACACCACCCAGCGGAATCGGGCCCTCTGTGGGTGCCGGGCAGCTGGAGGGATGGCTCTGGCCTTTGCTCCCCGCTGGAGAGTCAGAGGAGCTCAGGAGGGCAGGCACTGCTGCCCCTGTGATCTCATTTGCTGGCTCGCCCGCTCTGGGAGGTAGGAAGGGGGAGTCCAAAACTCATTTGATAAGTGACAGAAAGAAGGTGAGGCGACACGCCCAAGGGAACAGTACAGCCGAGGGGCGGAGCTGAGCCCGGAACCCACGTCTGCTTCCCCACTCGAGGGCTTTCTCGCGCACCACGGGGCTTTCACCAGGTCTGCGAGGGTCCCGCAGAAAAAGGAGGTTTCGTTTTCTCATTCCCCTGACTTTTTATACCACTACAGAAAAATTCTGGTAGCATATTAATGACATAAAGCCAATTCATGATTTCCTTTCTTTCCGTAACTATCCATTCGGCGCCGCAGTGAGGCAGGGACACAGCTCTTTACGGTGGATTCCATCCTCACGGGGCTTAGGTTTCACTTGCTCACGAGCCATTTTCCAGAAAAACAGGCCAACCAAGTTCCTTCCGCTCTCCTGTTGGGTTTCTGATTTTGCGCCTCTCAATTAATATGTGAAATTGGCAGGTAACAGGGGCAAAATATTTGTTTGGCGGTTTGTTTTACATTAATGAAGAAAAATTTCTTCAGGTACCTGTGGGCCTGAGTTTTTCCTAAAACATTTCAACAATGTATTAAGCTTGGGAAAGAATTACGATTTCACTCATCATCTACCTCCTATACAAGCCCTTACATGTTACAGAAAGAGAGGAAAAAAAAAAAAACAAAACCAGCCCATCTTGAGCTTTCCAGAACACCAATTAGCAATAGTTACTAAATCAGTCATCTCTGGTCAGATCTGGGAAAATGACACTCGGGGCTCAGATGGGCAGTGATGCACGTGTGAGCGGTTCGCACCGTGAGGAAGCACCCCTGGGCCTCCGACTTTCAACTAGGGAGCCGGTCGGGACAGACGAAGCATGCCGGGAGGCTACAGCCGTTCCCAAATTCACAGAGCTCTCCTTCCCAGCCCTGGTGACACCTGAGGCCTGGTTTCCTAAATGCACAGTGGCCTGCTCAGAGCTGGCACTTCTTGGCAATGCTTTAGCACGGCGACCGTGTTCCACTAATTCTGAATTCACTGCACACGTGCACAACGAGATTTTGTTCCTACCTGACTTGTAACGTTCCCGAGAACATACGTGGTAGATTTCACGAAGAGAAATGCCAAAGAGAACACTAACAATCACTAAACACTAACTTGTTCCAACCATAACAGTGCATTAAGCAAATGCAGAAATGGCCAGAAACAGCCAGCACATTTCAGGAAAACACAAAACTCTTTTTTTCCCCTCGTGGGACAAACGTGTGTGTATGACACAAGTTTCTGTTCACTCATCAGACCGTCACTCCTTGAGGAAGAGTCTGAGGCCCGCCCGTCTCCAGTCCCTGCAATGATTTTGCACTCACTACATACTTAATCAGCATTCTGTGGACTGGATTGGGTTAAGCAGACTGGATCAGGGCTAAATAAAAACTAAAGAGTAAGCAGAACCGTATTTTGTAATTGATCCTTTTACAAAACATAAAAACTTCTAAACCGGAAAATACTACCCACCAGGTTAGAGACACGCTGGGGTTGTTTCTTTCCGCTCCCCTTTTCTGACAGCGGCTGGGTTAGACGACGATACAAACGGAAAAGAACGGAAACAGAGGCAGAGCTGCCTGGGTAGGGTCTCTCGACTGGCGCTTCAGGGGAAATCCCCACATACTGTCACCGGGAGTGCTCCCTGCCTGACTCCTCGTCCCCAGTCTGACCCCCTCCAGCTCTCTGCTGACCCCAAACCCTCAGCAAGAAAGTCTTCTCCCGGACCCCCAGTGAACAGAAGCCCAACGCCATCGCTCATGGTGTCCTTATTAGTACGTTTCACAATCTCTCCCACACATCCGGGGCACTGGCTGTTTGACGTGTGCCTTTCCCACCAGACGGAAAACTCCTTGAAGCGGGGGGCCGGGTCCAGCTTGCTGCTCCTCGCCGTCAGCCCCTGGCACCCTGCCCGGCTCACAGCGAGCTCTCCACGGACGCCTGCCTGCATGGAGACTCCTTCCAAGTGTCTGCAGCAGAGCACTGCCGGAGGCCGGGGCTCAGGAATCCCACGGCCCGACGCTCTCCGTGTCACTCTGCCCTGTCTCAAACGAGTTACTTTAGCCTCCCTAAGCTTCGGCTTCCTCGTCTGTAACAGGAAGAAGAAAAGCACGATCTTCTCTGAATGGTCACCGGGAGAATTCAATGAGAATGGGACCCACGGAGCACCCGGCGGGAAGTAAGCAGTTAGCAATATCGGCTGTTCCTTTTCTATGTACAAATATTGCCTTTTTCTCCAAAAAGAAAAAAAAAAAAGTTAGGAAGGCCCCTGCCCTACGACCTTACACAGAGAGCACAGGGTGGAAGTAAGACCAAAAAGACACCCTCCCTTCCAGACCAGCCCTCTCCTCCACGGTGCTCCCTGCCCCGACCCGCTGAGCCCTGACAACAGGCTCCTTTCTCTCTGGCTCCTGGATGAGTTTGGTCGAAGGGAGGCACAGGCGACATGGAAGGAGAGTGCGGTGAGGGTGTGTCCTCTGCCGGCACGGCCACTGGGAGCGGGTTCCATCCCTGGTCACAGCCCTGCTGACCGCTCTCCGCATGGCTCCCTCTGCCTCTGGGTGCCTGTAGCCACATCCTTGGGGGAAGGACCAGCCTGAGGGACCGCACGCACTATCCCCTGCGGTTTCCCTGCACCTGCCCGCACCTTTGGTGACAGTCCTTTGGTAAAGTCTCCTCAAACTGGAAACAGTCCCCTTGCTGGAGTTTCCTCCCAGGACCACAGAAGACCCTTCTCAAGTAAAACACAGGACATTAAGACACACCCTGCAATTCCCCCACTGGAATAAGAAAGGCGGTAAATTGAAGACTATTTAAGTTAATTGAGGGTAACGGTGAGAATGGAAAGTCTAAACTGGTAACAAGATAAAACTCTGCATACCCTCTGCTTCCTACTGAATTCAATCATTCATTCACCAGCTATTTCCCGGAGTGTTTGAACTGTGGCTGCAGCTAGTTCTGAAATGCACAGCATTCCCGGGGCGCCTGGGTGGCTCAGTCGGTTGAGCATCCGACTTCGGCTCAGGTCATGATCTCGCGGTTCCTGGGTTCGAGCCCCGCGTCGGGCTCTGTGCTGACGGCTCGGAGCCTGGAGAGCCTGCTTCGCATTCTGTGTCTCCCTCTCTCCCTGCCCCTCCCCCACTCATGCTCTGTCTATCAAAAATAAATAAAACATTAAAAAAAATTGAAATGTACGGCATTCCCACAGAATAAGGGAATCACAATGACAGGATCTGCCCCCTGAGAAAAAGCTACTCCTGCCTCTTCTGCTACTCCCTCCCTCTTTCCTCGTGAAGGAACCAGTGCCTCCCGGCCACAGGCAGAGAGCATTTCCTCTTGGACCACTGCAAGTACTAGTCTGTTTCTCCCCTCTCTCCAAGGTCACGGTCAAATTCACATTTGTCCCAGATCAACAGTTTCCATAGGGTGATGTGTGTACTCACAAAGCGGTCCGTGACGGATGTTAGGTGACACAGATGGGCAAACATTTATAATTTGAATATACACGTGTATATAGAAAAATATATAAAAAGCAAATAAAACCTGTGATTCCGTTTCTAGAATGAGGCTAAGTTTTCAAAATGAGTTTACTTAAAGAAAAATATTATGCAGGGGCACCTGGCTGGCTCAGTCAGTTAAGCCTCCGACTTCGGCTCAGGTTGTGATCTCATGGTCTGTGAGTTCGAGCCCCGTGTCGGTCTCTGTGCTGACAGCTCAGAGCCTGGAGCCTGCTTCGGAGTCTGTGTCTCCCTCTCTCTGTGCCCCTCTCCTGCTCATGCTCTCTCTCTCTCTCTCTCTCTCTCTCTCAAATAAATAAACATCATAAAAAAAATTTTTAAGAAGAAAAATACTATGCAAATGATAGAACAGCTGGCCAAAGGTTATGGCAAAAATCCTAAAGGTGGCTTGTAAGTGACTGAGTTGAGAAGCCCCCTTAAAGTAAAGCGGGTAATTAAACAGCTTGGTTCAAAAAGATCTTGCTTGTCTTTGTAAACTGTGTTTTTCCCATTCTAAATAAATTCACTTTCATATCTTAAACAAACAAACAAACAAAGGTCTTCGTGCATGTATCTGGAGCTACTGAAGAGAGAGAAATGGATAAGCATCCCAGGAGGGCCAGGGTGTTTAGGTCAGCAATACCATGAAGCAAGGGCTGCGGGTGATCGATCGATCACCCTGGGAGCTGACTACACGGGAGCATGTGCCTGGGAAGTGCAATCTGGGCATGGGAAGAGGGCCTCCATAACGGAAAATAAAATGGCTTTCACATAGGCAGTACCTCGTATGGCCACTGGCCCCCACACTCCTTTTGTCATCTCCAAAAGGAGTTAAAAACTGTGCCAAGATCGATCTCTCCCCGTGGAGCCAAAGCTGGGATTCTACCTGAGACGCTTGCAGTGCCCCGAGCAAACTCTCCGAGGGCGCCCTCTACAGGTGCAGAGAGGCTTCACCAAACTACAAACACTCAACACTTCCTCCCCAAAGCTGAGAAATCTTGCGGCTGTCTTTTCAAATCCTGCACAGACTCTTCTACGTTGTAAATCAGAGGGGAAATAAAGTTAGCCAGTCTGACCTCCTGCTCACCCATACCTCCACCGCCCCTCTGAGCCCTACCTACGTGTTCAGCCTCTATGGCACCCTAATCCAAGGAAAGTTTCCTCTGCCTAAGGAGAGGGGAAAACTTCAGGGGAATAAAGCCCATCATTTATAAACAAAAGGAAGGTCACAAGAATGATTTGAAAAATAAAGAAAGGAAAAGAATAAAAGCTCAGAAGGGTGACTTCATCCAGAAGGTATAACAAATCCTAAATGTGTGTGCTCCTAAAAGAGTCAATCACAGGCCTTTCTTAGTATTTTACTAGAACAAGCAGATGGAAAATCAGTAAGACAGAACTTCCGAATCACGCTCTCAACTAACTTGACCTGAATGACACACATGTTCCACCTCCCCAAGGAGTAGAATACATACACTTTTCAGGTGCAAAGGGAACATTCATCAGACAGATCATAAGCTGAGTCTAAAACAAGCCTAAAAATCGTGCAGAATGTGTTTCCTGACCACGGTTGAAGTTAAAAATCAGTAACAAAAATCTATCAGGAAAGCCCCTCAGATATTTAAAAATTGAACAACATACTTCTGAATAACTCATGAGACAAAGAATGGATAACGAGGCAAACTAGAAAATATCTTGAACTGAATGATGATAAAAATATATCAAAATCTGTAGAATGCAGCCAAAGCCATGCTTGGAGGGAAACTTCTAGTTCAAAAAAGCTTTATATAAAAAAACAAACAAAAAAAAATGAGTAAACGATCAAAGACCCATGCTTCCCTCTTGAGAAGTTAGAAAAAGAAAAGCAAGTTAAGCCCAAAGTAAGAAGGAAGGCAACAGGCTATGTAAATAAATGAAATGGAAAACAGGCAAAAAGTAGAGAGAAATCATTGAGATCAAGAGCAGAAAATTTGAAAGAAAATTAATAAAACTGATAAATCTCTAGCCAGACTGATCAAGGAAAAAGAGACAGAGAGAGAGAGAGAGAGAGACACAATTTGCCAGTATTAAGAATGAAGGAGGAGATAGCGCTCAGATTCTAGGGACATGAGAAAGCCAGTAAGGGATTATTAGGAATGACGTTATGCCAATGTGCTCGACCTCTGTGATGAAATGGACAGTCCTCGAAAGGCATAAATTAAACAACTGATTAACAATAAACGCCTAAGGAGGCTCTGTACTTCTTAAAACTTGAATTTGTTATCAAAAACTTTTTTTTTTTTTTAAACGTTTATTTTTGAGACAGGAAGAGACAGAGCATGAACAGGGGAGGGTCAGAGAGGGAGACACAGAATCCGAAACAGGCTCCAGGCTCCAAGCTGTCAGCACAGAGCCCGACGCGCAGCTCGAACTCACGGACCGCGAGATCATGACCTGAGCCGAAGTCGGCCGCTTAACCGAGGCGCCCCTCAAAAACTTTCTTGATAAAGAAAACTCCAGGCTCACATGGATTCACTGGTTGATTCTATCAAAAATTTGGGGAAGCAATAATATGAATCATAGAGACACTTTTGGGAAACAAAAGAAGAGGGAATTGCTTCTCTACTCCTTTAACGGGGCCGGTATCCTCCCTGACACTAAGACAAAGCCATTACAGGTAATACATTCTTCATAAACAAAGACACAAAATTCCTTAACAAAATAATAGCGAACAGAATCCAGCAACATGTAAAAGAGACAATTTACCACGATCAAATGTATTCCAGAGAAGCAAACTTGAAGTAACATTCCCAATCACTCCCTGCTGTGGTGTAGACAATGGAATATTATTCAGCATAAAATAGGCACGCTTTATGTAAAGTATACCTCAATAAAGTTGATTTTTAAAAAACGTTTAGAATATGTGCTGAATTCTCCACACTAATCTCAAATATTAACAGGATGAGAGTCAAAGGAAGTGGTTTTTAATAAGTCGTGGGGAGACAGGCAAGAGACTGGATCCGCTCAGAGCGGTGGGCTGCATCAGGGTGGGGAACACCGCTGACGCACGTGAGAGCCAGGTGCTTTGCGATCCCAGGCCCAGAGGCTCAGGCACAAAGCTGGGTTTCATCATCACCGTCTTCTCATCGGAGCCCAGGCCCGTCTTTACAACTGGTGAAAATGGGCATTTTCCATGCGCCAGGCATGCCCCAGGGCAGAATGTCAGCAGGGTAACCTCGTACAGCGGAGCCCTTTTGGCCTCCGCATGTGCCCTTCTGGACTATGAAGCGTTTCATATACATCTGAATATAGAAAACAGTCTGGGTATATTTAGATCTGTAATCACTACCAAAACAAGATACTATGGCCCTCAAAATAACTTTTGTACAGAAAGTCTTTTCTCTTCCTGCTGAAAGGGAACTATGAATAAATCAGGAAGGCAGCCCGTAGTTCCGATCATGGGATCTGGAGTCCCGCTGGGTGGGTTCAAGTCCTGGCTCTACTAAGTGAGGCAAATCACCGGGCTTCAACCCTCCTCTTGAAGTGAGGATAAGAATAGTATCTTTCAGAGAGTGGTTTTCACGACTACAGGAGACAATGCACGGGAAGAATTAGCACACTTCCTAGTATCTCTCTCTCTCTCTCTCTCTCTCTCTCTCTCTCTCTCACACACACACACACACACACACACACACACACAGTAATAGTAGGTTATATAATCACTATGGTGAGTACATTACACTCTCACCCAGAATCCAAGTAACTGGGTCTTTGGCCAGCGTGTCCTTCGTCCCTTCTCCTTGACCCACGGTGTGTGGGGCAGGGGATGCGGAAAGGCCCAGGCTCTTCCCCCCGTTCTCCTACTTACTCATGGGCCACAGCGGGCAGGTGTTCTGGCCCATCTGGCTTTGAGGAAGGTCTCTGATGGTCCTTCTAGCTCTAGTCAATTCTGTGTCTATGTCCCCAGCGCTCACTTTGTGCACAAAGAAACAATCACACACTTCTGAAGACTCTCCATCTGGGAATGGTACACGGGGTAATTATTCTGGAAAATCCAGTCCATCGGAATACACTGTTCCTTCAGCGTTGTGAATAGCTGGGATCTACTGTACTCGCTGGACCAGTAGGACCCTCCACATCTTCACAGCAGGGCTACTCCAGGGGCAGTTCTGCGTAAAACACACTGCCTTCGTCACTATCTGGGGCGCCAATTAGCAGACATTGCCGAAGAAACCCGCAACCATAAAGGACCGCTGCAACTAACTCTCAGGACTAAAGGTGAGGATTGTCACAGGAGCCCCGGGAAACAACACTTTTGTGATCAAGGAAATTTACAGGAGGGACTCTGCCCACTGGAGGTCACAAACATATGCTGGCTACGGCCGAGTGGGCTGCCCCAGTGTGGCGGCATGGGATGTTCAGAGCGCACGTGTAATTAAAGGGCACATATCTAGTATGTCTTTCATTTGAGGATCTCATGGTAGATAAAAACAATTATTTATTTAAAGGTCAACAGCTCTAGAAGTCGAAGGAGTGTAAGCAGGGGGATAAGCATCCACGTCCTTAATTTCTTAAATTTCAGACACCCACTCTTGTAAACAGATCTGCCATGAGAACAGATGCGGCTCTAACTCAGATTCAGTTGTGCTGGATCAATCGCTCCATTTAATGCTCCAAATATCACCATATGCACCTGCCCATCAAGTTGTAACTCGAGCTCTGACCGTTGAAGGGAGGGGTGTGCACGCGTGCGTGTCCGCACGCACACATGCAATTTTTCGGCGGGCAGAGCAGATTATTCAAGAGTTAGGGATACAGCTCATAGTGATAAAACAATGTCAGCTTCCCCTGCTCAGATCCCATAGTCGTCCTCGACAAGGGAGACTCAGTGAGCCACTCTGCCAATGAGTCAACAACACAGCATTGTTAAAGTCAACCGCTTGGAGTTGCGTTAATAACGGAAGATTACGTGTAAGAGGACAGATAATCATTCCGTTTGGGTAAAAACAGGTGCAGTACGAACGTGAGTGATAATAAAGGGATACGACACATCAGAGGGTATGCACAGAACACGAACACAATCCGTAATCCTCTTGGGAAATGAGGTGCATACGGATGTAACAACGAGGGGAAAGAGTTTGTCTTTAGCAGAGATGAGACAGATGACACAGTTACTCCTACAACATGCAAATGGAAGTTGCTGAGTGAAGACAGATCAATTATTCTCGGTCGATGAGAATAATAAGAGAGAGTTCCAGCAGGGAACACTGAGGTTAAGCATTAGGCAAAAGTTTACAAGTACAAGGATTGCCAGTAGAGTAGAGAGGCTGCTGGGAGAGGCAAGGAAATGACCCCTGTAGAGGCATGCAGGGTTAAAACTCGACACCCGCCTAATTACAGGTGGAATGATTCCTGCCACAATGGAGAAGAAGGGAGAGAAATGTGCCATTAGGGAGGGCTGCTCCGATCTAAATGAGAACGAAAACAAGGAGGTTAAACTCTTGCTCTGCAACATTTTTAAACCTCTAGTGCTAAGTGAGGGTTCTGCCCACTGGGCAAAACTCTCAACATGTAAACCCATCACATGCCCATTACAATGGCCCTGGCGTGTGCTGCAGCTGGGCAAGAAATCAACACGATGGTGACTCCTTTCAGAGGACAGAAAGGCAAGTTGTCTGGAAAGTGGCTCTCAGGTAACGCACATCACAACCACTGAACAGTATTTCTTCCCTGCCTGAAATGCTCTCTGACATTTTTCAGCCTTAATTCAAAGGTTTCTTTCTTTGTGGAGTTCAAAACAGTCGCGTATTATTTGTTGTTAAACAACATAAAGCGTTTCAGCTTGATTAGCACGATTCCAAAACTTTTCATCATTTTCCTGAGGGTTCTAAGGGCCTGCTGACAGCTCCGGGAAAGAGGACTTTTTCTAGATATCCACTGTAAATGATGATAGACCGCTGGCCTCTGCATTCCAAGGCCTAATGAAGGCAGCAGGGTATGTGACCGAACTTTTGCCTTGGTTGACTAGCTAAGGAATCTTGGTGTTGGGGAAACTCGGCTTGCCACATCCCTTGACACCCAAAACAGCAGAGTCCAGGGGCGCCTGGGTGGCTCAGTCGGTTGAGCATCCGACTTCGGCTCAGGTCACGATCTCACGGCCCATGAGTTCAAACCCTGTGTCAGGCTCTGTGTTGACAGCTGGGAGCCAGGAGCCTGGAGCCAGCTTCGGATTCTAGTGTCTCCTCTCTCTCTCTCCCCCTCCCCAGCTCATTCTCTCCCTCTCTCTCCCTCTTTCTCTCAAAAATACTAAACATTAAAAAACAAAAACCAAAAAACAAAAGAAACCCCTCCAAAACAGCAGAGTCCATTCATGGCCACTGGGACCACACCTCCCCAAGGTGGCGAAGCCTTCTGCTTGCTCTCTGCAGGTGACGTGTAGACTGCCATGTCTAACGCTCCTTCCTCCACGAGGAGGAAGGCACTTTAGAGAAATCAATTCGTGCTTGGAAATATATTTCACAAGTTGACAGATTTGAGAATTATAGTAACAGCCCCCAAAGGAATCACATAATTCTGGAGCTGGGCAGCAACCGAGAGGTATCCAGTCCAAGGTCTTTACTTTCTGGAGAGGCAAGCAAGGCCCCCAGGGTTGGCTGACTTGTTCAAGCCTGCTGGCAGGCTGGCTGTCGGGCAAGGCTGGGGTGAGAACTCACATCTTCTGAATCTGTCCTGGGTACAGACCTTTCAAATGTGGCTGCTAATAAACATTATAAACCAATAAACTCTTCCAAAAGACAGATGTAAGAGCCTCTCAGTCACATGTAAAGAAGCTTTCGGTGTATTTTCCCAAAGCATTTTTTTTTCCTTACACTATTCATATCCACTCCTGCTTTTCCAACAATGAATTCTGGTCACAGTTTAAGTGTAATTGAAATTATGCCACAAGGCTTTAGGAAACCTTCTTGATCTATTTTCAAGCACAGATTCTGGAGAAATAATGAGTTTGTGTTTAAACGTATGCTTTAATGCACTCAAATCAGTCCAAGCTGGGTGCCACCGTGCTCAATCAATACCTGCTTTGGTGTTTTCTGAAAAACTTTTGGAACAGAGATAAGAACCCAGCCTTTGGAAAGAGTCTCGGTATTCTCTCCTTCAGCGAAGAGGAGAAGCTGGATGGCAGACACAGGAAGACAGTTTCATCCTTCGTGGATTTCAAGTAACTGGCTAATGATTTTCATGCCGCAGATGCGGATGACATTTCAGCATTGATTCAAGCACACTTGATTCATCTATTTTGGTTTGAGAGAAAGTTTCCAGTCCAAAAATAAAACTTTGAAAAACCGAACATATATCTCTAAGACCTGTGCCGCAGTACCCAGTAAAATACTGAAGCATAATGTTCAACTAAACCATTTTCAAGCCATACGTCACTTTCTGTTTGGGTCCTGCCCAACTGTTTCAAAGTTCATTTTTACGGTGTTAAGGGATAATAGCAACCATATCATTCACAGAAGCCATGTCCAGTCAATTTCTACAGAGAGTAAATGGAATTTTTCCAAACAGATTAAGTTTTAGTGTAGAGAACAGAGACCCCCCTGAGGTTAGTATTTCTGAAACAAAATGGCCAGAAATTAAGTTTAGATAATTTCAAGGGATATTTTTCAAGTGTGACTGGCTCCAAACGGGAGGCCCGCCATCTTCAACATGAACTTTTTAAAAGCCCCCAGAAGGGGCGAGCAGAGAAAAAAGATGGGAAGAATCAGGATTCCTGTATCATGGCAAAAGTATTCCTAATACAAATGGCTTGTAAGGTGCGAGACTGGGTCCCTCTAACCTGCGCTCATCGCCCACCGCTACCGAACAGTGTGCTTTCTCATCAGCAAAGGGTTCAGGTCCCTCAAGCCGATCTCTTGATGCCTCGACTATTTTAATGTTATCTGTTTTGGGGGCGCCTGGGTGGCTCCGTCGGTTAAGTGTCCGACTTTGGCTCAGGTCATGATCTCGCGGTCCGTGGGTTTGAGCCCCGCATCGGGCTCTGTGCTGACCGCTCAGAGCCTGGAGCCTGTTTCGGATTCTGTGTCTCCCTCTCTCTGACCCTCCCCCGTTCATGCTCAGTCTCTCTCTGTCTCAAAAATAAATAAACGTTAAAAAAAACTTTTTTTAATTATGTTTTTATGAATATTTTTGAAAAACAAAGATCTACTTATTCCTAACCAGAAAACAATTTAATTTTTCATTAACGCTGTAAGTACCAACTCAAGCCCTGTGTTTTATATTTATAGGGTTTTTTTATTTGTTTGTTTCTCTCCCTGTTATGTAAGCACTGGCTCCTAGCTGTTGTTAGTATGTGCGCTGTTTCCAAACACGTTACCCTGACAACCTGAGGAAAACGGGCTCTGTGGGAGGGTCTTTCACCGTCTGGGAAACTGACGACAGCAATGCCGGTTAGGCCTGCTCTGCGTTCCAATTTGCAACAGGGTCAGGAACCAAGCAGGGACTACGTGAGTGTAACAAGTGCCCACCCGGCTCCAGCACCTCTGGGCTGATCGTGAGATAATGGAGGAGGCAGCACGGACGCTGAAAGGGCTGTGAAACGTAGGCTCCGGTGAACTTGGGCAGGCAATCAATCATCACAGCTGCACCTCACTCACAAGGCTGTCAGGGGCCAGCCTGGGGGGCTCTGTCGGTTGAGCATCCGACTCCTGGTTTCAGCCCAGGTCATGATCTCACGGTTTGTGGGACCGAGCCCCACGTCGGGCTCTGTGCTGACAGCGTGGAGCCTGCTTGGGATTCTCTCCCCCTTCCCAGCTTGTGCGCATGCTCCCTCTCTCTCTCACACTCTCTCAAGGTAAATAAATAAACTTAAAAAAAAAAAAGATCGTTAGGATTCAGTACAGTGTTAAATGCTTAGCATAGGCCTGACACCAAGTAATCACTCAATAAATCACAGCTGTCGGTGGCGCTGATGGTGGCCGTGATGATGCTGACAGTGGCAGAGATGGTGGTGATGGTAAGAATGGTGTTGGTGGTGGTGAAGGTGTCAGGACAACTGTGAAGCAGCAACGAGACTCATCTGCACCTTGATTAACTTCTTCAATGTCAAGACTGTCACCGACAATTTCATCCACAGGCAAATCGCTGTGGCCACATAACAGGCCCACAGATACAAAACCATGGGAGTTTTTTTTTTTTTTAACTTGCTTTTTTTTTAATTGTTTAACATTTATTCATTTTTGAGAGAGAGAGAGACACACAGACCCTGAGCCAGAGAGGGGCAGAGAGAATGGGAGACACAGAACTGGAAGCAGGCTCCAGGTTCTGATCTGTCAGCTCAGAGCCTGATGCGGGGCGTGAACTCACTAGCCGTGAGATCATGACCTGAGCCGAAGTCGGATGCTTAACCCACTGAGCCACCCAGGTGCCCCAGAAACCATGGCAGTTTTTAATGACATAAGAGCAAGGAGAGGTGGTGTGGTGGGGGAGGGGGCGTAGTTTCGGTATCGTGATACTGGTACCTAATCCCCACTCCAAACTCTCTTAATTTAAACCTTGAACCAAGGACGTGCAATTCTTAGAAGACGGTGGTCTGTTTCAGAAAGCGGAGAGCAGAATGCTTAAGCACAAGGGATCAAACTGGTCTGCTTTGATGGAGTCCTTTCCGACACAAGGACATATTAACCATATTTCAAGCTTTCCCATGGCACTATGCTAATGCATGTTCAATGTTACGTCTAAAATCCTGCAACCCTTCCAGCAATTCTATACCCACTTCTTATTTTAAACTCACTGTATTTACATGCATATGCACCTTTCTCAGTAAAGGTTTTTTTTAAAAGTGAAAGTATATAAACTTACATTGTGTATATTAACAGTTCCTTATCTGGATCTGTATCATTGGCAGATTATTTTCAACTTAAGTTAAAAAAAGGTTTGGGAAGGTGAAAAAGTTGAGATCCCTTAATCTTTTCTTTTGAAAATAAATTATTCATGAAGCTCTCTCCCTCATTCCCAAATGGTTAGGTTTAAACAATTGCTTAAAGTGCTCTTTTTAACTGAAGAACACATTATTCATAAAGCCTACAGCCCAGGAAACACTTACTTGCTAACTGGTCATTTTCAGCTGATCAATGACTTCACGGTGTTGAAAGAGACCACAGTGGAATGTGCTTCCAGCACGAGGTCAGTGGCATTAAGTGCCCGCCTCTCATAAACAAAGCAAGTTGGTTAATGGTCATTTTATGGTCCACATATTACCCTGAAACTCTATTACAGTGTGGCGTGGCCAACCCTATCTGAGATGATTTGGGGGAACTAGGCACAGTGAAAACCTTCCTGTAACAGGTTAATGGATCAATTTATTTACTTCAAATTTGTTCTTTTCAAGTTGAAAACCCACTAAAGACTTTCCAAGCAATCAGCTCAAGAACCATGAGGCGAGGCCGTCATGCTGGATCTGTTGATCTTGGCTCTTGTCTGTCATTTCTGGTTCCTGGGTCAGTGCTGCTGGCTCACTGCCAGCAGCCAGCCAAGCTGCAGGGCTCGGATCTGCCTCCCAGGAGTCTACGTTGATGCGACTCTCACGCTACCTTATTCTCAAAGGCATCACTGGGCTTCACGGTTTCTTAAATACAATCTTGAAGTTAAGAAACAGCTCAAATGGCAAATACTAACGGACTCCATTTAAGCAACAAAGCCTAAGGCTGCTCCCACTTGTCAATATTACCTCAAATTTCTCATAAAAAGACGTCACTAATTTTAGTCCTCCTCCTCCCTGCCCCCGCCTGGGAATTCTCTTTTTACGTGAGTATCTTTCAAACATTAAAGTCCCAGTGAGAGTAACCAAGCATCAGCAAGACAGTGGGTGGCAATCAGAGATTCAGGAGTCTCGAATGTTTCTCGGTGACCATGGGCATCTAAAGAGGACATCTGCGTTGCAATATGGTTCTCACCCCTGAGATTAAGACTATGTTGCTGGTATTGGTCCCTAACCTGAGATTTCAACACCAGGCAAGAGGAAGTTTTATTTTTGCTGATTTCAGGCCTCATGCAATAAGGTTAAAAACTCAATGTTGCCCCTAATATAAGGAAGAACAAGTTTAAAATTTCTTAGGATTCTTTTTGCTCTTTTAGCACACTTCTAATATATATATATGTGTATATATATTACGTTTATTTATTTGGGGGAGAGAGAGAGAGGCAGAGAGACAGGGAGACAGAGAGTCCCAAGCAGGCTCTGTGCTGTCAGCACAAAGCCCGGTACGGGGCTCTATCTCACAAACCGTGAGATCATGACTTGAGCCAAAGTCAAGAGTTGGCTGCTTAACCAAAAGGGCCACCCAGGCGCCCCAGCACACTTCCAATGACATGGTTGAAAGCACGAACTTGGGGGTCTTCCTGGCAGTCACCATGCTGTGGCTGGGCAACGTGACACAGTAGTACCCAGACCCTGGACCCTAACTGCCCGAGTTCCGACCTTCACTCTGACACTAATGAGCTACACAACGTTGACCAAGTCACTTCACCTCCCTGTCTTCGTCATCTATGAAAGACACACAATACCGCAGTGTGCCCTTAGCTGCGGTCTGTCACCCACGGTTAAGCGTGGTCTGGATGCAGACGACCCTCCTGCCGACGTGGCGACAGGAGGTCAGTGGTAGCCTAATGCTACGTCACCGTGCCCACGTCATTCACCTCATCACACGGGCATTTCGTCAGCTCCCGTCATCACAAGAAGGGGGAGTACAGAATAGTACTGTGAAAAAAATCCCATTCACACAACACAGTGACTACAATATATTGTTACAGTTCCTCTATTTTTTTTATTAGTTATTGTTGTTAATCTCTTACTGTGCCTAATTTATACATTAAACTCTATCACGGGTACGTACGTATAGGAAAAAGCTAGCAGACACAGGATTCAGCACTACTCACGGCTTCCGGCATCCACTGGGGGTCTTGGGACATATCCCCCACGGGTAAGGCGGGGAGACAACAGCAGTACCAACGTCACGGGGATTTGTAGGGACTAAGTGGCTCAATAAATGCAGACAGAGTACTTAGGACAGAGCACAGCACCTACTAAGTACTACCTGTGTGCTCACCAGAACTATTCTCCACTAGCTGTGAGGCACTGTTTCACATTCTCTGATCTCAGCTTCCTCCTCTGTAAAACAGGAGTAATAGTCACGTTTTTCTCACAACCTGGCTGAGTAACACTGTATGAGCCGTGCTTGGCACAGGGCCCGGTACATATGTGCCCGACATGATATGCAGTAGAAATCAATCATCATTATTCTATCAGCAACCGAATGCCTTCTCACCTTGTTCTCTACTACGTACAGGAATCTCTGTGCTTGAGTAAACAATATGCCACAAGCTTATTCAACACACAACCCAGGGCCATTCCAATTTGTGAGTGATCACTCAAAACCATCAGAGACGATAGTACTATTTTCCGAGCTGTACTTCACCAAGAAATCTGCCTTAAATGTGTCGTCAATGACACCACCACTGGGAATCAATAAAAAGGCTCAATGGCTACTTGCAAATGGGTAATTGTAAAACTAAACTGAGGCGTATGTATGGCTTGTTTAAGGTATTACGTCTGCTTGTGCATCAGCAGGTTGCATTTGCAGCAGACATTCCAACTCAGAAAACACACTTGTACTTGTGGGTTAGAGTCTGTCCTAAGCTAACAGACGGTGACGCTTGCGAGAATATTTTTTTTTTTTAGTGTTATTTATTTTGAGAAAGAGAAAAAGCACGTGCACGTGCGAGCAGGGAAGGAGCAGAGAGAGAGGGAGGGAGAGAATCTGAAGCAGGTTCCACGTGCTCGGCACAGAGCCCGATGCGGGGCTCAGTCTCATGACCATGAGATCGTGACCTGAGCCGAAAACCAAGAGTAGTAGGCTCAACCGACTGAGCCACCGAGGCGCCCCAATGCTTACGAGAATTCTAGTTCTCAGAGCTGAAAAGGACCCAGTCCCCTGATTTTACTGACGGAAGGAGACCCAGTGGCATTAAGTGGTGGACCCGAGGCTGTGTAATTGTGAGTGGGCAGGTGGGGCAAGAATCTCGCTCTGCTTCTGGCTCTAAGTCTACCTTCTCTCCCACCATGTTATGGGGCTGCAGTGGAAAACACTCTACTTGTGAATCTGGAGTTTATACTGTCTTAGGTGACAATTGCTATTCTGTTTTTAAACACGGCACACGCGTGAGTACACATACACGCGCTATAATGAGAGACGACAGCAGAAAGGCAGAGACACACATCAGTCCTCTTTGCTGAGACAGGTAAGCCTGCCTTTAAGATGTTTTGATGTTTAGGGGCGCCTGGGTGGCGCAGTCGGTTAAGCGTCCGACTTCAGCCAGGTCACGATCTCGCGGTCCGTGAGTTCGAGCCCCGCGTCGGGCTCTGGGCTGATGGCTCAGAGCCTGGAGCCTGTTTCCGATTCTGTGTCTCCCTCTCTCTCTGCCCCTCCCCCGTTCATGCTCTGTCTCTCTCTGTCCCAAAAATAAATAAACGTTGAAAAAAAAAAAATTTAAAAAAACAAAAAAAAGATGTTTTGATGTTTAATTCAGTGCCTACGTCATTACTATTCTAATATCTTAAATGGAACTAATTCTTCTTGCCTTTTTTTTTTTTTAAGCTTGTATGCCCTCAAAACCTTTTAGAAACAGATTTTTCTTTGACTTGTTTTTCAGAGTAATATAAGTCATGGTAAAAAGGGTTAGAACTTTTGGGAAAAGTTTCACAATTTCTGGGTTGGCCAGGGAGGGACCGGGCCCTCTGTCCCCGTGACTTATCCCCTACCATCACAGGGCCACCACTATTCCAGCCCCGTGGGGACTCAGGAGCGAGGGAGAGGTCCCTGACAGGCGACTGGAGAATAAAGAGAAGTTTCTGCTCATGTGGCAATGCGTTATGAGGCACACGGCTCCAGGGGTGAGAGGGCAGTGTGCGAGGGTGCTCAAGGAGGCTCTGAGGCGACAGTGAATTTAATGAGCCAGCACGGTTTTGGCATCTCTCTAAATCGCCTCCTGGAAACTAGACAGAGCGACTGGAGTAGGAGAGTCGGGTGAAATCTTCAGTAAAACCTGATTTTTAAAATTCTCCACGAACCACCAAATACACATGGGTAGGACCGCCAGGGTGGAGGGACGGGAAAAGGGACAAATGATTGGCTCAAGGGCCCCAAAGCCTCCAAGCCACCAGGAAATACCCTCCTCCAAACACAGGGGGCCCCACGGGAGCGGGGGTCCCGCAGCGAGTCTGGGAACAGCTGACACGGTGAGTGCATGTGTCCTCTCGGGGTCTGCGTCTAGGTGGCGATGCACACCCGGGACGGGGCTCACTGAGGGCTGCAGGAGGGTCGGCCAGGGCTGCCTGGGCCGAGAGCCATCCGGCAACACTCCACTCAGACAGGCAGAACCCCCTCCTGAGGGCGTGTGCTGGGAGCAGCGATCAGAGGGAACAGAGTAGGGAGCCCTGAACGGTAGAGGGGGGCGCTGTCCAGAGGAGGTGCAGGGGAGCAAACACAGCCCCTAAAGGCTAGGCATCTAGCACCCTTCATGCCCAGGAGCCTTGGAGCTCTGAGAAGCAGACCAGTGCCTGGGTCTTCTGTGAGCTGGGAAGGCCACCTGGCTACCAGGCTCCGTCCACGGACCTGCCCTCCACAGAATGGGCTAGCCCATGCGACACATGGGGACACACCAGAGATGACCTTGCCCTGCTCAACAGAGTAAGAGAAGAGAAGGTGAAAGTGAACGAACAGGCCACACCGTGAAAAAGTGACTGCGAGCAGATCGAAACTGTAACCAATTATTTCAAACTGAGCTAAAAGAAATTGAGAAAACTAACTGGTTTGAAAAACAGCACAAGTCAGAAATAGTTCTCAGAAGTGAGATGGCCAGACAACGGGAGGATATGAAATGAGAACTGAGAAAACCCAGCAAAATGAGAGAAAAGGCTTTGGAAGTAAAGACCACATTAAAAGAAACACGAGGGCAGACACCCCAGAAAGCACAGAAGAGAAATGGAGGGGGAGACAAGGAAGGGTACAAAATTCGGATGCGTCGTGTGGAGTCTGTTTGGATCCTGACAAAAAACACGCCAACTGTAAAAGGACATTTTCGACATGAGCGGGGAGCCGTGAATACAGACTGAGTAGACGATACGAGGGAATTACTGTTAATTTTGTAAGGTGTGATAATGACATTGCGACTGGAAAAGTGAATGCCCTTATGTCGGAGCAACAAGTAATGGGGAGTAAAATGACAGGATGTCAGAGATTTGCTCTAAAATATTACAGAAGTTGGGGTGCTCGGCTGGCTCAGCCAACGGAGCGTGTCACTCTTGATCTCAGGGTTTTGAGTTCGAGCCCCACGTCGGGTGTAGAGATTACTTAAAAAAATACTACAGCAGTAACAAGAACAATTGAAAAAAGCAAAACAAAACACACACACAAAGAAAAAAGGATACAGAAAACGTGTCCAAATGACAATGATTTAGAATGCAGGGGACTGTCCCACGGGAGTTCATCCCGCCATTCTCTTTCGCGCGTGTTTGAAACCCGAATGAAGGGGGGTGGCTACACGGGGATCAGGGGAGCACCGCAGGCAGAAGGGACAGACGGTGCCGAGGCACGAGGGGGGAAACAAGCACGGAGACTCCCGGGAACAGGGGCGAGCCTACGGTTAGAACGGGGGGGCTGGGGGAAGGGGGTGGCGGTGCAGCTGCGGTACCGGGCAGGGGCCAGATCAGATCGTGTAGGCCTTCGTGGACCACTAGAAGGAGTTTGGAACTTTTTCTGAGTGTGACGGGAAGCCGCTGGAGGGTTTCATCGTCGGGGATACAACTAAATCAACATCACGAACCTGTTCTGCCTGCTGTGTGCCGGGGCAAGAAGGGAAGCAGGCGACGAGTGTGAGATGATGCCACGTGAGTGACGATGGCGAGAAGGGTAGGGTTGGAGACAGTGCTGATGGACTAGATTGGCAGGGAGGGAGGAGAGGGGAGGAAAAGAGGTGCTGACTCTTGGATCTCTTGGACGTTGGGCTTGTCGTAATTATCTGTCTGATCGTCACTTTCCCCCCAGAAACGAGAAAACTTTGCATTCTCTATGGTTACCTCGAAAAGGTGCCCTATGCAAAGGAGCCTGTATCTCTAAAAGGAAATTTCAGAAGCACGGTCAAGATTTAAATCACCATGGGAAGTCTGATTTACATATCCGCTGGCTGAGGCCACTCCCTACACACAGATAATGAAGCCATAAACCCATAAACGTTGCAGGTAACTCACAGAAGAGATTTTACTGCAAAACCAACCAAACTCTCTCACCGAAAAAAGCCCCTCCGTGTTGGCAATTGCTGTCTCCCTCCCAACCCTCTTAGCTCTAGTACAGATTTCTTCTAATTGGATTTGTTCCGTCACGAACCTAAAGGTTTCAAGTATGAGAGGTCTGAAGCAATGAATATTTATTTCAGATCCTTTTGGAGGAATGAATACTAAAATGATCTGTCCCTACTCCCTACATGGGAAGTGAGGGTGAATTTCATATTCCAACCTCCAACTGGAGCAGGTCCTCGATACAAAATAATGTCTTTAGATTTATCGGGGAATGACAGCTTTGGCTGTCATTTTGCTGCTATTCCTATATCAAATGCTGATGTTCAGAGAAGTTGCACTGTAAACAGAGAAAGAGAGTCAAGGAGATACCTCTGTAGTTGAGGGACAAAGCACAGAAATAGCTCCGAGGCAGCAGAGAACAAATGTCACCTCCAGTAGTAAATTCCTCAAAAGCCAGATCTTCCTCCTGAGAGCACTGAAGTCCAAGGCGAGACGCCCACATAACCTCTGTGGTGAGCACAGCACTGGGCCTTGCAGACAAGGGGGCTTGGTAAATACCGGCTCAACGAATGAATGAGTGAATGTTATCTTCGACTCCAACTGTCCTTCTCCCCTGAACTCTCCAGTCCCCGGGGATGCACGAAGAGAGCCTCAAGTAGGGGCGGTGCTCCCGTGTGAACGAGGTCCCGGAGACCGGGGGTGACATCCACAAGTAGAGCCACTATGCCACCAGAGCTACCGTCTGGACGCTGAGCCGCCTACAGTCTGCTCCATCAGTCCTGTCCAGAAAACCAGGGATGAATCAGGCACCAACCTCTCAAGGGTTCTGGAGAAGCAGGAGATAACTAAGTCTCGGGAAGCCTTTAAAGAAGAAGGTGGGGGAAACGGGTCACCTCTCCGCCCCTGAGGGAGGAAAGGGGCACTGCAGGCACGCAGGTTAAGGCTTAAGAGGGTGAGCTGGACACCGTGCTTCCTTATCAAACAGCAAGTGGGTCACAGCGTCTGCATTTCCCCAGACGTCTATCGGGAAAAGAGCACCCGAGAGGCTCAGTCGGTTAAGCGTCCAATCGGTCAAGCGTCCGACTTCGGCTCAGGTCACGATCTCACGGTTCGTGAGTTCGAGCCCCGCGTCGGGCTCGCTTGTCAGTCTGTCAGCACAGAGCCTGCTTTGGATCCTCTGTCCCCCTCTATCTGCCCCTCCTCTATTTGCGCCCTCCCAAAGATAAATAAGTATTGGGGGGGGGGGGGAAGAAACGAAAAAGAAAAAGCAAACAGCTGCACTATTCCAAATAAAAAGCGGGAACATTGAGAATACCTACTTCCTTTGTTTAAAGCATTTACAACTTACAGAATTAAGCCTAAAATATGTACTCAGGGAGGAAGACAGGAAGTGTTCAAACACCATCATTAATCTAGCATCTCCCTTTTAAGGAATTTTTTAAAAATTTTTGAGAGAGAGAGAGAGAGAGAGAGAGATAGAGTGCAAGTGGGGGAGGGGCAGAGAGAGAGGGAGACACAGAATCCGAAACAGGCTCCAGGCTCTGAGCCGTCAGCACACAGCCCGACGTGGGGCTCGAACCCACGAACCGAGAGACCATGACCTGGGCCGAAGTCAACGCTTAACCAACTGAGCCCCTCAGAGCCCCTCCCTTTTAAGGAATTTCAAGGGCATCACGCCATAATATAATCAATCACCAAACATTTAGAAATAAACTTCACGGCTTAAAAAAAAGATAATTTTTCCAAAACCGATTATGTTCTTTGCCACCGAAATGTAAAGAAAGTAACTACCACTGCAGAATTCGTAAACAATTTAATATAGCAATAAAACATCAAACACTCAAACGCTCAGAGCAAGATGATCACAGACATTAATCACAAACCATCTTCCTGTCAACAAATTTCTATCTGGAAAAATTCTGAATTCGATCAGGATACTTGCTTCAGTAGTCCTCTATCCTTCCCTCTTTCCTCCTTCTGAATCAAACCCCGTCTAGGACAGATTATCACCCCCGGAAGGTGGCCCAGTCCCCACCTGGGGGGTAAAACCCGAGCAGTGCGACTCTAACCACGCGAGGGTAATTCCGGGTCGCTTGGCAATGACCAGGATGCAATGACCAGGATGTGGGGGCATCAGCTGCAGGGGAAGGTTTCTTTTCCTTTCTCATAACGTGGGGCGCCAGAGAGGCAGAAACACCCACATCTTGGCTTTACCATGTCATGACCGGATGGGTGCAGCCGGCTTGTAACTGCTGAGGGAGGAGTGAGCCTGACAGGGTCAACCTGTTGAGGACGGCAGTCTGGAAAGATGATACCCGTGAGCTGCTGGATTACTGTATTTCACTGGAGTCCAAGATACATTTTCCCCCACATCTAATCATCTTTGAAATCAAATCAAATGTGCTTTGTCATCACTAGTACGTCACAGTTTAACGTACAGATTGTTCTTTCTTAGTGGGATGAAAAATAAGGATACATCTTACGGTTAGAGACGTCTTAGATTAAATACGGTGCAACCTTAGATTAAATACGGGGTTCAGGGCTACCCTACCTTGGAACCTACCGTACAACAAACTGTCTTGTTATAAATAAATCGCCCTACTGTTCAAATTACACTGGGGTTTCTGATACCTGTGAAGGAAGGGAACTGACAGGCAGGTTAGGAAATAACCTGCAATTCCAGGTCAGACCGAGCCCACATCCTGATTTCGATTCCTTACCACAGGTACTACTGCTAGGCTGAGATGTTAATGACCGTGGACATTCAAGATGTGTGACCGTATTACCGAGGAAGAAGGGGGGCTGGGGGGGGGTTCATAGTGCAGAGGGCCCTTGGAGACCGCCCAGCTTCATTCTCTCAATAAATGAGAAGACTGAGGCCCAGAGAGAAGTGACCTGCCCCAAAATGCAGAGCTGGGAACAGAACCGGGGAGTTCCGGGCTATCCAGCGCCTCCCCGCCCCGGGGCTCCGCTGCCCAGCTGCCCAGAAGTGCAGCACAGGACAGAAGGCTGGGTCAGCAGAGGGTGTCACTCAAGCGACACCCTACTGTCCATTCTCCTCCGAATGCAGCTCCAGGCGGTTATCTCTGCCCTGGGAGCTCTCCCACCGTCTCCGCTGTGTCCCAGGGGGCAAACTCCACATCTCCTGTCATCAGCTGCCACACTCCTGACCGCTTCCTCGGGGCCGGTCTTCTAGATCTCTCCTCCATTTCTCATCAAGTCAGGAGGGCAGCCACATTTTTTTAAGACCGGCAAAGCCAAGAAGTGCCAGGGAGAACTGTGCGATTCAGGTGTGAAAAGCCTGGGTGGGAGTGGGTGGTCGACGGAGCCCAAGTGGCGACGTCTGTGTGCTCGGTTCCAAGTTTAACTCTCGTATCCTTTCACGCTGACCTTTAAGCCAATGTAAAAACACCAGAAAAAGAACCTTGATTACTTTGCAGTCACTTGTAAAACTTGTTTTGGTTACTGTTATTTATTTTTTATCCTTTAAATATGTGATTTGGAGAAGGTCTGCTGAATACTTAAGCAAGTTTTTATAATATCCTGGAGCCAATATTTTTTAAAAGGAATCGATCTCCAATTTTATCACCAAATAAATGGCAGCTTAGCATTACCCCTCTATTATGGGAAGTTCACCTAATTTTTAATATTGCGAGCAGTCATCCCTCGGTGTTACAAAGAGTATGTAGGAATGTGATCGGTGGCCCATCTAGACCACGTCACTCTTCCTATAATCTTGTCGGCCAGCCCCACTGCTCAACACCTCCAACAGACAGGGGCAGAAGCACAGACTGCTTCTGCTACATGCTAGAACACCAAGGAAAGAATTGACAGAGGGGAGAGGCGTCTAAAACCAGTGGCTATAGAGAAGCACCGTTTGATAAGAGTCTTGAGTTCTGATCTAGTTTCTGCCTCTAAATAAACAAGCTTCATAAAATTTAGGCACATGTCATCTCTCTGGGTTTCAGTTCTCTAGCTAAAAAAAAAAGAAAGTGCTGTGGCCTAGACACATTCATCGTGTTACCCACCATTTACCACATGCTGTCCTGTCGTACGTGTGGAGAAGCAAACGTGAACAAGATACGATCCCTGCCCTCAGAGGGTTCAGGGCCCAGAGAGGCAAAGAGAAACACAACACTTCACATCCAACCAGATAAGGAAGACGCAAAGAGAGAAAGACAAGGGATTAGGAGGGTACAGATTAGGAGGATTAGCTGGGACCGACTGACTGCAAGGAATGAGACTCCGACAAAACCAAATTGAGGATTAAGCACAGTCCACGGGCAGGATGCCCAAATGTCTCTCTCAGACCCAAATAGCAGGAAAGCTGCCAGCAGCTTAAGGGACAAAGCCTAGGAACTGAGGGGTGCGGGGGGATCTAGGCAGCATCCATCTGTCTCTCTTATCTGGTCCTCTGCGACCTGGTGGCCGAGAACCGTTGCACTCGGCAGGTCTGTGAGGGAAGGCTGTGGGGTGTCGGGCAGAGACGTCCTCTAAGAAGGCAGAGGTGAGGGCAGAGGAAATAACCAGTAGAGGCAACGATTATCCGATCGAGAGACAGAAGTTCTACAAGAACCAGAATGGTATCACAGACAAGGGCGAAAAGAGACGTAAGGACTCCAACTTCTCACAGTTAGAAGGAGAGTAACTGGGACGGACTAAAGTCAGGCAAGCGCGGGGTCACTTGGCCAAAGTGGAGCCCAGGGAGGACCCAGCCTCTTGTCTCTCATTCTGTCCCGGAATCTAACCACACTCAAGCTCTAAAATGCTTTCATGCTAGAGATTCAATTATCCTCTCCATTATCCTGATCAGTTGATGATAAGTTATGCTCTTAAAACCAAAGGCCAAGAAGAAAAGAGGAAAATGAGAAGAGACGCTGGGCAGTGGGTGCATTAGATTAAGGTGTTCCTGAGGTGAGTGACAGGATTATTCTCGGGTTCCCGAGTACCAGTCCTGCAACCGACGCGAACAAATGCTGTCACCAATCCGATCGTCCGATCGTCCGGTACTGTTGGCCTTGCCAAGGAGTCCAAACCAATCCCTCGGGGGAAAAACAAGGCAATCTAGGAATGAAATATCTTCAAAGTCCCTTTTCTTCTTTGACACACTAAACTTTTCACCAATTTGCTTCATCACTTGCTTTTAAAAAAATCTGTAAACATAAACTATTTACAGTGATTACAGAAATAGCTGCCCCAAGACGCGCAACTAAATAACAAATGAGCACAGCAATGAACTAAGCAGGTTCGGTGCCTAATCTACAGCCCTATTATCTCATCAGGAAAGACGGAAAACCCAATCATTATGCTTTCAGAGCACTGCAATTACGAAAGAGGCCTTCCCCGTCCCTGCTCTCCCAATCCCTAATCACAACACGGTTATTCCCAGCTTCAGCTTGCAGGAGCCCCGTTCGAACAGGAAAGGCACTAAATGGGACTCTAACAGCAGCTGTACCACTTTGGCGTCAGCGACAAGGCGGAATCTGAGCGGAATTTTTGACGGCCTCGCCAGGCCAGCCGGTCAGGAGGGCTGGCCCCGAGGCCGCTCGCTATTCCGGTCATGGTTTCCGGGACCGTATTCAAACGCCCCACATCCTCTGGCTGGGGTGTCCGCTCCGGGACTACGACAGAGTAGTCGAGTGGCAACCGAAGAAGACTAATGAGGAAGCGGTAGCTCTAGAACGAGGCCGTCGGGTCAAAGCCTGCCTGCTGGAAACAGTGCTACGCTGAGCAGTGGAAAATCTGGCTTCTAGTGGCCATTTCGTTACTCTTGCTGTAGCCTCAGGCAATCTTTCCGGGCCTCATTTTCCTCATCTGTAAAAGTAAGTTGGTCTAGATGACTGATAAGGAGTGTTCCAATTCCTTGAAAACCAGGGTTAGGGCAACCAGACTTACCCAACCCAGCCCCCGACCCCACAGGATCTCTGAGTGGTGTGGACCAGTATGCCCTGCTGGCCCCTGAAGAAGGCCTCCCTCCCCTTGAGAGCTGCGTCCTGCTCTCTCTTGGGAAGGTTCTGGAACCTCCTGCACCCATCAGCTCTCCAACAGCCTGGAGATGCTCTAGATCCATGGAAAAGACCATCTACGCCATCTCGAAAATGAATGCTCCTAACCAAAAAATAAAAGAACTTACTTTGAAAATAATTAGAAAGTGGGGCACCTGGGTGGTTCAGTCGGTTGGGCGTCCGACTTTGGCTCAGGTCATGATCTCGTGATCCGTGGGTTCGAGCCCCGTGTCAGGCTCTGTGTTGACAGCCTGGAGGCTGCTTCGGTTATCTGTGTCTCCCTCCCTCTCTGCCCCTCCCTTACTCGTGCTCTGTCTCCCTCTCTCTCTCAAAAATAAAAATTAAAAAAAAAAAAAGAAAGAAATTAGAAATAATTATAATAATAATAGAAATTATTATTGAAGGGTGCTAGAGAACCAATCGGTTTTGAAAAGCTTCTTCCCTTTATTTAAACGGGGGAAAAAATCAAGCATTTATTCTGCCTGTCCTACTGGATAACCAAATAGTTGATAAGGGGGAAATTTCTCTTTACAGAGGCAGTAGATGAACAAAGAATGACAACATCACTACATCACTGCTCCGTACCCCGACGAATCCAGATGCTGAGCGTCAACATCTAATATCATCTAATATCATCTCATATCATCAAGAAGAGGGGTGCCCTGTGCCTCCTGATAGAAGACATTACCACCGATGAAGCACTCTTGCCAAAACAAACAAGTGAAGCAAACATGACTGTGACCAACCTTCAGGGTCCAACATTCCAGCTACCAGTTTCCAGGACCTAAGGAGGACAGAGAAACACGCTCAACAAAACCACGGGGATGCCATCGGCAAAATCCAGGCTTTGGAAACCTCTGAAGGACAAATGACACGACCTGGTTTCTTCAAAGCAGCAACAAAACCGTGTGTGCGTGTGTGTGTGTGTGTGTGTGTGTGTGTGTGTGTGTATGAGAGAGAGACAGAGACAGAGACAGAGAGGGAGGGAAGGAAAGTGGGAGAGAAGAATGTCGGGGGAGAACTGCAGAATACAGAGACACAAAAGGCACATCAACCAATCACAAGACGTGGACTTTTTAGGATCCAATTAAAACAAACTGCTCAAAACACAAAAATAAACAAGAACCTGTGCCCCCTGTGAGACGAGCAGGACAGTAAGAACTGGCGGGACACCCGATGTTACGGAGCCGCTGTTAGTTTCATTTTAAGTGAGACACCAGCGTCAGGGTCGTGTCTTTCAAAAGTCTTTATACTTCGTGTATCTCTCTATCCTGAGATACACCCTGAAACACTTATGGATAAAACGATGGGTCTTCGATGTGCTTCAAAATAAGGTTAAGGGGCTGGTGGCCGCCAGGGTATACGGCGAGTTCATCACAATATTCTGTCTGCTTCTGCTTCTGTGTGTATTTAAGGTTCTCCATTAGAAACTTAAAAAAAATACATTTAAAAGCATTGTTGGGGAAGAACAGGCAAGGCACAGAGGACCTTAGGGCAGGAAAACTATTCTGAATGATGCTACAGTGGTGGGTACGTGTCATTACGCGTTTGTCAAAACGCAGAGAACGCACCCCCCCCCAAGAGGGCACTGGTTGCAAACTACAGACTCTGGGGGATAACCAACCATGTGCCGGGGCAGGTCCTTCCGCTGTAGCAAAGGCACAGTCTGCTGGGGGAGGCCGTGCGTGTGTGGAGACAAGGGGGTATGTGGGAACTCTCTGCACCTTTCCCTCCATTCTGTTGTGAACCCCAAAATTATTTATTACGTAAAAATATTTATTACGTAAAAAAATTATTTAGCATGTAATTTATTACATACAAAAGAAATAAGAAGAGAAGACTGCCCCATGCATGGTTGTACTTCACCACGGCATTCAACATGGTGCCATATTGCACTGGGGTTCAACCCGGCTAAGACACAGGGCTGCTTTTCAAAGCAACCACAGACCCGGCGCCCCACCTCAAGGGGGGTCTTTCACTCGGTTTAAATTTGGTAAAGAACTTCCAGCAAAGAAAATGTCGTTGCTGTTTTTAATATCGCTAGACCATCTCCACCCCTTCTCCCACAACTCCCGCCCTTTGTTTATAAGACAAAACCCTACAAAGAAGCCGAAGACGGTCCCTTGGTACACAAGCGTGAGTTACTATTCTCAATGCCAGACACACTGGCTGATGGTGCCACGGCTGTCTGGCACCAATCTGGTGCACAAGTGTGAACAGGGAGGTGGCGTACCTGAGACAACGGCTGTCGCTGCCACTCTGCATCACCTGCCTTTTTCTGTCTCCCTCCAACCTGGGCCTGGGGCCGAGGGAGCCCCCTGGGTGTAGCCTGGCTCTCTGGAGGCAGAGGGCGGGAGGCCGCAGACAACCAATGTAGGTGGCACACGGGACCCGCCACCTTCCATTCTGCCTCATCATCTTAAAGAACAACATCAGGCCAGCCGATTAATCACAACAGATAAGATCCTGACTATCTTTGCAATCTCCTGTTGGGCCCAGATGAGGAAATTTAACCTGTGTGTTTTTATCTTTCTTTCTGTATTAGAAACATACGACATATATGAGCAAAGATTTAGTTTTTCCAGCCAAGTGACGTTACTTACTTGCTACTGTATTTTTTTTTTTTTAATCCCTGGAGCTCTCAACTGAACTTAACTCCCCGTTTTGGAGATGGAGAGGTCATGTGACACCCCCACGGACATCTACCTGCTCAGTGGCAGAGCCACCCACCCTGGAACATTCCTCACCTTGGAACAGAGCTCTTTCCAGCAGACAAGGCTACCTCCTTACAGAGTAGCCCTTGCACCAGTAGGAGAGATGGATGGACGGATAGGTATTTAATAAAATCCACCCACCCACAGGACTCTAGAGAATCTTTTTGTCTTTTTCCTCAAAACCTTAAGCTATTTGATCTGCCCAAACTGACATTTCCACTTTTCATTTAAAACATAATAAAAGTACATGAATCTCCAATTTCAAATCTCAGCTCAAACTGTAACTGCTTCTTTAAATGGTTATTGGTCTGAAAACTGACCAAAGTACAAATATATACCAGAAAATCGCTGTTTCCTGGGGGGGGGGGGGGGATATACACACACATACGGACACATATATATATATATATATATATATAAGCTCACAATGTGAAAATGGCCTTTAAGAGGGGAGGTGGGTGGAGGAGAAAGCAGCGGCTCTCAGCACTAAACTGGTTTACAAAGGAACCAGCTGCCCAGTTCATTAAATATCAAATGCTGGACGAGGCAAACATTTCCTCTCACTCACGGCACACCTGGTTTGGACCCCAAAACACGGACTACTGCGATCAGCAGAAGGCTGCACCGATTAAGAGATTCCAGTGTTCGGGAGATCCGAAAACAGACTGGCAGGCACCAGCTCACGTCCACAGGAAGCAACTTCATGTGTCTGCACTTTGTCTTTCCCATAAAACAAATGGGACCTTAGGGCAAGCAGGTAAGGGGTACAGAATAATACATCACCTTCCGCTTATCAGGAAGAACTGACAGTAGACAGGCTTCCCAATTATTTCTTAAAAATCAGCTCACAATATTCAATCACTGTGTGCATGCTGCTTGTCGTGGAGACCATCTCTTTAAAATGGGTTTTGACTGTTTGGCGGAAGAGCTGTATAGAAACATTAGCCTGCCTAGTCCCATTTAAGAAAAAAAAAAAGGCACCAGAGATGTGGAGCTTTTTAACTACTTCACTGCTACAGCCTTTTTAGTTCAATGAATTCTGACACCTCTCAAAGTAGACGGCAGTCAGCGAAGACACAACGCAACTCCTTGTTAGTGGAAGAAACGGTTCAATGGAGCAGATTGGGAACTAAAACCCTAGAGGAAGCGTTTCAGTCACCCAAAATTTTTGACAGAATTTTTACAATTTCAAAGCAAGGATTAAACCTCGGGTTTTCACCAGAAATAAACACAGCTTTCTTTATCATGGGCTAAAGCTGGGTGAGGGTATCATTTCTTGAAGCAGCAGGACTCTCCGGTGCAAGAGAGAACACCAGTGAAATTGCTACCAAAAATACAAACGCAATTTCAGAGATGCTGGCTGGGACTCACATTTTGCAACTATACGGAACTTAATTTCACACCTTGTATAAACATTTGCTCGTTCACAGCAATTGTTGCAAGCTTTAAGGAAACCACTGTTTGTTTTGGATGAATTACGACAAATCACACGCTTCTGAGTTTTGCACAGGGCAATGTCTAAAGGCGTTTCCCCTCAAAACTGGCGTAAGACATGCGTAAAGCTCCACGGAGCCTGGGCTCTCGTGCTGAAATGCAACTGAAACGTCGTCACTGATAATGAAGAAGTCCAACACGTGTGAAAAGGCACACAGGATCCAAAATCCCTTTCTCCCTCCGTTTGTTTACTTTAAAACATGGCCATTCGTGAGAAACAGTCCTCACTGACGCAAGCCGCAGAGTTCTTCCTTCCTCAAGCATTCCAAGGAGAAGGAATTACTATTCCAAAAGGAATCACTAGACCGGGGGGGGGGGGGGGGGGGGGGGCTCACAGAATTTACAGCCATCTGGGTGCCTGAAGCCCGGTCTGCACTCACAAGAGCAGGAAGGCAATTTCTCACACCGACACCACCACAGGGCGATGCTGCAAAGTGAGGAAGGGGACTCTGGTCAGCTGTGCGGGCCCAGAATCCGCTTCCCACCGCCCAAAGGCGGCAAGGGGGGATCCGGGGGAGGGGCGTAGTGCCGGGCAAGGAACTGCCACCCCTTCTCACAAACACCGTCCTCGGATTTCCAACGAAACTCGACCACTGACTTCTTTCCTTCCCACTTCATTCTGGAGCAACAGGGAAGGTGAGGAACGGGATTCCAATCAGGAGGAAAGGGAGCTGGGGAAAGGAGCTTTCCACATGGACACCCCCCCCCCCCCCGACAGGTATACGTGTGCATCCGCAGCAGGAGCCCCCATTCGTTACGCGCTCGCTATGCTCTTGAGTGTGCAGCCACCGCCCCACCGATGGCCCCCAGTGGAACACTTTCTGGTATTTATGCCCTTGTGCAGTCCCCTCCCCTCGAGTCTGGGGTGATCCTGTGACTTGCTTTAGCCAATCAAACGTGGCTGTCCCTTCACGGAACTCACCCTGAGTCTCCTCTAGATGCCTCATGAACGGCACGCTTACAAGAAGGGAAACGTTAAGACATGTATGCGAAACTTAAAGGGGACCCGTCACGTTGCCAAGCAGACTTTCCCATTTCCTAGTCATTTCTGCAAGCTTTCCCCCTCACTCGATAGGCACTGCTAATTGCCTGGGAAGATTCTCCTTTATTTCGGCAGCAGTTCTTATCTCAAAGGCCGCCTGGAATACTTCACGAAATTGGCTTTGATTTTTGCGTGAGACAAATACGTGCAAGTTTACCTACTACGTTAAACCTGGACTTGCCTTCCAGTCATGAACAATGAATATTTTTAGCATGTGAGAATGTGCATCTCAGACAGACATGTAAATATTTAGCACCACCCTTTTGAGACTGGTAAGTGTTCATTTTTAAGCATGCGGAGGTATGCGAGTGTTTTCATTAACAGCCTAATTACATAATATATTTTCATTCCGTAAAATATTGCGCTTCTATATTTGAAACAATTGAATTCATTTGTGCTAATAAATGTTCTAAATCAACAATTCAATCATTGAAGCGAGCACACGCCGTACCCCTCCAAACAATTTACAAAACAGCAACTAACGTTTCTATTACGGCAAGGCAAAACTGCCCATAACCAGTGGCTTGGCTCAAGGTCACATATCGGTTTAAATTCCTCCTGTCGCCCCACTGGGCTCATCTATACCTGATCGGGGCCAGTTGTTGACCTCTAGCGTCAAGAACAAGTCCAGGCTGCCTCGCTTGGTGTTCAAGGCCCCAGCCCGCCTTTACAGCCTTCGAGTAACGCTCCCCATCCTTCCGTGTCTGGGACACATTTCCCCCAGACACCTCAAGGCTAACCCCCACCCCATCACATTCGGCCCGATCTCTAGGTAAGTCCCATGCTCGCCATTCTCTTTAAAACAGGAACCCACCTCCCCGAGCTCTTCCTATCCTGCTACACTCCCTGCCTGCAGTGCTCATCGCCTCTAACATTCTCTGTCTTTATATCACCTGTCTTCCATACACTCTCTGCTAGAATGTAAGCACCGGGAGGGCAGGGGGCTGAAGTATTCCGAGCACCTACAACAGTGGGTATGTGTTAAGAATGCTTCACCTGCGAGGCACCGTCCTAGACAAAAAGCTATAGCAGTGAACAGGACAAAACAGGGTCTCTCCTTTCTGCACGGAGATTTTGGCCAAATAATTAAAAAAAAAAAAAAAAAAAGGTACTACACTAATGAAAAGAGTGCAGGGTGCTACAAAGATAATAAAAGGGGGTATGACAGAGCGTGACGAGGGAGCTAGTGCAGACTGGGTGGTCAGGGAAGGCCTCTCTGAGGAGGTGATGTTTCAGCTACAAACTAGAAAAAGGAGAGAGCCGACTCCTGCACATGCTGGTTTGACCTTCTGTCTCCCCGACCTGGTGAGGGTTCCTGAGAAGAGTCACGATCCCTGCCCACTGCTCTCACTCCACCTCCAGGCGCCTCCTGCCCTTCCCAGGATTGGTCATTTACACCACATGCCCCCAACTCAACTTCTCCAGTATTTATCTCAAAGGCAGTTTTTTCGTGGTTAGCCACAGGGTCTGTCTTTGTCCGATATCGTTTGAATGAAATGCATAGTAGGGTTTTGTTTTGGGTGACAATCTGCACCTTTTTACTTTAATAGGTATGTATTCCACTGGTGTTCATTGATAATACAATATATAGTCTGAATCTGGTCATCTTATTTTAGGTTTTCGGCTATTACTGCGTCGTTTCTAGCTCTTGCTATATGGATGGTCTTTCTTGTTGCCTTGGGGGTGGGAGGGGGCCGGTTGGGCTGCATTTTTTTAAAGTCCTTCTTTCTAGGGGTTTTCTTTCTTTTTTTTTTTAATTTTTAAAAAAGTATGTATTTACTTTTAGAGAGAGAGAGAGAGAGAGAGAGAGAGAGAGAGAGAGAGAATATCTGAAGCAGGCTCCAGACTCTGGGTCCACGAGATGTGAGATCGTGACCTGAGCCGAAGTCGGATGCTTAACTGACTGAGCCACCCAGGTGCCCCGGGGTTTTCTTTCTAATTGTACATCGTGCACCTAAACCTCTATTTCTCAACGTTTAGACAGATCTCTGGCTCCCAAATAAGATAAGAAAAGCTGCTTAGCCAAACTCAGTGCTATTTGTTCTGTGAATATTTTTACACTCCCATGGTTTTTAACACATACCTTCGGCTATATTATCATCTCTGGTGATCATCTGGCCTGGACTATAAATTTAAAATGACCGATGGCTCTGCCATAATTCACCAGAATGGATCCCTTGACTCACTGGATTTTGTCACTGAGTGGGTTTTTAAAGAAAGGCTCGGGGGTCTTTCCTTGAATTTATGCTCCTCCCCCCACCCCCTTTCATTAAGAACTCTGCCTTTCCGTGTAACAACACTTGGCTGAATAGAGAAGTCCTGGGTCAAACCTTCCACCCAAATTCCGTGGGGCTGCTCCTGGCACCGAATGAGTGCTGTGGGAAAACGGAGGGAGTGACCCCCGTAACCTTCTGAGAGAATTTCCCTGGCCACCAGTTTTCAGAGAAGTTACTCTGATCAGTGCATCTTTTGCTGGTTTTAACTTTTTTTTTCTTTTTTTTTTTCAATGAGATGTGTGAGCAGTAACCTGGCACAGAGACCAAAATTTCAGGAAGTCTTGGGAACAGGGAGATAAGAATGCGCAGGAAGTGGTAAGAATGAGCCACAGTCAGTTGGAAGGTCTGACATGATGTGATGTGTCCTGAAACCAGTGCAGCACAGCAATTTACTCGGCGGGAAGGGGAAAGGCGGGAAGGGGCAGGCAGGAAGGGGGGCCCAGGTGGGAAGGGGATGCCAGGCGGGAAGGGGCCAGGAGGGAAGGGGCAGGCAGAAAGGGGGACCCAGGTGGGAAGGGGATGCCAGGTGGGAAGGGGGGGACCAGGCGGGAAGGGGAAAGGCGGGAAGGGGCAGGCAGGAAGGGGGGCCCAGGTGGGAAGGGGATGCCAGGCGGGAAGCGGCCAGGAGGGAAGGGGCAGGCAGGAAGGGGGACCCAGGTGGGAAGGGGATGCCAGGTGGGAAGGGGCCAGGAGGGAAGGGGCAGGCAGGAAGGGGGACCCAGGTGGGAAGGGGATGCCAGGCGGGAAGGGGCCAGGAGGGAAGGGGCAGGCAGGAAGGGGGACCCAGGTGGGAAGGGGATGCCAGGCGGGAAGGGGGGGACCAGGCGGGAAGGGGAAAGGCGGGAAGGGGCAGGCAGGAAGGGGGGCCCAGGTGGGAAGGGGATGCCAGGCGGGAAGGGGGGGACCAGGCAGGAAGGGACCAGGCGGGAAGGGGGGCCAGGCAGGAAGAGGAGGCGAGGCGGGAGCTTGAGCTCTTTCCACAGCCGTGTTAAACTCAAAGAAACTTCATGCTTAAACAGGTTCTGTCTTAAAGAAATCACTACCTCCCCCAAATATCACACCTGACAATGCATGAGATCAAAATGTTTTCCTGATGATATTAAATCAGTCTTTTAGGTATTTCAAAGGCATTCTTATTTTCTTGCAAATTTACTCAATTTTCGATCTCCTCTTGCTTTCTGTTTACATTATCTCAACTGTCAGGAGGACAATATTTTGACACAATAGCAAGCAATTAAAATGCTATGGGCAGTCCTGAAGAATTGCCAGTGAAATTGGTCCTCTCGCTACCAGAACAAGTTCCAGAAACCTCATTAATCTAGATTCTACTGAGGCAGTGGGGGAAGGCAGGCTACTAGGAGTCAGGACTGGGGGGTGGGGGAATTAACTCGGGCTCCTGTCCCGCCCACCTCGCCCTCAGAGTTCCCAGTGATACAATGAGAGGACCCGCCGAGGTCCTGGGTGGCAAAAGGCTGTTGTAAAAGGTCAGTGTGTGTCTATGAAGACACAGACTGAATTAGTTGACTTTTAGGTTTACAATTTTAAAAACATATGAGCTAGGAAAGTTACTTTTGTAAATACAACAGCCCCAAGGTAAAACAAAATTACTATACTCAGGGGTAAAACGATAAGCTCTTTTTCCAAAGTGTCTCTGGTGCGGGATTACTCAGTTTTTAATTTAAAAAAAAAAGTGACAGCTGAGATAACATTCTTTGCTAGTCACTTCGGGATGCTGGCTTACACGGGAATAGTTACTAATGTAGCAACTGTCATTTGTCCACTAAAGAAGCCATGAAGTCTGCAACCCTAGGTCTGGACGGAGACGTTCACCAGCGTGGGGCCACCCCACCGCATGGTGCTGGGTTTCTTTATACATTCATCACCTTCCTGAAACTGCACAACAGGCGCAAGGTGTAAATATCATCATCCTTATTTTGTAGGTGAAGAAACCAAGGCCTATGGCAATTATATACGTAGCTGGCGAAAATTACAAGAGAACGCATTTATAACACTTGGAGAACACCTCACTGTTCGGCCTTCGCCGATTCAGACTGAGCTTTCCCTTAGCAAAACCGTGAAGTGAGGAAACTTCTCCGGTTCTAATATTTTGCCTGGAACTTCCCTCTCAGACGACAGCAGGAGCCCAGGGTTTCCTCTGACCTTTCAGCCCATAAAACTGTGTCTTGAGAGGCCCTGGCAGTGGGTCTGTGGCTGCCCATCACTGTCTGATATCACCCCTTTGTAGGTAAGATATGCCTTCTTTTTTTTTTTTTTTTTTTTTTTAATGTTTATTTATTTTTGAGACAGAGACAGACAGAGCATGAACAGGGGAGGGTCAGAGAGAGAAGGAGGCACAGAATCTGAAACAGGCTCCAGGCTCTGAGCTGTCAGCACGGAGCCCGACGCGGGGCTCAAACTCACGGAGTGTGAGATCATGACCTGAGCCGAAGTCGGCCGCTTAACCGACTGAGCCACCCAGGCGCCCCTATGCCTTCTTTTTTTAATGTGGTATAAAATACACACAACATAAAATTTGCCACCGAAACCATTTTCAAAAGTACAGTTCGGGGGCATTAAGCACACTCACCATGTCGTGCCGCCAGCCATATTGTTTTTAATTTCACTTTTTTCATGGAAATGCTTGAACAAATCCAGAAGCAGAGAGAACCGTCTCATCAACTCCCACGTCAGCCAGCTCGAGCAATTACCCATACTGTGCCATCCTGTTTTCTTTACCCGCCCCTTACATAAACATACTTCTTCAGAAATTGCAACAGAATAACACAAATTCGCTATCAGTCCACCTATAATCTACTTCAGTATGATACAGTTGTGTTTTAACACCCGCGATTAGGAAGCAATATATTCACACGTAAAGTAACTGAACTGGCAGCACCTTGCTCAAAACACTGTCACTGACGCCCTTCTACTTAGACTCTAACTTGAGCCAGAACCTTCCCAGAGTCCGGCTGGCACACAAACTGCGCGGTGGACTCTCCTCCTCCTACAGGACCAGCCCCACCCCTGATCGCCCTCACCGTTCTTCTTCAGCCCACCCGACGTCTCCTCCCCACACCTTCTGCGTTTAAGAGAGGTTCTGCTTCCTTCCAAGTCCAGATCCAATCTTGTCTACAAAGGGTCAGGGCCCTTAGGAGTGCTTTCATAGACACCTTATAATCAATACCTACGGCTCATCTCCAACAACCTCCACCTTGATTCCCTCTTTCGGACCGACCCTGAGGTTCCTGACCTAGGGTCCTGAAACTGCATGTACTATTTATATGTTCCCAAGATTATCAAGTCCGTGAAACGGGATCTCATCTGGTTAGGCATCCCAGATCTCTAGCATATGGAATAGTTCCTAGTGCACTGATTCCACAAATGTTTGCACATCTTCCAAAGGCAAGGAGCGTCTGTGATTCCAAAAAAGGTTCAGAACCACGGGCTTAGTCCTTTCGGATCCAATCTCTGGTCGTACATCCTATCTGGTCACCGATTCAATGTTGCTCTAAGAGGACACGGCCCCTTGGTTTGCCTTGAACGCCATGCTTTGTAGGTCTGCCCCAAGGCCCTCGGTTCTGACCCAATCTAGGATTTCCATTAGAGCAGAGATCTGGCCAAATCTTACTTTCCAGAGGACTTCAGCTCACAAGAGTCTCCTGGAGAACCGACCATACAAATCACCAGGAACCGGTGGTCTCTAATCTGCCTCTGAACACAATTTCAACCTCCAACCGGACTGCAAGTTCCTCACAGTCAAGGGCACATAACACTGTGCACTAATCAGACATGGAGTGGCAAATCCATAAACATTTGCGGTCAGTTCATTAATCAATGTCATCGGCATTACAGGGGCAGAGAGCGATGAGAAATTTGGAGGCGTGCTAAAGAACAGAGCAGAGCAAGTCCCGTCTCTTAAATCATAACCCAGAGGCACTAAGAGCCTGTTTTCCCTTCCAAGACAAGTTTTTCATAACTGCTACTTGCACCCAAATATCTTTAAGGCAGCCATGCAAAACAACAGATGCCTGCCGTGTTAAAGTACGGCTGCATTTCCAAACCTGCAGGTGCCATCAGAGACCTAAGTCTGCACCTGTTGGGAGAGAACTACCCTCAGATACCACCGCTCAGAACTCAGGTTTTAACGCAGAGCTCTCTAACCCAGCCAGGAACCCCTTAGAAAACAACTTAAGAACATCCCAATTTTGTTAGTTGCCGCAGAAATCCAAAGGAGCCCATTTTCTAACTTGAAAGCAGTAAAGACACCTTTGAGACTTGCCCCTGCCCATACCTCTCAAAGCGGAGTCAAATTCAGTAAGGGTAAGAGGTAAACGTGAGCTCTGTGATTCATCTGTCCTCTCAGAAAAAGCCAGGGCGTTCAGAACCTAACTTCCTGTTCTAAGGCACCACACTTAACATACATATATTAATAATTTTCAAAATTAAAGTACAATAAAACACAACACAAAATACATGGAATGGAATCGAATTTTTCCTGAAGATTCAGGAAGGAACTCATAGGTTTTTCAGTGTCTTGGATGCATTACTTCTTACTAACCAAGACATTTACCAAAATTGCCTGTTAGCAGAGCTTTCAGAAGTTCATTTGGTGACCTGTGTTACGACATTTTATTATCCTTTACTGCCCAGTTTCCAGGACATTATCTGGAAAGAAAACAATGTCCTCCTATGCATATCGTGTGTGTGTGTGTGTGTGTGTGTGTGTGTGTGTGTGTGCGCGTGCATGCGTGCGCACAGCCGAAAATGGACATGTCAATAGGAGATGTAATTTCATCTCTTTAAACTGATGAAAAGAAGAGAAAAAGGAAAAGGGAAAGGAAAGGAAAAGGGAAGGAAAGGAAAGAGAAAAAAAGGGAAAAGGAAAAGGGAAGGAAAGAGAAGGGAAGGGAAGGGAAGGGAAGGGAAGGGAAGGGAAGGGAAGGGAAGGGAGGAGAGGAGAGGAGAGGAGAGGAGAGGAGAGGAGAGGAGAGGAGAGGAGAGGAGAGGAGAGGAGAGGAGAAGAAAGAAAAAAGAAAAGAAGAGGCCACGTTACTGTCTCCACCACACTGACAGGAAATCTTCTCACCTCACAGGAGGAAGCCAGCTCCATGCAAACAGGGGTAGAAGTGTCTAACGCTCTCATCTATCCATACTGCCTTCTTCGGTGCCCACTCTTGGAAGGGACACACATATTCATACAAAGGATACCGCTGCGGAGCCTGCCTCTACCGCGGAGCCCCTGCCGCCCCTCCCCGGGACCCCTGCGGAACTCGCCACCGACCACGTTCATTTCATGAGTCACACTACCGTCACCGTCAATAACCATAATCACGAGAAATGAGCAGCCAGCAGTGACCAAGCCGTCACCACATACTCGGATGGTGGGTACTGTCCCTTTATGACCCCTGCTCCACCAACGATAAAACTAGGAGGGAGTAACGTGCCCTGAGGCACACACAGCGAGTGGGAGACCCTGGGCTCAAACCTGGTCAGCTGGAGAACCTGTTCTTTCCGTCCACTTCCTTGTTTATTTGCATACCCACTATGCTCTAAATCCCCAACCTGACTAGAAATTTCTAAGAACAAGTGCTCTCTGCAGTCCTTACATAAGTTCGCTGATAATAAATAACACAGTAGTTTAACACCAGCTGGTAGTTTAAAAAAAAAAGGCAAAGCTTCTTCCTTGCAAACCCTTCCTTACCATGTTGAAAGGTTATACAAAAAAAAAAAAAAAAAAAGGATTCATAGTGGGGAGTGGGGATGGGGGGTGGGGGCGGGGAGGAATTAAGACAAGAGTAGTATTCTGGATCTTAGCCACACAGTAAGTCTCGTAGATGAGGAAGACTGAGGCAGAGATGGAAACCACCACTCAGATCCCCTTCAGGAAGGCCTGGAGGCCCAGCTGTGGGGGTGCAGTCAGCACGTAACCTCCAGCCGGCAGCTCATTCGGGGTCGGAGTCAGCTGCAGAGAGCCACTTTTCTGCATTGACTAATCCCCTGGGACCTGAAGCTTTGTCACATCCCCCGGCTGTTGAGAGCAGGGGCATGGGGGCCAGGTACTAGATGGGAGTCCTGACCAAGGTCTGGTTTACAGTGAGCGGTTCCAAGCCCTGGGTCTGTCTGCAGACCCATCTGGTGGCACCTAATTGGGATCTACGTACTTGGCAGCTGGCACAGTCACCACTTAGGTCCTTGGTTCGTGGGGAAGGCCAAGTGGAAGTCTGACGCCGCCCTGGCCTGTCCCACTCCTATGCAAACAAACAATATTGCATCCCAGGGCAACGGCAGAGGTTAAGCGCCTTCCTGAAGGATCCAGAGGAGGCAGAGGCAGTGGTCTCCATCTTCTCTGTTTAATTTGCCAGTCTGACCCCTGCAGAAACCAGACAGATCCTGGAGGGAGACTGCAGGCCACAGAGGACTCAATCAGGAATTTAGCCCTGATCTTGGCCGCTGTGTCAAATGTACCCTCTTTTCTAGAGCAGAATAATACAGCCTCCGGTCACACACAGCCACTGATTTAGTGAATGCCTTTTTTTCCTATTCCAATCAAAAACGAGGACCAGAGGGGCCCCTGGGTGGCTCAGTCGGTTAAGCCGTCCTACTTCAGCTCAGGTCGTGATCTCACGGTTCGTGGGTCTGCTTCGGAGTCTGCGTCTCCCTCTCTCTCTCTCTCTGCCCCCCCCTCCTTCTCTGTCTCTCTCAAAATTAAATAAACACCAAAAAAAAATTAAAAAAAAAAAGAGGGATCAGAAACAGTTCATGTCCCGTGGAACCCAGAGCAGTATTTACACAGTCCTGCCTCAGAGCAAACTTCTGCCCTGCTGGGTGCCTGGACATCCCTCGGATCATGACAGCGATCCATGGTATCAGTGACATAATGATCAGGGCGGATGAGCACGAGGGGCCCAAGTCATCGGAGGCCTTGGTAAAACACGTGCTATGTCTTCCACGTCCATAAAGTGTTTAGCAATCCAGGGGCCAGGCGCAGGCCAGCCCATCTCATTATTGAGAGACAGATTTCTCGCACTCCCACACATCTGCGGGAGATGCTGGGAACGCGAAGCCCCGACCACTCTTTGTCTGGGAAGTTTCTCAAGGTTGTGTTTGCAGCGAGCGGCCTTTAGGGGTGAGGCAATGGCTCCGGAAATACAGAACAGGCTTGCTGACAGGTGGCCCTACAGCAGTGGGCCCCCCAGGCGCTGAGCCCCCCACCGGGCGCAGGCATCCATCCATCCGGGCCCACCCACATCAACTCTGCGGGAACGGGGCACAAGGAAGCAACGAGACCCCGCTGACGCAGACTCCTTTCGCTGGGACCATGTAACTTGGCATCCGTGTAACTGCGGTAAGCTAACATTTTAGCTGAAAAGGGGGAGGGGTGGGGACAAAAGTCTCAGACCTTTCACAGTTCTTTCTACCCACCCAAAGCAAAACACGACTTACTGCGTGTCGCACCTGTTACCACGACGAAAGCAGCTCGGTGTCTGGAGGGCCTCTCTAGGTGCTGCTCTCGGGCCGAGCGGGCCCCGCAACAAGCACGTCTGGGACCGAGCGCAAGCAGAACCCGAGGCTTCAGACGCCGGGGCACCCAGCAGGTCGGCCCGGGATTCCTCCCATAGCTGCTGTCTACGGCTGCACAGGGGACCCCGTGCGATCGAACGGAGGCGGCGGCAAAAGCCCAAGCTCGCCCTACGGATGAGCCACCTTGGTACGTGGGTACGAGCCAAAAATGCATGGCAGCTACGTTTCGGTCTCGCTCAGGAAGGCCGTGAGGGCCAGCGGGAGGGAAAGGTCTCCCAAGGGGCAGTGCCCCGAGCGTTGCAGAAGGCCCGACCTCGTGGGGGGGAAGAACGAGTGGCGCCAAGTCAGAGGGTAAACAGCCTCGTGGGCAGTGGTGAGCGGTCGGACCGTCGAGGGTCTAGAGGGAAAAGGCCGGGAGGCTCTCGCCTCCTGGGTGGCCAAGGCTCTGTCGGGCCTGCATCCCAGCGGGCAGCCGCCCCAGTCCAAGCTGCTTCCCTCCTCCTTCCTTCCACAGGTGTTGATCCCCGCTAACTACACCGCACCCCCAGTTCCACCTCGGCATCTGCGTCCGGAAACCCCGACCTACGTCAGGGGTGAATACAAGGCACAACTCGTACGGCTCAGAGGCGTGGGTTCTGGAGTCCCGGCACCAAGGTCCGAACCCCAGTGCTGCTATTTCCCAGGTGGGAGACTGCACGAGGTCTGAGGTGCGGCGCCGTCGTGGAGAGGGCCCGTGCCTCTCAGAGGACGGATGGACAGCTACCCGAGTGCCTTCCGTCCCGGCGTCCAGTTAGGAACCAGCCCTGTGGTGTTTCCTCCCTCGCTGTGCAGTCAAGCTTTGGTTGGTGATCTCTCAACTCATTTCTTTGAACTCGGGAGTCTATAAATCTGGGCTCATTTGTAGAACAGAAATCTCCCTTCCTACTGGCTGACAAAGTATTGCTTTTCTGCCAGAAAGCAGTGCTAACAGGGGCAGAGCTCCAGGGCCGGGAGGCGCGCTGGAGGAGAAAGCTGGAATTTTTAACGCACAAGTGCTGAAACCATCCCCTTCCACCTGCAGAACCAGAAGCAAACGGGCCAGGTGGTTTCTGGCAGGTTCAAAAGCAAGACTCAAGGAGGAATCAGCCAAGTATCCCACTTGGGGAAATCTCAGAAAAGCAAGACAGGGGTGGCGATTCTACGGTTCCACCCAGAAACACCAACTTTAAAAAAAAAAGACACGATTTTTCAATATCCTGATTGTTTTCCTCCCTCTCTCTCTCTCTCTCTCTCTCTCTCGTGCTTCTCTATCACTCCTACCCACCCAGAGCAGGGGGCAGTGGTAGAGTATCAGCAGGAAAACAGTCAAGGGGTTCGGGTCCTGGCTCTGCTAATAAATCTCTGTGACTTCCTTGAGAAAAACACTTCACGACCCAAAGTGAAGCTTCCTCCACCGTGAAATGAGGGCAGAGGAGTAGCTGCCTCCTGGCCCTTCCAGCTCTGGGCTTTCATGACACTCTAGGCATGTCCCTCAACAATATCAGAGGTTCCTCAGCGGGGAGCACAATGCCATACACTGTCTAAATGTCTGCTGGATGAACCGCATTGAATTAATTGGTCTTGGGAGACCTTTAAATTATAAGTACGCTTTGTTAGAAAATAAAGCACCAAGAAATGGGGAGAGGGGAAGTTATTTGTAAGAATTGAGCCTAGTTCCCCCATCGGATGTGTGAAGTCAAGTTCGGAGCATGCCACACCATGGGGGTTGGGGGTTGGGGGTGGGGGGGAGGAGGGTGGGTGCATTCTAGTGAACAAGAAGAGATAGGATTTCTGGCGAAGAGAAGGAAAGGAATTTGGAGGCTTTTGTTTCCTTATCTCAGTTATTTTATTTTATGTTTTCCAAGGTATCCAGGCCCACCCCCCCCCCCAAAAAAAAGTCTGTATCTATTTTGTTATACATCGGATAGGAAAATAACATCTTTCTAGAGCTATTGTTGTGCTTGGGACTTAGGCTGGCTTAATGATATGACAAAAGTGAAGTGAAACTTTGCCAAAGACTGTGAGAGGCCATCACGGGGATATTTTCTGTGGGGCGCTGAGATGGAGTATAGGAGCAGGTGTGTAGGCAGAACGGGACCCTGGGAAACCTTCCAGGCTGCAGTGAGTAGGCTGGGGGTGGTGAAGGGAACAGTTACTGAATCAGTAGCTAAGGACCCCAAGTTTCTCCTCTGAGGACATTAAGCCCCAGTAAGTCTAACCCCTTGTGTGGGGAGTTGGGACAGCTGCAGGGGGAGAAAGTCCCTGGAGTCACGAGCATTTTGGAAGAATTCAGAGAGATCTATGCAGGAGTGCCTCTGCCCGGGCCCCAGGTGCAGCAGAGTAAGAGAGGTGGAGGGGCATCAGAAGCTTTGGCTCACGAAGGCACAGGGCAAGGCACATGGGGGAATCCCAAAAGGCTATCCTGCCCTGTTTTCATGTGTCCACCAGGATTAAAGACCGGGGTTTGATCTGAGACTCCAGCCTGGTGAAGCCTCTCGTTGTGGTTACTACAGAGTTAAAAACAAGGTTTCCAGGGGCGCCTGAGGGGACTCAGTCAGTTAAGCGTCCAACTTTGGCTCAGGTCATGATCTCCTGGTTCGTGGGTTCGAGCCCCGCATCAGGCTCTCTGCTGACAGCTCAGAGCCTGAAGCCTGCTTCGGATTCTGTGTCTCCCTCTCGCTCTCTCTCTCTCTCTCTCTCTCTGCCCCCACCACTTGTTCATTCTCTCTCTCTCTCTCAAATAAATAAACATTTAAAAAAAAAGAAAAACCCAAGGTTTCCAGGGATGAAGATGAGAGGGGTAGGGGAGAATAAACATCTGCCTTCGAAGGAGGGCCAGAGAAGGGGCTGCATTTCAGGACCACTTTCACAGCAATGCCCCGATCGCCCAGGTACATCCCGGCACCCACAGGAGATGGCATCGATAGGACGCTGTGGGCTAAGCAGCAGCCTGGGCCCCAGCAAGCCTCCTGAGAGCGGCGGGATGGGCATCCGCTCACCCCTCTCGGTGGTGGGCTCCAGGAGAGCCGGGCAGGGGAGTGAGGGCGCGGGCGGCTCACTCAGCAGTTCCCACTTCTATTTCCACAGCGTCTTGCCCCGTCCCTTCCTTTCATCTCCTTTTAGGGGATACTGGGCAGTGGGCCTGTCATCGGCTGCTCTATTTAAGTCCCTTTATGAGGAATTTCAACTTTTCCAAGTCCACGTCCTCCAGGGAGCCTTTCCTGGCTCCTTAGGGTCAATTTCACGTCCTTCTCTCAGATCCTAATGGCCTCTTTACTTGTCTTATCTCTCCAGGACACGCCAGGTTCCTTAAAGGAAGGTTTATTCATCTCTGAATATCCAGTACCTACCATTACGGACAAGGGGTTTTATTTGTTGAATTTTAAAAATAAGTAAGGGGCGCCTGGGTGGTTCAGCTGGTTAAGCTCAGTCAGTTAAGCATCTGATGTCGGCTCAGGTCATCATCTCAAGGTTCATGGGTTCGAGCCCTGCATCAGGTTCTGTGCTGACAGGCTCAGAGCCTGCTTCAGAATCTATGTCTCCCTCTCTCTTTGCCCCTTCTCCACTCGCGCTCTCTGTCTCCCCAAAATAAACATTTAATAAACAAATAAATAAATAAATAGATTAAAAATAAAAGGCAGAGCAGACTGCAAATAAACACCAACGAAAGGTAAAGGACAGCAGAAGTCTAGACTCTGGTGGTTGGAAGACAGGAACCACTACCAGAAAATCAAAGTAACTTTCTCAAAAGTACTTTCTCATGTAGTAGGCCTCAACTTTCTTTCTGCACTTCACCAAAGAAGTTACACAGACGGTAACTAAGCATGTGAAAAGATGCTCGACGTCATTAGTCATTACAGCCACACAGCCACTACGTACCTATCAGAATGTCTAACATAGAAAGACTGACCATACCAAGTGTTGGCGAGGACACAGGGCAACTAGAACTCTAATCACTTGGAAAAACAATTTGGCAATTTCTTAGTGTTAAACATACACCTGTCACATGGCCTAGATACTGTATTCCTAAGTGTTCACCCAGCAGAAATGAAAGCGTACGTCCATACAAAGATTTGTACGTGAATTATTTATTAGCAGCAGTAAAAAACAAAAAACAACCCAAACAGCCAGCAACAGCTGAATGGATAAACAAAGTGTGGTCGTATCCAACCAGTGGAATGAAATACAGCAGTAAAAAGAAATGGTATACTGATACACGCAACAATACAGATGAATCTCGAAATAATTATGCTGAGTAAAAAAGGCACATTTTAAAAAGTATCTACTGGGGCGCCTGGGTGGCGCAGTCGGTTAAGCGTCCGACTTCAGCCAGGTCACGATCTCGCGGTCCGTGAGTTCGAGCCCCGCGTCGGGCTCTGGGCTGATGGCTCAGAGCCTGGAGCCTGTTTCCGATTCTGTGTCTCCCTCTCTCTCTGCCCCTCCCCTGTTCGTGCTCTGTCTCTCTCTGTCCCAAAAATAAATAAACGTTGAAAAAAAAAATTAAAAAAAAAAATAAAAAAAAAATAAAAAGTATCTACTGTGCGATTCCATTTCTATAAACTTCTAGAAAATGTAAACTAATCCATAATGACAAAAAGCAGCCCAGTGGTTACCGGGGTGGGGTGGAGGTGTGGGGTGAGCAGAATTATAGAGGGGCACGAGGAGACCTCTGGGGTGATGAATACGTTCGTTATCTTGATAACGGTAAGTAAGGCAATGATTTCACAGGTATATACATATGTCAAATTTTATAGACTTTAGACAGGTGCAAGAAAGCTCTTAAAAAATAAAGCTGTGGGGCGCCTGGGTGGCGCAGTCGGTTAAGCGTCCGACTTCAGCCAGGTCACGATCTCGCGGTCCGTGAGTTCGAGCCCCGCGTCGGGCTCTGGGCTGATGGCTCAGAGCCTGGAGCCTGTTTCCGATTCTGTGTCTCCCTCTCTCTCTGCCCCTCCCCCGTTCATGCTCTGTCTCTCTCTGTCCCAAAAATAAATAAACGGTGAAAAAAAAAAAAAATTAAAGTTAAAAAAAAAATAAAGCTGTGAAGGGGCGCCTGGGTGGCTCAGTCGGTGGAGCGTCGACTTCGGCTCAGGTCATGATCTCACGGTTCATGGGGTTGAGCCCCGAGTAGGGCTCTGTGCTGACAGCTCAGAGCCTGGAACCTGCTTCGGATTCTGTGTCTCCCTCTCTCTCTGCCCCTCCCCCACACATGCCCTGTCTCTCTCTGCCTCTCAAAAATAAAGAAAAATAATTTTTAAAAAAATTTTTAAAAAAATAAAGCTGTGAAGACAAAAAAATCGCAACAGATTTGCAATGAACTGAATTGTATAGTTCTGACTGACATAAATACATCTAAAAGCGTCTTTAATGACAAAGCAACACGCTTAGTTAGAGATACTAATTTAACTAGAGGGACCAAACCACAATATAAAATAAAAAATCTACCCAAAGGAAAAAAAGTCAGACTGTCTTTTCTGGGGACCCAAGGGTCACAAGCTACAACTGGTCAGGGGAATGTTCTGGCAACCCTGGATACATCTGGGAGCTGATGAGGAAGCAATCAAATTAGGATCCGCCTTCTTTTGACTTTTAAGTTCCAGCAGGTTCCCACGTGTGGAGTTAAAGCCATAAGCACAAGGTTGGCCGGGTCTCCCCATAATGGTGACTCCCTCCTCCTAGAGATGTCCCGACGGCAGTTTTCCCAGACACCTCCATCCCTGGAGTGCCCCCTACAACCCGCCCGCAGCAGTGGTTCTGAATCTCAGATGCAAACAGGAATCTTCCTGGGAACTGTTTCTGAATGTTCGTAATGGGGCCTCTCCTTGCAAAGAGCCCCCCATGTGATTCTAACGTGCAGCCAGGGCTGGGCGTCACTGCTCGACAGGCTCCCTCATCTCTGACAAGGGCTGGGTCCCCACATCTGGCTGGCTGGTCCTTCTGCTTGGGAGCCCACCTGGTCCGCCACAGACACACCTCGTTCTACTGCACTCTACTGCATTCTTTCCCAATCAAAGGTTTGTGGCGACCCTGCATCGAGCAAGTTTATCGGCACCACCTGTCCAACAGCATTCGCCGACTTCAAGTCTCTGTATCACATTTCGGTACCTCTTGCACTATTTCAAACTTTTTCATTAATGTTATATTGCTATCGTGACCTGTAATCAGTGGCTGCAACTCACTGAAAACTCAGATAATGACTGGCATTCTTTAGCAATGCTAATATTTTCTAATTGAGGTATATGCATTGTTCTCAGACGTAATGCTATTGCACACTTAATAGAACTACGGTATAGTGTAGGGTCGCCTGGGTGGCTCAGTCCGTTAAGCATCCGACTTCGGCTCAGCTCATGATCTCGTGGCTCGTGAGTTCGAGCCCCGCATCGGGCTCTGTGCTGACGGCTCAGAGCCTGGGGCCTGCTTCCGATTCTGTGTCTCCCTCTTCTCTGTGACCCTCCCCAACTCACACTCAGTTTCTCTCTCTCAAAAATAAATACACATAACAAAAATTTTTAAAAAACCACTGCAGTATAGCGTAAGCACAATTTTTATATGAGCTGGGAAACCAGAGTTTTCATTTGATTCGCTTTATTACAATATCCACCCTTATGGCGGTGGTCTAGAACCAAGCCTGCAACATCCCCCGGGTGTGCCTGCACCACCCCGCTGGCAGAATGTCCCCAGAGTGAGAACTGACCTTGACAGCTCACCCCAAGGACGAGCAGGCCCTGAGCTCAGAGCTTAATCGAGGTTGAGAGATTGCTTCCGAACAGAAAGGCAATGACACACTAAGCAAGCTTGGGGAGACAGTGTCTCTGAAAACAGGTTTTTTTCACGTTCTTACTTAAAAATCCTGAATGAGGACTATCAGAACGACCAGTACAACCAGATCAAAATCCACCCTGCCCTAAGAGTCTCAAGCTAAGAGACGGAGCCATTTCCCACTCTCTCCTGCTCTCATGTGACTGAGGTCACTGTTCTCGTTAGAGTTTATGGAACGGTTTTCAGCAAAGGTGAACAGAGAAACTGGCTACTGCTTCTTGATCACTCTCAACCCTAAATAGGGACTTTCTGGGCCAAAATCTACGGGTTACTAATAGCCTCAGGGCAGAGTGACAGAAAGAAAAAGACACACACATCAAAAGACCACTGAAATGACTCTCCATTAAAAAAGAACAGAAAGACGTGGGGGGGGGGGGGGCAGGGGAACAGTTTCAGTTGCAAACAGCATTAGATAGAAAGGCATAGTGCGAAATGGTGACTAATAATCCTGAAACTTTGGCTCTTTGTTACGCAAAAAATAGATTTTAAATAGTGCAAAGAGGAAAAAAAAAAAAAAGATCCAGCTTCTATCGGATGAGCTGTATGATACAACCACCCATTTCTTCCCTTCCTTCACCAGTAATGGCCAGAGTGATGTCATAACCACACCAGACAGCTGTCTTCCTGGATAAAATCACCTTGTAAAGGAGAAACACAATTAGCAGATACAGCGAAATGTAATTAAAAAAAATTTTTTTTAATGTTTACTTTTGAGAGACGGAGAGAGAGACTGTGTGAGCAGGGGAGGGGCAGAGAGAGGGAGACACAGAACTCGAAGAGGGCTCCATGCTCCGCGTTGTTAGCACACAGATCGACATGGGGTTTGAACTCATGAACTGTGAGTTCATGACCTGAGCTGAAGTCGGACGCTTAATTGACTGAGCCACCCAGGCACCCCTACAACAAAATATAATTTTTAAACCGATTCTGCAGGCTGCCACATTTGACTTGGTGCCTAATGGCCAAGTTCTTTACTATAGTTGTCTATTTTATGCGATTTCTCTTTGATTCGGTATCTAGGGAAGACACTGGGACTGAAATTCCAGGCTGTGTCACAACAGGTCTGGGACAAACACAGGTCAGAACAGCTGAGAGTGAGGCCAGGACCAGAATCAGACAGTAAGAGGCTGCAGGGCCACCAAGAGGGGAAGGGCTGGGCGGGAGGGCTGACTCCTCCTTTGCTGGCCCTCCTCTGGTCTCCCTTCAGAACCCCCCCCCCCCGCCAGTGGATTCTATCCACTCTGGCATTTTCCCTACCACCCCTACAATGCTGATCACCAAAACCATTTCTTCAACAACAATGTAAGTTTCAGACTCATATATTAAAAACACTTTATTGTGAAAATATTCAGATACACTTAAAAGTAGATAAAACAGAGTAAGTAATGAGCTCATCAACACTATTACGTTCTCATCCCCCAGTTTCAACAGTTAGTAGCTAATTTTTATCATATTCTCCCCCACTCCGACACACATACTGTCGAGAAGGGGGAAGACGGCGGATCTTAACACCAGTCCGTCATATCCTTTCACTCAAGACTTAGAGCTCCTCCTTAGGAGCACCTGGGTGGCTCACTCGGTTGAGCGTCCGACTTCGGCTCAGGTCATGATCTCATGGTTCATGGGTTCAAGCTCCACGTCAGGCTCCGTGCTGACAGCTCAGAGCCCGGAGCCTGCTTCTGATTCTGTGTCTCCCTCTCTCTCTGCCCCTCCCCTGCTCATGCTCTGTCTCTCTCTGTCTCAGAAATAAATAAACATTAAAAAAAATGTTTAATAAAAAAGACCTAGAGCTCCTCCAACTTAACATGCTCATAACGGAGCTCATTCTGTGTCTCGTCTGTCTGCATACAGCAGGAACTCTGCACCTTTAGAGTTCCAGCCTGATCAAGCAAACACCTAGCCTGTAGAAAATGCCTGGGCAATGGTTACAGAGTGACAAGTATAAACACACATGCACGCACACGCACGGGTACATGCACACAGACACAGTAGGTGGCCAGACAGCACGAAGCAAAGGTCCAGACGGAGGTTCCAGCTAGTAAGACATGATCCTGGACTTCCTCCTGGCTTCCTGCCATGGGCCAGCACTTCTGAGGATGGAAACCCTCTGGCTGAAGCAGGAGGGCAAAGTCATTCTGTCCACCGAAAGGATGACAATCAGCGACACGCTACAGATTTCAGCGGGCGGCTATTAGCAGAACTAAATACGGTCTCTCAAGGGGAGAAAAGGAGCTTCTATGACATCTATGCTAATGAAGCACAACGACATAGAGCATTTAAAACAAAATGTCCCTATATTTATTCTCCATAGACAGATTTTTGCATTAATATTTATGAGGGATTCCTCGTTGATTTCTCCCAGAGATTTTTCTCCTGCCCAAAGAGAGGGGATAAAAGATAAGTAACATGAACCAATTATCTTTTAAACAGCTACAAAGGACTACCTTATTTATCTGCATTCTACTACTTGATTAATCGTCCTCATATACCACTTTCCATACACGGGCCCCTGCTCGTGAGCCCCCAGGGCCCGCGGCTCCCTGCAGGAACCCGCTGCAAGGCCTCGGCCCAGCTGCCGGGCCCTGCTTGCTGCCCGAGCCTCCAGATCCAGTCCCAGCCATCCTCCCTCAGCAGGGCCACACCCACACCTCGGAGTCCCCGCCACCGCAGGGATTTCTGTCGGTCCAAGTGGTACCTGGTTCCCGGCCATTTAAATACCCAACGCTCACATTTCCGATTTACTAATAGCCATGAGCAGTAAACATCTTGTCAAAAGGTGTTCTCAACCTTATCGCCCGGCGGCGGAGGGGGTGGGGGGTCGCACAGAGGGGAACCAGCCCGTGGTACTTGTCCGTTCAGCCAGTCGAGGCCGGACGGGAGACGCGGGGAGCCCTGGTTCCCAGGAGTTTCCAGCCCAACCAAAACATACTGTGGACAGTGGCAAATGCCACGGGAAGAGCTCCAGAGCCGAGCATCACAGCAGTGAGGAGTTGAGGGTTTCTTCCTGCCCAGTCAGTGGACCACATTTTTCTTGTCCCAGTGACAGGCCGGGAGAGAGAGAGAGAGAGAGAGAGAGAGAGAGAGAGAGAGAGACAGGCAGAGACCCTTCCCTTCTCTACCTGCCAATCACACGAGCACATAAACACAGGAGAAAGGACGTTGCAAGAACTTTTACTGAGCGCGTTGTGTCTCCTCCGAGCCCCCACACGAGACACCCTGGAGAGCAAGGAGAGCGAGGCAGGAGGGCAGACCGGATGTCGGGGAAGACAAGTCTGCACCCTGGGCCTCAGAACGCCTTCTGATTCTATTTCGAGGCAGACGGAAACCGAACAACTGTGAAGAGCCACGAAACAGCAGGGGGAGCAAGTGAAATAGCGCTCAAGAGGGGAGACTCTTACAAGGCAGCCGCGCGAGGCCCCGGGCCTCCCCCCTCCCCGGCTCCCACTCGGGGGGCCGGGAGCGCAGGCTGGCTCCGTGGAGCTCTGGACACCGAGGGAGTCCTTCCGTCACCGTCAAGATGGCCTGACACGTCACAGTGCTCTCCCCGCTCTCCCGGTCCCCATTACGAACCCCTGCAAGAGGCAGGCACGCCCGTCTCTACCAACCTTCTCACCTTCGTACAGAAAACTGGCTGAAACTAACAGACCAAAGATAATTTTGTTGACAAAACGGGGGGAGATGACGAATTAAAGAAGTGAAGATCCATACACACAGGTAACTCTTGCCGTGTGCACGTTCCTACCCAAACTCGGGACCCCAAAGAGATGTGGATACACTTTTTGCGAAGGGGCCAGTGTCTCTCACCGTTTCCGGGACACGGCGCCGGCCTTGTAGGGAAAAGACAACAGCAGCCCTGAGTCAGACAGCTGACGCACGGCTGGTGCGAATAAATGAGCCTGTGCGCTGCTGGTTATTGGAATCTGATCTCTCCCTTATTAATATGGTCCCGCAATGGAGACAAAGATTTCTCCATGTTCTAGAATGCAAACAATGTTTTAATCTTTAATTATATTCTCAATTTCAACTCTTCTGGAGAGTTACAGCCACCAAGGCCTAGGATTATTTCTTTATTACACAGCCTCTCAGTGGTATTTAATGAATATTGTTACTTAATACTTGCCGGTAGGGGAAAGAAGGATTTAGTGAGTTCCTCCTCGAGTTTTGATGACTTTTCCAAAACTCAGGAAACTCACAGCCGCCAAGTTCTCTATTCCTTTTCGGGGACACTCGGTACAGGCAGGACACCTGCTCGGCTCACCAGCCCAAACTCAGGAAGAGTCGGCCTGTGGAATAAGCATCCCAGGAGAAAGGGATTCAAGACACAACACTCTGCATTTCTAAAGCTCACGGCAATGAACCAGTGTGCTCCTCGTTCATGGTTTATTCACCGTTGGTCTGCTCGGAGGCAAACGAAACTCCAATAAAGAGGGATGCGAAATATTCTCGTTCAAGGGCTCCCATCATCATCTAAGTGGAAGAATTTAATATAAACTTATCGACATATTACCAAATTCTGCCCTCGACGAAAATACCAAGATCCTCATGAGGCAAAACAAAAGCTCAATTAGTCGAGAAGCAAATTCGGTCCCTGCAAGGAAGCACGTCCACAGTTGCTACTCAAACATCTGCATCAAGGTTTTTGGAATGGCAGAGCAACCTCAGAAACCTGGAGTTTCATATCTGTGTGGCTGAGGGGAACAACAACATGTTAAAAAAAAAAAAAAAAAAAGTCTTGAAAATCGGCAACAGGAAAGATAACGATGTAATGGCCAGGAAGCTACAGGAAGAGGCCCCGGGTGTACTGCACTTCGTCCTGGCAGATACTGGCCTTGCTCGGTTGAAACACCAATGACCACGAGAGGCTCCCGCCCTCATTCATCACCATCGCCAAGGACAGATTTATGCCACTGCTTTGCTCTCTGCGATTCCTGTTGGTTTCACGTTAAGCAAAAGACAACATGAGCCTCTGCCTTTCAAGAACAGAAGCAGCGTTTACCACACATCTTGGAAAGAGTCCAATCATCTGTACAAGCACCGTGTGTAATTTCAAGTCGATGATCTTCCTGGGAATTAGCGTGCAAGGTAGTGGCGGAAAATGAGCCTCCGTCAGTTAAACTCCCACAGCCAAATTAGTGGCCCTACCGAAGGCAATCTGTTGTTCAAACACTGGAACCCCTAGGTGTATGTGCCGAGTCATTATCCCTGCTACCTCCTGAATTGGTGGCATTTCTTTCCAGCAACACTTGTCCCTGCGTGCTGTTTTTGTTACTCAAACCCAGGGTAGGTCATCCACGAACCGGAGCAGGAAGGCTCCCGGCACTCCGAAAGGTATGAGGTGATATCGAAACAGATGCAAAATGTGGAGGAAATGGTGCCAGCAGACTCCAAAGAACACCAAGGAACACCACTCTGCGATGAAACGAAACAAACCACTGACACATACAACATAAACGAGTCTCCAAACCATCACGTTGAGCAAAAGAAACTGGAAAGAGAATACTATGTTCTGCATGACTCCATTTACGTGGAGTTCTAGAAAAGGCAAGACTAGGGTACGGCGATAGAAATCAGAACAGTGGTGGCCTGGTCGCGGAGCTGGAGAGAAGCACAGTCAACTGTTTCGAGAAGTCGCGCTGTCACGAGGAGAGAGTGGGGGTGGGAGCTGGCAGACGCGGGATCGTGAGCCAGGTCTTCCTACGGGAGGCGGGTCTGGGTGAGCGTGTTTGCACACTGCCGGAAATAAACTAGGAGAAAGGGGAATCCTGACACGTGGGAGACAAAGGAGACCAGGGGACACATGGCTCGGAGTAGCTGGGAGGGTGGACACACTGGACAAGAGGAAGAGCTGTTGCCGGTTGGCCGCATGGACCGTGTATCCCTAATGACTAGAGAAAAGGCAGCCCGTGAAAGGGAAGGTGCCCTTAATTTATTTTATCTTTTCAAGTTTATTTACGACTTATTTTGAGAGCAGGAAGGGACAGAGAGAGGGAGAGGGAGAGTCCCAAGCAGGCTCCACGCTCAGTGTGGAGCCCAACACGGGACTCGATCCCACGAACTGTGAGATCATGACCTGAGCTGAAATCAAGAGTCGGACGCTTAACCGACTGAGCCACCCAGGCGCCCCCAAAGTGCCCTTAAAAAATTTAGCAGTCAGGACCTTTCCAGGAAGGATAACGTGGCACGAAAGAAACTGCCTGTCCCCACGACTTCCGGGGGATGGGAGGTAGTATTTTTAAAAATAACATGTCTGTAAAACGATTTTTCCCTCAAATCGAAATGAGATCTAGGTGTGCAAAAGAAGAACACGTAAGTGTTCTCTTGCCTCGCTGCCCTGAGAGCCAGCATGTGTTCAGGCCGATGCCGGGCACCACGGGCCATTCAGCCTGGCTTATGGACTAAAACCAACATCCCGTGTTAGCACAAGAGGACACGGGACAACGTGTCAGGGCGCTGACACTACTGAGCGAGCGCAAACACGCTTCCATCTGACACACGCAGCTATCTCCACGTGCAACTTGCAGATCAGTGGAGTAAGACAGCCGCTCTCCAGCTGATCTCGATCCTACAAAGGGCCAAAAGCCCGATCGAGTTCGCCCAGGAACAGGGGACGCGGCTCCTTTCTGGCAACGCCAATGCCCCTTCTGCAAGAGACTTGACGCGAGCACTCGGGAGTCACAGGAGGGAGGTCGCTTCATCCGCTGACACGTGACAAAAGAGCTTTCATCACGGAACGGAACGACATCTTTGTCTTCCACCCAGCTTCTTTGGAGGAGGAGAAAAAGACGAATCATTAATCTCACGAATCGCTAATCCTCCAGGAACTCAGGGGACACTGAGTCTTCAAAGACTGCTACTGTTCAAGCCAACCGCATTTCAAAAACAAACACGCCGTACAAACCTCCCGCGTTCTTGCCGTGCCTGTGGTCTCGGCACACTTAGGCCGAGCCCGTGGCCTTGTGTAGCCTTACTGCCATCCAGATGCCGACGCAAGCCAATGCAGAAACCCATCGGTCACCGCACTAACAGAGCTGCAGAGGAGGAGGGGTCTGGAGCCCAGCACTGGCCCTCCGCTGCTGACACATAAAACCTTTCCTTAGAATCCCGTAAGCCTGTGCGAGAAAGCATCGAGCCCTCTTAATAAAGTTCAGCCTCCATCCTTTACACCCGGCAGCGGAGAAATTCAGTGAAGTCTGGCCGGGCCCCCCCGAAGCGTGGGTCCCTCTCAGCACCCTGCCCGTGGCCTTCTCGAGCACTTTGGGGTCGTATCCTCGGGACTTGGCACACATTACCAGGATTCCCTGCTACTTGTTTGTTCCTCTCTTTCTGCTCGGAGCTTCCTGAAAGCCAAAATTCTATCTTCCTCATCTCCAAATCCCCAGCACAGTGCATAGAACTAAACGCATATAGGCCCTGAGAAAATATTTGCTGAGTAAATAAGTGAAAGGGGCTTCCTGTGGGCTCAGCCATTCCTCCCTCTGTGCAAGGATTCTCTCCATTGGCAACTGAGGTGTGTTTTATTTTTTTATTTATTTTTTTTTTTTGAGGTGTGTTTTAAAATAACATCCTCAGATTCTTTCCACTCCTTCCTTCAAAAGGGAAAGCCTCGTCCCCTCCCCTAGGACATGAGACTTAGAAATTCATTCCTAACCAACAGAATGGGGCGGAATGGATGCTGTGCCTTTGAGGCTGGGTCATAAAAAGGATAAAGTCCTCCTGGCTCTCGTTCTCTTAGATGGCTTATTTGGGGACAAGTCACCTGCAGTCATGAGGGTACTCAAGCGTCCTGTGGAGGGCGACTGAGGTCTCTTGTCGACAGCCGGCACCAACGTGCCTGCCACGTGAGGGAGCCACCATGGACAAGACCTTCAAACCTCAGCCCAACCTCCAGATGACTGCATCCCTGCCTACATCTGACTGCAATCAGACTAACACGTTTTGGGGTGATTTGTTACGCAGCGATAGCTAGCTAATGCAGCCAGCCCTGGAAGATTTGGGTGTTGTTTTATAAGGGATTTCCCTAATGACAAAGTCAGCTTATGGTCATGTCGTGGTTATAACAAAAAAAAAATGTTATACTCAGTAGTGTTCTTCCCAATACAACCATAACGTGGCTGATTAATATGCAAATTTTATGTTCCGCAAAATCACACTAATGTCTAACAGCTACGCTCAGTAAGTGTGGAGATGTGATACGGGACATTACAATACAACCCTTTTTGGAGGTTGTTTCTTGTTTTTAAAAATTATATATGCACAGAAGTCGAGAATAATATCCATCAAAACCTTAACAATAACTTTCTCAGGGTGACAGTACTATTATGTTTTCCTTTTTTTGTAACCTTTGGTTTCTATATATATATCACTAGTGGCCTATGTTTTCATTTTAAAATATTTTCTAATTCAATTAGTCCAGCAGCTATGTCTTATTGGTATTTCTATTCCTGACTCTAATACAGTAAGTAGCACACAGTAGGCGCTCAATAAAAAGGCACTGAATGTCCTTTAGATATAGATCCTGCCTACTGGACAGGTCTCTGAAGGGATCCAGGATAACATGAGCCCCAAAAGCTCAATGATGTGAAAAGGCGGCAGTCAATTTTCACAGGAAACAGGCTACTAAGTATAGGAAATCATTCCAACGTTGTATTCTTAGGACACAGTAACCACTGTTCTCTTTGAAACTAAGTATTTTGAGTGATTTATTATAAATTTATAATGACAGTTGTGAACACCTTTTTTTTTTTTTTTTTGGCATGAGAACAGAGTCTGTTGATTGCCTCGGTGCTGAAAATAGTTTCTAAGTGTCCTCATAATAGCACGTCACCTGTAAACAGGTTTCAAGCTGATGCAAATTAACAAATGGCGAACAGATGGGTTAAGAGCTGACTTTTGTCAAGAGAGAGCCGGCAACAAACACTTTTTGGCTCCAGTCTTATGGGACCATTAGAAAGTCTTTCACTTCTCGCCAAACATCTTGCCTCAGTAGACAATCCATGTGGGGAAAATGACAAGTTACAAGGCCCATTAGACTACAGAGGACTGAAAGTTGGAGATTGGCAGAATCACCAAATCAACATACAAGGAACAACAGATAATGTTCCTTAAGAACCTTTCTGCCAGGACGCCTGGGTGGCTCGGTCGGTTGAGCGCCCGACTTCGGCTCAGGTCATGATCTCACAGTCTGTGGGTTCAAGCCCCACGTCGGGCTCTGTGCTGACGGCTCAGAACCTGGAGCCTGCTTCAGATTCTGTGTCTCCCTCTCTCTCTGACCACCCCCCCCCCCCGCTTCATGCTCTGTCTCTCTCTGTCTCAAAAATAAACAAACGTTAAAAAATAAATAAATACAATTTAAAAAAGAAGCTTTCTGCCAAAGAGGAAAAAACTCTCGGTCTGGCATCTCTGAAAGTCTCTGAGGAACACGCACCTGTGCATGGTTGGTCCCGTTCATCTTATCCTGGAAGCAAACATTAAATTGTGAAGAAAACCCTAAAATCCTAGAAGGGGTGGTGTGAGTGTCCACCGGAGAGGGACAAGATCCCCAGTGACCTCCCAGTTCTCCACTGGCCTTTCTCCACCAAATGTCTCCTCCTCGGAGAGGCCTTCTCAGACCCCCCCCCCCACCTCCTGATCTAAGCAGTCTCCCCCGCTCCCACCCCTTACCACCCTACATCGTCTTTTCTAAGCACCAATCTTAACCAGAAATTATTATGTGAGCTTGTTACTTTGTTTAGGGGTGCTTTTTGTTTGGTTTGGCCTTTTCCCCCCAGCAAACAAAAAGCTTCAGGAAGGTGGGACAACATCTGTGTTGCTCATGACTGGGTCCCCACAGCCTAGGACAGTGCCTGGCAGATAGTAGGTATGATAAATATTTGCTCCTCCAAAAGAAAAGAAAAGAGATCTTGAGTAAAGGCAAACAACCGAGTCTTACCCGGAAACACTGCTCAGGGCTGGAAATTTTAAAAAGTATGGTTGAGCCTTGAACAATCCGGGTTGGAAGTGCCTGAGTCCGCTTACACGCGGCTTTTTCTCCAATACGGTACTGTGAACGTATTTTCTCTTCCTTATGATTTTCTTAATAACATTTCTTTCCTCTAGCTTATTTTATTGTGAGGCTATATAATACGTTTAACATATACAATCAGTGTTCATCGACTGTTTATGTCATCTGTAGGCTTCCGGTCGGTATCAGGCTATCAGTGGTTAAGCTTTGGGGGAGCCAAAAGTTATATACAGCTCTTTGTGCCTGTCACGTAACCCCCGCATTGTTCAAGGTGTCAAGTGTAGTTTGTAACTGAGGATGTAACCAAAAGAGGGTACAACAGGAGGGCAGGACAGGCTAGGGAATGTGTCTAGAGTCCAAGCCAAGCCATTTGGGGTACCGCCTCTCTATGGGGAGTGTGTGCGCTCACAGAAAAGCTATCAGCAAAGACTGGTGTGTTGACGTTTCTTTCTTTCTTTCCTTCTTTTTTTTTTTTTTACAGAGAGAGTGTAAGCATGAGGGGGAGAGGGGCAGAGGGAAAGAGAGAGAATCTTAAGCAGGTTCCAGGCTCAACACAGAGCCTGATGCAGGGCTCGAGCCCATGAACAGCGAGATCATGACTTGAGCCGAAATCAAGAGTCAGACACTCCACCAACGGGCTACCCAGGAGCCCCTGGTGTGTTTACATTTCTGATTCCACATTGGGTGAGCCTGGCCTTCATCCACTAGGGCCTTCTGGCACAAAACAACCCGACCGGGAAATGGATGAATCACCCGTGGCATATTCGAGAGAGCAACAAAAAAGAACAAACAACCTGGATGAATCCAACAGACACTGTGTGGAGTGAAAAAGAGATGATAACAAAAGATTCTGTGTCGTGTGACTCCATTTATACAAAGTTCAAGAACAGGTAAAAGTAACCGTTCAAAGAAGGTAGAACAGTGTTAAACTTGGGTAGGGTACCGCCTGGGAACCCGGGGAGGAGCCCTCAAGGGATCCCGGACGGGGTGGCCACGCGGCCCGATGTGGGTGGATACCTGTGTGAAGGCTGAACATGTTCTCAACCTTACAGTCTCTCTTATCTCTCCTACTAGGAAAAAGAAGGGATCGTATTTTACTCGCTTAAAAAAGGGCAAGTGAGCCCAGCACGACTCTGATCCCAGCTCTCCCAGATTTCTAGGTGGCCTCCAGCTTTCTCAAAACGTGCTCCTCAGCTGTCTCGTCAGCCGTACTTACAGCTCTGCCAACTTTGGGAACGTGACGGGGAAATAAATAAAAGGCTGTAAGGTATCTTACAATCCCAGGTGGGGGGAAAAAAAGAACCACGCACCAAATATGTCATTTACGAACGGTGTCATGACTGCTTCACTTGAGATCTATACAAGATATGTTACCCGCACGCTCGGTTTCTAATCTCGGCGGAGCCCTTTTTCAAAAGAAGGAACGATCTCACAAAAATAACTTTCCGTGGGCCAAAACCAAGCACCAAGTAGAGCTCACCCAGGACGGAAGAGCTTTCGCAAACCCCTTACTCACTGGGGCGGCAGGACGAGCGTGGTGGGCTGGGCCTTTGGTCTGCGCTTGGCGGACACCCCCATCTGGTTAGCAGAACGTTTCAACGACTGCTGGTTCAAAAGTCCAGACGCCAGGCCTGCGTGGTACTGCAACTGCAGAAAGAACCGGAACGAAAAGGGGAGAAAAATGACATTTGGTAAAAGGAGGACAAAGGCCGTGAAACTATCGACACTTGATATATCACCCCCCCCCCCGCCCTGCCACCTTAGAACATTTCAAATCACCGCAAATACAGCTACTAACATTTTGCCTCAAGGAACGTATTTGTGAGGGGACGAGACAAACAGGAAAGGAAACGTGGTCAAGGTTGTTGGGCACAGCATTACATAACGATGAGAAACTGAGAGCGATCTGAATGGCCATCAACAGCCGGGAACTTGGCTGAGATAATGGAAAGAACTTTACAGCATCATTTTGTTGATTAGGATACAGGTTGCACTGTCAACAAAGAGGCATGTAAAAAGGTGGTCTCTTAAATGTTAACAGTATATTCCTAAGTAGTAGAGCCTAGGTCACTGTTACCTTCTTCTTTATTTTTTCACTACTATTCATACGTGCTTTCTATAAATGGTTTTCTACAGCCTATGTCCTTTTTTATAATAAGATCCTGAGGGATTCCTTAAAGACAAATTAGTTCTCGGAACTCTTGCTAATAATAAAAGCCACGTAACTCGGTAGTCTGCTCGAGTAAACCGGGAGCACAGTGTGGCTTATCACAAACATATACGGAACACAGCACAGGTCGGCCTCAGCCTTCAGAACCACTGGGCCACTGTCCCCAGTGGTGGAGAGACAAGTGTCAATCCTAAGGATAGGCTCCTGAGTATAGCCCACAGCCAAGTACACAAATGGGTCCAGGCTCACTGGAGGGAAGTGGATGGAGAAGTTCATTTTACTGTGTATACACGCAATCGGAACAATTGGTAAGGAGGCAAAATACTTTAAGCGGGCTCTGGAAGTGGGCCTGTATCCTTTGCTTTGTTCTGGACAAACCGCTCAGGACACGTCATTTTACTTCTCTAGACCTTAATTTTGCTATTGGAAAAGAGAAGAAATGCTGCCTAATTCTAAACCAGACAGGACTTGGAGAAAAACATCCACTTTACTGAGTTACAATTTACATGAAATAAAATGCACACGTTTTAAGCGTACAGTTGGAGGAGTTTTGATCATGTATATACCTGTGAAACTGCCCCCCCCCCAATCACGGTACAGATAATGTCCATCACGGCAGAAAGTTCCCTCGTGCCCCAATGTAGTCAGTCTCCCCCCGCCACCCCCAAATCTCACCAGCAGGAGCTTTTGTTTTAAAATACCACTCATCATCCTCCCTCTTTGCCAAGTGAGGCTGATATCCAATCTGACATGTGACAATGATTGCTATCTTCCTTTTCTAATCCCATACTTTTGTGTTTTAGATTGTAAGAGCTGTCATCAATCTCCCTATAATAAAATTATCCTTGAAAGGTATCCCAATTTTGAACAGATGTAAATAAAACATTCAAATGTGAAAATGCCAAGCTAAGAATTTGGATTGAGACCATTTATAACATCCAATGTGTTTCTTCCTCCCTTCCCAAATTAAGCAAGGTCTTTCAAACATTTATTTAGAATTAACTAAACATGCAAATAGTCATTCACTCTGAAGCTCTGAATCAATGTCTTTTCAAAATGCTCTTCCAAGGCATAGATTTCCTTTGCAGAGTCAGCTACCCTACAGTTCATGGTAATGAAAGTGGTGACCACCATATCAAAGGGGCTGGGCCCTGGATGCAAAGGGTAATAACGTTCAGAAAAATAAATGGCCTCACCTAAAGCCACCGGGCTGCACACAAATAGAGAGTGAAAGAAAAGAAAACCAATTGAAATGATCTGCTTCTTGAAAGTGGCTATAAAAAATGAAGATATCCAGTGACCCAGTAAGACTGAAATGTCTGCGTTTGGAGCATCCATATTGCTTTTTAACAGGCTCTTGATTTACTTGGTCGATTTGCTGTGGGAGCCTCATGGCTGAACAATACAAGACAAAGATGTATCACATTCATAATAAAAATGGAGTTCTTCTCAGGGTGGAAAAGGGGGGGCATAATTTGGCTCTAACAACTCATCTTGGACCAATGAATTTTGCTCAAATTTGTTTTTCTCCTACAGATTTCTTAAATGCGAAATCAATGGAAGCAAGGGACAGTACAAGTTTGAAAGACAATGTTTCAAAATGTCAGCTACTTGGGTTTCGATCCTCCCCACCAGAATTTGCAATGAGTGCAATATGCATGGGGCTTTGTGGAATTAAAGGGAAAGACAGCTTGGCAGGGGTCCCTTCCTGGCTCAAGGAATCGTCTCTCCTTTTGGCTCTCCTTCTTCTCTGTATCTTATTAGGGTCCGTGCAAGCTCAGCCATTCCGGCCCTGCTGACTCTTCCAGTGGCAGAGTCCTGCTAACTATGCAGAGTGGCAGCATGATTTCGCCCACCTGGCATCATTTTGATCATTTGCTCAAACAAACAAAAAACCCCCAAAACAGCAGAAATGCATGCTCGCTGCTTTCTCTTAAAGGGTTCCTTTAAACCTTCTGCCATCTTGGGAACTCTTAACATACAGTGCACCTCTAAGAGCACACAGAGACTCCTCTTCCCCAAAAAACAAAACCTGCCCTTCAAAGCTGACTCATAGTGATTAAGCGACATTTGTTAATCATATATACGTATCCCAGTTTCCAGGAACACAGCTCCGACTGGCAAGATCTATAAGGGGCCCATTAAATATTTACCGAACCATCTTTATGATGGGAGAAAAGGTCAAAGTTAATAAAACTGACAGGCAGATTCTGTCCAACTGGATTTATACATTATTTAAGCACCAAATACTCCATTCCATGAAACACAGTTTAGATCTGAAAAGACTCTTGGAAAACATTCACTCAGCCAATGGTTCTAAAACAGCAGAAGGGAGTTCAGAGCGAATCTACAAATTAACATTAAGAACATATCACTCCCCGAAATACTGCCATAAGTTTTCAATTACAGGTTCTGTAATATTTTCTATAAAAATATATTTCAATAAACATACTTTGCTCCAAATGTCTGTGGCATGGAAACAACTCTATTTCAAAAAGCAACTTATCAAAGTTCTAATGTGATTTTCCTGTCCAAGATCGTTTCTCCACTAACGAGCAAGAATAAAATGAAAGAGGGTGAGAAATAAAATAATCCATTCTTCTTAACTCCCACATCTCATGGCTGTGGGGAATGGGAATGTCTGTGTGGCCAGTATTTATTTACTGGTAAATTGCCACTCTGTGGTTAACAGCTTTTTCAAGGCTTGTTTGAATTTGGAGAACATTTCTCTCAGTTGCAATTTTGCAGCTACCGTCAACTTCCTGTTTTCCATGACCGACCTCAGACTTTTCAGTAGGTTCTCAACCTAAAGCCCTTTCGAATCAATTATGTCTACTAATTACCTCTAAACCTGCGGAAATTTCAACAACTCGTAATGAGCTGGGGAGAACACCTCTTGGAATCAGGAAAACTTTGACCTCCTGGATATTTTCTTTAAGGTAACACTGTCTCTTAGTGATACTGATCAGGCAACAATGCCAAGTGTTGTCAGATAAGGTCCTTGTAAACCCTAACGTGCAGACCGACAGCCTCTGTAATCGCGTCCCCTTTAAGCATGCGCCACTGGACCCTGCTACTAACAAGAGCTGTGTGACGTCACACACCTCCCTCCCTTCCCTCTCGACAAAACAGGCATCACATCTTCTCCTCTAGCACTGGAGTGTCATTCCTCTGGCTTCCTAAAGCAGTTACCTGGGCATCTGGCTTCACCCTACGGTGGTGAGGCAATGTCCCCCCCAATTTCATGCGTCAAACTCAACAACCCTTTTCTCCCAGATAGCCTCATTCTTTACAGAACCTGCTTTTAAGCAACTCTAAACTACTGATGCCTAAATTCAAGTAGCTTGAACATGTTTCAAATTACAAACAACAACACATACTGGGAGGAACTATTATTGAATTATAGAAACCAGGATTCCAACGCAAAGTTTCTGACTTAAGTCTTGGGTTCAGAAAACCAGATGAGCAATGATCTCCTTTGGTTGGCTCTCCACGTGGCTCACTGTCCTCCACATTGTTCTCAATGTTTCTATCTGCTCCAAAACAGATAAAGGATAAGTTTTGCAATGGACAGAAGTTTGAGGAGAAAACAGAAGCAAAGCCATCACGTCTATCACATTCAATATACTAATTAAGCCAGTGGCATTCAATTAGGCCTAGTACTTAAAGGCTGAAATGTCTGCTAAAACCTCCCTGGGGTCCATGGTGCAGCATCTATCATTCCCAGCATTATCCTACCTATGCCATATGGCCTGAATCCCACTTTAAGAAAACCTGACATTCAAAATTCTCAAAATTTATCAGCCAGGTCAACCAAGGTTGGATTCTCCCCACTGTGAAAATCATGATTTCCTTTTCAAAGATTCACCAAAGGCTTCTTTTGTGGGATTGGGGGGGTGGGGGGGGGGGGGGGGTGAAAAAAAAATTTTTCTCCTAACCTTAGGGCGTAGTTCAAGTTATCTTTAAAAATCACTTCATGTATAATTACATGTAAGTTTCTAAGACCGCTAGGAAGCCACCCTGGCACTTCGGTAACTAAACCCTTTGGGTAAGGAGTAAGAACTAAGTTAAATTCTGGCTGGCTTAGACAAGGGCCCACAGGAGGAGAGGAAGAGATCGAGAGGCTAGGGAGCCCCCCCCATCTCCTCCCCCAAGCCCTCCAGGCCAGTTTCCCTTCTCTGAGCACTGAGACTGGGCAGCCCGGAGAGGCAGCCCGTGTTATTTCCTGGTCCAGGAGTGAAGCGAAGCTGGCCACCAGGGGAGACATTTCTTGAGGGTGCAAACCTTGGTACTGATTACTCTGTATTCGCAAAGTGTATCCAGGATAGTGCACTGCATACAGGAGAAGCTAATGAATTTGTCAGGTGGTAAGCGGATTAGCAGATTAGAGAAACTGCCATGGCCTGGCCTGGCCTTGTCACTGCAGCCAATCTAGGGAGCAGAATGGTGCCATCAGACAGTCCCCTTAAGGCTGGCCACTTACAGAAGCAAACACACTGCTCCGCAGGTGCTCACTGCCACGGCAGAGCCACAAGGAACCCCTTCCTTCCTCCTCTACTGACGGCCAAAAGCGGGGGGGGGGGGGGGGGGGTTGTATCTAAACCCCTCTTCAGGCTTGAGTTCAGGAAAAGGCATCTCACAGGGACTGTACTCAGATTACTTCAAATCACAGAATTCTAATGTCAGAGAAGGGCCTTGGAGACGCCAGCCTCTACTCCCCTCCATCCCCATTGTGCGGGAAAGGAGACTCGGGCTTAGAGAAGTCACTGGCCCAAGGTCACACTATGCTGAGGGGGAGGTAGGCCAGTCAGGATTCCCCTCCCGGTGGCGCTAAGTGCGCTGCAGCTTTCTAACTGGAAGACCTGACATGTGTCCCCTCTGCTTCAGCAGGAGGGCACAGTGACTCTTCCCAGACCGGGAATGAGACTGTGCTCGGGGAGCCTGGTGTTAGCTAGCATCACTGGGGTCTGCTGGCTGGTTTGCCCCCCGCATGCCGACCCTTTCACGCACTGACATGCCACGTGGTCTTTCTTCCCTTCGACAGACTCCAGTCATGTCTCAAGTGGGGAGTTTGGGGAAGTGCTAAATTCTACCATTTTAAGGTTTTAGTATCATTCATGGCTAAAACCTTGGAGAAAGGAATCAAGAAACCTCAGTATCGTCCAAAAATCTAGATTCTACCCTCGGCAATAACACATTCAACCTTCCTGGCATCTGTGCTATTCTTCCGTGATGGGGCAATTGTGCTACGGCCGAATAGATTTTTATACGTTCTCTTACTGTCCAGGAGAATCCACACGGATCATCTGTTTTAACCTGGGGGTTCTCTTTGAGAAGGTGTGTAACACATCGTGACGGCAGTAAGCAGGGATATTAGCCACGCTGTGTCACTTCCCCTGCAGATCACTGGCCAGAACAGCCAGCACTGGTTGGCATGAGTACGTTGAAAGTCCTTCCAGGACACAAGAGAACACGCCAAAGCTCACAGCCCTGACCTCGGGACACAGAACACGTGGATCAAGTTACACCCCACACCGCTGGAATGCGCGTTATGTGGCAGGGTGCGGCAGGGGCTAATCTGAGATTCTCGGCCTGCACCCATTTCCCCTCAAGCATTAAACCAGAACCAATATTTGTGCAACACCAGGCACACTTCATTGCTACTTTGAGTTGCAAGACCCTTGCCCCTCATTATTGAAATATATTTTGTTTCCAGCCAATGAGAAAAAAAACATGTATTACGATAATGCTCTGATTCTTCTTTTGAACGTAACTCTAAGGAGAGAAACAAGCAAGCCTGACTGTTATTATCTGTGCCAAGGAAAACAGCGACAGAAAAATACTATAAATCTAATTGTTTTGCTTGGGGTTTTATCTAAATATTAGATAATGGTATTAGCTTCTTTCCTCCTTTTATCTCCTAACGCTTCTTTCAAATAGCCAATATTAAAAAAAAAAAAAAAAGAAAGAAAGAAAGAAAGAAAAGAAAAGGAAACAACCTTAGATTTGAGCGTTCATGGGTAAATGATCTTTTTACTTGGTCAAAACAGCATCAATAAACCATAAGAAGGAAGCCTCCAATTTATTTGCCTATTTGTTCCCCGCTGGGAAGCTGGGTTTCAGGCCTTTCAATTACCAGGACGGCAGGACCCGAGTCAGAGCTGTGCTCGGGCCCGACTGTGGCATCATTTACATGCTAAATGCCATGTGGGTTTCGTTTTTCCTGCACACCAACCCTCAAATGTCCAAACTTCACAAACTGTCAAAGAAGCAGACAAAGAGAATGAGGAGCAGGCTTTTACTTTCTGAAACCTCTGTAATGTTCAGGGCCGTCTCCAATGGCCTCTAGTTCATCCCAGAACTCACACGTTTATTAATAGGCCTTTCTCCACAACTTCTCCTGTTTACACTACGGCTGTATGCGTGTTATCACACTTCAGAGATGCCAATCAGCTGGAAGAGATCTCACTCATCCATCTGAGCAGACTCACCAACGAAGCAAACAGTCAGTGTGGCTAAAAATGGAGGAAACCACCACCGTGGGGACTACGGGTAAAGGAAGAGAGTAAAAAGACAAAAGAGAGCAACGAAGGAAAGACAACAGACAAGGGTACACCAGGATCTGCGTTTCTCTGTCTCCGTTACTTACTCCCCTCAAACCTCAGACCAGGCCCTCAACCTATCCAGCCAGGGTAGTCCTAGAGAGCAACACAGAGGGTCATAAAGGAAGATCATCACTTAAAATGCAGACAGAAATAGAATTCAGATTAAGGCAAAACGTGACAAGGTCCCAACGAGAGAATCCTAACAGATTATAAAAAGCACGGTGACAATGAGAGGACATTCCCTCTGAAGAGGGACAACATGGTGGCATCCTGTTCCCTGTGATCCTGTTAGAGGAAAACGTCCATGGCAGAAGGGTCATCACGTCCTTGTCTCCAACTAAGCTTGAACCAGCCCAGAACAATTACCCCTTTACACACTATATACTCAACAAAAACAGAACGTGTGCTTGACTTCCTCTGTTATGACCAAAGAAAGGAGGTGGAGGGAAGAATGACACGTCCCAGAATTCTATGCTTCCACCAGAAATGCTGAACACTCATCTCTAAATGCACACAAAAGGCCTACAACGAAAGTCTAAAAAAGGAGGCTAGGCTTATGTCTAAGGCCCCTTCTAACATTAAAATTCTAGGATGTTATAAATATTTCTCTTAAGAAAATGCAGTTCTGAACCTGACTTCCGAATATAAAAATCGACGTTGGTGAAATTTAAATATACTTATGAAGTGCAAACATCTTCCTAGTCACTAAAAGTCTCCGACCGAGGCAGTTACTGAGGGGTGCGGAAGAGGCTCTCCATGGTGTCCACCTCCCGTGTGAGCAGAAACCGAGAGCACTAGGGGCCTGATGGGCGCGGGATGCTTACGGACATACCAAAATACCTTGTTTGCTACTCTTCCCAAACATTCACAGGGGAGGCATGGGGGAACAGCTGAATATTCCCACACAACGCCATCTATCCCGGGGTTTTTCTTTACCTTGCCCCTCCTCTAAAAGGTTGGATGGGGGAGATCAACTGAGAAATGAATAAAATGAAAACCACTGGACACTTGTGTACCCCAAATCTAGACTGTGAATGCCAAGTCTTCATCATCTGCCCAGTTATCACTAAATAGATTTCAGTCAAGAAACCAGTAAAGATGATTTCTTTAAGTGATCATCACAACAAACATGAAATTTTGATCAGAGTATTATCAGCTTCTCTTCTGGGCAATAAAAATGATTCCAATGCACCTTCCAGTTCATTCAGGTTTAGTTGGAGCTTCTCTCTACCATCTGCCAGTGTGAACAAGTGCTCATTTCAGCTCCCAGCACCGTGTTCCTTTCCATCACACGCGGCCCCCATCAGCTTCTCCCACTTCCTTCCAGAAGCCGACTGTCAGCCGGGGAGGCAACAGGCTGTCAGTCAGGGATCTGGTCTGACCTCCCTCCACCCCTGGCTTACTTGGGATATGAAGTAGGAAGAGGTGGGGCAGAAGGAAAGGTAGTGCAGAGAAAACTAGGAAGGAGAAGGGGAAACAGGGAGCCATGTGATCATGGACTTTAAGATCCAGAACTACGACGTCCGACAAAGTGAAAAGAGCAGGAGGAGAGGGGCCCCTGGGTGGCTCAGTCGGTTAAGCGTCCAACTCTTGGTTTCGGCTAAGATCATGATCTTGCACAGTTCATGAGTTCAAGCCCTGCATCGGGCTCTGTGCTGACAGTGCGGAGCCTGCTTGGGATCCTCTCTTTCCCTCTCTCTCTCTCTCTCTCTCTCTGTCTCTGCCCCTCCCCTGTTCACGCACATGCACATGCTCAATAAATAAATAAATAAATAAATAAATAAATAAGCAAGATTTTAAAAAAAAGAGAGAGAGCAGGAGTGGAGGAGGTGGAGAACAGCTGTAGGAATTAGATAGTATATACGCAAAAGCCTTAAACACAGTGCCCAGCATGCCGCGGACAAAGACAGAGCTGATCTTGTGATGACCAGATGTGACTACACCCAGAAATTCGCCTCTTCCAACAATGCCAGAATGACTGAATTTTCACAAAACTGATCAGAACCCATGTTTTAATCAAAAACTGTCTCCCTACACACGTCAGATCATAAAACGGTAATGGTAATGGAAAAGAGAACAATGCACCCTACAGGCTGTTCTGAATGAGTAGCTACATTGAGAAGGAACCCCAACTCAATTCTTGTACAATTCAGGAGAATCCATCACACTGGCCGTGGCTCTCGGCTGACTCAGAATAAAACCCTCAATAAAATCGAGGACAACCGTGTAAGGCCTGTGGAAACACTGTAAGAGAAAGAAAAGAAAGGAAAGAAAGGAAAGAAAGGAAAAGAAAAGAAAAGAAAAGAAAAGAAAAGAAAAGAAAAGAAAAGAAAAGAAAAGAAAAGAAAGAAAGAAAGAAAGAAAGAAAGAGAAAAGCAATACAGAGGATTAGCGGGGAGACTCCTACTAACACAGTGTGGAAATCGTTCTTTTTAATCTACACACAACCTAAATGCCCAGTCACCCTTGATGCCTTAAGCACTCGAGTTACAGAGTATTTCTGACGCAAGCCACAAAGTATTCAGGACTGGAAGATCAAAGTCTCTCTCCAGACTCCCAGGCCTTGTTTTCTTCTTACAGGACTGGTGAAGGTTTTCTCTTGGTTTAAGTTCTGGCTGTGACCGTCTACAAGTCCATAAAAGTATGAGAAGTATAAAACAAAAGCAAAACAGATGTCAGCCTAAGTGTTAGGATTTTCCTGTGGTAAATATAGGGCTAGGGTTTCTTTTCTTTTGGAATAAAAAAAAAAAAAAAAAAACCCAAAATCATACCTAGTAACAGAGGATATGTTTTTGGTTTAAAATGAACAACAGGTCAGAGTGAGTTTTCTACAGATCAACGTGACCCAGGCATGATTTCTACTACTGTTGATCTAATGGAGAATGTAGGCTTGTGGTCAACTGTCTGGATAGAAGTCATAGGCCCTGTGTGACCGTGAGTGAGTTATTCAACTTCCCGGAGCCCCTCATCTTTCTCTTCTATGACTGGGGTAGGAATGCTACTCAATACTACTTGGTTACTCTAGAAGCAATCTGGGGTTTCCCTAAGCAAAACCACACTCAGGGTCTTGAAGTTAGTGAGGGGTTAGGTCCATGAAAGTGCTGAGCAAAATGACTGGCACAAAATACACACTCCATAGAGGTTAACTGTGAGTATTAGCAACAGGCTGAGGTTGTTGAGCCATTAACAATTAGACTAAGTATCAAGGGTGACTGGGCCAGTAACCGGAAGGCCTTGTTTCCGACAAAAAAAAAAAACCTTAGAGGAGATGGACCAGCAAAACACAGGCCTATTTCTGGGTGGATCCGAGGAGGGGGAGGTTACGGGGACGGCTGGACCACGAGAGAGTGGCGCCCCTGCTCTGATTTGCAAGTTACTTCCTCTCGTGATGTTTGAAGCCCTGCTCAAACTTTCCAAATTCTGCAGTGCAGAACAAACCCGGCAACCAAACTAGGATCCGCAGCACACAGCTGGGAATGTCCAAGGAGGAATGTTGACAACACATCTATCACCAACCACATCCATCCAGAAGATCTCAGACGTGGGAAGTAGCTTTTGGCACCAGGGGTAGGAAACGAAGACCAGGAAACTGGCACCACATCCAGTGTTTCGTTTTCATCCACAATAAATAGGCTGCCTTTCCTCTGAGTACCTGGCATAGGAGGCTAGAAGAGTCGCAGGTTGTTTAAGCCAGCCTAGAAGACGTTCTAAAACCCCTTTTATAGGGCTGATCAGTACAGTATTTGTGTGTGTGTGTATCTGTCTTTAATCTGTTTCTGAACTGGATGCCTCAGGGCATCCAGAGCTGTCTCATCATTTTATAAGCCCCACAGGCCTAGCGCAGGCACCTACATAGGTGTTCAATAAATATTGGCTGAGAATAAGATGGCCTGAAAGATGCAGAAGACGGTGCCAGACACGGATGGATATACCAAAAAAAAAAAAAAAAAAGTTCTCTGCTTTTAGAAGGTCAAGATCTGCCTAGAATATAAGCTCCATGAGAGCAGATAAGAGCTCTACAGAGCTCCCCAGCCTTCACTGCTATACCCTCGGTGTCTAGAACATCACCTGGCACCCTAATAAAAAAAAAAAATATTAGCCAATGCGTATATAGGACTCACTGTGAACTTTTATACTAATTCCTGTAATTGAATTAATCTGTACAACCACTCTAAGAGGTAGGTACCATGACCTCTATCTTACAGATGAGGGAACTGGAGCACAGATGGCAAGTGGCTTGCCCAAGATCACAGAACCGGTAAGAGGCAGGGTCAGGAGCGGGATCTAGACGGCCTGGCTCCGGGGTTCCTGCTCTGTACCCACTACGCTATTTGGCCTCTCCGGAATTTCACGTGTTCCCAAGGAGTATTTTTTTAAACAAACGAATGCATAACTAGCACGACAAGAGATCTGAACTAAATGTCAAACATTGGTAGGAATTTGGGATTCTGAATCCCGCACGAGGTCTCCTCCACAAGGAGGGGAAAGCGATGGGGTTCTCCCACCCCCCACCCCCACCCCATTCCCATTCCCCAGCTCGGCCTTTTCAGGCTGCGACGAACAATCCTACTCAGTTCCTAACGGTTTGCTGTGCGGCTGGCTCCATGGGAAGCGGGGAAAACTGGAGACGTGTCCACAGCCAGGCGTCTCGGGAAGCCGGAGCACAGCTTAACCACTGTTCAGGGAAAAGCTCCGAGAGTTCCCAGCCACGCTCCCCGCCACCGCAGCCCGTGCCTTCTGAGCTCCTGTCCTGTCCTGTCCTGTCCTGTCCACGGCAGACCCCCTGCCGCCCTACTCCCCCTGTTCCCTCCCGGGCCTTGCCTGCCGCTGTGTGGGTGTGTGGGTGTGTGAGTGTGCGAGTGTGTGAACGCACGCGCGTGCACACCTTTTCACCCACCCGGTGCCTGCTGGTGTCTCGCACAGGAGAAACAGAGGATGGGACGGGGATCTGCCAGGACAGAGCATCATTTTTTCCCACAATACGAAAGTGTACAGAAAAGCCCTTAACGCCCAAAGCTTTCCCCTCAATGTAAGCACCAAAACTCCTTTGACAGCAAAAACCGACACGAACTGATGTGAGTCTATTTAAATCTTAATTTATCTCACTTAGTGTGTGACTAGTCTAACGTTTCGCTACACAATGTTTGATTGCAGGGAGCTGCCCCAGACCCTGCTGGAGAAATGTAATATGTGGTGTATGAACCATAGTACCTTTCTGTAATCCAAAATACTCTAAATCCAAAACACATTCAGATCCCCAAAACTCTGGAACAGGAGCTGTGAACCCGGGCCATGCAGTGGAGAGCGGGGTCTGGGGGAACAGCACCACCCATGCCAGCCTGCATCTCAGAAACAGCTGGTGGCCTTTGACTCGGGCACCCATCCCTGGTCCTAGTGGCCGCAGCCAGTCTGGAGAGTCGCAGGGCCCAGGGCATGAGAGCCCACCTCTCTGGAACCCACTGCTGCACCCCAGGACACTGCCCCCTCCCTGCCCCCACCCCCCTGCCACTCTGACCAGCTTCCTTTACGAGAACACCCACGCTCACTCCCATCGTAGGGCCCCCTTCACTAGCTGCCCCCTCTGCCTGGAGTACTCTACCCTGGTCTCTGCACGCCTGCCTGACTTCTCCTCATGCCAGGTCTCAGCCTGCACTTCACCTTCCCTGAGAGCTCTCTCTGGCCACCCAAACTACAGGAGCTCCCAGGTACTCGCTCGCACATCGTGGTGCTTCGTCGTAATCAAAGCAGTAGACCCAACTAGGTGTTTTATGGGAATTGTTTGTTTCTTTGTTTAGTGTGTATTCCCCGGACCTCACCACCCCCCTGCCCCCATCCCACACTAGAATCCAATATGCTCCATCAGGACAGAGACCTTGGCCATCCTAGTCACTACTAGAGTTCCAACACCTAGAACTATAGCAGTGTAAACGGTTGTAAAGAAATACTTGCCGAATGAATGAATAAATAAGAGAACACTCAGACGATGCCTACAGGCGTTGCAGGAACTGTGCACAGCCAGACCCACACGCCCTGCCCAAACAAATTAAAAATCCATATTACTCCCCAATGGTATGGATTTTTCACATCTTCTGTGGACTCTGTTCGGTAGACTATGGGGGAGGGGTGGGACTGGGGGTTCTCAGCAGGGACTGGCACAAGCAAAGGTATCACCTGCAGAGCGCTTGCCAAAAACACAGATCGCAGGCTCCCTCATCAAATCTGCCGGATCCGGGTCTCTGCAGAGGAACCCTGACATCAGCACTGGAAGACGCACGCTCTGAACACAACCTGAGCGCAGTCTCCGAAATACTCGTGACTCACTGACTGAGTCAAGAAGTCGCCTCTGCGTGGGACCCAGCAAGAACATGCTAGAAGGAAAGCTCAGACCCGCCACAGCCGGCCAACAGAAGCAGGCAGGCCTTGTTGGCCGGCCGCACAGGCTCGGGGTTACAACAGGGATGTAGGAAGCTCCCAACATTCGAGAGGCTCCCGTCTTCCCAGCTCCTGTGGAAAACCTGGCTGTGTGACGCACATGTGGTTGAGCGGTGGGAGGAGCAGCACGGGGACAAACAGCAGACCCCGAGAGGGCCTCAGAATTCGGCACCTACGCCGGCACAGCTAAGCCCGATTGAGCGAATACAGGACGTGCACTCTGGGAGTCTTCAAATAGTTAAATTTTCAATCTTTATAAAAAAGAAAATCCATCAGATTTGATTGATAAGTGTACTTTTTAAAACTAAGAGTAAAAAAGTGAAGATTGGCAACATTTTTCGCCATATAATTTGCTTTCTTTGCCTTTTTCCACAGCACTGCACATAAATCAAAGAAATGTTAAAGAGGCCCATATATCACCAACTGGCATTTCAAAACTATTTACCAAGTCTTTAACGGACACAGGCCAGACTATGGAAAACCATGACCAGGGAGGCAGAAATTAAAGGGAGAAAATTAACTCAAACACTGACAGAGAGTTAATTAAGTTTACAAATAACTCTCCAATGAGCAAGTTATGATATTTAATAAGAACGGGGTTACAAAACATGGAGGAGGGTGGGAGGGAAGACAAGCCAACAGAGTTTTCCAAACAAGGATAATGTATATTTGAACAAGCTGCCTTTCTATGATTAAGCACAGAAATCTGGGAACGAGGCAGGGGAAATGATGTTTTAATAAGGTATGAAACGGGCCTGTGAGCTGCATTTTGCATTTACTCTCGCAAAAGAAAAAAGAGAAAAAGAAGGGGAGCATTGGTCCCAAAGTTGCAGATCAAGGGATACAGGCTACCGTGTGTGAACTGCAGCGGAAGGTGGCACAGGTCCAGAAAGGCAGATTTCAGGGGGCTGCGTTTCCCACACAGAAAACACAAGGATCCCCCAAAAGCAGAGAGCACTTAAATCGGTGGCTAAGGTCCTAGTTTTCAAGGACAGAGAGAGACGTGAAAGGCTTTACCTGGCTGCCTTCGTCAGCTCTGGTTGCTCCAACAAAATACTCTAGACCACACGGCTTAATCAACAGACCTTTCTCTCTCACACTTCTGGAAGCTGGGAAGTCCAAGATCCAGGGGCCGACAGATCCTCCGGTGAGGGCTCTTTTCCTGGCTTGCACGTGGCCGCCATCTTGCTGTGTGCTGCACGACGTGTTCTTTGCAGGTCCACAGAGAGAAACAGCACTGGGCTCTCTTCCCTTTTACAAGGATGCTACTCTTATTACGAGAGCTCCAGCCTCGTGGCCTCGGCTAACCTAATTACCTCCCAAAGACCCCCACCTCCTAATACAATCAACACTGGGTCAGGACTTCAATGTACGAATTTTCAGGGGACACATTCGGTCTGTAACGCCGTGCATTTGTTCCAGACGGCCGGCCACTGGCCAGTGCCCTGAGAAGCAGGGTGTCTGCCCTGGCTCCAGAACCACCCTCTGTGCAGGGACAGCGTCACGGCACTGCCTCACTGGAGGACTGGCTGCCTGGCTCTCCCGTCCCCCCATCTGCTAATTCTAAGGGAGTGGCTGCTTCTTTGAAAAGTTCAGCTTTTAACACTGCTGTCTCCCACCAGGTTCCCTTGCCCTCAACTATACACTCCAGAAAAGCTAACTGCTAACAGCCATAATAACAAGAGAGCTCCACTGAGAAAGAGGTTTCAAAGCCGGCTTGTACGTAAAGGAGGGAAAAAAGGTCAGTCTTTTCTTCTCAAGAACTCGGCATTTTATCATCTCTCCCGCCTGCTACATAATGAAATAGTAGCATCAGATAGATCTTCTTAGAAAGCGTACCAGCGACCGAGAGACACATTACTCCATCTCAAATCAGCAACGTGCAAATGTCTGCACGCGTTTCCCAGAACCATGCAGTGAAAAGGAGACCTTCATGGGGAATATAAACCCACTGCATCAAAATGTGCTTTTTGAAACACAAAGCTAAGATGTTATAAGAGTAAAGCAAAAAACGTATCTAAAACAGGAGCCGGAGGTCTTCATGGTGAACACGGCAGAATGAAGTCACGTTCACCCCCACTCCCTCCCCAAACCACTAAAATGACAGCAAAGGGATGAACACAGGGAGGAGACAGGAGCAGAAAGAGAGGCTGGCCCCGTTTCAGAAGACGGGAAGCAGCAGCGGGCCAGCACCACGTCCACAGAGAGGATGCTGAAAACTCACCCTGCACGTGGCGGGGGCAGCGAGAGGGTAGAGATCAGCAAAGAGCGAGCTCAGCTGGACTGCAGAATCCTCAAAGACCGAGAAAGTGGGGGCACCTGGTACGCCGGAGGGCCCGGGTGGGGTGGGGATAAAAGCAGATGGACTGCGGCACCCGGGTGGCTCAGTCGGTGGAGTGTCCTACTTCGGCTCACGTCACGATCTCATGGTTCATGGGTTCGAGCCCCGCATCGGGCTCTGTGCTGATGGCTCAGAGCCCGGAGCCTGCTTTGGATTCTGTGTCTCCCTCTCTCTCTGCCCCTCCCCCGCTCACGCTCGGTCTCCCTCTGTCTCAAAAATAAATAAACATTCAAGGGGAAAAAAAAAAAAAAGCAGATGGACTGGTTACGTCTCTTCTAAACACCCAAATGGCTGCTCCTATCAGAAGTCGGGAGGGGTCCTCTCTGGAGGGGCTCAGGGCCGGCTGAAAACAGGGGGACACATCTACACTCTGAATGGCAAGGCAGCCCCCCACCCCAAGCCTTCCCAAAAAGGAATGACAACCACAGTATACTACGTGGCTCGGCTATAAGCAACATTTCACAGTCCTGACGATATAAAAACTGAGTTATCGGTTAAAGCAAATTGACGGAAAGAAGGTGGGATAGGAGAGCCAAGTCAAATCCTTATCTTCCATCGTGGGCTCAACAATCTCTAAAATAGCAGTCTGAGCAAGCGACTTTGAAAAATGTGGGCAAGCATCCAAAGAAACAGCCACAAGACTTGAAAAGAGTTCCCTCGGGGGAACAGCATGTGGGACAGTCAGGAAAGGGACTAACGCTGGGCTTACAAATCTTACAGGATTCCTTATTCGCCCTTTTGTATTCCTTTGATGAACACAGAATTATACTGGGGGGAAAAAAACCTGAGCCTCCAAGGTACACAGGTCCTCAAAGTGTGAACCCCTGCACGCTACAAAATGTGTGTCGTCGCCTGGGGACTATTAGTTTCCTGTAGTAACACTTAATTTTATTACAAGTTTTACCGCCACAGTTAAAGGTTTTTACAATAGCAGATGCCTTCCCTCCCACACGTCAATTAATTTGCAAATTCGCTCAGGTTGTAGAAATAATGAGGCGTGGATAGCTTTTGCCACCGGTGAGCACTGCCGTCAGGAGGTGGACGGGTGGGCGAGGTGCTGATCCGGGGCCGCGTGCCAAAGTAGCCTGCGTGGCCCGAGAACCGCACGGCCATCAGCCCCCAGGGCCCGAACGACCCAGCCCTGGCTTCAAATCAGGACCAAGAGCGTGGCAACCACCTTGAAAACTGGAAAACAATGGAAAAATTCTAGAGACGCGCGGGGGAGTGAGAGACCGTCTATGCCTCATGAAACAAAATCACGGCTCCGAGGCTCCTTTTTATAGGTTCTCATTCGGTGTTTACCAAGAAAGTAAACTTTCTGAAAAGAAAGGACGTGGCAACTCCGAACTCAACTTTGGACTGTAATTTGGCAAAGCCACCTATCGAGCCCACACATTTGATTTTTTTTCTTCTTTCTGAAAGAGCTGAACCGAAGTAACCAATGTTGTTTCAAAACACAGGGGTTGAAAATAGTTACGCCGCTTCCGGCTCTGCCAAAGAACTGTCTCTCCTCTTCTTTTCACTTAAATCCGTTTGTTGTTTTTTTTTTTTTAATGACCTAAACGATAAGACGAACGAGAAGACACTTTTTCATTTTCACCTATGCAAATAACATTTTGTACAGAACAAGCTATGAGCTGCAGATCTGAGCTACTTGGGGAGCTGAGAGGTCTCGGGAGGCAGGGCAAATCTGGGGGGAGGAGGGAGGGTCCCGACCCCCACCGCTGCACTCGGTTCTCCTGGTTCCACTTGCTCTCGGAAATGGCTCTTTTCCACCCAAGCCTCTCTTGCCCCCTGTCCCTAAGCCTTGCAGTGAGGCCAGTCTCCCAGCGGGCACAACCTGGCATCGCACCCCACGCTGAGCCTTCTTTCTAGTCTGTGATAAATTGTCTAAGTGTGAATAAGCATTTCAAAAGGCTTCCTGCTTCGAGATTTCACCTTCCCAGCAAATGGAAATAGGCGTCTACAGCAGCCTGACAGGTAGCAACGACACATTTTCTTCCTCGCAACTGGTCTGGACTAGAAGTAAACCATTGCTCAGATATTGCTCGTTCCCCGCCCCGCCAAAAGCAGCAGTCTCCTGCATGGTGTCTGTCTCTCTGAACATGTCACTCTCTTAAGAATGCCCGTCATTGGGGCGCCTGGGTGGCGCAGTCGGTTAAGCGTCCGACTTCAGCCGGGTCACGATGTCGCGGTCCCTGGGTTCGAGCCCCGCGTCGGGCTCTGGGCTGGTGGCTCGGAGCCCGGAGCCTGCTTCCGATTCTGTGTCTCCCTCTCTCTCTGCCCCTCCCCCGTCCGTGCCCTGTCTCTCTCTGTCCCAAAAATAAATAAAACGTTGGAAAAGAAAAAAAAAAAAATTAAAAAAAAAAAAAAAAAAAAAAAAAAAAAAAAAAAACTGAATCGAGGGGCACCTGGGTGGCGCAGTCGGTTAAGCGTCCGACTTCAGCCGGGTCACGATGTCGCGGTCCGTGGGTTCGAGCCCCGCGTCGGGCTCTGGGCTGGCGGCTCGGAGCCCGGAGCCTGCTTCCGGTTCTGCGTCTCCCTCTCTCTCTGCCCCTCCCCCGTTCGTGCTCTGTCTCTCTCTGTCCCAAAAATAAATAAACGTTGAAAAAAAAAAAATTAAAAAAAAAAAATAAAAAAAAAGAATGCCCGTCATAGCCTCTGGATTTTGAGGACAACAATTTTCTTTACACGCTTATGAAAGCAATCCAAAGCTCCCCTGACATTTTCTGACCCGCCATTGTCTGTAAAGGGCACAGGTTAACAATGTTTAAGAAAAGATCACATACAATATATAAATCATGAAGATTCCCGGGACGTTGTTTGGTCCGGGGCTTCAGATTCAATACCGTATTACCAAGAAACGAAACCACTTTCCTTTTCGCTTGTGGACCTGGGCTCAAAAATCACCATTAAAATGCCAACAAAGGCATTTTTGGATCTACAATCATTTGACATTTTTTCTAAGAAAATTTAAATTCGCAAAACTTTGGTAAATTTAGAGTCTTATGAAGTGCCACCCACCTCCCCTTCCACTCCCCTAAAAAGGGCAAGAAAATTCATCATCAAAGGTTACCCTCCATGGAATGTCATCAGAGTGTGGCATTTCAGCACATGCATTTGTGTATATAAATCTCCAACTGTTCTGAGATCTCTGCCGTCACTGGCATAACCATGAGTTAATAGTGGAACGGCGGCCTTCCTGAGCTCCTCTTTGTTTTCTCTTTTTGTCAGTGGAACTTAGATCCTTCGCGTTCTGCCCAATTCTCTTGATCCTGTCTGGCAGAAAAGTAAGGGGAAGACACCTTGCTTCCTTCCCCACCGACCTCCCTCCGCACTCAGGAATCCAAGGGCGTTCGTAACTTGGTGATTAAAAATACACTATTTTTACTTCAAAAGTTCAACCATAACACATTCCCTTCTTTAAAAATTTTATAACATCTACACTTTCAATTTGAGATTTTTCATTCATGCCAGGTGAGCCTCTTATGTTCTATATTAAATGCAAGGCATGTGCGATCAGCACCATTAATAATATAACAGTGCCAATCTCAGAAGCAGCAACACAGCACCAATCCACAGCCTTGCATGAGTAGATGTGGAACCATGAGTACCACTGCAACCTTTATTAAATATATGGGAATAAGGAATGTGGCTTGCTGCTCCGCCCCTCCCTAGCTCAAGAATCAGGAGGAATTTTTCCCTTCTTCCCCAAAGGCATATCATTAGGACTCATAAATATAAAGATCTGAAACAGAAAACAAGTGATTACCTTTATTGGATTAAAGCGAGAAAGGGAATGTGAGTTTAAAAGTATTCGTGGACAAAACAAGATTATAAATTCATCAAAATGTATCAGACGCAAGGATTCAAGGTCACCAAAGGCGTCTACTCTGATTATAACGGAAAAGCCAACTCCGGTTCTCACTTCTCCAAGAACCGGTTTCCTAACAAGGCCTGCCCTTCGTTCTGATGCCATCACAGAGCTCTGTCCAAGGATGCAACCTGAGAAATGTTCTCTAGAAACGTCTGCAGAAGAATCACAAGGTACGCCTCACTTCCAGGTCCGAAACAGGGCTAAAAATGAGCAGGGGCGGAGAAATCTCCAAATGACAGCTTGGGTCCTTGCCATGTCACCATAAAGACACTCGGCAGCACCCTCCTCGTCTCCGCAATCTCACGTGCTAGTTCACTCGGGGACGGCTGGTTCCTCCTTCTGCACGCAGTGGGTTCAGCGAGAGGACCTAACGAGGCACTGACCGTGGCCATCACCCTACTCCTGTCTGGCTCCGAGCACAGGTCAACAGAGAGAGGCCCAAGAGAGGGGGACGTGACATATAGGTGCTGGTTACAGACCGTCAAATCGCCAACTGTAAAAAGGGGGGGACGGTTTGTGTGGAGTCTTCAGCTCTGAAAACGACCTGTGCAAGTGGCCAAGCTCCTTCACAGCATCGTAAACCCACCGGAGCACACACACGCACATACACAGACATACATACACACCCACCTCAAGCGAGCAGCGTGTCAACAGAAAACACGAACCAAGGCCCCGAGTCTAAGGAACTCCTAAAACAGTACGAACAGCCTCTAGAGGCCTGCCGGGTGCCAGGTACCTAGTCCTCACCGCACGGTGAAGGTGAAACGAAACCCGCCTCACCCGTGAGGAAAGAAGCTTAGAGAAGTGAAGTCGCCCGCCCGGTCACACGGCTGATCTCAGATCCAGATGAGCCCACACTGCAAGTTGCCGCCTCACAAACGGAATTTCATTTACTCAATTATGAATGGTAATAATAAGGAATAATAAACACGTCCTGCGGATCTAACACGCCTGGCACCGCTCTACATACAATATTGGCAAGAGAGAAACGAACAAAGCAGAAACTCCCACCCTTGTGCAGAGTACATTCCGGAGGGGATGGGAAAGATACTAAACAAAAGGCATTAGGTAAAACACGCAAGATGATGTAAGTGATAATAAGAAGTACAGAGAGGGGGGCCTGGGTGGCTCAGTCGGTTGAGCGTCTGACTTCGAATCGGGTCATGATCTCGGGGTTTGTGGGTTCGAGCCCCACGTCGGGCTCTGTGCCGACAGCTCGGAGCCTGGAGCCTGCTTCCGATGCTGTGTCTCCCTCTCTCTCTGCCCCTCCCCTGCTCATGCTCTGTCTGTCTCTGTCTCAAAAATAAATAAAAACATTAAAAAAAATTTTTTTAATAAAAAAGAAGTACAGAGAGAAACAGCGGGGGGCAGCAGATGGGGGTGGGGGAGCAGTGAGAGGGCTGCCAACATTACACGGGGTGGGCAAAGGAGGGCTCTCAGAGAAGGTGCCCCCTGAGCCAAGACTTGGAGGAAGCAACACATCTTTGAGGCAACCAAGGAAACTTCTGACAGGAGATGCGACCGCAGTCGGTCTCGCACACCTCAGCAGAGCGGGGGGGGGGGGGGGGGGGGGGCCTCCGCCCATGACAGCCGCGTGGGACCCACGCTTCCCTTCCTGCGGCACCTGTGGGTGCGTGAGGTCTCTGGCCTCACCGTTACTACACAGTGGCTGACCGCCGTGGGTCCTGAGCCCGCACCTCTTCTTCGTCCAGTTTGCCAAAACCCATTCCACACAAGGAGCGGTCCTTTTGCCACTGCTCAGCACGCACATCCTCTTGCACTTGGTTACACATCAAAGTAAAAATACGGGAATGTATTTGATCGCCCATGGGATGGGCAAAGGCCTGAGACCTAGACAACATAGAGCACGAGGCACTCGTCTCTGCTGGTGGCGAGTGTGAACTGGTACAACTACTGTGAAGGGCAAGGGGACAGCATCTGCCAGAATGGTAAATACGGCTGCTCCTGGGCCGGTGCGTCACCCTCTAAAACCTTACCGCGTATCCACACAAATACTTCCATACCCGGTGTATGGCGTAGCATTGTTTGTAACAATAAAAGACCGGAAACCACCCTCATTCCCCCTACGGAGAAGTGGCCGTGGTACGTCCATCAAGTGGACTCTAACCAACTGTTCAAAAAGGCATGTGTGAAGGGTAGCAAGGGTGACACAGTGGCCTCTCAAAAGAGCAGGTCTGATAACTGTATTGTGGCCATGGATGAAGACGCCTCCGTTGTTAAGAACGGAAGGGGCAGGATAAGGTATACTTGTTCTCCAGCGCTTTACCAGAACTTCCAGGAAGGGCACTGTGTCCGAGGACAACCACAAAGCAAACGAGGCGCATCGAGGTACAGAGTGGAGTTCGACACGCTACTCTCATCACTTCTCTGAAAGCCGGAAACATTTTCGAGACAAACACTTGAAGAGAAGTGTTAAGATCACGGCCAAGCCTCAGTAGGGGAAGCTCTGCCACACGGAGGCCACCGGAGCCCCTGCAACGGGGAACGGGTGTCTGTGCCGGTGCCGGAAAAAGGGGTGGGGGGGAGGGCAGACGACTTCTCTTCGTATGTGGGTGACAGCTAGACCAAAGCTTCAGGCAGCCGGAACTCAACCAGCGACCTGTCCCCTGACCCAGCCAGAGACGCAATAAAGCCACATCCCACATGGGTCGGGGGTCGGGCGCTGTGTGGTCCACACTCCCAGTCCAGCCTAGCGTGCGCCGACGTTCCGAGTGACGGCTCCAGAAGGCCAGCAGACTCCTCAAAAGGGGTTGGGAGGGAGGCAAAATTAAATTCACGTGCTGGACTGTTTAAAGCAGAAAAAGAGAGATTTGGGGAACATCTGAAAAAAGCTGCAGAACAGAAATATTCTCTGGCTAACACTTAATAAATGAGACCACTTCGTTTTCCTAAGCACGGGATGCATTCACAATACAGGTCTTTCGGTTTATGTGATACTGTTTTAACACGTGTTTTAACCGTGTTATTAACTATGACACCCCCAGCGCCGGAATCCCCCGCCTGGTAAGACAGAGCACGAGGAAATGATTTCAGGTTTGAATCCTGGCTCTGCCACTTACTACCTGGATGATGCTGGCAAGTGCTTTAATCTCTTTACCCAGCTTCCTCATCTGTAAAACATAACACGCGCACGTTTCATAGGGCTATCGGTGAAGACCTGAACACACCGATCACTGCAGAAACAGTACTGATTCTACTTCCAGGGATATAGCTTTGGACCTCAAGGAGCTTACAGCCTGGAATATGGACAGACTTTAAGCAGATAAGCCCCTAAACTACAAGTCAATGACCTTCACGACAAATGCCTCAAAGGCAAGGCACAGCTGCTACCAGGCTGCCCCAGAAGGACACTTCCAGCACAAGGAACGGCACGTGAAAAACAGAGGCAAGGGAGCTTGGCACGTTAAAGCGAAAGAAGAAATAGTGTGTGTGAAACATACAGTCACCGCGCCAGGGACAGGTTCAGCACTCAACAGAGGCCGGGCAGCGGTTAACAGACCGTGCTCGGTAACAAGCGTGCCCCTTGCCGTCACGCTCACATATCACTCCACGCATCATGGAGAACCGCAGGCTTCCGTAACAATGCACACGTGCAAGTCTGAAATCAGTGCAAGCTTGATTCCTGGGCTCACTGGGAACTTGCTCAGACAACTTTGTGATTTAGCGTCACCTCCTGGAACGCAAGCATCAACAGCTGGGTGAGAAGCTCTTGAAGTTCATGGTTCAGGGAGGTACCTAGATACCAGCTCGTTCGGCCCAAGACGCCTGCACAAAACGCAAGTAAGCTAGGCTTTTAAAACAGGGGCTCTAGCAGTTGAAAGACTAGTTACTGGCACACAAAACAAACAGCGAGCAATTGAAATCCACGTAGTGGTTGGTAATTCCTATTTCAAAATCTAAAGCTTGGCTGGCACGGAGAACAGATGGCTGTGCACTACGCAAACATATCGACGGCAACGACGGGCTCGGGCTGGCTCTGGTGGCGCCGAAAGCAAGCTGGGGCTGCCGTGCCGGTGCGGGGAAGTGAGAACGGCCTGGCAGAGTCTCTGGGGAGCATCACCAGATGAGAAAAGGCAAAGGAGGCAGGGCGCCCCCCGAGCGGTCGCGGGCCAGGCAGAAGGGGCGTGTCTCCTACGCGTGGGCTCTGGCTGACACACGGCGTGTTCCCTTCCCGGAAAGGAGACGAGAAGGCCGACGTCCAGAGCCAGCAGAGACCTGCCACCTGCCTCCTCGACACCAGCTAAGTCCCGCCTGCCCCGCGAACACGACATCCCGGGCGGGATGAGGACGGACCAGGGGCGCACCAACGCAAGTAAAATACAAAGGACGAACGGCGGTTCCGGTCGGTTGGATATGCCGGTTCGTCTAGTACAAGCTGCTACCGGGAAAGAGAAAACAAAGGCCCCAGAGAAAAGTGGCTTCACCAAGGCTGTGCTCTCATCCGTTTCCTTCACTCATTCATTCATTGCTGCCTTCGACAACTATTTACGGGCCACTTCCCAGAACGTGCCAGGCATCGTCCCCGCACTTGGGAAGCATCCGCGAAGTACACAAAGAACACCTCCTAGTAGAGGAAGCCAGGCAAACAACAAGCTCTTTTTTCACACCCCTCAAATATATGTGTGTCAGATGAAGCGTGTTCGTTCTTACAGTGTGCACGGCAGGGGTCTTGGCTGGCGGGAGGGAAGGGGACGCTGCTAAGATACAGGTGGCGCTTGAGAGGAGGACTTCTGAGCAAAGACTGGAGGATGAGCACTCGGATACTGGGAGGTGTGGGGGACGCATGGCTGGCTCAGGTCCTAAGGTGAGATGCAAGCATCCCTGGCACGTTTCAGAGTCAGCAAGGAGGCTGAGGCTGGAGCAGGGAGAACCAAGGGGACGGGAGACACAGTGCGGGGGGCTGGGGCTCTTCCGACGGCCGAGGTGGGAGCAACGGAGGGCGTTAAGCAGAGGAGTCCCCTGACTTTCCTTGCTAAAGGCCTCTGGCTGCTGGTCGGGAATCGACTACAGGAGCAAGATGAGCCAACGAGTCCACGGCAGGCCCAGACCGAGGCCGTGAGGGTCGACCTGGCTTAACGATGGCTTCAAATCTAACTAACCGGCATTATTTTGGGTCCGGTGCTTTCCACTTGGATTACCAAATTGCAAGGAATGCCACACAACAAAGAAACTCCCCACAGAATAAATGGCTGATGATTTCTAGATGGAGAACTTTTCAAGCTTGAAAGCAACGTAAGAACACGACGAGAACCGTGAGATTTGACGCACACACGTTTTAACTTTTTATCCTCGAACCTGCCGTTCACCGAGCGTGCGCACCGCGTCAGGCGCTAAGAGGCGGGAGAGCTCAGGGGCCCGTTCCTCACCACCTAGTTGTGTAACGTAGGCTCTCGGCCCCTGGGCTCCTCACCTCTAAAAAGAGAACAGTAACACACCTCAGGGCTGCTGGGGGATTAAATGCGTTCATTTAATTTAACGGTGCCTGGCACAGGGCAAGTGCTCAATAAACATCGGCCACTGTTATCCCTGGCTGCCATGGAGCGGTCCTCGTGCGGGCCCCGTGCCACCGTACTGACGGAAGAAAACGAGACAGGCTCTCGCAGGAGTGGACACTGAGCTGAATCCCCACCCGGGTCGTCTCATGGCAAAGGCCACACCGCGTCCGCTTCTGGAGGGAGAGCCCTCCTTCAAGCGAGTCCTCGTGGACAATGACAGATGAGGAAGAGGAAGCAGCAGGCGCGTGTTCCCTGCACAAGAATCACTCCCTCAGCAGCCCCCACCTGCCACACCAGGGGAAGGTCTAGGGAGATCCTACGTCCAGGAGCTTTCAGGGGGGCATGCTTCACTTCTGGGACCACGCGTCCCTCCCTTTTGAAAGAGGAACCTCTAAGGCCTCTTTAGGCTCTCCAGCTCTGGAATGTCACGATTCCGTGTTTTTTCTTGTTTTGTTTCATAAGACCCCAGGAGGGGGAAGAGAAGAAAAGCAGGACATTTTGCTAACCGGAAAACAGACGACGTATATCCCCCTTCACGTTCACTTTACGATAGGATGCGCTTCACTCACACCGCCACGCCTGTATCAACCACTTGCGCAGCGCTTTCCAAACCCTTGTCAGCTACGAATTGATTACGTGTGAGATTTTATCTCCTTGTGCTCCGCATCAGCCCCCACACGTGGGCCAATCGACACCGAACAAACCTGGCCCTTTCAAGCCGTGGGAGCCTCATTCTCCTCCCTGCGGCGGGGAGATGAATTATTAAGAGATGAAAAAGCCAGTGCCGTCACCTTTCTGCTTTATGTCCCTATGGGAGAATGGTTTAAACCGAACCGGGTAGCAGGCTGCGCGGCAGGTTACTTAAGAAGAGCCGTTTATAAAGCGCGTCTGTCACAGCGGACGCTGAGGGGCGGGGCCCGATGGACGGCCGACCAGATGAGGCGGCTCCGCCATCGGAGAAGGTGTCACCTGACAGCCGCCTGCCCACGCAAATGTCACGAGGCAGCTATAAATAGGGTCTGAAATCCGTACGCGGGGCCAAAGCGTGATGCGGCGAACAAACAGCGAGGCAGCGTGTTTACTTTTAGCGCTGCCCTGATGGGAACAGACGGCAGAGCGGAACTACACACAGACCTTGCGGCCCATCGAGGCTGAAATCTGGATCAAGGACACGATGGTCCCGACAACTGTCAAAAGTGACAAGGCATGACGCGTCCTCAGCAGACTCTGCCTCTGCCCGCCCGCCCGGCACGTGCACCGCCCGGCACGCTCCCAGGCGGCTCCGCGGCCCTTTTACTCTGCCCGTTTTGTTAATTTCGGAGGCGACGGACGCTGACCGTTTCGCCTGTGCTGAGACCGGGCGAGGGAAGGGGCCAGCAGCCCTGCTCCAAAGCGCGACGGGTCAGGTCGCCGCGGGTGTGGCTCCCAAGTTATCCAGGGAGCAGGGCGATGCGCCCAGCGTGCCGGCATTAGTATTAAGACCAAACCGTGGGCAGCAGAGAGGAGTAAAAGGGAGGACCAAGAAAGAGAAAATAAAGTAGAAGAGGGCCAGAGGAGGAGAGAACAAAAACACAAAGGCAGGTCAAAAGAAGGCGGCCAACAGCTCCTGGGGGGACGGGGAGGAGCTGCAGGCAGGCCGGAGCGGAAGGCGGTGGCGAGCCCGAGGTGGCAAGCAGATGGCTGCGGCTGGGACGCCTGACTCTCGCTTTCGGCTCAGGTCACTGTCTCATGGTTCCTGGGTTCGAGCTCCGCATTGGGCTCCACGTTGACGGTGCCGAGCCTGCTTGGGATTCCGTCTCCCTCTCTCTCTGCCCCTCCCCTGCTCGCTCTCTGTCTCTCTCAAAATAAATAAACATTAAAAACAATTTTTTAATAAAAAATAAAATAAAATAAAACAGGGGCTCAGGGGCACAGACACTATGATACCATGGGCGCATCTTCATGGCTGTCACACCCACCACCTTTCACCATCAGCTCTGTGATCTGGACTCAAGGACCCATTCTGTGGACTCCAAGCTCTGGAAAGAATAAGGCTTGGTATGGGTAGGGGTGGCATTACGTGTGCGTTTACCTTCGGGAACTGCGCTCCGTGCAGGAGACTGCCCCGCCCCAGAGGGCGGTGTCCACAGAGCACAGCCGCGCCCTCCCGCCCAGGGCTGCAGCGCGCTCCCACGCCCACCAGCCGGCCTTCGGTGCCCGCGTGCATCTGACAAAGCTCTAGTTGAGAGCTAACCCCTGCTACCAAAAAATGTGCAGCCACAGGATTTGTGGACAAAAAAAAAAAAAATTATGTTTTACAATTTTTAAATATTCAGTGTGGCTTCAAAACTTAGGACCGAAGTCCAAATTAGTACTGCGTGGCAAAGAAAAAAGGGGAAAAATTCTGTCTGAAGCCATCATGTGCAGGCACATTCATGGGGCCTGGCCTATGATGGCAGCTGTCACTGACTTTCTTCTTCTCAAGAATGCAAATGATTAAGATAGATTAAATACCTACTTTGCTTAAATACTCTTGATAATGAGTTTCTTTCCTTCTTTTAAGGGTGTTTGATGTTGGCAGTTGATGGATCTTGAGTTAAATTGTTTTAATTCAAAACAGCACCATCTGTTGTTAGGATCTGCCGGCTCAAGAGAGGAGGCAAGAAACACACTGCTGAGAGCCAGAAAAGGTGCCGAGTAATGATGGAGAGACGCGTGGAGGGAGGCAGGTGTTGCGGTGGAAAGAGCACTACAGATGGGAGGTTCAGAGACCAGGGTTCCCGTCTCGGCTCAGGCCCTGTGTGGCCCTAAGATCTGGGACTCCGTTTCTTCCTCTACAAAATGGGAGGTTGGCTCAAAGATGGTGACGATGGGGACACTCACTGGCAATCACTGCTGGCAGCTGCAACTGCTAATGCAAACTGTGTGCCAGGCACCGAGATACGGGCTGCACATAAATGATCTCATTTATACCCATTTTATACCTTGTTTAAGCTCCTTATGCCCAAGAGTATGTGCCCTAATGTCCCCATTTCACAGATAAGCACGCTGAACTCAAGAGAGGTGAAGTCAGTCCCTTGTCCAAGCTCACACAGCCAAGCCAGGGGTGAGAAGGCCAGGTAGATTTGTGTCTCTGGAGACTGCACGTGTAACCAGGGTGCCACAGTGCCCAGCAGCCTTCGGGACTGAAGAGCCCTACGGTTCCTACCCCCCCCCCCGGTGTCCAGTCTAGTGGCCACGACCTGCATTTGCGGACCGCAGATACTCAGGTATTGCCGAAGCAAAACCGCGATGAGGGCTAAGCGTCCCGGAAGCTGGACTCTCGGTCTGGAGCGGACGCTGCGGCACCTGGTGCTACCGCTAGATACGTCTTATTTATTTACTAGGGCTCCACCTGCAACGCACACCTGTGATCCGAACGTTGATGTGAGTCGTAAAAACTAACAAAAACTGGACTAGATCCAATGGAAAATCCCCAGCATTTGATTTTCTGAAAGGCTAGCTATCTTCCAAGAGATGTCTATTTACTCGGAACCGTGACATTGTATAAAAGGAAGGATCGTGTTCCCATTAATCAGGGGACACCACCTCTACCGCCTCCAGACGTGGAAACGAATTGCGGGGATTAATACCGACATTCCACAGACCACCAGTTTACTTTCTGAGGGGCAAGGTGCGTCTCCTAATAACACCTAAGTGGGCAAACGTAAGACTCTCCAGGATAAGAGCGCTGCTTCCAAACGACCTGGAAATCTACGGAGTCAAAATCAGGAGGGTGAGGAGGCAGGGAAAACCTACCACCACCAAAGTGGAGAGGTAGTGCAGTGTTTCCAAAAAGAAAGGAAAAGTAACAGTCATTCCAGAAACCCAGGGGCTGGTATCACAGCTGTTTTCACTGCTGCATCCTGGGCAACGCATTTCACCCTTTTAAGGCTCAACTTTCCCATCTACCACGTTGAAAAACAAAACAAACCAAAACAAAAACAAAGGAATACAAACGTCTGCCTTCAGGAGATGGTAAGCGCACCGTTCAGAGTACCCACGGCTTAGCCACAGCAGCTACACTGGTGGACCTCAGGGAGAGGCGTGAGTGAGGAGGGGCTCACGGACCCCTGGGCGCGCCCCCCACCCCAGCTCTGCTTCCTGAACTAGGGGTGGGTCCGAGGTGTTCACGTCGTCATTATTTACACACTTCGTATGCTCACACTTCATGTACTAATAGACCCATTTTAATATATGAAATCTTTCATAAAGTTTTAAGAAAGGGAGGGGCGCCTGGGTGGCGCAGTCGGTTGAGCGTCCGACTTCAGCCAGGTCACGATCTCGCGGTCCGTGAGTTCGAGCCCCGCGTCGGGCTCTGGGCTGATGGCTCAGAGCCTGGAGCCTGTTTCCGATTCTGTGTCTCCCTCTCTCTCTGCCCCTCCCCCGTTCATGCTCTGTCTCTCTCTGTCCCAAAAAATAAATAAATGTTGAAAAAAAAAATTTTTTTTTTAAAATAAAAAAAAAAGAAAGGGAAAGCTCTTCTGATTCCCTACAGCGGAGAGCAAACGAAAAGGTATGCTACTGGAAAAGAGTAAACTGGGAGAAGTGACTTTCGTTAGAATTTAAGTAAGCAGATTTAAAAAGGAATTCCAACGGTCAGTAACTTATTTATAACTCAGACAAAGATCCCCTGGGCAAGAAGCAACCCTCAACAGCACGGCAGACAGCAGTGCGCGCGTGCGGGGAGGACAGAAAACGACCACCCGTGTGACCAGAAAGGGGCAAAACACGCAGCAGCAACACGGAAACATCGCCTCTTGTCTGGGAGCTGGCAAAGGTGCCCAGGCTAACACCCGGCGCTGACAGCACGCGAGGAGAGCGGAAGTCACATCCGCTGCGGTCAAGGGGGTCAACCGGGACGGTTACTTTCTTCTCGCGTTTGCTATATTTTCTAAATTTCTATAATTCACCGGTTACTTTCATGATTAAAAATGCAATTTTTTCAAGTGACTCGGAAAGGAAAGGAAAGGAAAGGAAAGGAAAGGAAAGGAAAGGAAAGGAAAGGAAAGGAAAGGAAAGGAAAAAAGAAAAAAAGAAAAGTTAAAGAAAAAAGGAGACACAGAAGGACAAGAGGGAGAGGTGAACATGACCCCAGCTTTGGAAATCGGGCAAAGCCCAGGCTCCAGCACTTGGCAGCCATGCGACATGAGGGAGGTCTCGGACCCCCATGTTCAGCATGTCCTCAGTGAAAGAGGGACGGCAACGCAGACGGTGCAGTTACTTCGAGGGTCAGAGACAACATAAGGCACCTGGCACAGGGTCTGACCCTCTGCGAACGCACTCTCTGTAAACACTTTCTAAAGGTATCCCTCCCGTTCCCGCCGTCGCCTTTTTCAGTGGGCTTTCCGCCGAAGCGCCCAGTGCGGGGTTGGGGGAGTTGGGTGCCCCAGCCTGCCCCACAGGACGAGGGGACTTCACCTCTCCTGGATGCGTTCTATTGGCAGCCTGACTGCCCGCCGTGCCACATTTGCAGCAGCTTGCAAGCTAACTTTGTTTCTAATTATCTGCTTTGCAGTTGGATCTGCTGACCTCACATCTGAAGGACAGTCCTGTATCTGCTTAAATGATCAAAAACAATGCACACTTATTTTACCCACAAAGCCCATAGTTGGAAAATTACCTGTAGAACGGTGTCAAATGAAGACACATTTCATTTTTTTCACGTCTGGTCAGTTTGCATTTAATGAGGAGCATACCACCAACAAGGCGAAAATAAAATTTACTCAATTTGGTTGAGATGCTCAAAAACAGGAAAAAATGTTGATTCAGAGCATTACCCCCACGCCATCCACCGAAAGTAATTTTAGATCGATTCGAGTTAAAAGTATGAAGTCACAGAAAAACATGGCAGAGAAAAGATGTGAATGTCTCACAGCTACTTTCTTAGTTTACAGAGACAGAAGACAAAAAGAAAAAGACCAAGCAGATTTGACTAAATAAACGCTTAAAACTTTGGTGTGTTCAAAAAAGAAAATATAACAACATCTGAGGCAAACAACAAATTGGGAAGATATATGCAGAAGCAAAAAAAAGGCTTAATATTAATAGTTTTAAAGAGCAACAATGAAAAATATTTGTGCAAAGTATGCCAAGACGTGTGTTCGAGAATATTCCCTGCGGCATATTTTTAAGCGTAAAGTAAGTTGGCTACCTGTCCATCAATGGGAGACAGGTACAGCACGTTACCCAGGACATCCCCATGACGGAGTGCTGGGCGGATGGCTCATACACATAGGATCTAGACATACATTGCTGAATGAAAGAAAATGGTGAAGTAATATGTTTAGTATGATCCCACATTTGCGTTCTGTAATTCCCCACACGCACTCATCCACACAAAAATCCTAAAGAGCTACCATCACATCAGGCTGTTAAGTAGTTGTATCTAGAGTAATAAAGGGAGCAGAGAGGGAGGGAATCTCACCCCAACTATTTATTTTATACTCTTTAGACCTCTATGTCTGTTTGCTTGTTTTACAGCAGATATTATCCGTTGTGACAAAACAATACCGTGGCAGCTACTTCTAACCGCTTGTCGGTGTCCATTCTCCTTTACTTCCTTGGTAACAGAAACGCCAAGCTTTTAAACAGGACTCAAAGCTGTCCAACCAAAAGACTACATTTCTCAGCAACCCTTGCAGCTAAGTACAGCCAAGTGTCTAAGTTCTGGCCGATAAGCTGTTAGCAAAATGTTCTGGAAGGTTCCAGGAAAACTCCTTAAAAGCTCATGATGAGTGCCTTTTGCCCCTTTCTTCACTCCTTCCAGGTTGCTGCTGAAGACGAGAACGGGACAACTAGAGCTCCAGTAGCCACACTGGGCAACTGGGAATGAGCTACGCATGGTAAAGCAACAGGATGAACGCAACCTTCATCCCTGGCGTTACGGAGCTCCCATGCCAGCCCGGGAATATTTCGAGAGGACTACGTTACCTACAGCCAAACCCGACTCTGATAAAAACAACTTTCTATGTCTACATTTAGCAAATTAAAAGACGATGGATCAGAATTGGCAAATGAGGAGAAGAAAGGAGGTACCTCTAGGTAATAAATACAGAGGCGGAAGTTCAACCTCAATACGAATTAAGGAAGCAAACTAACACAGCAGGCTGCTGTGGCTCACCCAGCAACTGAGTACAGACGGGAGTACTTCTATTTTGACAATTCTTTCCAGGGCTCGTGAAAGTGCACTGACATAGACCAACTAATATTGCTATGGATTGTAAAAAAAATCCATCCCTCATCCTGGATCCAGGTATGAGAGCAAGCATCTTCCACCCCATCTCTCCACTGACTGCACCTGGAATACCCGGACAGAATGTACGGAGCAGTTATCTGCGGATTCTGAGAAGTAAACGGCAACAGGTGAATTCGGGAGGAAGACCGGAATTCGAAGTACCACTGAGTCAGGGATGAGTTTATCCGCTGGTGTCTTCAGCCCGGACTCAATGCCGCCGCAAGCTGTAAGTGTCATCAGTGCAAACAGACGCACTCCAGGAAAAGGTCTCTAGTTCTGGCTCAAGGAATGGGAAAGGGTCACCTAGCTGACGGAGAGTAATGGGCAAAATCACCTGTTGGTCTTTTCCTTCTCTCCATTTTCTTATGTCCCAGCCCCTTGGCAATCCCAGCAGGGGTGGTAACAACATTAGCAGCTAACAGGGCCTAAAATCTTGAGGGTAAGGAAACTCACTTTTTCAATCAGGGGAACTATAGTCCCAAGAGACTGAAGGATCTCTCTCTCTCTCTCTCTCTCTCTCTCTCTCTCTCTGTCTCTCTCTCTCTCACACACACACCACCTTGCTTTCATTCTCTCTACCCTCTTTGCCACAAACGCAACAGTGAGAAGCACGTAGCATAGAAGGGCAAATAAAACCCCAGTTTGTTGGCCAAGAACCACAAAGGAGAGACCTACAGAATCAGAAATTACAAGAGAGATTGCGGAAAAAGAAATACTTGGGGAAGCAAACTCATAAAGTTGTTTATGAACTCCTGTCTTCGTCTCTAAGCTATACAAGCATGGATTTGACCCTAGAGAGCATAAAACAGACTCTAACAACTCAACTGTGGGACAGATGACCACCAGGTCTGAGACACTGAGGGGCATACACATGAGACAGTTTGGAATATTCACGCAAAGGCTTTGAAAATGAAACTAACAGGGTGCCTGGGTGGCTCAGTCAGTTAAGCGTCCGACTTCAGCTCAGGTTAGATCTCGTGGTTCGTGAATTTGAGCCCCATGTCAGGCTCTCTGCTGTCAGCGCAGAGCCCGCTTTGGATCCTCAGTACCCCTCCTGCCCTCTCTCTGCCCCTCCCCCCCCAAAATAAGTAAACATTAAAAACAAAACTAAACTAAAGTTAACATTGAAACCACAACCCATTGAAGATGGATCTGAACCTGCAGCCCAAACCCAACAGGGTCAACTGCCTCCTAAGACAAAAATTCCCATATTCCCCTCCCCTCAAAATCCATATTCCCATTAGAGTTTAAACAGATTCTCCTCCAATACTATTAAAATGTCTAAGGTACAATCCAAAATTGCTTTGCATGTAAATGATAAGGAAAATCTCAACACACATATGTAAAAATGCCACCACGAGATGACAGAGATGTTGAAGGTTTCTGACATAGACATTAAATGGCTATTACAAAAATGCTCCAACAAGTAAGGGCAAACATTCTGGAAATGAATAGAAAAACAGAAAGTCTCAACAAAGAAAAAGAAGACAGAAAGAAGAGCCAAATGGAAGCTTTAGGAGAACACACACACACACACACACACACACACACACACACCACCCCCCCTTGGTCCATTTGGCTCCTCTGCAGAAGTTCAACTGGTGATTTATGGTTTTGTAATAAAGCTTGTCCAAATCCTGAAAAATAAAAAAATCCACACCCTTTCACCCAGTAATTCTACTTCTGGGACTCTATCCTCCAAGGACCACCCTATGTCCTCTAAGAACCTTATAAAGTTCTCCTAAATAAAGATAAAATATTGTGCACAGAGATGTTTACTCCATCCATCTTTGTAACAGTGGTAAACTAAATGTCCAACCTGGTAGGGTAATGGTATGGGAAACTACGGTAGATGCCCTGCATAGAACATTATACAGTTTTTTCAATTTAAATTTTCTGAATACTATATAATAATACTGCCCTATAATATCACCAAAATTTCTTAGGGAAATGGGGTGGGGGTAGGTTTCATTGTACGTGAAGAATAAACACAACACAACAAAGCTAAACATAAGAACATTTACCTAGAAAAAAAAAGACTAGAGGAAAAGAACATCAGAGTGTTAACAGAACTAAACTCTAAATAGAGGGATTACAGATGACTTTTTTTTCTTCTGTTCCTGTTTTTCAGATTGGGATAATGAGCACACTTTACTTTGAAAACAATGATTAACTGCTTCACACACACACACACACACACACACACACCCCTCTATCTTGCAAACAGTCTCAACATGATCTCTCGAGACACTAAGTCATGTTACAGGTCTTCCAACCAAAATTTTCCTCTCCAGAATGAAAAGAAATGTTCCCCGAATGCAAGAATCTCAAATCACCCTTGTTTTTAGTCCTCCAGTCAACTACTATGGCAAGGGAAAACACTCCCACTGCTGACAGTTAATAAATAATGTGAAATTATGCAGACTATTCAAATCAGACCAGTCCTCCTTATTAGGGAAAAAAAATTAATATGACACATTTGCAGGAACACCACTCCAAAGTAGCTTGGTCTCTGTGGACAATTACAGAATGTCAAGCTGTCACACAGAACACCACTAATAACTAAAGCGTTCTTTTGATTCCTCGTAACTTAAAGGTCCCCACCCTCCCAAACTGTCAAGGAGGCCCCTTCCCCTCCATCTGTTCCACAGTACCAGGCTTAACATGAAAGGCCAACAGCAGAACCCCTCCGGACCCGTCAGCTTAGCTCATCAACCACACGGAGGAGCCAGCCCATTCTGCGGCCACGGCCCGTCCTTCCTCCGACACCCCGGTAACGGGGTGGAGGGCACGGCTCCGGCAGCACGCTGGGGTGTCATCCGTGCACGTTAGGATTTCCATGAGCAAAACAGACCATTTCTAAGCCACGGCAGAGTAGCTGTGACTAATTTTCAGGATAAAAAATGCATACTGGGTTTCTGCCCTTTAAGCACAGGGGTAGCTGCTTAGTAAATCAGAGGTGTGCTGTTAAAAGCAAATAGTGCCGAAGGACAGCACAAAGTCAACTATGGTACCCGGGCAATCTGGTATCTTCTTCAATCTTCCTGAAATGTGATTAGGCATGACCTTTAAGAGTAGTGGATCAACCAATCAATTTCGGTGCAACAACCTTGCCTGTGACACGGGAGTGTGCCCCGTAGAGGGAGGAGCCTGCCATGGCTGCAGGGCCTAACCATCTCATTGTATAGGAAAAGTTACCGAGATTTATCTCAATTGATTTTACTTGCAAGAAAAACACATCATAAAACTGCAACCTCAGCAGGACACTAAAGGTCGGTCTTGGCTTCTTGAGGGATGAACTCGATATCAATAGTTATTAGGACACATTCATATAAGATACACAGGAGAGACGGAGAGAAGACGCTGGTAATCTTACTTAATCCTGATGCGGCCCTAAATCGGGCTCTGCAGACTGTGGGAAAAATCAAGGAAACACTTCAATATTCCTGAGGTGAGATTCTGTACGCATGCGCTTGCATCTGGAGCCAGAAGAGCAGGGATTCTAGAACCCTGTGCGGGGAGGCATCGGGCAAGGAGCTGGAGGGTCACCAGGAGATGTTTCGCTGCTCCTCACGGCTCTCGGTGACAAATCGGTAAGGTCTGGCTGAAGGTCCCACAGAGTACTGGGGGGGCCTAACTGGGAACACGCGCAGGGTCGCGGAGTGCTCAGACCGAGGCAGGACCTCACAGTCAGAAGGGGCAGGGAGAGAAACCAGGCGCTTCATCGGGCACTCCACAGCAGCGCGCGGCCTCTCTGGTCTGCCAACTGTCGGCAAGGCTGGTTCCCAGAACCCTACGCTACCCTAACCACACATTCAAGCCTCGGGAAAAGCAGCAAACGGAAACCACCGCCAGAAAGAAATGGAGGCAATCCAAAAAGAACAAAAAAAGGTAAAACTTCTTCAAAGGAATCCGGAACTGGGAGATACATAGGTGTGGGTACATGAACACGTACACATACACGCATGTAAGTACACAGATCTTGCACGGTCCTAAAATAAAGTTATTCCTTTTTCTTAAACCTAACGCCACGGAGTCGTTGAGTTCAAGCCCCAAAAACTGGAGAAATCAATCATTTCCTAGACGGTGGAATGGGCCTGATCGTATGTTACCACCAACTTCACAAACACGGAGGCATCACTGGTGATGTAAGACAAACAGCACTGAGTTACACGGTTCTAGTCACAGCCAGGTGATATGGGAAATGTCCCAGAAGAAGTGAGAGCAGGTAGGCTTTCGGGAAGGGGGAGGATCTGGCAAGAAGAGAGGAGAAAAGGGTGCTCTGGAAGAGGCAGAACACCAGCAAAAGGGAAATCTGCAAAGTACAAGGTACGTGCCAGGGACAGAAAGTTGAATCGGACTGAAGGAAGACTGCACATGAGGCCTCAGGTGGCAGGTGAGAGGCAGTCAGGGTGGGCCTCGGTCTGAATGCCAGGCTCGGAGGGCAGGCGGCTGCCAGCGGGATCACCCTGAAGACGCCGACCTATCTGGCTGACAATGTCCAGCAAGGCAAGACCCCGGAAGAGACAGGGTCCAGGCCCTCCTATAGTCACAGGGAAAAGAACACTAGGAAATCAACAGAAATTACAGATATGGAGTATCTTTCTTCACAGTGAAAGATACTACAGCAACTGCATCAGAATGCCTTCAAAAGACTCCAAGGTTGAATTTCTTGCTGTTTCCTCAGGAGGGAAGGCTCTCCCCAGGTAGCAGCATGCTGCCCCCCCCCCCCCGCCTGGAAGCCTCTGCTCCTCACACAGGTCTCCCCCCCTGCATCCCCGACCCCATCTGAAGGAGCCGCGCCCCGGTTTCTCCAGCCTTTCATCCTGCATTATTTTGCCTCTAAAGCACTTGTTACTGCCCGATTTTATTTATATATTTTTGTATCCTCTGCCAGAATGTAAGCTCCATAAAAGCAATGACCTTGAGCCTTTTTTTTTTTTTTCATTATTGTGTTTCCAGCATCTGAGCATATGGGAGGCACTCAACAATGCTGGGTGAGTGAATGAGAAGACACAGCAATGACCTCAATGTTTCTCAGTCAGAGCCTGTCCAGGGGACCCCAGGCTCAACACACGCGTACACACATATAAATACACACACACACACACACACACACACACACACTGCTGCAAACACTCATTTGTCAAGGTAGTTTTTCTAGTCAATGGTGAGGTGTGTCCCAAATAACACGGTCCCCACATCAGTTAAACTACACGGGACTGTCAATAATTTACTACTCAACTGGATCGGACGCACGGTAACCTGCTGCAACAGGTGTGCCATTCACCGGCATTCCAGCAAGCTTTCTTGGGTGCGAAAGAAAGTACTAGCATTACAGCTAGCTGGCACGCGGATTTGTGGGAGGGTTAACCCAAATGCCACATGTACTTTATTCTGAAATCTGACCATGCTGGGGAGAAAAGAGGGCTTGTCTTGGCCACAGGTGGATGGATTCCTTTAGCTGAGGGTCTGCTTTCTTTCTCATCCCATGATTACAGCCAACACTTTTCAAAGACCCATCCACCCTCCGCCACATCCCTGAGCTAGACATCAAGACCATGGAAATACGTGTAGTTAAAAAGACAAGGGGGTTGGTACTGATCTATACAGCCCAGGGCTCTTGCCGGCCCCTAGACCTGCGTCATCCAATATAGTGGCTACTGGCCACATGTGGCTATTTAACTTAAATTTAATTAAAATTTAATAAAATGTAAAATTCAGTTCCCAGTTACCCTAGCCGCATTTCAAGTGCTCAACAGTTCCAGGTGACTAAGGGCTACCACATGGAATAACGCCAACATAGGACTTTTCCATCACCTCAGAAAATTCTGTCGGTGAGCCCTGCCCTGAGTTCCAGAAAATGAGTATGTCACACGCCACAATAAGACCAGAAGAGTTCCACCGGAGACTCTGGTGCCAGAGCAGTCCCTTCCCTTTCTTAACTATGACAGGGACATTCAGCTTATGAGCCACTGCACAAAAAATGAACAACAGAACAAGACAAACTGTGGTCCAGGAAAACGGGCAACGGGAGAGAATAACATGGCTCTCACTCACTCTCCGACTTATTTCGTCCAACCCACGCACGAGGTTTCGCATGATATGGGCAGAGGGCACGCAGCAAAGACGGACGGGCACACGGAAGGGGGATCATGAAGGAGAAGACAGCATCAGCAAGTACTCAGTCTGTCGGCTCTCAGAGGCAGTCACCTTAAGACAATTTTATTCTTTTACATTTCCTTTACAAGGGGTCAGCTATTTGTCTACAAACTTCTGCTTCACAAGCAAAAACAAAACATCTTGGAGAAGAGCTGACATTTAATCTGCAAACAGTCCCTATTTTGAGGTTTAATAATAAAAGATGAATTCAGCACAGTGGCTATCGAGTAGTTATGCAATATGTATGTTTTTGAAGGATATGATGGCTATCAGGAATAAAGCCTTTGACTCTTTGTAGAAGGAGCATTTCAAAGGTAAGACTTAAATACACAGGGAGGGAAAAAAATCTCCCATAACAAAGCCCAATCAAACTCAGGTCCGTGAGATGCTCCAGCACCACGTTCGGGTCACCTGAAATTACTGTTCTGTACCGGTTTTTCTGAGCATGTCCCTTAATGATTCCATGAAAAGGTTGCTCAGAAACCTGTTGGCTTGGCTATAAAGAAAAACATCGTAAAGGGAAAGAAAGTAATGGGGAGGGAGGTACTAATCTCTTCAGGATGAGCATCAAAGATCTGAAGGGGGGAGGGAGAGGGGGGAAAAGTGGGGAGAGATGGGGGCAGAGAGGGGGGGAGACTGGGAGAGAGATGTGTGTGGACATTAGGGGGAAATGCTTACCTCTTAAAACACACACACACACACACACACACACACACACACACAAGGACATTCTAGTGAGTGCTAATACGTGTCAAACCCTACACGAACCCAGATGCTATGACTAGCCCCATTTTACATGTGAAAACAGAGACACAGAAACATTAAGCAACATGCCGAAAATCACACCGCTAAGAAACGGCAGAAGCAGGCGATGAACCCAGGCAGAACTTCCAGAACGCAGGTTTGTAACTCCTGTACCGCCTTCCCCGTATCACTGCTCTGCCTCTGCTACTGTCCTCTTCACACACCTTATGTTCCAGGCAAAAGAGCCGAGTCTCATGAGCCAAATACAGAGGTCACCCAAGTAGGGAAGGTGCACCCCGGATGCCTACCAGGTGACGCCTGCGTAGCTCCCAGGAGAATGTTGTTTTACACTTTAGTGCTTACGTATTAAAATGTCTATTAAAAACACATATATAATAAACAACTGAATAAGCCACAGAGTTTCCTTTTTAAAGCAACCATATGGAAAAAAAGTTAATCTATTTTTAAAACATCAAGTAATCAAAAGTAAAAATGATACGGGAATATAATCAAGAAACACACAAACAAAAATCAAGGACATAGCATGGGAATCTAATAGTTTTAGATTAGGAAGGCTTAGAAATCTAGTTTTCTTAAGATTTCTTTCTTAATTTTTTTTATATTTGCTCACACTGTCCTCTCTACCTACAACGGGAGATACCCGCCCTCTTCCCTACCTCCGTGATTCTATGGAGACACCTTCCTGGGGCAGGTCAACACCCCCCCCCCCACCGTCTTTAGCGTGCACTCACCACACTGGTCTCCTCTGTAAGGCCTTCGGGGCCCCCCGTGCCCGCCTAGTATTGTGACCTTCTGCTCTGTGCCACATGGATCTGTCCTGCCTCACCTCTTTTTTTTTTTTTTTAATATTTATTTATTTTTGGGAGACAGACTGCAAGCAGGAGAGGGACACAGAATCCAAAGCAGGCTCCAGGCTCCGAGCTGTCAGCACAGAGCCCAATGTGGGGCTCGAACCCACGAAGCGCGGGATCATGACCTGGGCTGAAGTCGGACGCTTCACCGACTGAGCCACCCAGGCGTCCCTGTCCTGCCTCACCTCTTACTGTGCTGGAAGCATTGGGAAGCCAGGGCCCTGTCTTCTCTAGCTTCCCCTACCCACCCCCCCTGCACCGCCCGCAGAGTCAAACACACAGCTTTGCACACGGCAGGCCCTCAAGAAACATTTCCTATATGACAAGGCTGGGGCTCCCCGTGAGCATTCTCAGGAGACAATACTGGGATTCCTCACTTCCATCAACAGACAGAAAACGCACAGAATAGTTACGACTCAACTATTTCTTGAGACAGGAGACTCCGGCCAGATAAGCCAAATCTATAAGGACTAGAAATCATTTTCTTACTAATGCTCATCAAGTCTTATTACAAGTCTCTAGGCCACAACTGGGACTGAGCTTTTGTAAGGTCTCTACCATATGCCTAGCCTTCTATGAGTACTTTATAAACAAAATACAGTAATTAACCTCGGGACCATTGAAAACCACACATACAACCAGATGAAATTAATATTTACAAGATCAAACAGGACAGCAAAGACGGTTAAATCAAGAAGGATTTAGATGTGGGTCAACTCATACTCCAAACCACAAATGAAATCTGCTATTAAGATGCCCTACGCTCGCTCGTAGCACTGACAAGCTGCCTCCAAGACAACATTAGGAAGGGTAAAGCGTTTGGACTAATGTCAGTGCACAGAGGACCCCCCCCCCCATCACCCACCCATTCACGGGAGCCAAGAGCAGCCAGGACCATTAAATCCACAGAGAGAGTAAACGTCTCACGTCAGTCTGAACTCCGCCCACCACGGCACAACTGGAATGATTAATAACACGAAGGCAAGTGGCTATTCACGGAGCCCTCATTATGCGCCAGACATCATTCTAAATGCTGCAGGTGTAGCAATTCGCCGAGGCCGAACCACAACCCAGTGAGGCAGCCGCCATGGTGAGGCCCATTTTGCAGAGGAGGAAGCACGGAGGGGTTGAGCCATTTGCCCCAGGGCACGTAGGAAGGAAGCAGGGGAGGCACAGGGTGACCGGGCCTCAGACAGAGCCCGAGGTGCCTAACCATCAGGTCACACGCCTGGGCGCCCAAGTCTGCAATTTTACTGTCCCGCGTGGGCTGCCAGAGCACCTGCCTCCGTTCCCAGCACCGCAACTACGGCGCGTTGTTTACTCCGGGCCTTCATCACGGACCCTTCGTCGCGCAGGACAAACGCTGGCAGTGTCTGCGGCTCCTTGTTAGTCCTCCTGCACCCCCCTGTTCCTGCGAGGGACTCAGGCGACCCTGCCTCCCTCTGAACGGACCCCTCGTGGAGCTGTCAGGACGGGGAAGACGAGGAATAAAACTCACGCTCCCGCGGCAGCCGCCCTGGCGACGGTCAGGCGGTGACCGATCTGGACCAATTTCCAGATACGTGACGCGGGCACGGCTAGGGGAAGGCGTCCCCAACTTCCAAGCAGGGAAGTGCCACTTCGGAAGAGCCGCTTTGCAACGTTCGGAGTGGAACACAGGAAGGCACAGGCGTGGCGACTGAGGGTGGCCTTGCCGATCGAGGCGTCCAGACCGGCTCCGCATGACCCTCCGTCCGGAGGCGGCCCGCCCCATCTCCGGGGACACGCTCATCAGACCAGAACAGACAGAGGGCTCCAGATTCCCTTCTGGAGAGCGGAACTGAGAGGCTCCTCACCCGGCCCACACCGTTCACCTAAACTGGGGTCAGGTAATGTCAGAGGCCATGAGGCTGTCCTGCTCCACCAAGCACACCTGTCTGTGCCTGCCTGCACAGGAGAGCCTGATGGAGGAGACGCACGAAGAAGCAGGGACCCTTGTCCCGACCGCGGCTCCTAGAGTGCCAAGTTCTGGGTCCAGACAGCTCTCTGGTTTTTGGCGGCGGCCCCTTAGGAAGGCCTGGCTCTATTTCCTGCCCTCTGGTTCCATAAAACGCCCAACAAATGCCCCTTTTTTGCTGACATGAACTCAAGTGACTCTTTTCCTGGCGACCTAAGGAGACTAGACAAAGGCAAAAGTAAGCCTGCATCACCTGAGGTGGTCGTCAGCCAACTCCATTAAGCAGGACTATTGAAAGTGTTGCCGCAGGGGGCTGCACGCACTTGGTACGGCGCTTAGACGTACTCCTGCATCTATGGCCAGGCTCCTTCTGCCTGAAATAATCAGGAATAACTTAGTAAAACTCAGTAAACTTCATTTACTCTAGGATAAATAGGAGCACAGATGGGAGCCAATGAGAGGCCAGAATTGCAATTTCCAGATACAAAATCAGCTAGCAACCAGAAAACTCTGCCTATACCTGGGATTTTTCAGCAGATGACCCAAGCATTACTCATCAAAGTGAAAAGACTCCCTGAATTTCATCCTAGTAAGCCCCCTGAAGGCAGAAAACCGAGTTTATCTTTCTCCGAGATGCCAGAATCAACAACGCACCCTCTCTGCTTGCTCAGCCCCTCCTGATGACGATGGAAAAGTCATCACTGTGGCCCCCAGTGAGTGCAATAAACAATGGAATGTTCTGTGCTCACGGGGAAAAAATTCAAAAGTGCCAATCTTATCTTTTTAACTTCTTGCTTATTTATTTTTGAGAGAGAGAGAGAGAGAGAGGGAGGGAGGGGCAGAGAGAGAGGGAGACAGAATCCCAAGCAGGCTCTGCGCTGTCAGCACAGAGCCCGATGCAGGACTCGAACTCACAAACTGAGAGGTCATGACCTGAGCTGAAATGAAAAGCCAGACGCTTAACAAACTGAGCCACCCAGGTGCCCCATCCAATCTTATCTTCCTTAACATTAAGAATTACATGAGATTGGCCACCAATTACAAAAGCGAAGTCTTTATATTAGGCTGAGTGAAAATAACGTTGAACGTGAACATTTGAGAGCCATACAGAAAAAGCGTGATATGACAGATGCCATATAGGGATTCCAGTCCCCTCTCCCTACGCACAGAGAGGCAAAGTGCATACTATTTTCAGTAATCGAAAGGTCACGTGAAGGGTGCCGTGTGACAAAAATGTCTGGGCCCTCCAAATCCACATCTCTACAACTTGGGCTTGGAAAAGCTTTTGTAACCACACCCATTCCCAACATAGCGCATTTCACTTATTCCAAAACTTTCTGAAATCACGATGCATCTTATGATCCTGGTGTCTAAAAATTTATCTCTAGCTCTGTCCTTCTCGGTGGCACAGGCGATGATGACGCGTCTTACACTCAATGGCGTGTTATATTCAATACAACAGAAGGGATTTGGCAAACGTGCCACTCCTCGCCATCCACACCTCCTTCCCACCCCTGAGAACTACCGAACCCAGTCCGACCCCACCCTGAAGGCCCCCCTGTACCTGAAAGAACGGAGAAGCCGTGGACTACACACCCTCACTACGTCGGAGAAGAACGGAATTGACTCATTTGCAAAGATAAAAGAGAACCGTTCTCCACAAGCGAGACGCAGAATGCGAACAAGCGCCCTGCCCTTCTTCAAAGCTTCTAACTCGAACGAGGGTATTCACTTCGGACAGAGGCTGGTAACTCAGGGAGAACAAGAGGAGAAAGAATCACCCTCAGAACGACTCCGGTCAAGAGCTACAGACCAGCGTGGGGCTTAGTTAAAGGGAGACAAGCCTCAAGTCTAAACAGTAATTTGTGCATAATTATCCTCTCAGGTTGATACAAGATAGTTAGATTAAATAAATTAATCAATTACAAATTGTGCTGGCAAGCTCCAGCGCCTAGCTTCTCCTAAGGCCAACCCGCCAACCGCTCCAAGGCTGCGTGTCACAGCCCCCAAATCGGAGCTGGCAGGTGATGGGGGCAGAGGAGACGGAGCCATCTGAGGGGCGGGCAGAGGGAAGGCTCTGCTGAGCCGTGACAACGGAAGCCTTAAACACAAGATCCATTACAGCCTGAACACCCACGGCCATTGACACATCACGGCTGGAAATAAATCCTCGTTTCGGAAAGCAAAGACCAGGGAGGAAGCAGCCATTAACATGCCTTGCCCAAAACACAGCTCAAGATCTCTGTCTGCCAAGATAGGTGACTGGGACTCATGCCCTCTCTTACCCACCTCCTTACTTGGAATTGCTATCGGGAGGTCAGGTTAGTCTCGGGACGTGAGTGTCAATCTTCACTAATAAATTTCATTAGCAAAGCTCCTGAGAGCTTACATTTATTAAGCTCTGAGCCAGTTCTTTACCTAACGCTGGTAACCCACGAAGGTAAGAACTATTATCAACCCCATGTAAAGATATGGAAACTGAGGCTCGAGAGAGACCAAGGGGTCTGCCCAAGGTCACACAGTAAATAAACTGCAGAGCCCGGATTCAGTCTAGATACCTCACTGCCAGTGAAGGAGGGGAGGTTCGGGGCAGAAAAAATATTAACGAATTAACGATCATTCAGTTTCCATTTCTTCTGTAAAAAGCATAACTGAGTAGCAGAAATACAATCCCACCTGTAGAGGCGGGTGGCAGAACGAGCGAGTCCCGACTGCAGGGTGAGAGGCAGGGACACACGATCCTGCAGAAGTGCACACATACGGCCACCAGCAGAGAGACACAGGCGGAAGAAGATGGGCCAAAGGAACAAGTGACAAGAACTGACAAAAAAGTTGTACAGCAGCACCTTGGGCTTCCCGGCTGCTGGTTCCACCGACACCGGTATGACACGGGCACGCCATAAAGCAGCCCCTATGCAGGCCGATTCACAAGCGCCCTTCGTTTCCACCGCTCCGGGGAAGGAGCACACAGCAACAGTGTGTGTTATCGGGACCGCTGCACAATCCGTTCAATCGTCCCGTTTGCTGGATCCTTCATTAAGAGGGCCGCCCTCTCCGAGCTTCTGTAGGAAGCCCTTTATCCTCTCCACCAATCGCACCATGTTGCTCAGCTTCAAAGCTCAATCTTCAAGCACACAGCTTCACGACATTTTCCTCTGTGCTTTCAGAGAAAGGTACCCACAAGTCTTACCTTTGTCCCCCGTGACCCCAAAGCAGCCCCAGATAATAGTCCCCCTTCATCAACTAACTGATGCAAGCCTCCTCCTGTGTCGGCCAGCATTTCTGCAACACTGAAGGACACCTCAGGAAAGAACATAAAGGATGGGAGGGGAGGGACAAGGAATGAATGAGGCCACAAGGGATGGGGGCTGAACCACAACTTTGGAAGCAAGTTCTCGGATCACACAGTAAGCCAGAGCTACAAAGAAGGAAGGCACCTCACTCACACACGTGCCTGCAGGCCCCGGTCCTCAAGGCTCTAAGGCCAGCCTTGGGAGGATCTGCCCAGCCCAGGTCAGGGACAGTGGAGGGTGATGTGGTATAAAAAGTAACAATACTCCCAGACCCTCTGATTCTAGTTGGAAGATTCTGCTTTTTATACTTATATATATACTTTATATACTCCTACTAGCATGTAGGAGACAGTTTTTGCAAATGAAGGCTAATCTGGCATACTTTAAAACTACAGTATTTTATACTATATATATATATATATATACTATAGTATAGAGCCTGGGTGGCTCAGCTGGTGAAGTTTCCGACTTCGGCTCAGGTCACGATCTCATAGTTCATGAGTTCGCACCCCGCATCGGGCCCTGTGCTGACAGCTCAGGGCTAGAGCCTGCTTTGGATTCTGTGTCTCCCTCTCTCTGCCCCTCCCCCGCTCACGCTCCATCTCTCTGTGTCTCTCAAAAATAAATAAACGTTTAAAAAAATTTTAAAAAACAACTCTACTGTTTTGGCCGGAGTATTCTATAATAACTTTTATAGAATATATAACACGCTAAATCACTACAAAACTTGTTGTACTGTATGAAGGGTATAAATATTTTATTAATAAAATGCTTTGTTTACAAGTTTAAAAAAAGAACAAACAATACTCTTCCTCCATGGTGGTAGTTCTTAAACCTGTTGGGGCCACAGACCAATGAGTGAATTCCAATGAAAGCTAAGGACTATTCTCCTGGAAAATGTCCCTACATAGAGTCACGGACCCAACAGAGGCCTGACCACAACAGACCCTGGATTGAGAACTCCTGCCTTTTGTGAAGGGACTTCTTTATAATACGTATTTTATCAAACACAAACAATAGGCAAGCACCAGTCAGGGTGGGAGACAGTAGAAAACTAACAGGCGCAGAATATAATACAGTCCAACCCTCCCCCCAATCAAATGCTTAAACTCCTTCCATGTCACCTCTGCCATGCATTAGCAGAAGCCGCAGGAGTGGAGAACTGTGATAACCAAGTTCAAAGATCATGTCTATGGTCCCGAAGGTCTGTGGAGCTAAGCCATGCTTTAGCAACTCGAATTTGGAGACACCGCCACCAAAAAAACAATTTTTTTTAGCCTGAAATTGTAACGCAATAGAGGTAAATTAGGGAGTTATGATTCACACAAGAGATTCTCTTTTGCCAGCCCATTTATGTATTGAAAATAAACGATTGACAATGACTTTTGTAATTTACATAAATGCTCAGGAACATAGAATCCATAATGATGTTAGCAAACCTCTGGAAATTTCTTTTTGGTTGTTGTTGTTTATTTATTTATTTTTAATTTACATCCAAATTAGCATATAGTATAAAAATGAGTTGAGGAGTAGAATCCAGTGATTCACCCCCTACATATAACACCCAGTGCTCTTCCCAACAAGTGTCTTCCTTGATGCCCCTTGTCCATTTAGCCCATCCCCCTCCCACAGCCCCTCCAGCCACCCTCAGTTTGTTCTCTGTATTTAACAGTCTCTTCTGTTTTGTCCCCCTCCCTGTTTTTATATTATTTTTGCTTCCCTTCCTTACGTTCATCTGTTGTCCCTCAAAGTCCTCATATGAGTGAAGTCATATGACGTTTGTCTTTCTCTGACTAATTTCACTTCGCATAATAGCCTCTAGTTCCACCCACATTGTCGCAAATGGCAAGATTTCATTCTTTTTGATGGCCAAGTAATACTCCATTGTCTATACATATGGCACATCTTCTTTAACCATTCATGCATCCGTGGACATTTGGGCTCTTTCCATACTTTGGCTACTGTCGATAGTGCCGCTGTAAACATGGGGGTGCATGTGCCCCTTTGAAAGATTTTACCTCGTGGATGCAGACTACAGAGTAAAGGGATCTGGGGATCAGATGATGTATGAATCTTCTCAGGTGCTTACACCTGGTGGCCGGGGGCAGGTCACTGAACTTTTAGGAGCGTGAGTTCCCTCCGCAGGGAACTAAGACAAAAATGCAGGGCTATGAGACAACCTTTGGCGATGGGGAGCGTCTGGGACAGCTACCCAGCCATGCTTCTGACCCTCACACAGACTAGGCTTTTGACCTTCACCACAAACCCTGGTGGAGACACTGTTATCAACCTAATTTTACCAATCAGGAAACAGGAGTAAGTCGCCCAAGGTCACAAGCAGTAAAGGGAAGAGGCAGGACTTGAACCCAGATAATCTGGCCCCAGAGCTCATGCTTTTAAGGCCACGCTACGCTGCCTCTCCCAGTCTGATGAGAGGAGGGACGCTCCCATGCTTTTGGAGTTGTGAGTGCTAAGTAGAAGAGACCTCTGTAACTTTCACTGCATGCTTTCTTTGCCCTTTTCATATTTGCCTCAAAATAATCAAGATAATTTGCCTTCTGTTTGTAGCCCCAAACTAGTTTAAGAAGAAAAAAAAGTAACTTAATCTGCATTATCCTTCAGCAAGTCAAGCTGTGAGTAGAATCCACAAACCGAATAAAGACATCTCAGCAGCTGTGCGCTCGGGAAATACAGTGGTTAAAAGTCATCTCACCCCAAACCTAAAGAAAAGTGGGACCTTAAATCCTACCTAGGCCCCCACCTCCTCCCCTCAGAAACACATTTTATTAAAATTACAATACTGGGGGCGCCTGGGTGGCGCAGTCGGTTAAGCGTCCGACTTCAGCCAGGTCACGATCTCGCGGTCCGTGAGTTCGAGCCCCGCGTCAGGCTCTGGGCTGATGGCTCAGAGCCTGGAGCCTGTTTCCGATTCTGTGTCTCCCTCTCTCTCTGCCCCTCCCCTGTTCATGCTCTGTCTCTCTCTGTCCCAAAAATAAATAAACGTTGAAAAAAAAAAAAAATTTTTAAATTACAATACTGACTTCCAAGATTATGAAGCTACTTATTTAGCTGAAGTGTCTTCCTGCTTTGGTTTCTCTCCAATGGGCCCTGCGGCCACTGCAAATACAATGAACAGGATATATCCCTGGCCCCAGTCAGGGCGATCAGTACTTACAGCTCAACGGAACCACACACGATGTGGGCAGCGGTGCAAGCTGCGGACTTCAAGAATCTCCCAAGTATGTGACTCTAAAGGTGTGGGAAACTAAAATGAGATGGGGCACCTGGGTGGCTCAGTCAGTTAGGCATCTGACTTTGGTTCAGGTCACGATCTCACGGCTGGTGGGTTTGAGCCCCACATCAGGAGTCTGCTTGGGATTCTCTCTCTCTCCCTCTGTTTCTGCCCCTCCCCCACTCACACTTTCACTTTCTCTCTCTCAAAATAAACGAATAAACTTGAAAAAAAAATGAAAGACCATGGTTTTAAAAAACACAACACAATACAATAAAACAAAACAAAACAAAATGAGCAAGTATGAACGAAATAAGAAAGGAGCAGAGCCCATTCAAACAGGCTTAGTGAAGGGGAAAGGACAAGCAGGTTACTCAAGCAAGAAGGTGGCCAGGTGCCAGGGCCCAGGGGTCACAGTCAGAGCATTACAAACTACATTATGGAGTTTGTCTTAAACCTGAGTATAGGAATCATCAACACATCTTAAGGAGGAGACTTATGTGATCAAACCTGCACCGTGTCTCTCTGACTTGCATGGGGCAAGACAGGAGGTGGTGAGACTGGGAAGCCAGTTAGGAAGCCTGCAACTGACCTGGCCGTGGAAGACAGCCCGAAGCAGGGTGGGAGCACGAACGCTCCCACTGGCAACGAAAGCTCACTAAGCACAGAAGCACGGGGCTCCATGCTGGTGCCAAGCGCCAGAAACCACGGCGTGAGCACAGGGCCCGACACGTGGGGGCTCGCTGCAGCTGGCGTGCAGACTGGGTGAAATCACCAACGGCCAGGGATACTGCCTGGTTCCACTTTGGTTTTCCTTAACCCACCACGGAGTCTGACATTTCCAGCTGTCTACCGGACATCAGCTCTCGACTCGTCACCTCCGGCGCGGCTGGCCTGTTGTCATCCACAGAGCAGGAGCTGGGGACAGGAGGTGCGGCAGGCAGGTCGTGGGGAACTGCCTTCCAGCCCACGCCAGCTACAGCGGCTGTCAATGTCCCTTCAGGACCAAAACCAAACTGGAGAATTACGAGAGGCCTTTCCCATTTTGTGACTCATCAGAAAACAGCAATTCCCCCAAGAGACCCTCTGCTAACCAAAAGCTTTGAAGACCTCCCTCAAAAACAATACATGCCCAGCACTGTGGCACCCAACGCTTCACTATTTGCAGCAAGTCTCAACAGGAAAAGCAACATTCCCCCCCAGACATCTTGCTGGGAAATTACCACGTCCCAGGTTTATAAGCAGAGGTCCCAAATAGAGCATTTTGGCCGAGAATCCCAAGGAACTGCCAGCAGAATAATGTGGCTATGCCATCTGAGCTACTGCAAAGATGCACTAAAATCTCAATGTTTGAGCTCATCCAAGTAATTAAAATTAACACGGACTGCTCCATTTTAGACGGGGAAAACAAGGGATACAAGAGTATCGGCCTCCATAATCCTCTGCGGTTTAACATCTTAAAGGCAATCAGAGCTAGCATCGTTGCCCTCCATGCCAAGCTTGGGGGTAACCTAGCTAAGCGGGCATGTCTCTGCTGGCACGAGTCACGTGTTTATGGGTGGAGGGCACAGGAGGCAGGAGCTGCAGTGACAACAGGCAAACTGACGGGGCATCTGGGTGGCTCGGTTGGTTGGGCCTCCGACTTGATTTCAGCTCAGGTCGTGGTCTCCCGGTTCATGGGTTTGAGCCCCACATCGGGCTCCCCACTGACAGCATGGAGCCTGCTTGGGACTCTCTCTCTCCCTGTGTGTGTGTGTGTGTGTGTGTGTGTGTGTGTGTGCGCTCCTCCCCTGCTCACACCCTCTCTTTCCGTCTCAAAATAAACAAATAAAACTTTAAAAAAAAGAGAGAACAAACACCCACTGAGTGCCTACTGCGTGCCGGCCCTGTGCAGTCACCACACAGGGAGAGGAGCGTCCTCAAACTCATTTTACAGGTGAAGACAGAGACGCATGGAGAGGAACTGTACCATACAGAGACTGCTACGGTGATTTTAACAGGAGGACGCACTGCCACCGAATCATTAAACAAAACTCTTCAATGGCCACTGGATCGTTTTCTGCTCACCAGGAAGAAGTCGCGAATTCGCTCTGTCTGGAAACTCCGGTGATTCTAATTCTCATCACAAATACCATGGATGATGCAGGAGTCTGAATCAATGCATTCAACTCCAGGAAGCATACTGAACTATAAAGTGTGGCTTTAAGTGGTTGAGATGAAGAAACGACTGGACACACAACCGGGCGGGCAGTCGGGCATCGGAGACGGCGCAGGGCACTCAGAGGACCCAGCCTGACCCTGGGGGAGGTGCTATAGTCGGCGCATAAGGCCAATGTCCCCCAGGGGCAAAATCGTCCCTCAGGGCATCAGGTATTTAAATGAAATTTAAACGGACCCAGCTGCAAATACAGTGCCTAAGAATCACTAACACACACCACAGAGAACATAGAGAGTTCTCTCACCGTAGAAACAAACCAACCGGGTCAGGTCTGAGGTCAGCAGCAGCAAGGAAGTCAGTACCCTGAAGAGGACTGAGTGATTGTTTTTCTCCTCTGGACACAAATAAAAGAAACACATTTAGTGTCCTCTTGAAATCAACGAGGACCCCTGAAAGCAAGCACAGCATTAGGCTGGAGCGGGATGCGGGCAAGCGGGTAACACGCCAAGGGCAAATAAAGCAGAAAACCGGGTATCACTAGCAATAAATCTGCATTTGCATTAAGCATATGACGGAATGAAAATGCGCCAAGCTATAAAAACAGGATGATATTTAAGACATCGACACTCCAAGACACAAGCTCCTCCATGTTCAGACACTGTTCGAGACCAGCTGCACCCGCCAGTTAAGTCACCCAGCACACCATGAGTGTGTTAAGACTTTCCCATGGTTAAGACTGGTGAACTGGGACATAGGAAGGCCGCTAATTAAGAGGGGGAAAAAGACCAACGTTATTACCAGGTGCCTTGGGCACGTAACTCCTCTGATCAAATTAGACATCTGGATAGAGTCTAAGTTCCAGGGAGACGGGAATGTATCAGTTTTGTCTGTGGGGTCTAGAACAGTGCCTCAAACACAGTAGGTGCTCATTAAGTAGGCACTGAATGGGCCAATTCGATACTTGCTAGCAAAAAACGCACTACCTAAAAGCATAGTCTGGAAATGAGTAAGACTGAGCATTTTATAACAAGAGCAACTATTTTTTCCCATGTGAATGCATGCACACACCCCAAATGTGCAGACTCCCCCCCACCTCCTTCAAAATCTTCCATGTACAGAGTCATCAGGAAAGAGCCGAGCCTGGAATGCTCAGTGGTGAGAACGACTGACAAGGGACCGATAATCAGGGAAGCCTCGGGGCGCCTGGGTGGCTCAGTCAAGGTGAGCGTCTGACTTCAGCTTGGGTCATGATCTCACGGTTCATGAGTTCGAGCCCCACGTCGGCCTCTCCGCTGTTAGCACAGAGCCGCTTCGGATCCTCGGTCTCCCTCTCTCTCTGTCCCTCCCCCACTCGCTCTCTCCCTCTCTCTCGAAGGTAAAAATAATAGAGAAACCACTGTTATTTCGACTGAAAATGACTAGGGCACAATGTAACTCCCAACCCTAAAACAGGTAGACACACACTAATGGCGAGAAGAGAAAAGCAATTGGCATCTCGTGCACCCAAACGAGGACACTTCCTGTTAAAACAGAAAAACAAACAAAAAACAAAGTGGGGACTGGCACTACCTTTTCACGGCCATCCTCGCACGCCCCCCGTGCCGGCAAGGGCAGCAGGGGCCTCCAAGGCAGACACCTGCTCTTCGGGGCTTGCCCAACAAAGGCTCCGCTTTCCACATCCAAAGCTTACAGCAGAGGGAGGGACCTGCCTCTCAGAAGCCCGGGGTCTGGGGCCGTCTCACGCATGCAAGTCGGGGCAGTTCCTCTGAGCCACGTCCACACCCAGATTGGGCCCTGCAAGGCCTTACTCTGCACAAAGACTGTAGGGGTCCTTGAATCACACCTGTCCCCGATGGTGCCCTCAGTGGACTGAGCACTGCGCCTGCCTCACTGACAGGGGGTCGGTGGCCTCACAACTACAAATAAAAGGTAGTATTTTAGTGGGCCTTAACAGCAGAAGGAACCTGTCTGGTGCTCCGGACATTCAGCTGACATTCATTTTCCACGCTGCCAAGTACCGCGGGCCCCAATTAGAGGGCTGGCAGTATAGCCTGGGAGAAGTCTCCCTGTATATAACGAGGGTCAAAGACCTGCCGGACCACTGAGGTCCCTTTGAGATCCACCACTTAGTGGAAAGAGGCACGGCCCCTAGAGTTTGTTTGGAAATATGGGAGGGGGAGGGGGGCACAGCTCAATTACTAAGTGCCTACTAAGTGCCAGATGCCAGGTGTTCAAAGATGATGCCACAGTCCCAACCTTGGTGAAAAGGGGACAGACCTGGACAGCAAGGGGCTACGGCATGATGTGATCGGTACAGCTGCTGAGACGCCGTGGCACAAAAATAGACAAGATCAGCTCGGCCTGATTATTCCAGAGGCTTCTCTGAAGCAACACTTTAACCGGGCTGGAAGAGGAAGCGGTACAACACGCACTCAAGAAGGGACCAGGGGCTCCAGAATAGGGATGGCAAGCAGCAGGCGCCGTCACCGCTCTGGACTCCTCATGGTGGGACGGGGGTGCGGCTGGCAGAGCGGCCACAAATGAAGCCAGAAATTTCAGAAAGAGCCTCCAATTCAGAGGCTGTGATGTTTGCCAGTACAGTAAAGGGAGGGGGAGACCAAAGTTACCGACTTGCCAGGACTTGCCAGAACTGACCGGATGAGTAAATGGTCCCCAGGGGAAGGGAGGGGATTAGCGAGTTCTGTCCGCTTTGTCAAGTCAGCAAGGAGGAGCAGAAGGCGGAGCCAAGGCCCTGGCCCAGAGATGGCCCGAAACCAGGCCTCCCCAGCCCAGGAAGCTGCAAGCTGGAGCCTCCCAAAACAAATAAGTGACTGCAGCAAAAGCACCCCGAATAAAGGGGAATGCGGGCAGCAGCGCTCCAGAGTCGAAGGCCAGACGGACGTGCACCCGTCAGGCACCCCCGGCCCCGGCCCGGAGATCCCTCAGATGGGGCCTGGTGGCCAGAGAAGTCAGTGGAAAGCCTCTGCCACTCACTTCCACCCCCCTCCCACAACAGGAGTCTGAAAATGTCAAGGGGAAACAACAGAAGCTAATTCAGAAGGGAAAACACATACATAAATAATCTAAAAAGGAAAAGAGGAAGAGATTTAGAGGCTTCGATGTACCCACTCATATACTGTTTTATGGCACATTTAGAAACAGCTACTGGCAATAATTACTATTTATTAAATGCCACTATATATCCCACTCTGAACGAGACACGATATACACATTTCCTAATCAGACACTCGGACCAACACTATGAGACTGGCATCATGCCCACTTTACAGCCCAGCAGACTGAGGCTCAAAGTCCAAATCCTAGTATAGGACAAGGCTTAATCTTGTGGGGGGGGTCGCAAACAGGCAGAGTGGGAGAAAAGCAGCCACAGGTGTAAACACCAGGACCTAATTTGGGTATATCTCAGAAGACTTCCTAGAGGAGGTAAGAGCTCAGCTGAGATGGAAATGAGGAAGAGTTTTCCAAAGGGAGGAACGGAGAAGGAAGAATAACACGTGCAAAGGCCCTGAGATGAAAAGATCATGGCCCGTGTGGATGTGCGGATCTACTTCTGTAGACAAGAACTAGCAAAGATAAGAGCAGGAAGAATGGGAGGCATGGAAGCTGAACCGTGAAGTTTGCCAACGACGAAGTGACACGTCTGGGAGTTGCTTTAAAGCACGCCGGTCCTCACACCCCACAGAGAAAGACTGTACTTACTACTTCTGTGTATATTTGAAATTTTCCACAATGAAACGCTTGGGGTTCCTGTTTTCCCAGAAGGAAGGAAGGGAGGGAGGACGGGAGCCAGAGCTGAAGTCCTTCGTCCTCACTGTTGTTGGTAAATGGTAACACTCCAGGCGCTGTGCTCAACACGCCAGAGCGGTATTCACGTACCCCTCACAGCTACCCTAAGAGGCGGGGCTCTGCGTGCCATTTGCAGATGAGGAAACTGAGGCTAAGGAATCTGGCCAAAGGGCTGTCTGCTTCTGGACTCAGGCCCCTGAGCACAACGACTAGAATGCCTCCAAATGCCAGCTGGGGAGCTGGCCTCGGTCCTAAGAGAGATGGAAGAAACCGCTGAGGAGCAACCAATCAGATGTCTACGTTATAAAGATCCCCGGGGAGCTGTCGAGAGGAAAATAGATTAGAAGGGGTAGGAACGGGCAGGAAGTCAGTGGGAAGCCTATAGCATCGGCTCAGGCCATCATCGAGGCCCGGGCTCAGGCAGTAACAGTCAAGACAGGGAGGAAAGAGTAAAAAAAGGTTTTCAAGAGGTGGAGCCCATCGATTTCGGTCAGCAGGGGTGAGGGGCCGGGCACCTGGCTGGTGTCCAGCACGAGGAGCAGCACGTAGCAGGGGCCGGGGGGCAGGGAGTGGCGGGTAGGATTTTAGTTCCGGACTCCAGTCTCCCAGGCCTCTGGGTCTCTGAGTGCAGACGTCTGGTAGGGACTTTGATACGTGGGTCTGGAGGTGGCCCGGGGAAGGATCGTACAAGGGGAAACAGCACTCATCACCCAGCGGCATTTCCGCAGCTCGCACCGCCGCGAAGGAGGGCCGGCGAGAAAACAGGGAGGCGTAACATCGGATTCTCTCTGTGCTTGTAATGCTACGCTTCCTCCCCCCACCGTCAATGTGCAACTCACCATGAAGAAAAATGATACGGGACGATTTCCTTTCTACTAAACATTCCTGGAAGAGAAGACAAAATGCCCTTCTCAGGCTCTGGTTACAATCTCCAGAAGGCTTTGGACAAACCACACAAACCTAATCAGCCCAGAAAAGGCTAATGCAAGACAGCCAGGAAGGGAATCAAGATGAGTCCCCTACGGATAGACAGACTGACTCCTGGGGGCAGGCGTGACACACGTCTAGCAGCCTCTGCAGCCACCCGGGGCAGCTTCTAGAGAGAGTTCCTGTTCCTTTAGAGGAAAAAAAAAAAAAAAGAAAAAAAAAAAACGAGAGAGGCACAAATCTGATTCCAGGCAACAATAAATGGCGATTTTCAGAAACCACTAGTCAGTAGAACATAAAGATGTGGAATTGGGCCAAAGCCTTGGGACAGAAACCATTTAGAATTAGAGGGGCATCACTGGATTTTCATTAACATTTACACTCAGTGTGTTACAAGAGGCTACTGCTGTCTAGAGAACCTCTGGAAGGTAATTTTCCACTGAAGTCCTCTAGGCTGCTGCTCTGTTCTGGCATATTCTGAGATGCATACACAATCGCTACGCTTAAGAAAGGTTACCGGACAAGAGCTACCCTCTTCCAGCGCCCCCCCCCCCCCGCTTTTGTTTGCATAACCACAGAAACGCATACATAACTCCACGACTCTTCCCAAGTTAGAGCCAAAAGGGACCGGAGAGATCGTCCGACACAAGTCTTCAATCCAGCAGGAAGGAAGCCAGCACCCAGAGGGGTACAGCTTCCGGGACACGGTCACACAGCGGGGCACGCGGCTAGCCAGGCGACAGCCCAAACTCAGTGCCGGTCTCGCAAAAGCTCTGTCACGTGTTGTCACAACTGCATGCTGCCCTCCTCACGCTTCACCAGAAATACCAACAAGAGTAGGATGAGCTAACGCCAATGCACACCCACCACACGCGCTGCTCTGGGCACCGGGGGGCACAGAGGTAAGCCCATCAGTCTTCACCACAGCCCTGACACGGAGGCCGTTGTAAACCACTTTGATGAGGAGGCTACGACAGAGCCAGCTTATGTCACTGGCCCCAAATCAGAAAGCTGACAGAGAGGGCTGGGGATTCAAAGCCAAGAGAGTCCGACCCCAGAGCCCTGCGGTAACAAACACCCAATTTACAAAGTGGATAGCATCCAAATGTGTATTTTTATACCGGCCTTTGTGTGCAAGCATTTTCCTAAAGAAACGACGCAAGAAATCCCAGACTAGAGGCGCCTGGGTGGCTCAGTCAGTTAAGTATCCGATGACTCTTGATTTTGGCTCAGGTCAGGATCTCATGGTTCTTGAGTTCTAGCCCTGCATCGGGCTCTGCACTGACAACATGGAGCCTGCTTAAGATCCTCTCTCTCCCTCTCTCTCTCTCTCGCTGACTCTCTCTCTCAAAATAAATAAATTTTAAAAAAAGAAAGAAAAGAAGAAATCCCCGACTAGGCCACAGCAGTGTTCCCACCAGGTAAGAGCACTATAGACCAATCTGAATGCCGAGCTCTGGGAGAGAGGCCTTCCCGAGCGCCCAGTGAGCAGGTTCCTCCTCACTTTGGACAAATGGGCTGCCCTGAGCGAGACACAGCCCTTCTCAACCCCTTCTCTGCAGTCCCTCCTCCCCGCTTGAGGTCTCTTCCCGGGACCCTCACCCTGCCTTTACTGCCCCTCAACTCCCACATGCCATCCTACCCTGTCCAAAACCCAGGGCTCCACACCAAGAGATTAGCAACCCTTCTTGCCAAACTCTCAATCCCCCCGTCCAACCTCCAGGTCTTAGGAGGAAAGATCTCCCTCCCACTAGTTCACGTTAACGTGTGAACTACTAATATCTACGCTCAGGCTTCCCCAGAGCAAAAAGGTGTTGACTACCTAAAACACTCTCTGATGGGTAGAATTCCAGAAGAATATACCAAAATCAAGTTTGGGGAGCTGTGCGATAGAGCAGAAATTACTGAAGGAGAGCCCCGTGTGGCCCAGGAGTCTGTCCCTCATCGTTGTTTGTGAAGATAACAGCAGCCCAGCCCCCAGAGAGTAGCAACTCTGTGCGAGCTCAATGCTTCACCTGTATGACCCCGTTCAGCCTCAGAATACCTTTCTGAGGTAGGTGCAATTATCATCCCCATTTTACCGAATAGAAAACTGAGGCCCAGGGGCGCCTGGGTGGCGCAGTCGGTTAAGCGTCCGACTTCAGCCAGGTCACGATCTCACGGTCCGTGAGTTCGAGCCCCGCGTCAGGCTCCGGGCTGATGGCTCGGAGCCTGGAGCCTGTTTCCGATTCTGTGTCTCCCTCTCTCTCTGCCCCTCCCCCGTTCATGCTCTGTCTCTCTCTGTCCCAAAAATAAATAAACATTGAAAAAAAAAATTTAAAAAAAATAAAAATAAAAAAAAAAAAAAAAAAAAAAAAAAAAAAAAAGAAAACTGAGGCCCAGAGAGGTGGGCCTCACAGCTGTCAGACAGCAGGACTAGGAGGTGAACCACGGCAGCCCAGTTCTGGAGCCCATGCTCTTAACTGCTGAGCGATACTGTCACTCCATAACTAACTACACACATAACTACCACTTCTAGAACACCGACCGAATGTGAGTCTCCTAAGGCACTCTACGTGCATGACTTCACTTAATCTTTCCTACAACACCGTGATTCAAACACTAGCATTGTCCCCATTTTACAGAGGAGGACACTGATGCTTTACAAGAGTTTCTTCCTCACTTGTTCAAGGCGCAGAACCGGATCAGAACACAGGCAACCTAACTCCAGAACTTACAGGGAAGGCCTGACATTTCTGGCTATCTTCTCCTCTGCTTCTGACGCCAACGGTATCTAGAAATCCCAGGGGACTGGTTTTGTTCTGTTGTCTTTTTCTGGTTACGTTACTCTCTGTTCTTTTCAGAATGGCTTCCACGGCATCAAGGCTTGGGGAGGGAGGAGAAGGGTGTAGGGTTCGAGGCTCACCAGGGCAGCCGCTCCAGGAGCCACCCCCGCCGTGGCAGCAAGCCCGTTCTGAGTGAGCAGGGGCTGTGCAGGCCACATGCTGGTGAGAGGACGCCCCTAAGAATGGCACCTGTGCTCACGACACGGCCGATCCCCAACCGCGCCTGGTCCGAAGTCACGATGACGAATCGAGGTTTGGGGGGCACTGTGTGCTTAATGAGTCTGTGGTCCCCAAGCACGTATCAGAGAGAAGAACTAATTCCTCTCTCAGGGGTGGGCCTGGTGCTAAGGCAAATGCTAGGAGCAGAAATCGGGTACTGACGATACACAGAGACAGATAACCCCCAAGAGACTGATGGAACTCTCTTCCCAGTTTTCACACCACTGCCAAAATGACAGCTGCCACACAGCACCTGACATCAGGCGCTGTAGCTCAAATTAGCCTGACTCGGTCGACTCCAGAAGACTGCTATCAAGCCCCATCCCCTCCGAAGCACCTGCTGTCGACCCGGCCCTCTCAGAAAGGACACATGGGCGACAAGCGTCGTGGATAAAACTGCTAACCTCAGCCCTCAAGGAGCTTACCATCAGTTCCCCAACTGACCTCAGGCTGTCCTTCCAAATTACCCTTCTGGAAGCCAGCCCTGGCCTCCATCACAGGATCTCAGAAATGCCTCTCATCTCCACGTAGCGCATCTGGATTGCTCAGTAATGGCCAAAAATGGCAATGTCCTTATCGTACTTCATCAAAAAACACGAGCAAGCAAACCGCAAAAGGGGTTGTAAATTAAAAATTCAAGAGAAGAGGCTTTTATTTTTTCTTTCATTCATTCAGTGAATTTTAACGGAATGCTTGCTGTGTGCCAGGCGCCTTGCTAGGTGCTGGGGACGCCCAGCAGGGAACAGGACAGACGCGGCGCCTCCTCAGGGACGTGGAAGAGGCTCAATCTAAAACAACCCCACCCCCGTTAGCTCCAAGATGAGGACACATGAGGAACACCTTCAAGGATGGATCTGAGCGAGGCAGACGTAACAGCAGCTTCAAGCCATTTAATTTAACTGAATGCTGGTAGGAATGGTCAGGGAGGCAGGATGGAGGAAAAGCCTTCAGACTTGCCAGCGGAATGTTCTCGGAATAGAAAGCAGCTCTTACTCTAATAAAAATGAGAAATGAAGCAGGTGGAAACCTCGAAGGCAGCAGCAGCACCTTCCTTGGCGCCCATTTCCCAACCCCGCCCCCCCCCCCCCACACACACACCAAAAGTGACCCTTCAGGGTCTTCTCTGCTTCTGCTGTCACCTGGGAAAGGCTGTGACCTTAGCCAGCGTTTCAGGCCAATGCACAAGCAGCCTCTGCCACAAACAAACGAAAAAAGTCAGAGTCAGAAAGAACAGCCTGGTGACAGGAGGCTGGAAACCTCCGGGGAGGGGTCTCCGGAAGAAGCCTGGTATAACCCGCAGCACATCTGAGCATGATCGGCCACAGAACGTCCACGTGGACCACCTTACGGCAAGGACAGCGTGGAGGCCAATTATTTTGTGCCCTCCTCAAGAGAGCCTGTCATCCCTCTACAGAACAATCATCTATAGGTGCATGATAGTTAAAAGCTGAAGTCTGTCCCCAGTTCAGCACGGAGAAAGTGCTGCTCACAGCAATTTGCCATCATTTCATTAGATTAGATTAATTTTTAAATGTGTTATCCTAACAATTATGCCAACTACCATGTAATTAATATTCCAACTGACTTTACGAAAATTACAAAATCCCCTAAAGAAAATCATTAGTCATTAAGCATGAACGCGACCTTTCTATGGCCAACAGCACATACAACAGAAAGTTCGTCACATAACCGGTGGTATTAAAGCCCTTCCCACACTTCCTTCAATTCTCAGCCAACAGCGCGCAAAGCTGACATTGGCAAGTCACCCCAAACTTCACTTAACATATTAATGCGCTTCCTGGTTTAAACTCTTTGAGGGTAAAATGATGAATGAGGAAGTCTTCAGCAATGAAAAGGCTCTTTTCGTTTGTAGGAGGGGCAAAATAAACACACGTGATTGCTTGCTGCCTCCGTATCCCCAGCTGGAAATTAGAATACTGGCTTATTTCTTGGGGCTGCTTCCTGAGTTTATTAAAGAAATGTACACAAGGCATCCTTACCGTTGTTTCTCTCTTTCAAGGCTTCGTGTGTTCTTGCAATCTACCTTAAATCCTTTCTAGAGTAAGGTAAGGTATAAATAAGTCGTAGTCAAATGGGACATTATCTATCACGATGGAAGTAAGAAACCTGTTTTCCCTGCAGCCCACCTTGGAATAATTGGCAGGGGCCCCTGAGTCCCAGAACAGAGCTGTGAGCCCCTGCATGACCTCAGCAGGAAGGAATGCAGAGGGTGATTAGTGATGTCTGCCCGGGACGAGAGCAATAGTTTGGGGGCCCCCGCAGACCACGTGTCTGTCAACTCCATCTCTCAACAAACCATTATAAATTGGCAAAATGCGTACAGATTCACGAATGAAAGATAACGTATGAACTGCTCCTAGGGCGAACGCTGAAGGGGAAAAATGTTTTCTGTAGTCGGAAACCTTATGCCAAAATGGATTAAGGCATCAAGTCTGGAGGAAAAGAACGCTGACCTCAGTCAGGAAACGCAAATTCTCGTCTAGCTGTGAGGCCATGAGCAGGTCAGTTCAGTGGGCCTCAAGGTGCTCAGCTTTAAAATAAGGGTTAAACTACACATCTCTCACTCATACTCTGTTTCGACTGATCAATGGTACGAGCAGCCCCAAACCGCCCCTCCGCTGGGGCACTAGGGAGCTGATGAAAGAACTCTACTACGAAGGCTCACCAGGCCCAGAACAGAACTAAAAACCTCTCCATCTCTCACACGGCTTGTGTGGGATTTACCATCTATTTTCATCTGTAGCATCTCCAGGACAAGAAGTTCCATATACCTCATAGTTATTTTCCTTAATACAACCTCTTCTCCAGCTTGGAGCAAGGGGAAGGGTCGGGAGCAGGGACGTTTATTTCAATACACTATTAAATTCGGCGAACAAGCACACTGCCTTCATTCAAAAGTTAAGTGCCATCGCCTCGATTAGAAACCAGTCACTTCCCCTGGAGTCCCGGTCACTCATGGTTTTGTGAGCAGCCTAAGTTTTCCTGCCACCGAAAAGTCTCCATAGCTCTAGCCTATTCCAAAAACATTACCCACGTGATACACCAACACAGCTTCCGTGTCCAAACACCAAAAAGCAAGACTTTCTACCAGGAGTCCAACCAGAAATAAGTCACACATACGCCTACTGATCAGACCCCACCCAATCCCGGGGTAAACTCATGGAAGGGTGACCTACAGTGCCCCTGGGAAAACAAAGAGCCTCAAACAGGACAGCCAGATAGGGCAGTGTTGTCTGCGTGGGGCTGGAACAGGCTCGCGCCTGGCTACGGCAATGAAATAATTTTTATTTGCCCTGCACCCCCTCCTTTTGGGAACTGCCTCTCCAACTCCAAGGAGCCCCACTTCCTGTGCTTCAGGTGATCTGTAACAGCCAATCAGAGAATCTCGCTCCTGGACTCACGGCCTGTTTAGATAGGAGCCACCTACCAAGCAGGGCTCAAATCCCTTTTCAGGGTCTGGTGTGACAGCAGGAGATCACCTGCTATAAGAACCAGGCAAATCTACAACTGCCAGGCCGTCTTGTCCACCCTCACAGGCGTCAGGCCAACACAGGAAAGCAGGCCTAGAGACAACAGGAGAGGGACAGTCCCCATACCAACTGGGTGCCCGGATCCTCAAGACCCAACTGGGTTTCTATCCATGGCAGCCCAGAGTTTGGGGGGCAACCCCTGCGGGCTAAGGGTTCGTGTCAGAGGTGCAAGTTCTCTTTAATGCCCCCCAGCACAAATCACTTCTCCCTGAATCTGACTTAGCTGCTAGAGTTCTACCTCAAACCGAAGTGTATTAAATACTGTTGAGAAACTCAAAGAAAAAATTTTGCTCGCCGGATAAACCATCAGTGCTCATCTGCATCCAAGACAGAGGGGGGGAAAGGACCACAGAAAAGAGGGAAAAGATGATGGATAACTGGAGGGGGCGAGAGCAGCTCCCTATCAATAACTGTGAGAACCACCGTTTCCAGAGCAGTTGCACAGTGTAATGAAGAAAGCTGATTCCAAACACATATTCTAATTCTTTATCAGCAAGGGAAAAAAATACACAACAACCCGAAGCACCCAAACAAAAGGAACTTGTCAGTAAACAGACTGTTGCCAGGCTTACGAGCCTAATTGTTGTCGTTATTTTTAGACTCTAGTTTAGTCTTCCCTTCACAGCTGTCCCAGGGTCTAGGCCACAGACCTGCCTGCTGACGGAGGCCTTGAGGAGCAAGTTCCATGGAGCGTGTTCAGAACAATCTCCCTCAGGGGCGCCTGGGTGACTCAGTCGTTGAGCATCTGACTTCAGCTCAGGTCATGATCTCACAGTTTGTGAGTTTGAGCCCCGTGTCAGGCTCTGTCCTGACAGCTCAGAGCCTGCTTTGGATTCTGTGTCTCCTTCTCTCTCTATGCCTCCCCCACTCATGCTCTGTCTCTCTCTCTCTCTCTCAAAAACAAATAAATAAACATTAAAAAAAAATTTTTAATAAAAAAAAAGAACAAGCTCCTTCGAGTGCAGTCTACAGTAATTAAAGAGTAGAGAATAGTCTGACAAACACTACTCTTGTGATGTTCTTCCAGTGACCACAGGGGAAGACAGTACAAGCAACATAAACAGCGTCAGTGGCTGAACATTCAGACCACCAGTCCTTAACCTTCTAGGGATCATGGATGCTTCCAAATCTGATGCAAGCTAGGAAGTCTTCCCCAGAGGGGGGGAAAAAAAAAAACATACACACAACACAACATCTTGCATATGATTTCAAGGAGTTCACAAAAGCTGCTCCCCACACCAGGTCTCCAGGTTAAATATACCTGACTTAAACCTTCTTAAAAAAGTAATTACCTAAGCACCATGATGAATCCTCAAAGATTCAGAGGACTATGAAATAGCTCATAGAGAAATTCCAAATCTGTAACCCCAGGCTGAATCAAGAACAAACAAACCCCCCCCCCAAAAAAAAAGAAAAAAGAAAGACTTGCCTTCACCTTCTGCATTTCTGAAATGTAAGAAAACTCAGCTTTTTCTCTATCAGCTCCCTTTCTGACATGTCTCCCTTACCTTGTTTGACCATTTATATGCTTGAAGGAGTTGGCTGTAGAGAGGAGTTTTGTCCTGCACAGGATCCAGGCTTAAGAGCCCACTGTTATGGAGAGGATGGTTCTCAGATGGCTTGCCTACCAAATTGCTCAGACGCTCCAGCTCACTGGAAAAGAAAGAGATAAAGTAAATAAACCTGACTCCACTGAAACTCCAATTCTTAGCCAACCACATTGGTAAAAAAAAAAAAAAAAAAAAAAAAAAAAATTTAAGAAGTCTCTTAAGAGGAAATACTGTGAAAGGTTAACATCAGGGACAATTAAGAAAACCCCTAACTGGGAGCTTGTCTTATATTAAAACCGAGCTACAGATCATTCGAGTACCTGAATAAATGGTAATTATTTATCATTCACGTAGGAAGAGACTAGTACGTGGTACTTCACAGATGGTGAAACTTAACAAAACAAAGAAGAGATAAAATAAACAAATGGAACGGGAAGACACCACCGAGGGGGCTGTGTCAAACACTTCGGTCTAGCAGGAAAACTCGAGAGAAGCCTGGGAAAGTGAGCCAACAGCGAAAGCACATTCCAGGAGCACATTCTGTGAGGCCAGTCTCAAACTGTTCAACAAAAGACTCTCTAGGAACAGCTTCTCATGCCACACTCATTTTGGAATGTTCAGCCACCTTCTTGGCACCACCGTGTAAAGACTTTAAAAGGCGACAGAACGCAAATGTTCTTGAACTTTCTAGAACGGTGAAGGGTTATAAGATGCCGAACGTTACCAAAGGAAGCAGATCAGAGAGGAAACGCAAGAGACATAAGAACAGCCAGGGGGCACCTGGGTGGCTCAGTCGGTGAAGCGTCGACCTCAGCTCGGGTCATGATCTCACAGTTTGTCAGTTCGAGCCCCGCATCGGGCTCTGTGCTGATGGCTCAGAGCCTGGAGCCTGCTTCCGATTCCGTGTCTCCCTCTCTCTCTACCCCTCCCCCGCTCACACTCTGTCTCTCCTTCAAAAATAAACATTAAAAATTTAAAAAAAAAAAAAAGAAGAAGAAGAACAGCCAGTGCAACCCCTCAAGCAGGGGAACTATTAATTGGCACTGCGCCAGAGACAGCAAGTGGATGTGGGAGTTGAGGAGGGGTGTGTGATTTCCTGGCTTCCCACCAAAAAAGAATGGCAACTACTTAAGGGGAAAAAAAAAATCAAAAGAGGCACCCATCATTTGGTCACCACCTCCTCCTCCATTCTACCTCCTCCTTCCAGCTGGTTACTAAGGAAACCAAGTTGGGGGGGGGGGGGGAGGGATCCAGCCATTCCAGAAATTGTAGGATGACTATCTTACCAAATGCCTTTCCCTGCTAAGGTCAGTTCTGAGAAGCAAAAGTCCTGTAAGTCTCTGAGAAGGGTCACTCTCTTAAGGAAGGGAGGAGAAGTTCAGGACCTAACCATTTAAAGGGTTCCTACTGTGTGCTGGGCTTTTCACAATCACCCTTTCGCTCAACTCTTCCACAACACTTAGAAAATAGAAGAAAGTGACTTGTAAGAAAGAGAAAGAAACATACAATCCTTAACCCTACAGGGCGACGAATTAATACGGGGGGAGGGGAGTTAAACATAGGTGACTGAGCTGGTGTAGGCTGAGGTCAGGTCTCTCCACAGGAAGAAACTGACCAGGAGCAGAGTGGGAAGGAAGTCCTGATCAGGTGGTTTGGGAGGGGGCGGGGGCGCGGGAAAGGTACAGATCAAGGCCTGTTTTATCGTGTTTGGAGGTGGACTAGAGTGGACCTGATGGCTTCCAGGTTCAGGGGCGAGGCACTGGTGCTAATCAGACCGAGCGCACTTGGGTTTGGGGCAGCGCTGAGCTGGTCCCGTTTGGCAGTACTCGATCAGACACGGTGGGGCACAGAGGGCCTACAGGTGAGAAACCTGCGAAGCGGAGGTGAGAAGTGGAAGTTCGTGGGAAGAGCGCGTCTCCTCGTCAGGAACCGAACGACCACACGGGAGGTCCAGGGCGGCGGGAGGCAGCCAGGGATAGGAGGCCAAGAGAAGAGAGACGAGAAAGCGGGGGTGGGGGACGAGGTGTCCCTGAGGAACAGGCATGGGCTTGGAGGGGAGGGAAAGACAGCAAGGGAGCAAGAAACTGAGAGCAGCCCCAGGTTAGAAAGACTCGCGCGGGGTCGGGACAGGGTGGACACCGGGCGGGGTCCCCGACGCCGGCCCCTTCAGCCGGTACCTACTTGAGGTCCCGGTTGACCGAATGCAAGTTGTCCTGGAAGTGCGCAATGAAGGCCTTCTCCCGGCCCTCCAGCGTCTCCTTGTTCCGCATGCCATCCTTCAGGCAGTCGAACACCCTGCTCACGCTGGAACGCAACGCCTGGATGGCACTGATGGCCTGAGCAAAGGCCTCCAGGTTCACTCCGACACTTAGCACGTCCGCCATGTTGCCGCCGCCGCAGCGGGCTCTCCAAAGCCGGCTTCGTGAGCGAAAGGCCGCGCTCGCTGATGACGCCGACCCTCGAAGGCCTCTGGGAAATGTAGTTCTCGCGGGGCGAGGCTGCCCAGGTGGTCAGGGCAGGCTTACGTTGTCGGAAAGAGGGTTTCCGTTCAAGTGAACAGATGAGTGGGCAAGAAAGAGAGCGCCTAGATGTGTGGAAGTCAGGCTGCAGCCTCGGCTTTCTTAATGGTGACAAGGAAATACAGAAGGTTCCCGCGTTTACCCAATCTTGCGCCCGTGGGAATCACAGGGAAAAGAATTGCTCAGAGCAATAGTGTGCACGGAGTGAAGGATCATGACCCACTGGGTAAAATGAGTCCATATTCTTAAATAAATGAGGGGGAACGGAAATTTCTTCTCTACAGTAGAATACCAACTGATAGAAGTAGAAGAAAGGATGGGGGAAAGTACCATTTAGCAACCATTAGAATAATAATTGATTCAGGTAGGAATCCAGGAATGCTAAACCTGGATATTTGCACAGCCTCCAAGTATCATCCCACCAGACACCTATTAACTAAGGGTAAAATAATGATCCAGCAATTTCACTGGTTATATACTCAAATTTCTGGTTATATACTCAAGAGAAGGCAAAGTGGGGACCGGAACAGATATTTGTGCCCTCAAGTTCATAGCAGCATTATTCACAATCGCCGAAAGGCTGAAGCAACCCAAGGGAACTCGTGGGATAAGTTCATGAACAACATGTGATATGTACGTACAAGGGAATATTTATTCAGCCTTAAAAAGAAAGGATATTCTGACAACCTGGTGAACCTTGAAGACATTATGATAAGTGAAATAAGCAGTCAGAAAAAGATAAGTATTGTATGATGAGATATCTAGAACAGGCAAATTCATAGACAGGGAGTAGAATAGTGGGTGCCAGGGTCTGGAGGAAGGGGAGAATGAAGAGTTAGTGTTCAATCAACAGAGAGTTTCAGTTCCGGAAGATGAAAAAAGCTCCGTGGAGAGTGGTGATCGTTTCTCAACAGCATGAATGCGCTTAATGCTGCAGAACTGGACACTTAAAATGGTTAAATATAAATTTTATGTTATGCATATTTTACCATAATTCTTGTTTTTTATTTTTTTAATTTTTTATGTTTATTTTATTTTTGAGAGAGAGAGAGAAACAAATCACAAGTGGGGGAGGGAGAGAGAGAGAGAGAAAGAGAGAGAGAGACAGGATCCGAAGCAGGCTCCAGGCTATGAGTTATCAGCACAGAGCCCGACGCAGGACTTGAACTCACAGACTGTGAGGTCATGACCTGAGCCGAAGTGGGCTCTCAACAGATGAGCCTCCCAGGCCCCCCTAATTCTTGTTTTTTAATTCTGTAATGCAAAAGAGAAGGGTAATACTGACTTCACAGTGAAGCAGCCTGGCAGATACTACCCTAACAAGAGACGAACACTACATCCCCAAACCATCTCCTGATACAATGCCCAGAGAAAAGTGCAACACGAATTCTGGGATATTCCTGCCAAAAATGCACCACCAGAATCTGATCAGGACATCAGACACACTCAAAGACATTTGACAAAATCATTGTGAAATTGTGGAGTTCACCTCAAACCCACTTCCTGAGTAGTTCCCCCACTCTTCCTTCTCCAAGCTCGCTCCCCCACCCCCCAGACCCCCAACACCACCTCAATTCAAATCCTTCAGTTGTGGAACAGTAAAGATAAACTCTGCTCAGAAACTGGGCTCTGATGTGGCTCTCCGTGAGTGTTTAGACATTATTTAGATAAATGAATAGTCCCATGAGAAACAAGGGGTTTCATTGTCTTGAGTTTACATAATTGCTTTCATTTCCTGACATCTACACCACCTTCATAGTGTTGCCATTGGCAGCTTTTCCTAAGGCGAAGGGGTAAGAGATAGGAGAAATTTCCAGCTGTGGAACCCTGAACAAGTTCCTGAACTCCCGGATCCTCAGTTTTCTCGTCTGTAAAATAGAACTACAAATAACACCTAAGTTTAGAAAATAGCTGTGAGGTCTAATAACACCTTGAAGGCAAAGCTTTTGAAATAATGCTTGGCAAGTAATAAATACTCAGAAGATTGTAGCTGCCAGGGGAATGCTGGGAAAGTTTCCCGTGGGTCTGTGACCTGTGCTTCTATCCCCACTTGAGGACTTAGTACAGAATCAAAAGCAAGAACAATGGATCTATTGGGTCCAATGATCTCTAGTGACATTCCCCTGTTGCTAACAGCTTGTCAATTAACTGTGTCCTATAATCCATTATTTCTCTGTGGCCTTTTTATCTCCTTGGGCATATAGGGTTTGGATTTTTGTGTGTTTTTTTTTTTTTAAGATTTTCGTAGCAAATACTTTTTAACTTCATAAAAACGAAAGAAAACATCTGTGTTTGTGGGCCTCTTTTGGTGTTGATCCCTTCTAGGGAAAGATTAGAGAAGTCAAACTCCAGTATCATGGTTACTCACCTTATTGGGTCCCCTGAAGGGACCCTGGCTGTATACTCTGTTCCCGAGGGAAAAAATGTACTAGTCTATTTCTTTTTTTCTTTTTTTTTTTAATTTTTTAAATGTTTATTTATTTTTGAGAGGGGAGGGAGACAGAACATGAGTGGGGGAGGGGCAGAGAGAGAGGGAGACACAGAATCCAAAGTAGGCTCCAGGCTCTGAGCCTGACTCAGGGTTCAAACCCACACACCATGACCTGAGTTGAAGTCAGACGCTAACTGACTGAGCCACCCAGATGCCCCTGTACCAGTCTATTTCTGCCCATGCTCTATGTACCCACAAACTGGAGATTTTGCATACAATTTTAGGGGGTTCATAGCCCCCCTAAAGCCCAAAGATGGACCTCTGGGTAGAATCATGCTCTAAAGCAAGCACTATGGAGGTATGGCCCAGGGCTATCCCGTAACCACCAGATCTCCAGTGCCTGGAGCATAAAAGACTCGATGTAAGTTTATGGAAGCAATGAGTTAACACAATATATTATGTTTGCCTTCATGGATCCTCCCTCCAAATTACTTCATTTCTTTGTATACTCAGATATCATTTCTCCCTCCGTCTCAGCCCACCTCCCCCGCCCACCCTCTCCCTCCCCACTCCCCACACAATAAGATTTTCCTCTGTCTTATTCTCTGATTCAGTGGTTAAGATACTGATTGGAACAATAAAGTACAAATATGCTCCGCTCCCACAGTCATTCGTTTTCAAGATTTCTCTCTGGCTCCCCTCTTCTGGGAAACTCAGAAATTGATCAGTGGAAATAGACATTTCCCCTGAACCTAGTAAGGAGACTTTCATCACGGCAACAGAAAACTTTTCATTTTGGAAGGGAATGGACAGAGTTTCTCTAAGGTGCCATAAATTCTTGAGAATGGTGGCACATATAGGCTTGCATCTGTGTGTGTTTGTGGGATATAAATTAGTTTAAAAGGAGTTCATTTTGAGCAATATCAGATTTTAATTATTGTGATCTGATGTTTGGGTAAAAGGCAGCACCCTGCTGCTAATATCTTCCAAAATGAACAAGCCATTAGCTTGGTGCTATCAGCTCAAGAGTATTAGAATGAGCAATCAGAATTAAAGTTGTCAGTATTTAATTAAAATATGCTGCAACTCCCATCATATTCAGAGGGCATGTGGTTTAAGCATTCAGACTGAGAAAGCACCCTCATCAATTAATAATTATTAAGGATTTGCTAGATGCAGAACACTGCATTGGACGGTTGGGCAGAATGTCACCAGATAGATTTAAACCCAAATCTGCCTTGGATAAGCCGCAACGTAACGAAGCCACCTGCCGTAATCAGTGTGGCATAATGCTTAAGACCTTGGGGGTTGATCTGAGGATTAAATTGAGGCAGCGCACAGTTCTGGGAACATGGTAGACATTCAAGTCGGTCGTTCAACAAATACAGATATCTGATGTCTCGACATTTTGTTAAACAGCTGGGGAGCCAGTGGTAAAACTAGGCCCCGTCTGGTCTAGTAAATGTCCCTGAAAATATCCGAAGTGGGTTGTGTGTTTCTCCACATTCACCTGTTTAAGGCTCAGTGCATCAGTTATCTGTAGAGTGCTTAGCATCAGGTTTATTAAAATTAATCTAAAACAAGTACGGTCAAGAATCTTCTCGCGGTCTCTTCTGAACCCAGCCGCACTCCTGTTTTCCTCTTATGTTGCCTGCTGTGATTCTGACATGATGATGATGAGCAAATGGTCTGCAAGGACACAGAGGATCCTGGAGAGGAGGAAATCAGCCTGGACTTGTGTCTCTCAGGCAAATGAGTTAACCCTTCTGAACCTCAGACCTTACGTCTAGAGGATAAGGAAGGGGCATCACCTCCAGAACTGACAACCCGGGAGCATAAGATAGGAGGAACATGTCAGGAGTTCAGGAAGGAGGAAAAGGAGAGGACCGCTCCTCGTTAATGCCGATCACAACCACCGTACCTGGATTCCCGCACTCTGATTCATTCTCTTGCCCAGCGACACTCACCGAACAGAAGGATTGAATAAGGATCCAAATGGAACCTGGTTCTGCTCTCATGGCGCTCGCTCACAGCCTCGCAAGGGAGTCAGACACAAATGGAACATGAGACACGGTGAGGTTCAACTGCAGGATAAGACACCTGCACGGAGCATTTTGAGGCTCTTAGGGCAGTCACAGCATCTTTCTGCACAGGGGAGGCCTGGGCCAAGCCTTCCGAGGAGAATTGGGGCTAACCAGGTGCGGTGGGGGACAGAGGTAGGGGAGTACAGTTTGAGGTGAGGTCGTGCTGGGATTGATCTGTGTTTGTAAAAGTCGGCTCTCTCGCTATGGAGAAGGTGAACAGAAGCGTGCAAACTTCGAGGCAGAAACACCAGAAAGGCAGGGGTACCTCCACCTGCAGGACGGCAACAATGGACCACACGGGAGCCATATTCTTCCCATCACAGGAAGCCAGGAGGTATTTTAAATATTTCAGTAAATTATTGATTGCCCGTTTGGATGCTCACTTAATCAACCACCAAGCCTGTTGTTAGAGACCTCCGCTTTCGCCCGCGTTCAGACGTAATTAAGTACAAAACGTCTCAGGGATGGACCCTTTTACCAACACATTAGGCTAAATCAAAGTGGAGCAAAACGCAAGCCGTTTGTGCAGGCTCAGCCACAGCCCATTTGCGGGAGGGATCATCTTCTAATCCTATTACTGTGTTATGTGGATGCTGCGGTTTTGGGTTTAAAAAAATTTTTTTTTAACGTTTATTCACTTTTTGAGAGACAGAGACAGAGTGTGAGTGGGGCAGGGGCAGAGAGAGAGGGAGACACAGAATCGGAAGCAGGCTCCAGGCTCTGAGCCGTCAGCACAGAGCCCGACGCGGGGCTTGAACTCACGAACCGTGAGATCGTGACCCGAGCCGAGGTCGGATGCTTAACCGACTGAGCCACCCAGGCGCCCCACGGACGCTGTGTTTTAATCAAGACCGACGATGAGCCACAAGCATCAGAAGCTACTAAGTGCGTAACCCTAACACAGAACGTGGGCGCGGAGGGCGGGTGTCAGGCTTACAGGTTCCCAGGGGAAGCCAAGGCAGATGGACAGCCACAGCAACACAAGGGATCCCTGTCGGAGCTCTCATGAGCACCCCCCTACTCCTCCCAGCACTCCCCTCCAGCTCCGCACCCCCTCCTGCAAGCCTCAGGTAAGACCGCAAAAGAAGGCACGTCAGTTTCCTGACAAAGAGAGGATCCGTTCCCCTTGTGCTGCAGTCTTATTCTTTACAATGTGTCACTTTACTTTTCCTAATCTCAAATACACACTTTGAAATGTGGGAAACTGTAGAGAAAACAAAAGAAACCTCTACGAGAAGAGAAGTTTATGCCTAACACCACCACTCGATGTTTTGGCTGTTCACACATACACATTATTTTACAAAATTGGAATCATACTATCTTGTGACCTCTATGATTCATAATTAGCCTAAATGCCTTTTCCTACCGCAAACTAGGTCTTCTAAAACATTTTAATGACCACCGAAGATTCCATTCGGTGGCTTTACATAATTTCTTCAGTTCCGTGTTGTTGACGGCCCGGGGTTTTCCACCTTGAACTATGCAGCTGTCGAGCCTCTAACACCAAACCTTGGTGCATGAAGGGAACGTGTTCCCTGCAAGTTGTGTCTTCCCGCCATTTGGTTGCAAATCACTTTGCCTGTGTGGGGATAATAGGTGTGGAGGACAGCCTCACTAGATTCCGCCTCACTCCTAAAACCAGTCCATTCTTGGAAGGCAGTGGGGGGTAGAGGCGGAAAGAGCACAGGGTTGACAGGACAGACAGCAGACAGACATGTGCTCCAATCCCAGCTGTCCCGCTTCCGAAGGAGGCCATCAGAGAAAAGCGTTTGGCTGAAACTAACAATCACATACAACACTAAAGGTAGTTTAAAGAGAGAGGGCTGACTGGTCTCACCTGAGAAGTGGTTTGGGGGGCACATGGTATGGGGCTGGTGCAGTGTCTCCTCAGGGGCTCACGCCCTTTCACCAGTCTGCCCAAGTGCCCTTAGGTCTAGACTCATTTCTGTCACTTCATGGTTGCAAGATGGCTGGGTCCCAGCTCTGTATTACAGGCAGGAAGAAGGAGGAAGGGGCAGAGGTGGCATCCTTGGGCTTCTGCTCACACCTCATTGGCCAGAACAATGTCACGTGGCCACCCCTACTTGCGGAGGAGGCTGGGAAACTGAGTTCCACCTTTCTTTCCCAGCCTCTCTGTCAGCCTGGCTGTCCAATAGAGATACAACGCGAGCCATAAATGTGAGCCACATGTCGTCTTTTGTAAAAAATTTTTTAACATTTAATCATTTTTTGGGACACAGAGAGACACAGAGCATGAGCAGAGAGAAAGGGAGACACAGAATCTGAAGCAGGCTCCAGACTCTGAGCTGTCAGCACGGAGCCCGACGCGGGGCTCGAACTCACGAACCGCAAGATCACCACCTGAGCCAAAGTCAGCCACTTAACTGACTGAGCCACCCAGGTGCCCCTGAGCCACATAGTTTCTAATAGTTATATTTAAAAAGGCAAAGAGCCTCACAACTATTAGGATGGCTACTATTTAAAAAAAGAAGGCAAAGAACTTGTGGGTAGGGTATGGAGCACTGGAGCCCTGGTATACTGATGGCAGGAAGACAAAATGACTCAGCCGCTATGGGAAACGGTACGATGTTTCCTCAGAATATTAAAACTAGAATTGCTTGCTACATTATTTAGCAATTCCGCTCTGGGTATACACTCCAAAGAATCGAAAACAGGGTCCCAAAAAGATATTCGCACACCCATGTTCGTAGCAGCGTTAGTCACAGTAGTCACGTGGTGGAAGCAACCCAAATATCCATCAGTGGGTAGATGGTTAAACAAACTGTGGTCTATCCATACAACAGAACATTATTCAGGCTCCCATAAAAGGACCTTTCGACACAGGCTACAACATGGGTGAACCTGCCGCTGACCAGGAGGGTCAATTTTATGTTATGTATATTTTGCCATGATTGGGGGAAAATGGTAAAGAGAAACAGGTAAAATTCATTTTAAAAACATTTTATTTAAGGGGCACCTGGGTGGCTCAGTCGGTTGAGTGTCCGACTTCGGCTCAGGTCACGATCTCACACTCTTTGAGTTCAAGCCCTGCGTCGGGCTCTGTGCTGACAGTTCGGAGTCTGGAGCCTGATTGGGATTCTGTGTCTCCATCTCTCTCTGCCCCTCCCCTGCTCATGCTATCTCTCTCTGTCTCCCAATAATAAATAAACATTAAAAAAAATTTTAAAAACCCATTTTATTTAATATAGGGGCATCTGGGTGGCTCAGTCGGTTGAACGTCCAACGTCATGATTTCACACTTCATGAGTTCGAGCCCCGCGTCGGGCTCTGTGCTGACAAATCAGAGCCCGGAGCCTGCTAAGGGTTCTGTGTCTCCTTCTCTCTCTGCCCCTCCCCCGCTCGCTCTCTGTCTCTCTGTCTCTGTCTCTCTCTCGCTCTCTCAAAAATAAACATGAAACACGTTTTTTAATAAAAATTGAAAAAAAACATTGCATTTCATATAATATGTGCAAACCATGACATTTCAATACAAAAATTACTGAGATCATTTACATTCTTTTTTGCCTACGAATCCTTTGGAGTTAGACCTACGGTACGTTTCGAATTGAACGAGGCACATTAGCTACCTTTCAGCCCAGTAGCCACATGCGGCTAGTGTCCACACAATTGGTCGGTGTAGTCCTGAAACAAAGGCAGGCAAGGGAGAAGCGCGAGCAGGAACTAGAGGTTGGGCCAGCCAGTCTGACCCTTGGCTAGGTCACCTAACCTCCCTGAGCTGGGCAGCAGGGCATGGAGGGTGATAATGGCTAAGTCCTTGTAATTGATGCAAACGTTATATTAGATAATATGTGGAAAGCCCCCAGGAAACTGTCTGGCACACAAGAGCTACTCCTGTAAATAGTAGTAATTGCTCGTCATGTTTCTATGTTTCCATGGAGAATGGGGATAACAATAAAAAAAGGACATCATACAAACTGTTTCTTCAAAGGTTTGTAAGAATAAGGGAAGCCTGAATGTATTTTGTGTTTTTTTAAGAGTCATTGTTTAGAGGTGCATTTTGAGATAGTTACGAGTGGAATGATGTGATATGGGAGCTTTGCTTCAAAATAATATGGCGGGAGGAGCGTCTGCGTGGCTCACTCGGTTAAGCATCCGACTCTTGATTTCAGCTCGGGCCGTGGGATTGAGCCCCTCGTCGGGCTCTGCACCGACAGCCCAGAGCCTGCTTGTGATTCTCTCTCTCCCTCTCTCTCTGCCCCTCCCCTGCTCTCTTGCGCGCGCTCTCTCTCTCTCAAAACAAATCAACCTTAAAAAATAATAATATGGAGGGAAAGAGACATAGGGGAAAAGGCTGAAAGAAATGTGGCAGTCAGCTGATGACACTGGTGCCTAGTTTGGCGGTGTCATCATATCGTTTGATGTTTTCCATAATGAAGTTTGTTTTGTTTTATTTTTTTAAGGATGTTATATAGGTACTGAATATGCCTTGAGTTTTTCAGATTCTAAGTCTTTAAAAAAATTTTTTTGTAGGGGCGCCTGGGTGGCTCAGTCGGTTGGGCGTCCGACTTCAGCTCAGGTCACGATCTCGCGGTCCGTGAGTTCGAGCCCCGCGTCGGGCTCTGGGCTGATGGCTCGGAGCCTGGAGCCTGCTTCCGATTCTGTGTCTCCTTCTCTCTCTGCCCCTCCCCCGTTCATGCTCTGTCTCTCTCTGTCTCAAAAATAAATAAAACGTTAAAAAAAAGTTATAAAAAATTTTTTTTTTTTTAAATTTTTTTTTTCAACGTTTATTTATTTTTGGGACAGAGAGAGACAGAGCATGAACGGGCGAGGGGCAGAGAGAGAGGGAGACACAGAATCGGAAACAGGCTCCAGGCTCTGAGCCATCAGCCCAGAGCCCGACGCGGGGCTCGAACTCACGGACCGCGAGATCGTGACCTGGCTGAAGTCGGACGCTTAACCGACTGCGCCACCCAGGCGCCCCAAAAAAAATTTTTTTTAAAGAATTTATTGGTTCTGGGGGCGCCTGGGTGGCTCAGTCGGTTGAGCGTCCGACATCGGCTGAGGTCATGATCTCACGGTTCGTGGGTTCAAGCCCCACGTCGCGCTCTGTGCTGGCAGCTCAGAGCCTGGAGCCTGCTTGGGATTCTGGGTCTCCCTCTCTCTCTGCCCCTCCCCCACTTGTGCTCTGTCTCTCTCTGTCTCTCAAAAATAAATAAATGTAAAAAGAATTAAAAAAAAAAAAGAATTGATTGGTTCTGGTAACAGCCTGGTAGAAATAAACAGTGGCTTCTTGAGCACCAAAATTAGCCAGGACACTGTCCACTGTGATAGTCATTGTTGGAAAGAAGGAGGTACCATAGTATTGCCAACACTCACTTCATGGTCCTGCGTAATTTCCCCAAGAGAGGGACTTCTGTTTTATTTTCACCCAAAAGGTGATGTCTTGAGTTATCTGCACTGGGCGGGTGGGGGCAGGGACTGAAGGCTGTCAAAATGGTAACTGTCAGAATTCAACCGCTTGGTTTGCAGGTGGGTTTTTGTTGTGTTGCATTGTGTTGTGTTTCCCACGATGGATTGCGTGCGTAAGAGCTAACTATGGGAATCGCCTTTAGTAAGTGTTCAATTACTGAGAGCTGAGGACCTTTTTTTTTCCCCTTAAAATAATAGCCTCGTTGGAATATAATTCACATACCTTAATATTCGCCTTTTCAAAACCTGTCTTTCAGAGACGTCCACAAAGCTGTGCAACCATCACCACTATCTAATTCCCGAATGTCTTCCACTCCCGTCAGTCCCCGGAAACCACTAATTACTCTCTGTCTCTATGGATTTGCCTCTCCTGCAAATTTCATACAAATGGAATCATACGATGAGTGGTGTTTTGCGTCTGGCTTGTTTCACTTAGCATAATGTTTTCAAGGCTCATCCACGTTGTAGCACGGTTCAGTATTTTCCTCCTCTTTATGGCCAAAAAGAACGGCTCCAGCACATTTTACTTCTGTGTTCAACGGATGATGGACACTTGGATTGCTCTCACTTTTTTGGCTGTTCTGAATAATGCTGCCATGAACAGATGTGTGCAAGTTAGCGTATGGACCCATGTTTTCAATTCTCTTGGATATTTATCTAGGAGTGGAATTGCCGGGTCGTGTGGTGACCGTTTACATTTTTGAGAAACTGCCAAAGTTTTTTACAGTGGTGACACCATTGTACCTCCCCACCAGCGAGGTATGACAGTCCTCTGCATCCTTGCCAACACTTTTTATTGTCTGTCTTTTTATTTTTTTTAATGTGTATTTATTTTTGAAGGAGAGAGGGGGGGGTGGGGGCAGAGAGAGAGAGAAAGACAGAATCGGAAGCAGGCTCCAGGCTCTGAGCTGTCAGCACAGAGCCCGATGCGGGGCTTGAACTCACGAACCATGAGATCATGACCCGAGCTGAGGTCGGATGCTTAACCGACTGAGCCACCCAGGCGCCCCTATTGTCTGTCTTTTTGATTAAAGCCATCCTAGTGGGTGTGATTCTGATTTGATTTTCTCTCATTGTGGTTTTATTTGCATGTCCCTTGTGACTAATGATGTTGAGCATCCTTCCTTGTGCCTATTGGCCATTTGAGTATCTTCTTTGGAGAAATGTCTGTCCAATCCTTTGTTCAACTTTTAAGTTGAGTTGGTTGTCTTTTGATTCTTGAGTTGTAAGAGGACTTTTAAAATTAATACTAAATGATACCTAACATGATAGTGTGTGTAATTGAGCAGACAGTAGAAGTTCTTTGAGCCGGCCATCATACCACGCCTCACCCAAACTGCTAACCAGCACCCCAAATTATGCTGGATATGACAGGTTTTCATCACGAATAGCTACCATAAGCCAAAATGTTTCCATTAAAGAGAACAGAGGGAGGAGGAGGAGGACGTCATTCCTTTTTATACCTGTGTTTTCTGAGCACCTGCTAGCCTCTGGCTGAGTGATCGCTCTCTGGGAACTGCTCCTAACAAGAGCAATATGAATGCAAGTCAGCCAAAACTCAAACTTCCATGAGATCAAGGCCATCTGAAAGAGGACCACTGAGTTGGAAGAGAACTTACAGAAGGGAGAGTCACTTTCTTTGGGAGTCAGAAAGGGTTCCTGAAGGGAGTTGCATTAAAGTTAAGCCTGTCATTCTCAAGGGCTGTCTGCAGGATATTCTGAGATTGACAGCCATAGATTGATACCCACCGATTGATCCTCAAACATTTATCCAATAAATATTGATGAGTTGAATATGCCCAGGGGATTCAGCGGGGTCCATGGTTAGACATAAAGTCCCTGCCTTGCAGAGCCTAGTGAAAAGAAGCAGATGACAAAAAAGAATAGCTTTATCTGTAATGTGTCACATAGTGAAAACTGTCAAGAAGGAAAAGGGAGCAGGGCGAAGAAGTACAGTGACAGGGAGGGCGGCCATTCTGATAAATTGGTCTGATAAGGAGATCTTTGAGTGGTAACCTGTGTGAAGTCAGGGATTGGGCTGGGGTGATATCTGCGGGAAGAACAAGGGAAGAGAAGGGAGAGGAGAAGTCATGAGAGGTGAGATCCCAAGGAGCCTTTCATGCAAACATCAACTGTGGAACAAAATCACTCTTGGGCCACACATTGATGATGTGCCTGCACATTCCATCAAGTCTTTGGTGGAGTCACTTCACGTTAAGTCTGACAAGTTTGTTGGTGTGTTGTTGTTGTTGTTGTTGTTGTTTTCTCGTGGTGAAAGAGAGGGAACAGGTAGGAACCGAGGGGTCTTTTGACTGGGTGGTATGATCGTTAGGGCTTTCCCTTTGAGAACCTCTGTGCCAACATCAGAATCTAGCCTTCAGGACAGTCCACACCTCTGAAGAGAGTGTGCATCCTTAGAGGTTCTGGAAGGAAGAGAGGGTTTGGGTTTCAAATGAAATGGACAAAAGATCTGGCTTCACAGAGGTTCAAGACATCTTCCTTGTCCTCTCCACCATGGACAGTTTCCCAAAATGTTATCACCTTTCCTGGAGAGAACCAGTTCTTTCCTTAGGGGAACCGGGTGTGCTTAGCTCAGAGCAGAGAAGGTGAGGGCAGGAGGAAGGTCGTGATGGTGACCTTCAACTCACCTTCGCGTCAACCTTAGGGAAGACTCCTTCTGTGGCATCTACATCTACTGGCCGTTACGAGAACCAGTCGTGAGGAAGCTGTGGGGAGGAAGGTTGCACCGTAATACTGCAAAGGGCTTCCTACCATGGAAAAGGCAGTGAGTTCCACGACAATGGGAATGGCGGTGAGTTCCAGGTGGAAAGAAAATGGATGTTTATCTGAGATTCTGTGCAAGGGATTCTGGCATCGGTTGGTAGGTGGGAGCAGAACCCTGTTGGAGCTAAAATTCTGTAATCAGCTGTGCTGTCTTCTAGGTGAAAATCAAGACCGTTCATAGACAAGAGAAGCCCATAGAACAACAGGAAGGTCACTTACAGTGTGCCCTGAGTCTTCATCCTCTGGTTGCCTGCTGTTAAGGGGGCTTTAATTAAGCTTTCCCCTCCGGGCACAACCAGCCTGTTTGTGGTGAGTACAATATGCCGTCCCAGAATATGTCAAACTTCATTTGCAAAATATCAGACTGCTGTTTTTTTTTTTTCCCAGAGCCAATCTGCAGAGTAATACGTTCAATAACTTTTGCTCTTTTTCCTCTCAAAGATAGGACTCTTTTTGGAGCTGATAGCGCAATAAATGCGGAATCGGGTGCAAATTCCAATGGAAAGAAAAGACATTGTTATTTAAAGGCCAAATACTGGCCTAAAATAGAGTTGTGAAGGCATTGAGAAACAGCAGACTTCCCAGATGGCTCGCAGATAATTCACTTTGCACTCAGTCCGTTCACTCGCTAAAAAAAAAAATACTTTTGACTCTGTTTCTCCTCAGATTGAAAGTTGGTGCCTGCTTTAACATATGTGCTTCTCTCTTTAAATTTAGCTCTGAGTCATGTTGTATTACATTAGGGATGCAGCAGGCAGGCAGGCACTTGGAAAATGTACATCAATGCGTTTATTTTTAAGTTATATAAAAATAAAAATATATATGTTTAAATATATTAGGCTGTATTTTTGCCCAATTTCAAAATGGTTGTTCTCAAGAACAGATTAGATAAAACAATAATAACGACGATGACACTGGGATTCTGGAGTGCTGCCCATTCCTGAGGATCTCAGAGCAACTTGGCAGATCCTGGAGCTTCCCCCCCACCCAGCCCAGCCCAGCACGGGGGTTTGGGCTTCTTCGCTGAAAACTACGCCTCCGCAGGGGACCAGGCAGTTCCCTTAACAGCTGCGGGCCGCCTAATTAAGATGCTCCTTCCTCCAGGAGGGACGGTCAGAGGGGGCAGAGCCTAGAGGGACATCTTTAGCCTCAGGGGCTGAGCTTGTGGGCTCTAGGGCGCATTCACCCAAGACTGGGCTCAAATCCTGGCCCTGCCCCTTCTAGTCCGCGTGTCTTTGGAAAAGCGACGGGGCCTCCTCTGCGTCTCAGCTTCCTGACCTGAGAAATGGACACTGAGTTCCCATCTCACAGGATGGCTGTGATCATTGGTGGATTTCCTTAGTCATCCACCCAGCGCGTATTTATTAACATCTGTGGGACAAAGTGCCAAATACGATGAACAGACCGGCGATCCCAGCCCTCGTGATGCCTGTGGTCCAGTGGGTAGAGGGATGCTTAAGGAATAATCACAGCCATTGCTATTTAAACAGAGTTATGGGGCGCCTGGGGACTGAGCCCCAAGTCGGGCTCCGTGCTGGGCATGGAACCTGCTTGGGATTCTCTCTCTCTCCCTCTGCCACCCCCCTACCTCTCTCTCTAAAATAAAAATGTATAGGGATGCCCGGGTGGCTCAGTCGGTGGGGCGTCTGACGTCAGCTCAGGTCATGACCTCACGGCTTGTGAGTTCGAGCCCCGCATTGGGCTCTGTGCTGACAGCTCAGAGCCTGCTTCGGATTCTGTGTCTCCCTCTCTCACTGCCCCTCCCCTGCTCATGCTCCATCTCTCTCTGTCTCAAAAATAAATAAACGTTAAAAAATTAAAATCAAATAATACATATATATATTTATTAAACAGATTCATGATGAACGCACTGAGGAAGAGTTTGAAGGGGAGAGCCATTCTGATCTGAAGGCTGAGGACAGCTTCAGCAAAGAAGTGAATGAACATAAGCAGTTGGAAGGTGCCAGAAGCATGTGGTAGCTACTTGTTACTCTTTGTAGGCATTTCCTGTGGCCGCCATGACAAATAACTGCAACCCCAGTGACTAAAACAACGCACATTTATTCTCTTACAGTTCCGGAGGACATACATCTGAGATGGGCTGAAATCACGGCATCGGCAGGGCTCTGGAGTTTTTGGAGGCTGGAGGCAAGGACCCATTTCCTCTTCCAGCTTCTAGAGGGCACCTGCATCCCTTGGCTGGTGGCCCCTTCTCCATCGTCAAAGCTCATCACCCCAGCCTCTGTTTCCATTGTCACATCTCCTTTTTTTGGACTTGGACCCTCCCTTCCAGTATCCCTCTTACAAGGATCCTCGTGATTACGCTGGACCGGCCTGGGTAGTCTAGGATGTTATCCCTGTCTCAAGATCGTTAACTTAATCAAGATCGTTAACTCTGCAAAGAACCCTTTGCTGTGTAAGGCGACATATGTACAGGTTTCAGGGGTTAGGACACGAACATCTTCAGGGGGCCATTATTCTGTCTACCACAGTTCAGGAAACTCAATAGCCAAAAATAGAAGTTTCAGGGGCACCTGGTGGGGGCTCAGTCAGCTAAGCACCCAGTTTCGGCTCAGGTAGTGATCTCCTGAGTTTGTGAGTTCAAGCCCTGCATCGGGCTCTGCACTGACAATGGGGGGCCTGCCTGGGATTCTCTCTCCCCCTCTCTCTCTCTGTCCCTCCCCCACTTGAGCAGGAGTGTGTGCGCTCTCTCTCTCTCTCAAAATAAATAAATAAACTTTTAAAAAAACATAGGCATTTCAGACCGAAAGAAAAGAGGGAGGGAGATTATCAAAGAAATCATACACGGCAATTTCCCAGAACTATAGGGCACACGTTTCCAGACTCAAAGGGCCTTCAGAGTGCCTGGCACAGAAACATATCAAAAGCTTCCAAAGAATGAACATTGTGCATAGAAGTTCAGGCATCAGGCACTCGTCTTTTTGATATTATCACTGGAAATTGGACGATACGGTGCAGGGCCTCCATAACCCCAAGGAGAAAAGACCCCAACCTGGAATTTATGGATCATGTTAGCAATCAAGTGACGGCGTGGGCGAAATACATTTCGGACACGCTAGGTCTCACCAAAGTTTCCTCACGTGTACCTTTCTCAAGAAACTGCTAGAGGATGTGCTTCCCCAAAACAAGAGAGTAAGCCATGAAGGCAGAAGACAGACAATCCAGGAAACAGCAGAAGGAACACAGGAGAGAGGCCAAGAAGACCCAGACCACAGGCGTGCAGGGGGCTCGGCACAGCCATCAGCCTCGACAGAGCCCAGGACGCAGGGTTCAAAGCCGAAACCCACAACCGACAGGTTCTAGCGGGTTTTACTATATTAACAGAAACTTTATACTTATGATGGGGAGTTTGGAGATAACTTACCCATAGTCACAGAGAAAACTGAGCAACCAGAAAAATTGCAAACTCCGAGAAACATGAACTTGTCCAGAAAGCGTAATCATAGGGCATTGGGTGGGTGTGGCCAATGGTTTACATAAATCACAGGACAGTAAGCACTGAATATTGATTGAACGAGTGTGTGTGTGTGTGTGTGTGTGTGTGTAAGAGAGCTAAATCCTCATTCCTCTAGCAGGAAGTCATTTAGATGAAAAATCAGGATAAATCAAAGAGTTGAAGGTGGCTACTTCTGGGGCAAACAATCAGGAGCGGTGCATGGGGCTATTTTTAAATATAAGCCTTACCGTCTACTTGACCTTTGAATTGTATCACTTTAATACATTTTTTTTTTTCAACTTAAAGGGGAAAGGAGAGGGGCGCCTGGGTGGCTCAGTCAGTTGAGCGTCCGACTTCGACTCAGGGCATGATCGCACGGTTCGTGGGTTCGAGCCCCGCGTGGGGCTCTGTGCTGACAGCTCGGAGCCTGGAGCCCGCTTCGGATTCTGTGTCTCCCTCTCTCTCTGCCCCTTACCCTCTCACACTCTGTCTCTGTCCTTTCAAAAATAAATAAACGTTTAAGAAATAAATAAAGGGGAAAGAAGGGGAAAATGTTATTGTTCCCTGAACAAGGAGGCAGGTGTTGGGTTCCCGGAAACCCAGCCTCTCTGTCATTTCCAGGTTTTCTCTGACTCCAGCCTCATTAAATCACAAGATGATCTCGACAAAGGACATCAAACCTGTAGGAGGTCCGGCGAGGCCAGAAGCCCTCCACCTCCCCCACGATCGCCGCAATCACCGTGGCCGCTGCAGTGAGGGCAAGAGCAGCGGTGGACGAGGTCCTGTGAGCTGCAGGCACCTGTCAGTGCCCACAGTCCTCCCAGCAGGCCTGGTGGCCCCGGTGCCGGGGTCAGCTTGGGAGTGACAATGCTTCCAGGGACAGACCTGGGTTGGGGAGGGGACAGAGAGGGAGAGCTAGAGGCAGCCGGGGAAGTCAGGGGGAGGGGACTAGAGCCCTGTCTTGTATTCAACCCCCTGACACTCCCCGGGAATCTGAATGCAGTATGCAGTCTGGATTGCTCCGTCTTCACCTCTTTGCTTCAGTCTCCAACTCAGGGAGGATCTCCGGGGAAGGAGGCAGCCCTGGCAGGACGACTTGGGGAACAAAAGGAATTGTTGCCCTCCATCAGCAACGAAGTGCCTGGCTCGTAAGAGGGCCACTCTGGGGATTCAAGTAAGACCCCAGGCAGAACTTGGTTGCGCGGGCTCTGACACCTTGGAGCTCAGCATAGTCGCTCAGAAAAGAGGTATTGAGTTTAAAGAACGTGGTCACTTCTGGTCTGGGGACAGGAGAATGGCAGGTGCCCTTTACTGGTTTCCTCTATCCCTCTTTCATAATATGTTGATGGTCACCATCAAATTATGCTCCCTTCACAAGCAAAACACATTTGAGATGGGCTGTCAGAACACCGGAGCCCAGATTTCAAGTGCCTGCCATTCTCAAAGGGAGAGATGGAAAAGCAGGCCAGAGGCTCTTGAACAGACTTCCCCCTCTTGAACCCAACAAGGAATAAAGTTATTTCCAAATTAGCCACAGAACTGAAACCCATGTTCTATGGAACTAACTAGTCTTGCTGGTTAGTAACAGAAGTTAAAAAGGTGTGTGGAGGGAGAGGGGGAATTTTCTGGAGTCAACTGACTTTGGAAAAGGCTGGACTCAATTTTTAAAAATAGGCAGGAATGGTCAAAACTTAAAAAAAAAATTTTTTTTAGAATTTATTTAGTTTTGAGAGACAGAAAGAGACAAAGCACAAACAGGGGAGGGGCAGAGAGAGAGAGGGAGACACAGAATCCAAAGCAGGCTCCAGGCTCTGAGCTGTCAGCACAGAGCCCGACATGGGGCTGGAACTCATGAGCCATGAGATCATGACCTGAACCGAAGTTGGACACTTAACTGACTGAGCCACCCAGGCGCCCCTTGGAATGCTCAAAACTTTAATATGCCTTGCAAATACCCTAAAAAAGCTCATATCTGTTGATAGTTGCACCCGTTTTCAAGAAGCATCCCATGGGTTTAGAATTCCATGGATCATATTCTGGGAAACAATGTCCAAGCATCTCAGGCACCTGAGGGCTTGGGAACCCCACGCACCTGTGTGCAATATGCTTGGTCAGAACACACACCTGTGCTCTTTGTTCCCCAGTCCCCAACCCGTGAGGCTATCTCAAAATGTTTAAGGAGGGACTTTATCTCTTTCTCCTCCACCGGCCATCTGGTTTCTGGTATTCACACAAGGTGTCATTGTTTTTGATTGATTTCCTTAGAGATGGAGAAGAGTCTTGGGAAATAGGACCTCAGTGGACCTGATTCTTCTGGTTTCCTTGATTTCTTGGATCTCTCTTCAATTCCGCACCACCCTGAGAATCAGGATTGTTTAGTCCCATGCCTTAGTTCCAAAGAGCCAAGATTTACATATTTGCTAAGAATCCTCATGCAACAGTTTCAGAAGAGCCCTTTTACCTTTTTCAAAGGCAGAATACCATAGATCCATTTCCAACAGAAGCTTCTCCTGCAGTATTTGTGCCTTCAAGGCTATGGAAAGCTGCAGATGACAAAAGTGATCGCATGAGTGTCCCCTAGCCCATGTTCTCCAACACCATCGACTTTCACATCTGATCCTGATGAGTCATTAGTCCCATTTCCCCTCATTTATTCACCCATCTGTCCAATATATATTTAATCAAGCACTAACTCTGAGTCAGGCACTGAACTAGATACTTGGATACAGTGAACAAGACAGATGTTGTCTCCACCCCGGTAGAGCTGACAATCCAACATCCTAAACTGATCTTAAATGACTGCTTCCTACAGGGTTGCCATTTGTGGTTGTGCAGGGTGTTCACTGCACGGGGGCTCCAGGCCAAGGGGGCAAGTGGGAGCTGAAATCTATCTTGCAGTCCATTCACCAAGGCAACACAGTTTGGGGCTGCATCTACCTGAAGCAGCACGTTTTTCCAAACTTGCACAAACGTGCTGCCTTATAGATTAACAACTCTGACTTCCTGTAAGGTTATAGGGTTGAGAGTGGCCCATGTCAATGATTTCTGGGCTTATTATTGGGGTCTTTAAACCCCAAAGTTGAGCTCAGTGGCTGTTAGACCCACACGAAGGGCAGTGGGACTGCACTAGCTCATCTGAGAGATGAGAAATGGTAAAGTGAAGTTTCATGAATCATATTAGAATCAGTGCCACTTACTTCCTAAAAACAACGTCCATGTCCTCCAGCCTTCCTTTGTGGAATGGGGGTGCTCAGGCTTAGCCACCCCAGCTGTGTAAATAAAATTGTCCCCTTGCCCCTGCACACTCCTTCCCAACCTTGACTCAATCCTGAGTAGCACATAGGGTGCATAAGCAGGACACAAGGGCCATCCGGCGATGTTGACCCCTGAACTCCAATGCTTCCCAGCCCGGGCGGGGGGAGTGCTCTTTAAGACCGTATTGCAGCATTCGAGAAACTCTGTTGAAGACGGAACACAGAACGGGGAAATGTAATGAATCCTTTCGATTTCCGGAGTGTGTTCTGTGCTTGGGGGTGAGATTGTTTCTGTGTGTGAACTCCCTGGCTCGGTGCTTCTCAAATTTTAACGTGTAAATGAATCACCTCGATACTTATCAAAATGCAAATCATGATTCAGCAGGAGCCTTTCTAACAAGTGCCCAAGTGATGTCGATGCAGCCAGTCCACATTACTTGCAAAGCTGTGGTACACGTGCTCTGGCACCCGAGACACCCGAGTTAAAATCCCCTTGCTGCCATGTAGTCACCTTGTGACCTGAGTGAGTTGTTTACCTGCCCTGGGTCTTAGCTTTTGCCTCTGCAAAACAGGCAAATGAATACCCACTTCCTAACCTTCTCGTTAGGGTCGCGCGAGATGACGTGCATGCACAGCAGCGTGATGTCTGGCATACGGGAGGCACTCCATCCATGTGGGCATTAATATTCGTCCTCTGCCTTTCAACAAAAGGGGTATCAGAAAAAGGGAGAAAACTTAGTCAAACAAGACCTCAGTTGTCGCATGTAGCAGGTCTTTGTCCCAGCGTCTAAATCACAGAGGCTCAGTCAGTCCTTTTTTCTGGTCCCCATCCTCCCGAGGGCTATGACTGTGCCTGGCATATGGTAGGTGCTCAGTAAATAGTTACAGAATGAGTGACTAACGCACTTCCATCAATAACAGTAGCTGTAGCTGGCAATGGGGCCCACTTCTCCCCGTGGCAGCAAAATCAGACTGCGTGGGAGGGGGAGGTAGACAGTAGATGACACTAGATAAGAGGAGCTCTCTCTAGGACTCTGATACCGCCCCCAACGGGGCATCCCTGCCTCCCATTTAGGAATCAATAATCCAAAAGAACCCCCAGAAAAGTTAACTTCACCTTCTGTAAAATCACACAGTTCAGTTCCGTTCTTTCATGGAAGCTCTCAGGGAGGAAAAGAACTCCAAGAGCAGCTTGGGGTCCCTCGTGAGTTGTGCTAGGAAGAAGGGTCACCCTCCTGGGGTCCCCAGCCTTGGAGGGTCCCCTCCCCTGGTGGCCTCACGGTTCCTTAATCTCCTCCCTGGGGCTTAGTGCAGCATTCTCTGGAAGGTTGGCAGGTCTTTGGTGAAAGATTCAGACATTGTCAGCTTTGCAACCTGCTCCCACTGGCATATATCTCTCAGCCACTCTGCCCCGGCCCAGCCGGCGAGGTCCTGGCATCCTTCTGCCCAGGCGCGAAAGCTCCGAGCCTTTGCCCCACTCTCCAAGCCAAATTGAGCTGTCTCAGCCTTGCCTTTCATTTTCTTCCTCTGTGGGTATAATTGTGTTGACAGCTACGAGAAACCAAATGTTTCCCTACATCGTTCAGAATTGTGTGGCCCATGAGGTTCCTTTCCATTTTGTTGTTTTCATCATGACTGCAATGAGCACAGTTGTCAGGAGGAAAACCTCAAAACATTTTGGGGAAATAGCAAACTTAGACTAATGAATCAATCAGGCAGTCAGCTCACAGGGGCTGCCTGAGCAGGACGCACCCAGCTCCCAGCAGGTGCGGCCTCAGGCGCCAAAGCAGGGGGCCGTCGGGTGCAGCCCCGGGACCTCGTGAAGCCCAGACCCAAGTCAGAGTGGGGAGGAAGGGCGGGTAGGCAGCCAAGGTGGGGCACGCGTCAGTCGACCAAGAGGTAAGTTACCAAAAGCCGTAGTTAAGAGCACAGAACTGGGAATTCGTTCGAAAGACAGCAAAGGTGGAAAAAGAAGCAATAGGACGATTGGATTTGTTTTCTTGTCTTAAAGGGATCATTTTTTTCCTGATTGTAAGAGTTGCAATCTACCTGCGAGAAACCACTTAGAAGACGCGTACGCTTGAAGGAGCATCTTGGGCGGCTCCGTCTGCGAAGTGTCTCTGACTCTTGATTTCGGCTCAGGTCATGATCTCACGGTTTGTGAATGTGAGCCCCGCTCTGCACTGTCAGCACAGAGCCTGCTTGGGATCCTCTCTCTCCCTCTCTCTCTGCCCATCCCCTGCTGGCTCACTCTGTCTTTCAAAGTAAATAAATACACATTTAAAAAAGAGAGAGAAAATATATAAGTTTATGAAAAGGAAAATTTACAATTCCACTGTTAGCCGCAGGTATGATTTGTATATATTTGTATATATCCCATTAATATATGTTTACATCTATCCTAGCTGGCCCATCTTGTGTGGTTCAGAAGCATCTTGGACGACGGTGGCATAAATTCATCGCTGCTACTCTTTACTCTGAAGCAGACTCCCTGAAGTCGCCCACTTGGGAAGCAACCCAACTGGAGACCAACATCTACAATTCCAAACACCACGCTCACGACATTTAAGGCTCATATTAGAATTTGTTCTTTGTTCTCTATGTCCGCCATATCTTAGTATGTGTGGAATATCACCCAATCAGTCATCAGGTCCTGAGCGTTCCACCATCAAAATGCATTTCGAATCCTACCACCTCTTTTCATCTCCACTGACGTCTCCTTGGTCCGTGCTGTGGTCATCACTCATCTGGAATGATGCTGTAGCTTTCTCTCTGGTCTCCTTGCTTCCTGCCCTTACCTCCCTATGGTTTATTCTTCTCATAGAAGCCAAAAGCATCTTTTAAAACTGTAAATCAGGTTATGTCATCCTCTGCTGAAAACTCCTGCGACTTCTCATTGCACTTAGAACAAAATTCAGACTCAGTGCTCTGCCCAAGAAGACCCCAGCCCTCCTCTTTACCTTACCTCTTACCACTCTCTCCCTTGCTCGCTCCATTCCAGCCCTGCTGGCCTGCTTGCTGTTCCTTGAATATACCAAATACATTCCCCGCCACAGGAACTTTGCATATGCCGATGCATCTCCCAGGAATACTCTTTCCACAGGTCTTTGTATAACCCAAGCCTTTTCTTTATTTTCTCCTAGAAGATATTTGCTAACTACTCTTTCTTAAAAAACTTAACTCTCCAGGGCTTTTTCTAAATTTAAGTATAGAAGTTACTATAAAATGATTGTTAAAGTACACAATCAGTCTCAGAGAATCTTAAGCTACAGAATTCCAGCATCAGAGAATCATGAAATCTTGGAATCTAAATTTTACTATTGTGGAGTCTTCATCATGTCAAATCTGAGAGTTCAGGATTTAAAACCACCCCGTCTAAGAGATTCACTATACAGATGGAGAAACGGAGCCTACTGGTATTGAATGACTTTGCTCAATGTTCAACAACTAAGAGCAGAGCTAGGATAGAATCAGGTCCCTCAAAAGCAAGGCAATGTTAGGTCTCTATACCAGTGGTTTTCAAACTGGGTTCCCCAAAGCACCAAACATTCCTCAGAAGTATCACAAAGGTTCTGCCTTAAGTATAGAGGTAAGGAAGGGATGGTCAGAGAGCAGATCTCCAGTCCTCCTTCAACCAAAACAGTTCTACTTTTATCCCACTTGCACTGAGACCTAAGTTGTTGTTTTTTTAGAAAGGGGTATTTCTGCCCACCCCCCTTAGTTTCGAAACCTCTGTGCTATATATTGCATTCAATAAATAATCATGAAAATCAATAAACAAATATATAGCCTCCCCCCTCCCACCAAAACACCACAGACAACCACCAAGGTAATAGAAGTGAGACCTTTAGAGATATTGGTTGGTGAAACTCAGGTTGATACAAAATTCCAACTATATTTCTTGCAGGTAGTGGCGGTGGTGGTGGGTGGTTGGGACAAGAACTGTCTAAACAAAATACAGTCTAGAAATCTGCATCTGAGCTCACTTCTCAAATATAGCCTGGCAATTTCAGGTTCTGGGCACAGTGTGGAAGAGAAAAGCCTGTCCTAAAATGTACTTCTGGCATTGTATCAAGAACCGCATGTATTTACAAAGAAAGCACACAATCCTTAAGAACTGTGGTTGATAATAATATGCCTGGAGGATCAGATCCTGATTAAGACCTTCAGCCTCACAAATAAAATCTCTCCGTCGATCAAGACTGGATAGTTTGGTTACCAACCCCCCAAATATGTTTCCCATCCTGGTGAGGCAACATTCCAAAAAAAAAAAAAAAAAAAAAGTAACCAAATCAGGATTCAGGAAGTAGCAATCAATAGCAATAAATTAAATGGATTAATGATTGGTTGTGAACAGCTATTTGCCCAGGTCTGCAATGTTGACTTTAAAAGTGATAGCATCTTCATAAATACACTGCCTCCACTCTAGGACACTTTAGTAGGGGGTTGGGGGTAGGGGGCCAGGCAACAGGGGAATACACTCAGCTACCTAACTTTCTCTTGGTGTCTTGGTTCCCAAAGCAACACTCTCCAATAAATCCGAAAGACATTCATATAAAATGTGTTTGTAAAGCACCTTGGCCCCCAAGACGGGAAGTCTCACTTCCACTTTGCTTGGATCAAGATTTGATCTCACTGCAGTTCAGTATTTCTGTGACTGCTGAAAGATAAAAGATATCGTCTATAAAAAGCCACCAAGAGCAGAAGTAATTCTCAAGGGGGACAAGACCCTGCTTTTAAAGACATCTTTGTTCCTAGGGTTTGTAAGCAACCCTTTTTCATTACTTTGTTTTTCTGTGTCGGATGTTTGCTTTTCACAGACGTTCAATTCAAGGGTCATGAAAAACCTCCGCCCACAAGGCAGTGACAATACTCTCAACCTCTCTCTCTCTCTCTCTCTCTCTCTCTCTCTCTCAGCATGCTTTATTTTCTTCATAGCTGGAGTAACTTTATAACTTACAATATAAATGATACTATGAGAGTGAAGGGGGCACTATGAATAAATAGTCTGTATTTATTTACCTCCTTGCGTATACTCAGCTTCTGTCACCACTGCGTAAGTGCACTGTCCAGTTAATCAGTGTGTTCTCAGCACCACGGACAGCGGCCCTCAGAGCGCCCCGCTTGGGGAGGGCGGCTGGGCTGTCCACGCAACAGGAAGCAGCTGAGGGCGTGGATGGGACATACCTCGTGTGAAACCTGAATGATGAGCTTGGGTTTCCTCCATGAACATCTGGGAAGCGAATATTCCAGGTGGAAAGACTATCTTGTGCAAAAAGCTGGAGAAGAGCGTAAGACGGTGGCTTGTCTGCAGAGATGGAAGAACTGTGCCCGCCGTGGGGAAGATGAGAGGGAATGTGAGGAGGAAGGGGGCAGATCGCGCAGGGTCTCGTGGGGGTCTAGACTCTATCCCAAGGGAGGTGGAAAGCTATTGAAGTATTCGCAGGGAGCAAATGACTCTTAGTAATGGTCACTTTTTAGGTTCATCTCCATTGAATGATACACATGTACTTCAGGATATTTTATCTCTCTCTTTTTTTTTCTTGCTCAACCACAGACTTTTTTTTTTAAATATAATTTATTGTCAAGTTGGCTCACATACAGCGTATACAGTGTGCTCTTGGTTTTGGGAGTAGATTCCCGTGATTCATCGCTTACATACAACACCCAGTGCTCATCCCAGCAAGTGCCCTCCTCAATGCCCATCACCCATTTTCCCCTCCCCCCCCCCCGCCACTCCCCATCAACTCTCAGCTTGTTCTCTGTCTTCAAGAGTCTCTTACGGTTTGCCTCCCTCCCCCTCTGTTACTATTTTCCCCCTACTTTTTAGTGTTTGGGTTTTTTTTTTTTATTTTTTGAGAGAGAGAGGGAGAGTGTGTGTGAGGTGAGCAGGGGAGGGGCGGGGGAGGGGAACAGAGGATCCAAAGTGGGCTCTGAATTGACAGGCTGACAGCAGTAATCCCAATGCGGGGCTCGAACTCACGAACCATGAGATCGTGACCTGAACTGAAGTCGGATGCTCGACCGACTGAGCCACCCAGGCACCCCATTGAAAAGTCTATCTTTCTCCTCTTTTTTCCCTGGAGTCAACCAGTGTTATTAATTTATTCATACTTTACATTTCCAGGGGTTTCTTGTGCCTATAAAAGTATGTGTGTATATACATACACAAACATATGTACGTACATACATACTTATGTGTGTATATATAGACACATGCGTATACATACATATGCATATATACTTCTACATATACAAATTGGTACACATATATGTTCATATATATTTTTCCACCCCTTTGGTTAAAATACAACAAAAGCCTTACACACTTTTCTGCATCTAGCTTTCTTCATCTGAGACAATGCATCTGGAAGAACTTCCTCACCATTTGTACATCTTAGTTTAGCATTTAAGGCATCTTGCCTTTCCACACTTGTTTCCCCCCTATTCCTCATTGTCTATCTTTCTCTGTGAGACCAATTAATGCCTTTGATCTCAATCTTTAGATCATTCTTTTCTAAACTGTGTCTCATACTCCCAGACATTCCTATCCCCACGTCACCCAAATAAGTTGGGTAATTTCTAGGTTAAACAAGGAAACGTTAAGTTTTGTTTTGTTTCCACTTCTTACTGCAAAACTTCTCTGGACCTCCGTGGATGTTAATGTCCATGTTGACGCCCAGAGGGGACGTGGTGTGCAGCATTTCTCTCCAATGCTAGTGTTTGGAGCTCTTTTCCCCAAGCATTTCAGGGAACTGGTGAGCTAGCAACGAGACACTGGAAATGCTGCCTTGGGCGGTGTCTCTCTCCCTTGGGCGGTCCTGGTTAAAGACTGACCAGTCCCTGATATCCAACTCCCCCTTCTTTTAATCTTGATGCTGACCAATACTTTTCTGTTAATAGCTCCTCTCCAGACAGGTTAGAGCACAATCGATGCAGTTACCACTTTTTTAGTCAGTCCTGTTGATAAACCCTGCTCACCTTGATTAGATTGGTGTGTTTCCCAAGTCAGCAAGACATTCACGGGCTATTTCTCAGAGTGAGAAAACGTCCAAGTGTATATGTTCTGGGCTCATTCTTACTAGATCCACACCGAAAGAGGATCTTCAGCTCCGAACTTGGGGCACTTTACCTCAGCTCCCTAACGACTGGCTAGAGCCCAGAGGGCTTTGGGCTCCACCTCCAGTGCTCTCTCCACGACCCCACAGCTCCCCAGCCCCTGTTCCCATACTGGATTATGGATGACAGTTTGTTGGGCACCAGCCTGTCTCCAGCACAACTGCAAAATCTTTCAAGTCAGAGAGTTTGTTTTATTCTTCTTTGCATGTTCTATACCAACACCCTGCCCCCCTCCCCACAGTGCCAGGCACGCTAGAGCTGATTAATGTTTAACTATTTTTGCAATAACTTTATAGGACGGATGAGTAGCTACAGCCTCGGTCTCCATTCTGAGAACAACAGGTGCATTGCTCAATGGCAGTTCTGCAAACCAGCGTTCACACGACCTGACATGTAGCAGGCTCTCAACCGGCGCTACAGGGCACAGTCTTCCCATCGGCTTGAATATTCACAAAACCCTATGATTGGAAAGACTGGGGAGTTGTCCGGGGTCATTGAGTCTGACCCCCCTCACTTTACTCATGAAGGTGTTGCCAAAGAGGGTCGTGGCTGGCCTCAGTTAGCACAGAGCTGGGACTCAAGTCGAGGTCTGCTGTGCTGGCCTGGCTCGCCGTCCCCGGCATTGTTGCCTCATTTGTCACATGGGGTCGATTTCACAGTGGGACCACTGCGCGGTCACTCAGCTGGGGAGGTGCACAGAGCGTGGTGCTGCTACGGCTCAATGTAGTAAAAGCAAACGTCCTTCCACCCTGACATCTTGTAAGCTTGAAAGAGTAAGGCTGGTTTCTCTGCATTTCCAATGTCTCTCAGTGCCTTACCCTTAAGAGAGCCCGGCAAACACTTGATGAGGATAGCCCAGCACTCTGATTGTTCATGTAACTTCTATGTCAGAGCCGAAAGTGAAATTGGCTCTGATCTCTTCTCAGGGACCACAGGGTTGACCCTGAGGGGAAAACTGAGCTCCTGTGGGACTTCAGTGAGACAAGACTCTGAACTCTCCCCTGCCTCAATTTCCCCTGTTGGCTCACTGAACCCGCCCCGAGGAAGCAGACGCAGCAAGCCGTGATTGATGGATTCATTAGGGCTTGGAAAGGGCCTCCAGTCCGAGAGCCAAGCACTGTTATTTAAAGAACACTGATGGAGGAGTAGAGTCAGGTATTCAAATCGCCCTCGGAGGACTGACGAGGCGGCCAGTCATTGCAGGGCATTTAGAGAGCTAATTCCTTGCTTCAGTATTTAAGGCCTTCAAAAAAGCTACATCCATCTTCCACGAAGGAAAAAAAAAATGTTCTTGCATCTTCCTGCTATCTAGAGATTATTTAGTGCTCTGCTATTGACGCCGCTTCTGTAGAAAGATTTAAAGATAAAAACGCAATGTATTCAAGTGCTGATCATTTTTCATTGTCACTTAGTGACAGTACAGCCTGGAGTCAATTGCTACAGATTTATCTTTTGTGATATTGATTGTGTGCCTGTGTGCCTAAGCTGTTTGCAAAATACCTGGCTCCATCAGCGAGGGGGCACTACGGGGGGGGGGGGGGGCAGGGAGGTAGTGGGCAAAAGAGAGGGGGCCCAGTGGGGACCCTGCCCCAGTACCGGAGTCTGGATGGGCATGGCTGAGACGGTCCTGGACCAGGAGGCCCAGAACAAGTTGACCACTAAATGCCTGGGGAGTGTGACCTGCTGTTTAACCAGGTCTCTCTTCCCCAAACGTGGCGGGCAGCTCCCCAATTTCAGAGGCCACTGAGCTCCCACACAGCACCCTCTTCTTCATAATGACATTGACAGAGCACCTACCATGGGCCAGGCACCACACAGGACGTTTGCGGTGCGTCCTCCTTACAGGGCGCCACACGTGGGGGAGGGGAGCTGCATAAGACAGAAGAGGCCAGGGGGTCATTACCCTGCATTGTTCGGAGAAGGCTCAACCTTTACTGGAAAGGCTTTGCCCAAACCACCTGCCTTTTGCTCCTTAACCATTTCTTTCTACGTTATCTCCAGCGATGGCTGCTCCCTGGCTATTTTCTCCTTCAAAGCCAGCCCCAAATCTCACACTGGCTCCCCGTGAGGGAATGGTTCTCAGCAGATCTCAAGCCCTCAGGGGGGAAAAAAATGACACTACAGTATAATTAAAGAAGAAACATCAAAAAGAAAACAAAATATTGGCTCAGGAGTGAGTAATGAGTAATGTAGAATTCTAGTGTAGGCCTGGCTCTACCACGGCTTATTTGGTGACCTTGCTAGTTAGGCTTCTGTAGAAGTCAGTTTCCTGACCTGTAAAATGGAAATTAAGCGATACGTTTCCTGTTGCCTAGGTTTAACACGAAAGTGTATCGAGATGAAACCAGTAAGTGCCATGCTTTAGTTGATTCCTATAATCAATATTTATTGGGACAGGGGTAAGGTCAGGGCTCCCACCCTGTTCTGTGCAGCCTTGATATGTCTTCTATGGCCTTGGAAAGTTCTGGGCTTTAGGGTTTGAATCCCACTGTCACCTCTTGCTTACCGTGTGAGCACGGGCAATTCGTTGAACCTGCCTGACCCTCGGTATCTTTATCTATACTATTGAGATATTTACTTCTGCTTTGGCGGTTGTGGGGACAGGAGAGCACTTATGTAAAGATTGATTCCCCGTGTGTGTGTGTGTGTGTGTGTGTGCACTCAGCCCAGGGAGACACATGATGAGAGCACAAGATAACGGAAGAACTCAAATGACTTTTGGGGCATGTCCGGGGTCGTGGGTCTCCGCCCACCCATGCCTGCTTGCCTGCTGGTGGAAAGGGGGGCTCTCAAGCGCTCCTCCCCAAATCGCCTATACCTCTAGCCACCACAGACGTAAACAGCTCAGATCTTGTAGAGGCCAGAGCCCCACCCAGCGAAGGTCTACTTGAGCCCCACTTCAGGATGGCCGGGCATTCTTTTTTTTTTTTTTTTAACGTTTCTTTATTTTTGAGAGAGAGAGAGGCAGAGAGCAAGGGAGACAGAGAATCCAAAGCAGGCTCCATGCTGTCAGCGCAGAGCCCGCCTCGGGGCTCAAACTCACGAACCATGAGATCCTGATCTGAGACGAAGTCACTCAACTGACTCAGCCACCCAGGCGCCCCAGGATGGCTGGGCATTCTGGTTGTAAATGCTGGGAATCTCTAAGAAGGCTGATTTTTCACTGCCAGGGAGCTTTTTCTTGATATTTAGTCTACATTGCCTGTTCCCAAATTTCATCAGTCAGACCTTTCTCCTCCCCATGACTCTATAGTTTTCAACTCTGATCCACTTTTTTTTTGTTTGGGTTTTTTTTGTTGTTGTTTTTTTGTTGTTGTTGCCTGACATTTGTTTGATGCTTCAAATACAACCAAGAAATGAGGACTTCGTTTCCTGCCTCATCCCAGGCACGGACGCCTAGGCTTTTGGAGACAGCGGGTCCTTCAGTGTCCTGTCCTCTTACTTTACAAGGTGGGCTAACCGACGCCCAGAGAAGGGATAACCTCAATAAGGTTGCAAGATTCGTGTTCTCAAGACAGTTCGGCCTTTTGAATATAAACAAATATAAAATCAAGCAAAATGAACTAAGTCATTTGGATTTTATTGGATAAAAGAATGCATATTACCATCATGGGTAAGGCCATTTGACTCGATCTTTTAGCTTGGTCACAACTTAATACTATTTACTGAGCACTTACCGCCTGTGAGGAAAGGAACTTCCCCAGGCAGGTGATTTAACTCTTTCAACCCTCACAGCAATCCTGGGAGGTGGGCACTATTATCCCTATTTCCCAGCTGAGAAGACTGAGGCTCCAAAAGGTTAAGTCACTTCTCCATGATCACACAGCAAGCTAGAGGCAAAGCTGGATTTCAAATCTAGGTCGCCTTAACCCGAAGCCCATCACTTCATTCTGGATGCCGTTTGAGAACTCAGGCGAGTGGCAATAAAGCACAAAGAATTTCAAACTCCAAAGACGGAAGAAAAAAAGACCAAGCGTTGTCCTTGGAGACCAAATCTCTTGGCCCAGGTCCCAAGGAAATAAAAGGCACAGCAGTTTGTTGAGTTGTTCCCCTTTGCACTGGGAGAGTCCGGGGCACAGGGATGGGGTTTATTCATCTTGGTATCCACAGAGCCTGCCTGGCACAGAGAAGGTGCTCAACAAATGTTCGGGGGGTAACAAATGAAGAGCGTGGAAAATGACCTTATGAAGAGGAAGACTGGGGGGAAAGTACCACACAGAAACCACACTATGGCGCATGCTTCTCCAGCATTACACACTGGGCATCACCCCGCACAGAAAGTATAAGCAAATGGCCAAGAGTCTGTGCCTCAAGACGCCAAGCGCCTCAAGACGCTCATAAGGCCTGCGGTTGCCCAACTGTCTCGTGCACAATAATACAGTCATTAAAGTTACGCTTACTGAATGCTTACCAAAGGCAGACACAACACTAACCACTTTAAGTGCGTTATTTCATTTAAGCCTCACGCCAGCACCCGAGAGGCAGGTGCTATGGATATTCCCACTTCACAGAGGAGAAAACGGAGCCCCAGAGAGGTGATTTGCCCAAGGTCACGCAGCAAGGCAGAACTGAAACTTGAACTTGAAACTCAATCTGTTAATTTGAAGGTAACTGGTTAATTTGAAGTTTTTGGCTGATTATTCTCATTGAATTGCAGACCTGAGACCCAAACAGCCATCCGCCTGGAAGCCACCACTGGAAAAATATTATTCTACTAGTTGGCAATTTGAAAGAATGAAATCTTGCCATTTGCAGCAACGTGGATGGAACTGGAGGGTATTATGCTAAGTGAAATAAGTCCATCAGAGAAAGACAGATACCATATGTTTTTACTCATAGGTGGATCTTGAGAAACTTAACAGAACACCATGGGGGAGGGGAAGGGGAAAAAACGTTACAGAGAGGGAGGGAAGCAAACCATAAGAGACTCTTGGATACTGAGAACAAACCGAGGGTTGGTGGGGGGTGGGGGACAGGGGAAAGTGGGTGATGGGCATTGAGGAGGGCACCTGTTGGGATGAGCACTGGGTGTTGTATGGAAACCAATTTGTCAATAGATTATATTTAAAAACAAAAATAAAAAATAAAAAAACCAAAACAAAATAAAAAAGAATATATACTGATTTCCAAAAGAAAAAGAAAATATTATCCTGATATCAGTGTATCAGAATTTGATAATGATCCACATCTTACTTTCTTGCTCTTGGGATTTACCTTCATCTTCCAGATCCCTCTCCCTGCTCATCTCCTGGAGGGTGTTGTGTTGTGCTGTGTTGTTTGTCTTCAAGCTTGTGCACACATTTGGAGGATGATGATCTCCTAGAAAGGAATACAACCACATTCCCGCTTTCTTCCTGATTCCTTTGGAGGCAGGCGGCCACCAAAGCGCCTGTATAACATTCACCAGAGTGCGAGCTCCAGGAGGGCAGGGACCATGTCTGGTTGGATGGCTGGCACCGTAGTGGGTGCTCAGAGAATATTTGTTGAGTGGACGAATTTTGAATATCCCTTGAACAGAAATGGCACTGGCATTGCAGAGCAGGGTACGATGCCTTCTACACTGCATAGCAACTCAATCTCTTTAATGTCTCAGTCCCTGGGAAGACGTTCCAGAAGTCACCATCTCTCTTCCTTTGGGCCAGAAAACCACAAAGGGCTGCCTGTTGGGTCAGCCTGACTGGCTTTCCCGGGGCCAACCTTTCCTGGCCCACAGTGCCCTCCCAGAGGATGAGTTTCTGGGCAACATACATCCAGCCCCCAAGGAGCCAGGGTGACCTCATAAAGGAAATTCCCTGCTGCTCTGTAAGAACACTTTCCCAAGCAGAGGGCCTGGAGCCCATGTGACTTGTGTGGCCCAGGATGGAGTCTCTGGGGTAAATGAAACTCTGGAGGACCAGGGGGCATGGAGATCCCACCAAGGAGCACGCCTCTCTGCGTTTTGAGTGTCCTCCATAATCCTGACCATTTTCCCCCCATATCACCCTTCTAGTTAAGGTTGCTCTCTGCCTGGACCTCTTTCAGCATTATTTTCGCATTGTTCTTCTCTCCAGGGAGCATCCTGTTTTAGGCTTTCCTCCCAATTGAATTTGTCTTTCTCTCTCTGAGCCAAATCTTATTTTGTTATTTTCCATCAATATCTTTAACCCCTCTGAGGCATCCGCATTACTTCTCTGCCCTCCTTGGCGATAGCAACACCTCCCAATTAAGAATCGTACGCAAATTTCGTTAGTGTGCTGTTTACCCCGTCTTCCAGATTGTTATTAAAGACGTTAAATAAGAACGGAACAGACACCAGTCCCATGCACCTCCGGCGAGGCCGTGCTCCGCCGTTTATCTTCGGTTTACACGCGTGCACTATTTCATTTCCAGAGAAAGGTTCTTCTCCGTCCGTGTTGGAGTTATTTCCTAAGAAAAGTTTCATAAGAAGTTACGGCAAACGTTTTAGTAAGGCCTAATCTTACAGCCACCCCAGCACCCCTGCACATGTGGCCCCGGCAGCAGAATGGATACGCTAAGGAACCTTCTTGTTTTCGACAGAAACCCTGCCGGGGAGTCCGGGGTCTTTGGGATGTTAGCCAAGTTCCCCTCGATATCTCTGCATCACTTGGTTGGCCAGCCAAGAACATGTGTAAAATACCTACTGAATTCTGGCTTCCACCGTGCTGGGAGGACACAAGAAAACAGAAAAAGTGGTCCTTGTCCTCGAGAACCTTACGGCCCAACGGAGCAGAGAGAACATCTGTGCACACGGACCTGCCACACAGAGACACCTGACGAAAGCACCATGCGATCCAGGTATAGGCTATGCTTTAAAATATCCAAGTGTGGGGGGCACCTGGGTGGCTCAATCCGTTGAGCATCCGACGTCGGCTCAGGGCACGATCTCAACGGTTTGTGAGTTCGAGCCCCGAACTGTCAACCCACTTCAGATCCTCTGTCTCCCTCTCTCTCTGCCCCTGCCCCGCTCCAGCTCCCTCACTCTCAAAAAACAAATAAACATTTAAAAATAAAACAAAATATCCGAGTGTGGCACACATTTCAAAACTGTAGCTCATCTTCACGGAAAATGTCAAACACACACCAAAAGCGGAATGAATACAAGCCTCCGTGCACCCATCATTGTTTCAAAAGCTGCAACATTTTGTCTTTTTTATTCCATCTCCTTGCTCCTCCTGTTCCTTTTCTGGTTTTTTTTTTTTCCTCCTGGAACACTGGATTTATTAAAAAAGTTTTTTAAAGATTTATTTATTTTTGAGAGACAGAGAAAGAGAGAGGCAGAGCGTGAGAAGGGGAGGCGCAGAGAGAGAGGGAGACACAGATTCCGACGCAGGCTCCAGGCTCTGAGCCGTCAGCACAGAGCCCGACGCGGGGCTCGAACCCATGAACCTCGAGCTCATGACCTGAGCCCAAGTCAGACGCTCAACTGACTGAGCCCCCCAGGAGCCCCTCCCGGAACACTTGAAAGCAAATCACAGATGTCCTACTATTGCACTAATAATTACTTCAGAATGCACCTCTAACAGATAAGGACTTTTAATATATATGTGTATAACCACTATACCATTATCACGCCGAACACAATTAAAGATAACGTTTATGATGCATCATCTAATACCTGGTCCTTGTTCAACTTTTTCCCTGGATTGTCTAAAAACTGTCAATCTGCAGTTGGTTTATTTGAATCAGGACCCAAATAAGGACCGCCTTCTGTATTTGGTGGAATGCCTCTTAAATCTCTTAATTACAACATACCTTTTAAAAAATTCATTTGTTGAAGAAACAAAGTGATGTATCCTGTGGAATTGCAAATGTAGGCCATCCTAAAGGACAGTTTGTTACGTAAAATACAAACACAGAGAGATATAAAGTAGGAGATCATCCAAGAGAAACGAAGAATGTCAACACGTGTGAGACAGGGACCCTTGGAGCTGGAAGGAAGCCCAGAGGTTGTTCACACGAACCCAGCTCCCGCCCCACCCCTACCTGCGCCTTAAATCCAGGAACTTTGCTGGCATTGACCCTGACAAACATCCACCCTCTTAAATCATTCCTCTGCAGGTAAAAAATATCTCTCATTCAGCTTAGCAACAGTTACAAGACATGTTTCGACAAATCTATAGCAAATATCTACTGACCCAAATGCACTTGGCCCCGGGAAGAGCCGTGAAGGGAGGAGAGAGAAGGCAAAAACAAAAGAGAGCCAGGAACCAGAGGTACGAGGAAATCCCAGCTCGAGTTATGGACGTTTAGGAGGCCGAGGGTGGGTGGTGTTAAAAGCAAAAGATGCTGAAATTTGCTGAACTAGAATGTAGCCCCACTGCCGGTAAACTCTCTAACGTCTGACCCGATGGATCACAGGGTGACGGGACAGCGAGGCCAAGTGCAGAACACCCGGCCAGGGCCGACCGGCCCCAATACCACACTATACGGGTGGGCGCCCTGCAAAGGCTTCAAGTTCCTGAGCCCCCAGTCTCCTCCCCATCTGAAGGGTCGTTGTGCTCATGAAGAAGCCAAAGGATGTAGGGAGATTGCTGGGCGCCCAGTACCCGGCAGGCGGCCGGGGCTCCTTGGCGGAGAGCTGTGGTACGAGCTTGGCTGGGCTCAGCTCAGTCTGCACCACACCAGACAGACAACCTGTTCTCTCTGCCCAACAGCAGGTCACCGCCCCGGGGGGGAAATCTACCCACTTGATTGGCTCTAGTAACAGCCTGGGGTGGGAGCCCACAAAACATTTGATTAAGGGTGGGGGGAAGGGAGCGGTTATTCTGTGAGTCCTTTGTTGGGGGGGAGGGGTAGCCTTAGGAGTGGCGTTCCAAGTTTGGATGACGGCCTAGAGAACAATCCCTCTGTCTTTTCTGAGATAGTTGTACCCCACGAAGATCATCTTGCATTTCCGGTCTCAGCTTGAGCCTGTGTCATTTTCCCAAAATACTAAGTAGGTTAGGTAATCCCTTCAGGGCCCTCGGATGCTCGTCGGCCCTGATGTGCTGATTGTGCATTTGTTTACCCAGAGGGAACCAGGTGAGGATCCCTCCTTCGCCTCTTCCTCCCTTGCCCACCTCCGGCACGCGGGCAGCACCACAGGCTTCCCCGCGCTCCACCTGGAGACAAGGGAACAAGCCAGGCCTGCACCTGGCCTGCGCCCCTCCCGCCCCTCCACCCCGGGATCAGCAGAGAAAAACTGCATAAAGGATTTGGGCTGTCGCAAGAGAAATCCGAGCTGTTATTGGCGTCCTCTCGGCATCGATCGGGGCTCGCGATGCTTAATTCCTCGTTTTCGTGGAGTCGTCCTGAGTTCCCGCCCCGTCTGCAGTCCTGGTTAGTTTCAGCGTTCTGCTGAACCTAGCTCAGCCCGGCAGCTGTTGGCTGCATCAGGGCGGCCGGCTCACCCCCTCCTCCTTTATTAGCAGACTCTCCACCCCTCTCCTCTTCCCTTCTCCCCGGCCAGCCCTCAGCAGCTGCTTTGGTTTCTGGAGACCACCCGAGACCCAGCAAAGCTTTCCTAAATCCATTAGAAACCCATTATTTAGGGTGGCCACCCTTACCCGCCCCCGCCCCCAGTCCCTCTCCCCTGACCACGAAGCACCCGAAGGCACCAGGAAGCTGGGACGCTGGGGGTTGGGTTCCCCGAGGGAAGAGGCCTGCCTGCATCCAGAAAAAACTCTGAGTGCCCTCCCCGGTCGCGAGGAAGGGTGGCCCGCCTGTTTGGATGCGGGAGAGCTCGCATTAGGCACGGTCTCAACTCCAAACTCACCTGCAGGCCCGCGAGAGCTCTCCAAGTCCTGGCAGAGTAGGCAAGTGAGAAACGAAGCGATTTCTGAGTCCTTCAAAGCCAGCGATTCAGACAGAACTCTTTACTGCTATCGATGCCCAGCAATCAATAGCTTCTTTTCAATAAGCAAGTCTCATATTTCCACCCCTCTCTCCACAAGCCCCCAAAATAAACCCAGCCAGTCATTAAGAACCTCCCCTCCCCCTGCTTCTGGCGCTCAGTGCTGACTTGAGTTTCTTTTTTAAAACGGGGATTTCCTCCCGCCCCCTGCCAGTGACCCCCTCTGGTACTGAAAATACAAAACAGAAAGCAGCAGCAGAGAGCTGATGTCTTTGTAATTCATAAAACCAGTGACAGCCAGTCAGGCCCATCACCTCCCTGAAGATCTGCGAGGCTACATGCTCTCTCTCTCTCTCGAAGCCAGGCCCACGGAGGGCTCATTCTCGCTTCTCCAATCGCAGTGTCATTTTATTAATAATTTAGCCCCGGGGTGGGGTTGTCTCTGCTGGTGAGCGGCTTCGGGGCCTCAAGTTATCAAAATACTAATGCTACCAATTTATCAGCGCTTGGCTGATGGAGGGTCAGAGGTTGCTGGGAGTGGCGGGGGAGGGGGGCCTGTAATAACAGGGGGGACCTTGTCCAAACAGGACTCCCTGTAAGAGGAAACAGGCTGGCTGCGGTGTCCTGTGTCCCGGCTTTCCCGGGACCCTTAAGGGAAGAATTTGGCTCAGACCCCGGAGTCAGTTAGGCCTCCCAACCAGGACCAAGGGCAAAGGGGCCATGGATGATGTAGCAAACCCGGTGATTTGGACTTCTGAAATCTGGCACGGGGACCCCCAGTGGAGTCTCCTTATGGATCAGCTCACTGCCTGCCAACATATGGGACGCGTGGCCCTGGCGGTAAGTGGAGGAACTTCGGAGGAATCGGGCGTGATGTTGAGTAGCGTCAAATCACAGAGAGGATGTCTCCCTTTCCAATTCTCTTTCAACCTTCACGATGCTTTCAGGGAACTCGGTGACTCAGGCGAGCTCCTGCGTCTTTCCCTGTCTTTCACCCCTCCCTAATGCCTGCTAATCTGCCTCCTTAACAAGGAAAAAGTTGGTCCTCAGGCTCCCCGGCCCGGGATGGGAACAGGACCTCTGGAAATTGATGGCGCTGTTTGCTTTTCGTTACATTTTGTCGTATCGTCACCTCGTGTTCGCAGCGAGCTGGTTTTCCATTTCCCATCGTGATGTAAAATGTCCTCTCGAAGCGCGTATGTTTAAGTTACACATCAGGTGATTCAAAGTAAAAAAATAAATCAATGGCTAACAGCCTGGGTGGTCTACAGATAGAGCCGTACGTGTGAAGATGACAGGGAGCACAGAGAATTTAGGAAACTTGAGTCTGAGTTGTCACCGGGGCTATGAGAACGGCATGGGGGCAGGCTGCTCACAGGCCGATTTATGCCTTCTCGCCTCTGTGCCCAGCCCCATCAGAGGTGTGGGGGCCTGTATTGGACACACAGTATATACACTGCTTGTCTACCCATCCTCCTGCTATCAAAAACTCACTTTCCTGGGCCACCCGGGTGGCTCAGCGGCTCAAGCGTCCAACTCTCGGTTTCGGCTCAGGTCACGATCTCACCGTTGTGCGAGTTCGAGCCCCGCGTCGAGCTCCGTGCCGGCAGTGTGGAGCCTGCTTGGGACGCTCTCTGTCTCCCTCTCTTCCTGCCCCTCTCCCACGTGCCCCGTCTCTGTCTCAAAATAAATAAGCTTAAAAAACACAAACCACCTCACTTTCCTACAGGGAATCGCAATGGTGGTCCATCACGCGGGCGTGGGACTCAAGCCAGGCCAACGTCCATACGCGGGCGTGGGACTCAAGCCAGGCCAATGGTAGCCCTTCCCTGGAAAGTCTTCATCCTGAGTCTAGACGAAGACTCCTCTTTTTCCCCACAGCTCTGGAATTGTAACACCGCGGCTGCCCCATAGCTGTTCTCTCGGACGGAACAGGGCTCAGCGTTGAGATGACAGGGGGACCGATCAACCTCCGATCCTGTTGAAGTCGCTGGATCCCCAACCTCTCTATTTCTGTGGCCTGTTCCCCTAAGCCAATTCAAATACTTCCGCTTCGTGCTGACAGTAGGTTGAGGGAGGGTTCTGTCACTGGCATTTAAGAGAGCCCTGATGAAGTAAACACGTGAAAAGGTGCTCAACGTCATCAGCCAACTGGGAGACGAAAATCAAAACCCCAGCGGGACGCGACCTCGCACCCCCCTACGAAGGCTGGAATCCAACAGGCAGGTCACAGCAAGTGTCCTTGAGGAAAAACTGAAACCCTCCAGCGCTGCTGGTGGGAAGGTAAAATGGTGCCACCCCTTTGGGAACCAGTCTGGCCGGTCCCCCAAAGGTGAGACATGGAGTTGCCATTATGATCTAGAAGTTGCACCCTTCAGGACACGCTCAAGGAAAACAAAAATGTGTGCGTACGTGTTCACAGCAGCACTCTTCATACTGGGCGAGAGGCAAAAATAACCCAAATGTACACCCGCTGTTGATGGATAAGCAGAATGTTCCATCTAGGCACACAGCAAGATATTTTTTTTTTTTTTTTTTTTGGCAATAAAAAGGAGCGGAGTCCTGACACCCACCACAACCCCGAGGAACCTTGAAAACATTCTGCTAAGTGGAGAAGCCAGACGCGCACACGCAAAAACCTATCGTGTCTGGGGCGCCTGGGTGGCGCAGTCGGTTAAGCGTCCGACTTCAGCCAGGTCACGATCTCGCGGTCCGTGGGTTCGAGCCCCGCGTCGGGCTCTGGGCTGATGGCTCGGAGCCTGGAGCCTGTTTCCGATTCTGTGTCTCCCTCTCTCTCTGCCCCTCCCCCGTTCATGCTCTGTCTCTCTCTGTCCCAAAAATAAATAAACGTTGAAAAAAAAAAAAAACAAAACCTATCGTGTGATTCCATTTCATAGGAAATGTCCAGAATAGGCAAATCGATAGGGACAGAAAGTAGATTAGTTGTTCCCTAGGGCTGAGGGTGGTGGCGGGGGTGACCAGGGGAGGGGACAGGGAGGGGCAGGGACAGCTGAGGGGAGACGGGTCTCTTTCCGGGATAATGAAAAGGTTCTATAATCGGTTGTGGCAATGGATGCGCAACTTGTGAACATACCAAAAAGCCATCAAATTGTACAATTTAAATGGATGAATTTTACAGTAGGAGTTATCTCAGTAAAGCTGTTTTTTTTAAAAAAAAAAAGGCAGAGCCCTGAGCGATATAGTGGTTGCTGGTGCACTTTGGGAGTTCACGTAATCTGTGCGCACGCTCCTCTCTGGATCGGCTCTGTCCCAGACAGCCCTTGACCGCCGTGGCTAGATGGGTCGCTCACGTTGCCTCCGCCAGCTGGCCCTTTGGTCCTTGACCTAATGGAGGTTACTACAGGACCTCGGGGGCCTCAGCTACGGAGGACGGGACCTGGTGGCTGTCACCCTTTTGACCTGGGCCATGCAGATGAGGGGAGGGGTGGGGAGGGCATTCCAGGCAGGGGGACAGCACAAGCAAAAGCAGAATTGGGAACCTGTGGCTCACACGCCAGAAATAACAGGCAGTTGAATTTGGAGCGAGGGGTCTCTGGGGTGGGGGAAGGAGGAGCTCCCCAAAGGGCAGGGGAGCTCCCTGGGGGGACACATCTCGTGATGGTCCTCGGTAAAGGCTCACTGACTGGTTGTGTCTCTGGGGCCTCAGCTTTGCTCCTTCCAAGAGTGGGATTTGTGTCCACCTGGGAAAGCAGGACATGCCCTCCCCAGGGCTGGGCCCGGACGATGCCACGACGTGGGCTGAGGTGATCGACCGGGCGGAAAGCAGTTTTTGGACAAACAGAGTCAGGCAGGCTGCCTCATTAACTAATCATCCTACTAATTAATAGCTGACATTTCCCGTTCCCTCGTAATGTGCTGGGATCTGTGCCCCACACACATGCCAGCCTATGGGGTGGACGTTACCTCTGCTTTACAGATGAGGGAACTGAGGCACCGAGAATTTACATGAAGTCGGGTATTCACGCGTGAGTTAACGTATGATTCTAAACCATCCACACGGGTGGTCCCCTCGTAGGTAGCTCAAGTCAAATGTTGTGTCACTTCCTGCACAACATGCATGACAGCGCGTAATGATAGCAACTTACTGTTTACTGAGGGCCAGGCACGGCTTCAAGCGCTTTGTAGGTATCATCTGGGGGAGTCCTTTCAAGAGGGCTAGGAAAATTGGGTTTTCTTACCCTCGTTTTGCAAATGAAGGCTGCGAAACACAATTCTAGAAGTTCAGGGACCTGCCGGAGGTCCCTAGCACGTGGCAGAAGGCAGGATCCCCCCCCCCCACTCCGCCCCAGCCAGGGCCACGTGACCCCAAGCCCCACCTCCCTTCCTGGTCAGCGCACGCGCCCTGGGACGCTCAGGCGGTGAGGCCGGGGTGGGGCACAGCAAGTGCAGAGCAGGGGCCCCGTCCCCCTCCCTGCCTGTAAATGGGGGTATTTAGGTTACGAGTGAGAACCGTTCGGGAAAGTTCTAAAGATGGGGGAAATAAAAAGTGAGGAGTACGGCTGATGATGTCATATATTGGATTTCCTTTTACCATGAACCCCCTGGACCCCGCTTCCTCTCGGACGAAGGAGACGCAGGAGATGCTCTTGGGCTGCGTTTGGCACCACGGTCTGTGCAGAAGGCCCCCCCCCCGGCACCCCCGAGGTGAAGGGGGGCGTCCTCACCCTCAAGTGAAGTGAAGGCAGGGGTGTCGAGAAGACAGGTGACCTACCAGGCCTTACGCAGGCGGGCGCCGGGGGAGCTGGGCTCACAGCCCAGGAATCGACACCAAACCTGCCTTCGATCCCCAACACCCTCCCGCCTGATCTTTTCAGCAGCCGGTAATGACACGGTTCCCAAATCAAAACTATACAGGGCGGTGTATGTAGGCTGAGACATCAGACACCTACTGGTCTCCCTTCCCCTGACGCAGGCAGGCATTGTATTTCCTTCCCGCTGCACCTTCTAGGTTCTCTGTGCGGATGGATAGGGAGATGTATCGTATGCCTAATATACACATTCTCATTGACTTCTCCTCTTCGTATACAAAAGGTAGCATACGATAAGCACGGGCCCCTCCCTTGGTTGTTGTGTTGATGAACGATATCCCCTGGGGGGGGTCCCCCACGGCAGGGCATGCGGATTGTTCTAGGGGTTGTCCTCATTCTTCACAGCTGCATAACACTTCACCACGGGGCCGTGGCAGTTTATTTGGCCCCTCACTCGACTGAGCACCAGAATCACGTCTCATGTTTTGTTCCCATAAACAGTACGATGCCAGATGTCTTAGCTGTCATTTCTCATCCGTGCAGAAGGACCCGTGGATAGATCCCCAGACGCGGGATGGCTTTGTGGATGAAAGGGTACATTCCTGAGACTGTCTGTAGGCAATGGGAGGGCTCAGACCAGTGGTACCCACATCGGCCTGGGCACCCGAGTGCCCTGTGGGACTTGGTAACGATACAGAGTTCAGGGCCTCATCCCAGGCCTGCTGAGGCAGAATCTCTAGAGATGGAGCCTGGCAATCATCGTATTTGCTACATAGGGGTGTTATCACAAGCCACAATGTCTTTTTTTTTTTTTTTTTTTGGTTCGCTTCTGTGTTTTCTGTGTCTCTCCCTGAGGCCATATCTGTCTTGCTCATGGCCGGATCCCCAGCCTGGGTCATCAGAGCTGAATAAATGAATGGATAGATGAAGGACTATCAAAATGCCAGCCAAGCTAGGGAGCGATGGGTTTGATAGTGCCCTCCTCTCCAGGAGAAAGGGCCACCTGAGTGGCGCTAAGGTGTCCAGTTTCTCACAGCAGCAAGGGGCTTGCAGGGAACTAGAGAGGCAGGCTGACGTGTGCGGTGTGCTCCTGGGGGTTGGCTGGACACAGGGAGGGGTCAGGACCCAAGCCATCTGGGAAGTGTCGGGGAAATGAACCCTTCCTGGGGCCCTGGCCCGCAGTGGGGACTCGGCTAAATGCACGTGGCCCCTTGCAGCCCCCCTCTCTCTCAGCCTGGATCCCGGTGGCCCTTGGGACGGCCAGCCTAGGTCACTAAGCCATCCTTTATGTAACGTGGCAACGAGAGGAGGGCAATCCAGGAACTCATCAGCCTGAGCGGTCCTGGAAAGACTGGGGACCAGAATGCTTGTCCTGGCGGTCAGCGTGCCACGCCCGCCAGTTTCCAGCACTCGAGCTGGTAGTTTCCCTCTTGGAGTGGGGAGGGTGGGTTTGCACCGGGCTGTTCTCAGTGTTGCCCGTGTCCCCAAGAGGGCTGGCTGGGCTGGGGGCACAGACCGCGTCCAAAGTGTGGTGGAGAGACACTAATGAGGGCCTGCGCTCGTCCCACCTGTGGCTTTGGTGGGACTTAGCCACGCCGACCCTTTCGCAGGAAGTTACGGCGGTCACCCACCTCAGCGGCTGGAGCTGGAGGAGGGTTAGAGACGGGGGTGGGGGGAGGGAGGAGACTGGGTGGGCTCCTGGCTCATTGAGCATGCTCACTATGGATTTTGAGGGTCTGGGGGGCAGGTCCTTAAACTGCCGCAAACGTCCCACGAAGAAGCCAGTGCTGCGTGGAAAGGCATGTTTCAGGCACCAGGACGTTGCAAAGTGCAGTGTCTCCCTACGCGGGGATCGCGGCCCTCCCCGCCTGCAGCTGCCCTCGCTTCTGGGCCTCACAGCCTGCTGGCAAGTTCAAGGAGCAGAAGGTGCCCTTGTTACGGGGTGAATTATGCCCTCCCCCCAATTCATATGTTGAAATCCTAACCCCCAGGCCCTCAGAATGTGATTGTATTTAAATTTTTAAATGTGTATTTATTTTTGAGATTGAGAGAGAGAGAGAGAGAGAGAGAACACAAGCAGGGGAGGGGCAGAGACAGAGAGGGAGAGAGAGAATCCCGGGCAGGCTCCGGGCTGTCAGCACAGAGCCCAGTGCGGGACTGGAACTCACAAACCGTGAGATCACGACCTGAGCCCAAGCCTGACGCTTAACCGACTGAGCCACCCAGGCGCCCCAGAATGTGATTGTATTTAGAGATGGGGGTCTTTCAAGAGGTAAAATGAGGTCACTAGAGCAGGCCCTAATCCAACATGACTGGTGGTTTTGTAAGAAGAGATTAGGACACAGACACACACAGCGAGGAGAAGACAGCCATCGATGAGGCAGAGAGAGAGGCCTTGGGAGAAACCAACCCTGTCCACACCTTGATCTTGGACTCCCAGCCTCCAGGGCTCTGAGCAATAAATTTCTGTTGACCAGTTTCGTAGCCTCTCTGAGTCTCGGTTTCCTCATCTGGAGTGTGAGGGGATCTCAGGACTGCTGTGGTGACGCAATGAAATCGTGAGCGTAAGACACTCGACACAATATCCGACACTTGCTTCCGTAAATCCTCATCCGCTCCCTTTCACCTGCAACGTTTACTACGCAGGTACTAGGTGCTAAGCACGGTTCCAGGTACCGGGACGCGGCAGTGGATAAGGCAGACGGAACTCCCTCGGGAGTGAAGTCGAGAGAGAGAGAGAGAGAGAGAGAGACAGAGAGAGAGAGAGACAGAGAATGGCCACGCTCTGCTCTCAGACTGGCTCTCCTTGCTTGGGGCCGACCGAAGGATGGCCTCTCTCCAGCATCCCCAGCCCCTTCCCCACGCACTCCCCAGAGATAGACCCGGGAAGGCGGGGATTGGGTAAAATTCAGCCTGGCGCCCTCAGCTCCTGGCAGGGACCTCGGGTTTGCGGTATCTTCCCATCATCTATGTCTGGAAGCGTGTTCACACTTCAAGCCTCGGTACCACGTGCCCTCCACACACCAAGCCCCCCAAGCCGAGCCCTGAGGGTCTCTTTTCAGCTGTGAAAACTCTTCCCTGTACGCCCCCATGCCCCACCTCCCAAACGGATGCTCAGGCCTTTGCGTTTTGCCACAGCAACGCCAGCCTTGCTGTATCCCCTTGCTTATCATCTGTCACACCTTGAAGGTTCCAGGCTTCTCACCTGGGCTCCAGGCAGGTAAAATTCTCCAGGGATATGAAAAAGCCAGGCGGCTCCGGCCAGCGGCTCCATCTCCTGCCACGTATCAGCGTCGGTAGAGGCCCACACCCGCTCCGCTCCCCTGACCCAACTTACCTCCTGCAACAGGTTCCTGAGTGGGGCTGGGCCAGAGCCGGCCCCCTAGATAGCTGACGCCCCCGTTTTTTCTGTTTGCTCAGGCACTTGGCTAATTTCAGCATGGATCATGTCTGGAGCTCCCTAGGCCCTTCCAGAACTTTCCGTCCTGCACGTAGCAGATCTCCCTTCCTTTGACAAATGGGCTCCATCTCCCCCCTTTAGATGGGGATTCCGCTCATTTGTGTAAATCCCGCGCTATGACATATTTATACGGCTCAGCGCTGGCAGTGGCCTTCCTCCACCTTCCTGGCTCTGTTCCTTCCCAGGAAGATGAGGAACTGGGCAGGAGAGTGACCAGCCATGACTGTGGACGCTGCCCCGGGGACTTCCTTCCACTGCCTCCCTTTCAGTCCAGTTCTACAGGTGGTCACTGGGCACTCCCGCTGTCCCCAGAGTTATGCGCAGTGAGGGATCCTCATGTGACGAGCGGTGCCCCCTACCTTGAGACACTAGCATCCCTGGTAGGGGGCAGGGCTGGAAATAGAAACATCTCCCTTGATCAGCTGTGACCAGTCACGAGAAAGGTACAGATAGAGCCCTTCTTGAGTGCCAGCTACAGGGCGGGACAGACAGAGCTGCCCTGGGAACATGGCACTTGACCCTGGGTCGACCCGGGGCATGGGGAGTGGAGCAGTAGAGGGGATGGGGCCGTAAAAGGTGGCAAGAAGCAGGCAGATCATTCCGTAAGGAGAGAAGGAAACTAGCTCCTGCTAAGCGTCTATTCGAGGGCAGTGTATGAGTTTCCAGTTGCTGCCATAACAAATTATCTCACACTTACTGGCTTAAGACAACGCAAACATGTTATCTTATGGTTCTGGAGGTCCAACGTCCAAAATCTGTCTCCGTCCCCTGACCCTCCTGTCTCCCTCTTAATAAGGACCTCGGTGATCACACTGGCCCACCCAAATCATCTAGGATGATCTCCCCATCACAACACCCTTAATTTAACCACATCTACAAAGTCCCCTTTTGTCACGTAAAATAGCATATTTACTGGGTCTGGGGACTAGGATGTGGGCATCTTTGGGGGACAGGCATTATTCAGCCAACCACAGGCAGGAATTTATAAACTGCCTCCTTAGTCCCACCCAAGTGCACAAGGCGGTTATCATCATTCCCAACTTGCAGATGGGGACTTGGGTTTCCAAAGGTTTAATAGCACTTTGAGGCTACGGTTAGCGAGAGGTTCATGTGGGATTTGAACTCTATCTGCCTGACCACAGAGCCCTCTCCGCCCATGAAGAGACGGTCCTGGGATTCTCTGGAGCAGGGGGTACTGGCGGTGGCCCTTGGAAGCTGTCTCCAGGAGCTCCAGTAAAAGGGGAAGACAAGAGGAGTGAAACCAGGTCAGTGCAAAAGGAGGGGGTGGGGGGCAGAGGAGAAATCCTGCAGGGGGACACCACAGTCTGGCTCTTGTGTCAGTGGGGGAGGGACAGGAGGAGTGGGACCCGAGTCTAAGTGTGGGGACCTCCGTGACAGAGTTAGTGGGGCTGACAGCAGAGTGGGGAAACTCAGCTGAGGACGGGCTCTGTTTGGGGCCAGATGGAAGGGCCCCGCTGGCAGACCAGGCCAGAGGCTGGAGACAGAGTGCGAGGGCCAACCACTCACATGCAGCGGAGGTCGTGGGGTGGGGGGAGGTAGAACCAGGGGAGGGCACAGAGCCAGGAGCAGTGGGAAGGCTACCCAGGCATCACGAGGAGGGAGGAGGAGTGGCCGGCCAGGCTGGCAGACACTCTGGGATACAGTGCCAGACTCTGACGGAGGGTGAACTTTCTAGAAGAGGGGATCAGCCACAGCAAACGCCAAGCAAAGCTCTTGGGTTTGGCAACTTAGAACATCGCTCCCATCGCCAGCTCCCCGCGTGCTCTGGGAAGGGCCGTGTTTGGTGTTGCCCAGGCCAGGACAGCCATGAAGATTGACCCAACCTTGGAGGGATTGCCTGGGCCCCAGCAATGACCCCTTCTCAGCAGGGGAACGGACGCGGTGAGCAAATGGACTGTGGGGTCTTGTGAACAGGCCTCTTGTCCTCTGACGTCCCTCCCGTAACAACCTCATCCCCTTCCCTTGAGTACGGGCTGGCTTTCCTGACTCACTTCCAGCAAAGGGGATAAGCGGTGACGACGTGACTTCTGAGGCTAGGTTAGCAAACAGGCTCTCTCTCTCCTTTCTCTCCTCTCCTTCTCCGTTTCTCTCTCTCCCACACACACACACACACACACACACAGCTAAGGAGATGAATGGAGTGCACGCAGGGAGGCACCCCGGCTGCTGTGAGCAAGCCTCTGCCTCTGGAATAATTCCAGCCTTAGCCACTAACTGCAAGCATGAGAGGTACCCTGAGCAATTCTTGCCCAGCTGAGCCCAGTCAGCCTGATGGGGCAGAGAGGGAGAATCCCAAGCAGCCTCTGCACCGTCAGCACAGACCCTGATGCGGGGTTCGAACCCATGAACGGTGAGATCATGACCTGAGCAGAAATCAAGAGTCGGACGCTTAAACCGACTGAGCCACTCAGGCACCCCAGTTTTTTTGAGGTTTAAAACCAGGAGGCTATGGAGGGGTCTGTGACCCAGGATGCGATAACCTGGCTCAAGGATGTAGCTGGCATTTCGGGGTAAAAATTTGGCAGGGCAGTCAGGGGTACAATTGGCAGCTATGTTGGTTCTAAGTGTCCCCTGTTGGGAACTAGCCTCCTATGTTCACCTTATGCCTCTCCGCCTCACTGATAGGTGCCCCCTCCCCAGTCCGCGGAGCCAGCTTCTGGCCACCCCATCAATCGAGTCAGCTTTAGGGGAACCATCTGCATTAATCTGCGTGTTTTTCCTTCCAGGGGTGTGAACTAAACCTACACCTTGAATCCGAGCCGTACCCGTGGAAGGAAAAATTTACTCCCCGTTAAGGGATTGAAGAAACCAGGAACCAGGGGCGGGCAGTGTCGGTGGTTGAGGGTGGGGTCAGCTCTGTGCTGGAACAGCTCAACACCGCACCGGGTTATTAAATGCTAAGGAAGCTGGTGAGCTGGTTGTTAAACGCAGCCATTATAGAAGATAAATTATGTAAGCTTATAATTAAGTTATATTAAAAGCAGAGGTAATAAATACTCGGAACTCATCCTTCCTAATTGTTTCACTGCACTGTACCGTCCCCTTCCTCCTGAGGTTGGGGGACAGTACATCTACTGCATCTATGTGGCAGAGGGGCCGTCTTGAGGATGGCCGCCAAGCATCTATCCCCAAGTTCGCCTCAGCGTGAAATCCACCATGGCGGAAACATTTACACCGTGGAATTGGCCAACAATGCCAGAGCTTTTCTGGTGTTTTTTTTTGTTTGTTTCTTCTCCCAGAGGGCAGAGACTTTTAACAGGAAGCCACTTTGAGGGAGACCATTGTAAGCAGTGGCCGGGATTTAGCGTGAAGCTCCTTGAGGGTATACGTGCGTTCTCAACCAGACCTGCAGCATCAGTTTGACCCCTTCCCCCCCCCCCCCCAGTTTGGTTTACACTTTAACGACTCGTTCCTCTGGGCTTGTGTGAACAGTCTCTGGGCTGTGGATTCACGCCCGCCCGCTGCTCGGCCCGTTGTGCATACAAATGTCCTGTGGTCCTCACTGAGGCCACATCCAGGACCAGGAGGGTGGGAACAAAAACAGGGTGAAGGGCCCCCCGAGGACTTGCTCCCTCCACGCGCTCACTTGGACTGTTAGGCTTTTCACTCCCCCCACCCCCAACCGTTCCTGGAGGGGGGTTCAACAGCAAACGAACCCACAGTATTCTTTACAGCATAATTGATTCAGGTGATACTCAAGTAACATAACCTTAATCATTTTGAAGTGGCATTCACTGGCGTTTAGCACATTAACAGTTGTGCGGCCACCGCTCCGTCTAGTTCCAGGACAACTCTGTCACCCCGACGTGGAGCTCGCCGCCCAGCGTGCGCTCTCCCCGCACCCCCAGCCCCTGACGACCACCAGGCTGTGTTCAGTGTCCAGAGATCCGTCTACTCTTGAGATCTCACATAAACAGAATCACACAAGATCCGTCCATTTAGCGTCCGTTTAGCATATGTTCTCATGACGCGGCACATATCAGTACTTTGTTTCTTTTCGTGCCTGGATAACAATGAATCCATCGCGTGGCCCCACGGTGTTTATTTGTCTGTCATCTGCTGATGGTTGCAGCTTGCTGGCTGTTGTGGGTCGGTCTTGTGCAACACGGGCTTGTTTTTCCGTGTCTGTTTCAGTTCCTTTGGGTCTGTCCCTAGGAGTGGATTTCTGAGTCCTCCCCTAATTCGTGTTTAGGTTCCGAGGAACCACCAGCCCCCGCCAACCGACTCCTGCCTTGTGGTACAAGGACAGAAACTTCCGTCATGCAACCCCAGAGTCACACAGGCGTGGGTCCTGCCACTTATCGCTTAGTAGAACCCTGGGCCCTTCCTTCAGCTCTGCCGGGCCTCAGTCTGATCCCCTGTAAAATGGGAATAATAAGGGAACATATCTTTTAGGGAGGTGGGGAGCATTTCTCGCTCCTCGTGCGGGGCTTGGCCCACACCGAGCTCTCCGTAAATGGTCCCAGCGCTCAGATGACCGTGTCTGTAACTGCGGTCGACACGAAGAAGGACAGAGTAGGACGAACCTGGGGGCCGCCTCAGCCCATGAGGACACAGGGGCCTCCCTTTCCTAGTGGCCTTGACTTTGCTGTAAGAGCGCCTCTCTCCTTTGGTAACGCCAGGAATCCGTTCACAGTGAGCCGCCCACACCCTCAGCCCAGCAGGGTCACGTTCCAGCCCCGGAAGCAGCACCGGGAGAGGCAGCTGAGTTAGGGGGTGGCTGAATTAGCTGACCCTACAAACCCTGAGGCCACGGGAGGGATCAGAGCAGGGCCTCCGCTCTCCCAGCCCTGCTGTGGGGTCACGTCTCAGCTGGACCTTGACACCCAAGGACAGTGCCCTGTGTAGGGTTTAGGAGCTGACGCTCTACAGTGCAGAGGGTGGTGATTAGCCCCAAGCTGGTCGCGGGACCTGGGAGTCTGTCTCCTCCTCTCTAAACTAGGATGGTGATGGGACCGCTTCACAGCTTTCCGAAGGCTCGCACCTCACGACGTTCACATCCTCTCGCATGATTCACACCCAACGATCAGCGATCTGACCGGCCGGAGCAAGCACCCAGTTAACGGGAGGCTTAATCAGTTAATAGTAGGTGCTAAGACTGCTGACATTACTAAGGATAATAAAGAAGAGAGAGAGAGAGGGACAGTCACGTTAACAGGCCTTGAAGAGGAAATTCACCTGTGCCGGGAGGCAGAGGCCTGGAACCTTCTAGCCGTGTGACCTCAGGCAAATCTTTTTGTCTCTAGGGTCTCAGTGTCCTCGTCTGTAAAACGGGAGGCAAGGACCTCGCGGAGGTTTCCAAGGTCCCCTCCAGCACTGGCATGTGCAGACCTTGGGAAGGGCTCCCACGGACCGCCTGGCGCTCCCAAATCCCCGAGGGGCAGCTGACCCACCACCTCAGCCCACCCTGCAGGCTGACTCATCCCCCCCCCCCCCCCCCCCCCTCTCCTGTCTGCTGGAGATGATGCTCCTTCCCAGAGAAGGGTCCAAACAGCTCTCCTGCCACTTGTCCCCCCCTGATGGGGGAGCAGGCTCTGTGGAGAGGCTTTTAAACCTTCCTGGTTGCGGCCAGTATTGATTAGCTTTGTTCTTTAATGGGATTCTTCTGTGCTCTCTGCCTGCCTCCCCTCCCCCAGCCCCCATCGCTCTGGGCCTGGGCTGCGTTAGGCCTTCTTCCCAGCCCCCCACGCTGAAGACGGTCCTCACAGGCAAACGGGCTGCTGTCGCGGGGGGGCGGGGCTGGGGCCCCGGGAGCCCCTGCCTGTCACGGGAGATGGCTGATGGTTGAGCTCCTTGTCCAAGAGGCTGCTGGCTGTTTGGTAGCTGCCTGTGTTGGGGTCCAGTCTTTGGGGCACCCCCTGCCTTCCCTCCCGGGTCCCAGCGATTGCAGGCCCTCCAGTGAAGCAGCCTAGCAGTGGCACAGAGCCTTCCTTCCCATTGTCCCCAAAGAACCCCCCCCCCCCCCACACACACACACAAATGTATTCTAAATGTTCCACCATGGCTCTGGGTAACAACAGTGGTTTGGGACCCGTCCGTTGCTATGGATTCAAACTCACGACCATTTGGTGACTTTCGTTGGCCGCCTGTCTTTGGTTCTCTGACTTCCTTTACATTCGAGTCAATAAAAACGTCACCTCGCCCTCCTCTTTTTAGCATTTATGTTTCAGATCAATGTGAGGCCCGAAGCCCGCCGATTACCCTCCGATGAGTTGCAAAAAAAAAGTGCTAAAAAGGGCTGGTGCTGAGACGGATCCAGGGAAGTCGCTGGTAAAAGAGTGCAATCTATTTTCACAAACAGCCACATCTTTTATTGATACGATGGCGACGTCGGCCTCTGTTTCGGGCCCCGTTACCTCCCCGGCGACCTTAGGGGACCGCACGCCCACCCCTCTGCGCTCGGCGTCCTGCCGATCGTATCCGTTATGTCACGAGCCCTTCGCAGCAGCCTCCAGCCTTTGCAGGGAAACTCGCCGTGGAGAGCAGCACGCGTATGTGTAGCACCTTCTGGAACCAGCCCGGAGGGGGCATCTTCTCAAAAGAGACAGCTCCTGGGCAGCTGCCCGTTCCTGGCTGGTCTGGGATGAGAACGTGCTTTTGCTGGGGACGTGTGATACTCCTGATGGCCGATTGATATGCAAGGTATAGTGTCAACTGTCCTCAGTTCACGTTATCCAACAGCCCCTTCTGGGGCCATCGATAAGGCGGTAAAGGTGGTCATCTCCGACTTTGCACTGGGCCTAGAGCCGCCTCACAGCAGCCCACACGTCCCCTTACACAGGGGCACACAGCTGTCCGCAGGCTGGACTTAGGCACCCACGCCAGGGACACCGCGACAGGGTCTTTAACACACAGGCTGGAGACAGGGAGCCCTGTCGCTGGTCCCCTCAACGTCCACTGGAAGAGATTGCACCGGGGATACAAGAGATGACCGTCCAAGCTTTCAAAACAGAGAGAAAACGGACCGAGGACTCGGCCAAGGGGGCAGAGTGCAGTCAGGGGAAAGGTCAGGTTTTTGTTTTTCTTTTTTTCTTTAATTTTTTTTTAACGTGTATTTATTTTTGAGAGAGAGCGAGACAGAGTGTGAGCCGGGGAGGGGCAGAGAGAGAGGGAGACACAGAATCCGAAGCAGGCTCCAGGCTCCAAGCCGCCAGCACAGAGCCCGACGCGAGGCTCGAACTCACGAACCGTGAGATCATGACCTGAGCCGACGTCGGACGCTTCGCCGACTAAGCCGCCCAGGTGCCCCAGATTTTCGTTTTTCTTAATAGTTTATAATTTAGGCAGCAACAGAGCATAGTGGCCAAGAGCACGGACTTTGGAACTGGACAGGCCTAGGTTCCCGGCTCGGGGCCTCTCCTTGTCAGCTGTGTGATTTGGGACAAATGACTTAACAGTGGTTTCCTTATCTGTAAACTGGGAATAATAATAATGGTGCCTGATGGGGCCGGTGGGAGGTTAGCCGGAATAATACAGGCAGAGTCTGGCCTGCGTGTCTGAGCCGAAGAAAGCCCTCGATCCTTTTCAGCTGCTGCTGCTGTTACTGTGCAGAATGGCTGACCCCTCTAGGTACTTTTCTGTACATTAACTCACTGGATCCTCAAGAATGGGGCAGCTAGCCAGGATCACGACAGTTTCTAGAAAAGTCCTCGCAAATCTGAGAACTTGCCTGGCATCAGTGCCGGGTTGAGAGGGCTTCCTGTCAGGGGGGTGGCGAGGGGCTCATGATTAGAAATGCACGACGGGTGGCTCAGGGTGGGCGGCCGACTTCCGCTCGGGTCATGATCTCACGGTTCGTGGGTTCGAGCCCCGTGTCGGGCCCTGTGCGGACATCTCGGAGCCTGGAGCCTGCTTGGGATTCTGGGTCTCCCTCTCTCTCTCTCTCTCTGCCCCTCCCCCGCTCACGCTCTGTCTCTGCCTCTCAAACAAATAAATAAATAAACGTTACCCAAAAACATTAAAAAAAAAAAAAAAAAGAAAGAAAGAAATGGTGGGGCAGGTGACCAAGGACTCCTCGGTCTCCTGAAGGAGATGGACCACGTACAGCTATGTCTTGCCCGGCTTCTCACGTGTTCTGTTTCTTCTCTCGCCCCCCACCCCCCTTCTTTGAGGCAAAACCCACCTAACACAAATTAGCCATTTTAATGGGAACAATTAGGGGCATTTAGCACGTTCACCACGTCGAGCAACCACACCTCTACCTCGTTCCCAAGCATCCTCCCGCCCCCTCCCGAGGTAAGACCCCATACCTGTTAGCAGAAACCCCCCCCCCTTCCTCCCCACCCCTACCCAGCCCCTGGCCACCGTCGTCAGCCCTGTCTCTCTGGATTCACCCGTTCCGGACACTTCATAGAAACGGAATCATACAACATGTGGCCTTCCGTGCCCGGCTCTGGCACTCGGCGTACCGATTCTGAGGTTCAGCCGTGTGACAGCAGGGTCGGTCTCCTCCTCCAAGGCCGGATCCTCTTCCCCTGTTCAGACCTGACGCATTCTGTTGATCTATCACCGTTGACAGACAGTTGGTTTGCTTCCACTTGTCGGCTGTTGGCTGTGAATCGTGCCGCTGGGCACGTGGGTGCTCCTCACCTTCTCTTGATCGCGCCACACTCAGATGTGTTCTCGAACCCGCCACTCGGCTCTTCCTGCCTCTGGGCCTCTGCACGTGCCCATCTGTCCCCGGTGCCTGTCTCCCTCTGCTGACCTAGCCACACTTCAGAGCTCAGCCGCATGCCACTTCCTCCAGGAAGCCTGCTCTGCTTGGACGGGCCGGCGAGCCCCTTCCCGGTGGGCTCCCAGAGCGCCCAGCATCTCCCGGCGAGCCCTTCCGCACGCGGTTGTCGTTACTCTGTCTCCCCGGATGGGGATGTGGCTGTCACTGCCGCGACTACCGCTGCGTCCTCGGAGCCCGCCGAAGGACACGGGCACGTGGTCGGTGCTTCTAAACCGTCTGTTGAGCGAACGCGTGACCACCGTCGCTTCAACCTCTGGGCCTTTGCGGCAGCCTCGTGGATTTTCTGACCTGGGAGCAATCGCCAGACTGCAGGCCGGACTGGAGTCTCTCTGGGGGAGGGGAGAAGCCACCTCCAGTTAATATTCCCAGTGGCAAAAGGCCCCTTGGGAGACTTGTTGATTAAAAATGCAGTATGAAAATGGGAGCAAAGCTGCCATTAAAAATGATTAATTAGAGTCCTGCTCATTATTCTATTTGGAATGATGCTGTTAATATTAATGACCCTTAAAAATGCTTCACACACAGGCACTTACTCTCTATTTCTGCACGTCCCACAGTGTGGTCCCATCCCTCACCCAAGCCCTCTAGAGCTCGGACTTTTCCCAGAATTGTCCCCTCTGGAGGGCACGAGGCCGGAGTTTCTGCTACCCGCTTATTCAGGGACGGTCACCCTGGTCTTCCCGCCTGCCCCCCGTTCCCCCCCCCACCCAGGCACGTGTGCCAGAAGGGTTCCACTTTCCCACCCCAGCCAGGAGGCAGGGAATGCGTGCCTTTTCATATAGTTTTGTTTTGTAGTTAAACGGCATGGTGGTTTCTGGGAAGAGGAGGACAATATCTGACCCGGGGGGGCAGGGCGAGGCTTTCCCTAATCAGATGGCAGCAGAGATGACGGGGACAGAAGGAAAGGGCCACTTCATTAGGGAGAGTGCAAGTCATTTCCGGGGGGCACAGAGCTCCAGGGCAGCTCTGTGTGAAAAGCTCCAATTAAAAATATTAACCCGTTGCCAGGGCTCGGGATGCGGGGCCTGGTCACGGCGGGGACAGCAGCTCTGTTCTCTGCAGAAGATCTGGGGGGGACATCCTGCAAGAAATTGGGAGGGAGTGGCAAAAACTTACCCCCCTTGCTCGGTTTGCCCGTCCTGTTGGAGTAAACATCGTTCCCTCGCACTTGTGACCGTGTCTTGCCCCTTGTCTGCCACTTAGGTCTCCCACCCCCCAACCAAAGGGGATGGCGCGCACTTGCCCGAGACTCCCACGGACGGGGGTCCTGCCCACCGTGGCCCCCTGGCGCCCCGCGCGGAGCCTGCGCACAGATGCTGCTTTCGCAAACACTCGACGAGTGATCCTGACACCCTTGTCGTTGGGTCACTTGTCCCCCGTGCACTCTGACCAACTCCCCATGGTCTCTGGAAACGATCGGGCGGAGGGGCAGAGAACATTTTAAACATCCACACTTGTCTTAGGAGTGGGTTTCTTGAGCTTACATTTCACACACAATACATTTATGTCAGGAGCTTAGAACCTTTCTTCTCTGCGTCCAAGATGCGTTAATCACCTTTCTTTCCCTGTAAATGCAAGTGACATCATGGGCCCCGGACCTGTTCTGAGGGCTTCCGTTCACGAGATCGCTCAACCCTCACACCCCGCGTGACCTCAGCCTCACTCTCCGCGGCTAGTGGAGCGCTTAGTCCGTTTGTCCCAAAAAACAGACCAACGTGCGCCGTTCCCCCACACGCACATCTGCGCACGCGGGCGCTGCGAAAGACACACACACACACACACACACACACACACACACAGCTTCATCTCTTTCGGACTTGCCGTCACGTGACCTGCTCCCCGCCCTTCCCTGGAAGCAAGCGGGTGCTTCCCTACCGCTCCTCGTCCGCGGCAGCCTGTGGCAGCCTGTGTTTGTGGGCACAGCCCCCCAGGCTCCGCACCTTGTCAGATTGCTGCAACGTCCCTAGCCGAGCAGGCTGGTCTTCCCCAGCTCCCTGGATCCGCCTTCAGTTAAAGTCCTCTTTAATTAAACAGCAGCTCTCCCTGGAAAGCAGTTAAATGATCTAATTACGCGCTCCTAGCCTGATTGCCATCGTTGACGCAGGGACTTGGCGACTCAGGTGTTGATGGGGCTCAACGGGAGCCCGGAGCCATCGCCGGGCGAGCGGCAGTGACGGATGTGACCCCCCCCCAGCCCCATTCCCTCCCCCACCCCAGCCCACCCTGCTTCCTCAGGTCAGCGCCCAGCCGAGCGGACGTTGTCCTAATGGTGACCAGTCTGGTGTGCCCCTGGAGCCTTGGCTACCACTGAACCCTCCCGAGTGGCGGCTTCTCCACTTGCCAGTGGCTGTGAAGGATGAGTGGGGTGGCTCAGCCCCCCCTCCCCCCACCGGTGCCCCCATCACTTGGGCGGAGCCCCTTGGACTGCTCCGTAGCACCTACAATATCTGGTTCCAGGACCTGCTGGTTCGTTTTGTGTGTTCGTCCTGTCCCTCTCTGGCGGGCACCTATCCGGGTGCGGGCATGCGGCCAGGACCTGGGCGCGGCCGCTGAACCCTGCTGTCCCCTGACCACAGTCCCGGCGAGGCCTTCCCCCTGAGTCGCTGGGGGTGGGCGCTGCCTGGTTCAGCCCGCCTCTGCCGGGCCGGCCCAGATCTCCCCTCGGACGAGGGTCCGGGACGTATTTGCGAAAATGAATCCTAACTATTAAGGTAACATTCTAATACCGTGTGCACATATAGCCATAATAACTCCATTATTGGATGAGCTCCCTCTATTGCAGCAAGCACCCGGTTGTTTTAAATTAAATGCCATTGGTCTTTGTTTTCTGCTGTTTAATCCAAAAGCAATGTCAAACCTACATGAGAAGAGTCAAGTTAAGCCCCGCGTCTCCTTGGCCCCAGACTCAGCAGCTGTTAACTCTTTGCCACACACGTGCTTTATCAACTCCCCCGCTGCCCCTGCATCACTGGTGTTATTGGGGGTGTCTTGCTGAATCGTTTCGGAGTAAGTCTGGGGATAGTATGCCCTTCACCACCAATGACTTGCAGTCTGTGTCTCCTCAGAATAGCGACGCCTTCTCTCTCCTTTCCCCATACGTTTTTTAAGGCACCTAGGTGAAACTCGCGTGACGTAAAACTGGCCGTTCCTAAGTGAACGAGCCGGGGGCGTGTAGCCCATCCACGAATCCGCGATGCCGTGCCGCCACGAAATGTCCAGTGCGCAACATTCTCACAGGCCCAACATCAAACCTGTAACCGTCACAGCATCGTTCCCCGTGCTGGCAACACGTACCTTATTCCGAGGGTCGCTCCCTTTCACGACCTCAAGATGGTGACCGGGTTCAGGGAGTCCACAGTGATGGCTGTGGCACGAGTGCACATGTGGCTAATTCCCCCCCGACACTGTTCTTGTCGGCGATTTTCTTCTTCTCCCCCCGTCTCAGGATCCAGTCCAAGAGCCCACCGTACATCGACTCGTCCCACATAACCCTTAAGGTCCCTTTAGACCCGTCGCTTAACCCTTTAAAAAATAATAGACGCATATGTGGTTATTTGTTTAAGTTTTGGAAAAATTTTAGATTTTCAGAAAAATTGCAAAGGTAGCGCGGAGAGTTCTCCGTCCCCGTCGCCTGGTTTCCCCTAAAGTTACTGTCTCGAGTAACCATGGTACATTTATCCAAACCCAGATATTAGCGTTGGTACAGCTCTCTTCCTGGATTTCACCTGCCTTTCCACCGATGGCTCTTTTCTGTTCTGGGATCTGACTCTGCATTTACCTGTAGCCACTTTGTCCTTTACGAGGCTGACCGATGTTAGGTTCCTTATACGCACGCGTCGTTTTAATTTCCTCAAGAAGTCTAAGACAGAGGCGTGTTATTGCTGTTCCAGAGCCCGGAAACGGGTGTCAGGGGTGAAGTGACCCGCCCAAGACCACTCAGTAAATGAGGAGGCAGGTCTCAAACCCCATCCCTCTGGCCCCGAAGCTTGCCCTCCTTGGGCACCATGAATGCCACATATTCTCCCTCTCTCTCCCTCTCTCTCCCTCTCTCTCTCTCTCTCTCACACGCACACACACGTACCACGCACTCACACACACAGCTTCATGACCACATTTAGCACTTGGCTAGTATAAAAGTTTCCACAAAGCATCAAATGTTAAAATAATTGCTCGTTTTATCCAACAGGTACATTCCTGAAAAGTTAACTGCAGTTCTCTAGAAGGATTTACTAGAAAGTGGGCACATACCGACTGCTTGCTATGTGCTAAGGGCTTTGCATACATTTCTTTACTGGATCGGTACCCACCCCTTGATGGGATGTGTTGTTATACCCATTTTAGAGACGTGAAAGTTGAGTACAGAGAGGAGAATTGACCTGTCCCAGGTCAACTAGCCAGGCATTCGCCAACTCAGCTCTTTGAACTCAGGTTTTGTCTCTCCCCGTCCCTGTCTTTAACCCTCGGGCTCGACCATGACCCACTCGCAGGTCTAAAGGGCCCCCGCTGTCCTCATGTGCCGCAGTCCAGGGACAGTCGCGATCTCTGGAGTCTGGAGACGCTGGAGAGTGGCCAGAGGGTCTCTGGGGTCTGGCTGAGTGCGACTTCTCACTCCCCTGCCTCAGGGCTCCTGTGTCCCGAAGCCAGTTCAGTGGGGGCAGCTGGTGCCACTCAGTCACTCACACGAAATATGCTAATCTTCTTCAATAACGGGTCCAGCTGGTAGGAGCTTTTATTTCAGCAAAGTGTGAATGCTGTTGCCATGGAATGCAGCCTTATACCCAGGGAGCAGGAGTTACCGGGAGGCTGTTTTCTCCTTTATGCAGGTTTCACTTCCCTCTGTGTGTTTCACCACCGATTTTCATTTCAGCCTGCATGGAACACTCACACGAATGACGTTGGAGTCAAGGCGCTCGGCACTTTTCTCTTCCCCACTCTCCATATGCTTACAAAGCTACCCCTTCTGGGGCTGGGACGGGAGGGGGACGAAATGGTTATTTTCCCCACCGCACACGAAAATAGCATCCGAGTAGAGAGTGGGACAGGATTGGTCCGACCCGGGCAACGTCAAGTCCTCGTTCCCAATAGGATGGCAGTCCCCAGACCGCTTCTCCACCGCTCTCCGCTCCTATTAGAACTTGATCTGAAAGTCTCTTACAAGAAAGATGGGCGGGGAACCCCTAGCAGCGTTTGGCTGATGTACACGCGGGAGGGCCCCTCGGCCGCCACACTCTGCGTGTGAGCACCCCTACGGAGTCAGCCGGGGGATCTGGGGCCGGCGACTTACCTCCCCTGAGCCTCAGTCTCCTCGCTCGTGAACGAGGGGGGACGGCTGGTCACAGACGGGGCAGTGGGCAGAAAGGGGATGGTTATGAAGCACATGGCCCCCCCACGAAGCAGCTGCTTGGCAATGACTTCGGTAATGTCACCGTCACCTTTTCCTTCTAGAGCCACTCCCTCCTTCCTTCCTTCCCTCCCTCCTTCCAAGGGGTTGGGGGGCGTGAGGGCGGGGAGGCAAGGGAGGGAATGAAAAACGAAAGTGAGGCAGAAGCGGTCCCTGCCGTCAAGTTCTTCGCAGCCTGGTAGAGGAGAGCCGGATGTCCAAACAGCCACAGCGTAAGGCAGACGGTGATCGCGGACCCACTGCCAGTGTCGGCTGAGCACTTACCAGTGCATTACACACCCTTCCCAATCAGGCACGTGCCCGATCTCTTCCGATCTCCTGAGCAACCCCCGGGGGAGCCATTCTTCCCCCGGTCTGCAAATGAGGCCGTTGCGGTTCGGAGAGGTCAGCCGATGTGTCCAAAGTCCCACGCGTGCTGAGGGTGGGGCTGGGGCTCCACGCTGCTCGTCTGCAGAGTCACGAGCTCTGCCGCCATGCTGTGTCATCTCCCCCCAAGAGTGGCCCAGGGGGCCTCAGGTCAGGGGCTGGGGTCAGTTCTCCCAGGACGGAGGTCAGGGAAGAGGGCACCGGTGCCAGCCTCCAAAGCCACGCACGGTCGCCCGAGACCCACGGAGGCAGAGGGCTCCGGCCAGGGGCTCGAATCTGCTCAAATCCGTCCGAGTGCCTGCTTCTTTGTTCCCGATCTAGGCAGGGGACATCCCAGGCATGCTTGGGAAATAGCCTGTCCCCCACTGACTGAAGGCAAGGTGCCACGAAGGGATTATGAAGGTAAGCGGGGCTGGCATTGAAATTCTACTTTTGAACCTTGTTTTCCACGCTGAGAGCTGAGAGTGGCCGGATATGGAACAGAAGGGGGAAGGAAGGGATCCGGGGACGACAGAATCGAAGACAGGTGATAAGAAGTAAGCCGTCTGCTGGAGGACCCTGCATGTATCATCCATTTATTTTTGGGAGGCACTTTTTTTTCCTTAAGTTTATATATTTATTTTGAGAGAGAGAGCATGAGCAAGGGAGGGGCAGAGAAAGAGAGGAGAGAGAGAATCCCAAACAGGCTCCGTGCTGTCGGCACAGAGCCCAACGTGGGGCTCGAACTCAGCAACCGGGAGATCACGACCTGAGCCGAAATCAAGAGTCGGGATGCTTAACTGACTGAGCCACCCAGGCGCCACCCTCCCCCGCTTTTTTTTTTTTTAAGTTTATTTCTTTATTTTGGGGGGGGGCACTTTTAAACTAAGTTCCTTTTTCCCTCCCGAGCTCAAAAGCTCGCTCAGGTCGGGTGCGGGGACATATATCTTGGGTGTTCACGGGGTCACGGGTCACAGATATCCAATGATTTGACGCTGCCTGGGGGTGTCAATACCTCTTCTTGTCCCTGTGAAGTCATGAGGACTGGAGACACCAGGGCTGTGGGTGGCCGTGTTCTGTCTTCTCTGTGGGGGCAGTTTCGGGTAGCGAATATTGACCGAGCGTCTCCTCCGGCTTAGACCCCGAGAGGCCTGTGTTGACCGGACAGGCACAGCCATCCCGGTGGAGCTTATCAGCCAGCAGAGTGTGGGGGAGGAGCACCCGCAACCAGTAATCACCATACTGGGATTGTGGGAGCCTCCATGTGAACGAAACTCTGGGAGCTGCCGGGTCCCGGGGTCCCCCATCAGAGGCCCCACATCTGCCGCCTGACCCGTGTGAGTTTCACGCCCACAGAACTACATGGACCTTGTTCTCTGTCGCTCCCCCAAGACAAGGCGCGTGGAACAGCATCAGCGGGTACTTGGAAGAACCACCGTCACCTTTGAACGTTGACTAGGAGCCCGCCTGTGGCGTTAGCAGCCCGTTTAATGCTGTGGAGCTGCTACTCTTACCTCCTTTTTGCAGAAGACAGGACTCGGAGAAGTGATGTTGTTCGTGGGGGGCCCAGGTGGGTGGCAGAACGGGGGTCTGAGCGCGTTCTCTCCCACGGTCGTAGCCCCTCGTCTACACCTCTTTCTATCAGCACCTGCTGCCTCCTGGCCAGCCTGACGCAGGTAGAGGGAAGGGCAGGGGGGAGGGAGGAAGGAGGAGAGGGCAGTCAGGAGTCACGAATATCTAACATCTTGTGATGCTGAAACTCAAGAGCCCCCTGACTCAGCAGGATATTAATAACCCTGGCCGGTCCTCGCAGGGCTGCTCTGCCAAGGAGGTGAACAGCAGGGCTGTATCCATTCCCTGCTGCCAGTGGCAGCTCACAACCACCCCTGCTCACCTGTCTCCCTGTAACTGGGCTGGGAGCTTCCTAGAGCAGAGAGGCTGGTCTGGACCTCCAGCCCCCAACACAGAGCTCTGCATACAGTAGGAACACACTAAACAACTCTGAAGTGGATGGATGGATGGATGAATGGTTGGATGGATGGATGGATGGATGGATAGATGAATGGTTGGATGGATGGATGGATGGATGGATGGATGGATGGTTGGATGGATAGATGAATGGTTGGATGGATGGATGGATGGATGGATGGATGGATGGATAGATGAATGGTTGGATGGATGGATGGATGGATGGATGGATGGGTGGATGGATGGATGAATGGTTGGATGGATGGATGGATGGATGGATGGATGGATAGATGGATGGATGGATGAATGGTTGGTTGGATGGATGGATGGATGGATGGATGAATGGATGGATGGACGGATAAAGAAACTGACCCTCAAATTTCCCAGAAACATCACTACTCTTTCCTCTCCCTACTAATCATCTTTGCAATCACGCATAGTAGGTACTCAATGAATGCAGACTGGTTAGGTCATCGTCCTCAGTCAGCAGCGTGTCCCAAGCACCTATTTCTGTCTGCTGCAGTCCTGGACTGTCTACGGAATGGACAGAGAACATCCCCACCTTCTAGATCAGGGAGAACAGGGTGAGGTCTACCATGGCCCTCTCCCAGACACGATGAATCCATCACCAGATGGCCAGACCAGTTAATCGCAGCACCGCGTCCTGATAAGCTGGGACCCCGCTCAACACAGCCCTCTGGGTCATCGATGTCGCCCATCGTTTATTGGAACTGGAACCTTCTCTCTGCCCCCCTACACTTCTCCATCCTGTAGAGCTTGTTTGAGAGAGAGCGGACAGGACAGTCAGAGGAGAGCTCCCCCCTCTATAAGCAGAAACTCTCTTTGAATATGAAATGCAGAGTAGTGAGGGGTGTGACTGGGAAGCATGGTTTTGGGAGGCCACCTTGACTTGGCGGATGGGCACCACGCTCCCAGGCCCTGTGGGAACAGAAGCTGCCTTCCTGCCCTGCTGTGAGGAGACTCCAAAGTGGCCAGCCCAACAAACTGGGCCCTTAGGGGTGTCTGGAAGGAGGGTCTTCCTGAAGCTGCCCACAGGGGACCCTGGGCAACAGCAGGGAACCGCACTAGCTGACCTCTGGGCTCTGTAGGGGTGGAGGGGGGTGGTGTGTGACCAGCAGTGATAATTAGAGGAGTTAATCACCCTCGGGCCCCAGGTGCCCACCAGTCAAAGCAGGTGCCAGGTGAGTGCAGGAGTGAGGCCTGGGTAGCTGCTGGGCCCCGAGGGTTGCCCGGAAGCGGGTGGTGGGTGGGGGGCCGTGCCGTGGTTCTGGGCATGCCTCTTGGCCAACCAAATGCAGGAAGCATTTCGACAAACGGGAGAAGCAGTTCTTGAGCAGACCAGGTGAAGGGCAGTGGCCTGTGTGTGGACACCCCCGGTAAGGAGGCTCTTTCTGGAAATGGTCCTGTCACACCTGGCCACGGGGCTCGAGACTCACGCTCGGGGGCCTGAGACCTTGCAGGCACAGAGTGGGTGCTCAGTGCGTGTTGACCATTTAGCTACGAGAGGAGGGCTCCCGGCCCGAGTGGCAAAGGGGTTTCTGGAGCCGTGGAGGCCGGCGTGCCCCGCCCGCCGCTCTGTGCCCCCCTCCCCACCACCCCCGAGGCCACAGAGCTCACTGCCCTGCTTCACCTGTGCTGCCATGTGGCGTGTTAATGTCAGGCTTCTGGCAAGCCTGCTCTCTTCTCCTTGGGGACTTGCCATTCTGTTGATCGCTCGGGGAGACATTTGTACCGGGTGGACTCAGAACACCAGGCTGGCGGTTCATCCGAAAACGCTAGGCCTAGAAGGACCCCCTGGCTTACAACGATGAAGGTCCTGAGGCCCAGCGAGGGAGGGCAGGACTCAGCCAGCGTCCCAGAGGTCACAGGGGACAGACTTGGGGCGAGAACCTCTGAGCCAGTGCAGTGCGGCGGGGCGGGGAGGGTGGGGTGGTCAAGGTCCTGGTGCAGGACTTGGAGCGAGCCGTGTTACTCTCTGAGCCTCAGTTTCCCTATTTGTAAGGTGGAGGCAACAAGAGCGCCTCCCCTGGGGTCTGGCACGCGGTCTGGTATCAGCTGATAAGGGATTTCTTTAGAGAAACCCCAGCAGCGTCTCCAGAGCTCTGTGTCCAGAGTAGCTGTGGCCGCAGAGTAAGGCCCAGCAGGTGAGCAGGGGTGATGGCGGGGAGGCGGGGTTCGGAAGAGAGAGGGTTGTGCTCCTGGCCTCAAGGTGGATGGCGGTTTGAGTTGGCCTTACAGAACAGCTGATTTGTGGGGCGCCCGAGTGGCTCAGTAGGTCAAGCGTCCGATTTGGGCTCAAGTCGTGATCTCCCAGCTTGTGGGTTCGAGCCCCCCGTCGGGCTCTGTGCTGACAGCTCGGAGCCTGGAGCCTGCTTCGGATTCTGTGTCTGCCTCTCTCTCTGCCCCTCCCCTGCTCATGCTCTGTCTCTGTCTGTCTCTCGCTCTCAAAATAAATAAACATTGTAAAAGTTTATTTTAAAAATAGAACCGTTGATCTGCATGGGAGGACAGGTCTCTACGGGCCCTGAAGTTGTATTCCCCTCGGCATCTGGCGTCGCCCTGGTTTGACTGTCTCGGGAGGTTCAAGGTCAGAGGTGGCATTTCACCCTTGAGGTGAGTGAGCCCAGCACATCCTGTGTCTGGGGGCCGTCTGGGATCCAGGGCCAACCTGTGCTGGCAGCCTGATCCCACTGGGGGCTCCTGGGGTCCTCTGAGCACCCTGAAGCCATTATTTAATTATTTCACGATTAAATCTTTACAAGGAGCCCGAGACGTGGGCGCTACTCTCGTCCCCATTGTACAGATGGAAAAGTGAGGTGCCGAAAGGTGCCCGAGGAAACGAGTGTCAGTGCGGGGACTCTCGGCCTGGGCTGTCAGGTTTGGGGGCCCCACCCGTACTCGCCAGGCTGGCTGCGAGTGTGGCCAGAGACCCTCACGCAGAGTCTGAAGGCTATACCCGGTCGGGGCGGCGGAGAAGGGGGAGGCATCGCCACCTGCTCAGAAACTGCCCCCCCAGAGGTGTGGCTCAGGACCCTGGAGGCCCCGCAGCAAAGGCCAAAGCAGTGAGAGTCACTGGGCGGTGACAGCAATGCAGAGGGGTCCCTCATGTGGCCCTAGGCGGGGCACGGAAAGGGCTGAGTCTTGACAAGCCCTGTAACTGCACTGGGCCAGCAAATTTGGACTCGGGAATTAGCAGGGCCAAGATAAGAGGAAACTGCATCCAGGGGCGCCTGGGGGGCTCAGTGGGTCCAGTGCCGACTCTGGCTCAGGTCACGATCTCGAGGTTTGTGAGTTCGAGCCCCGCATCGGGCTCCGTGCTGACAGCTCAGAGCCTGCTTAGGATTCTCTCTCTGCCTCTCCCTGCTTGCTCTCTCTCTCTCTGTCTCTCTGTCTAAAAAAATAAATAAGAAACTAGATCCAGAGCTTGTGTTTTTCCAGATTAAAACACACACACACACACCCCCCACTTCCGGGAGTCGTCCACTGGGTGGGATGCCAGAAGCCATGCCCTTCTGTCTGTCAGATGACACAGAGAGCAAAGCATGCGGTCGGGCGGCCACCTGGCTCGTCCTCCCCGGCCCTGCACACAGCCGCTAGCGAAAGGGGGCGCAGGGGTGGGACCCCAGAAGGCAGAAGGGCCGGGAGGACCCCAGTGAAGACGAAGGCTCGTTAGGACCCCTCAGAGTGCGAGGAGCCCTCCCGGGAGCAGGGGCAGCGTGGGTTAAGCGTGGACATCCTAGAGGTCGCAGCTGACAGCCAGCGGTCAGTCGAGCGAGGGAGCGCCGTCAGCTGCGAGCTGTCCCCGTCCGTGAGGCCGACCGCCATGAAGCCAGAGAGCGATGCAGGTTTCCAGGGGCAGGAGTCAAGCTTCATGCGCGATGGTACCTGCAGCTTCTCTGGAGCCCTCGTCCCGAGGCCCTGCTCTGGGCCGAAGAGCTTGACGGGGAGTGAGGGAGAGAGCCAGGAGTCCCCGGAAGCACAGACGTGGGCCCTTGGGGCAGGACCCAGAGCAGGGCCGAGGGCCGAGGGAGCCGGGCTCCTAGAATTCAGTGTTTCGATGGCAGAGAAGGTCGTATGCTCGGCGGCCCCGCAGGCGACAACTCGATGAGGAAATTGGAAGCAATTCTCGCAGGTGAGCGCGGTGACCAGGAGAGACAGAGTCGGAGGGATCCCCTTCTGTTTCTTTCTTTCTCGCACCGGGGGCTGCCTGTCAGAACTTCCGGCAGACGTTGTCGGTCTGCCCAGGACTTGGCATGCCTGCCTGGTGGGGACCTGAGGGGGGCTCCGGTGCCCGGGCCACTCCAGCTCATGGGGGAGCAGGAGGGAGCCAGCCGCGACGGTAGAGCAGGTATTTCTATCACTAGGTGAATTATATCGTCATCAGCGCATGTCAGGGAAAGACCGTCCTGGAGGCTTGCTTGGGTCGCCCGCGCTGTAAGAAAGAAAAATGTTTTCCTCCAGATGAGGAGTCTGGGGTGGGAGCAGGGGACAGCTTCCTCCAGCTGACACAGCCTTTTCCCTTCAGCTTGCCGCTTTTATTCAGCTCCTCTCTCCTGGCTGGTGTGCGTTCCCCCCCCCACCTCCAAACACCCCTTGTGCCAGGCGGCCCCGTGACCAGCCTGCACACCCGGCGAGCCCGGGGAGGACCCAGGTGAAAGATCCCACCTTCGAGAGTGGGCGTGGCTCCTTCCTCGGCGCCCCCAGCCCTCCTGCCTCCCCTCCCCGCACTGAGAGTTGGGAGAAACGTCCCCCACGTCGGGAGAGGAGTGAGTGGGGCTGGAGGTGGCCGGTCAGCCTCCCAAGAGTGGATCCCCAACTCTGGTTTGGCTAGAGGAGACGCCTCGGCCGGGAGGAGCAGGTGCTGTTATTATCCCCGCTTGGCAGGCGGGGAAACTAAGGCTGGAAAAGGTGGGACCGAGGTCCGGGCTCCCACAGAGTCTGGGTGTCATGGTTCTCGTAGCTCTTGGTTTGAACTTTCCTCTCTCCTGTCCTGAGAGTCAGGTTCGCTCTGGTTTATCTAGGGTTGTTGTGTTTTTTTGTTTTGTTTTTTTTACAAGGCTGCCAGGCTGGCACATTTGCACTGGGCCTGTAGAAACACGTGCAGGTACACACACACACACACACACACACACACACACACACACAGACTCAGCTGCCTCCCTAGCTTGACCTGACAGTTCCTGACACATAGTAGGTGCTCAGGAAACCTTTGTGAGGCACACGGGCAGCTTGAGGCCTGTGACACGAATGATCTAAAAGCAGGACCTTGTCACCATTTGCACCCCCACCCAGGGCCTGGTGGGGTGCTGGCACACAGTAGGTGCTCAGCAGGGAGACGTCCCCATAGGTCCAAGCTGGCGGGGCCAGGGTAGTTACCCGCCCCACACCGAGAGAGGGAGGCCAGTGCCCCTTCGTACCCTCCACCTCCCAGACCTGAACCCCTGCCCCCTGCCCAGAAACTCTAGAGTCTGCAGGGGTGAGAGCAGCAATTAGTTCTGCAGACTGGAGACCTGCTATGTGTTACAGGCACCGACTGGGCTGACACCCCAGCTGCCTGCCGGCCCCCGGGGACTGGGGTCGGGGGTGGGGGGGCTTCCTCCTTGCAGCAAACACCCCTCTCGAAGGGGCCAAGCAGCCGGGCCTGGAGGAGCCGGGGTTCACCAGCACCGTCCCGCCACGCTGCCCGGGGCTCAGGAATGGAACATTCTCACATGGACCACGGGATCCCAGCAGGGCCGCGGGAGGCGCAGAGGGGAGACTCAGAAGGCAAAGGCAGGTGGCCCAGTCGCATTTCCACCCGTTCAGCAGTCTGTTCTGCTGGCCCGAGCGCTTGCTTGCTGGGCGCCCTGGAGAAGGCTCAAAACCACTCTGGGCCCCCGGGTCTTCCGCTGACAAGGGGGAGCAGCGCTGCCAGCTCCCTCCCAGGATCCTTGGGAAGAAAACCATTCTGGAACGATAAGCGTGGGACAGGGACCATACATCACGGAGCCCAGCCACGAGGCCTGGGTTCGAATCCCGACACGCCCCGAACCGAATCACCCGGGACAGACTTCTCAGCCTCGGTACTCTCCCCTGACAACGGAGAGGATACCAGCATCTTTCACGGGGTGGTAGGAAAGCAGAAACGAGAGGATACCGGTAAAGTGCAGTGCACCACGCCTGGTGTGGAATACCAGAGCCACCTTGTGTTAAGCACTTTCTAGAAGCCAGACAGGTCTTAAGCATTAGCTCATTAAATCCTGACACCAAGCCTAGGCATCGGATGCCACGATTACACCCGTATTCCAGAGCCGGCAACTGAGGCTTGGCAAGGTGAGTCCTTTACCCAAGGTCACACAGCTAGGAAATGGTGAGCCGGAGGGCGAGCCCGGGGCTGCGTGTCTCCAAAGCCTCGAAGCCCCACCATTGTTAGAGTATGTGCCCGTTTAAGACGTAGAAGGAACCCTCAGGGCTGCCTGGCCATCCCACTCCGCAGCGGCTAAAACTGAGGCCCAGAGAAGGGAACAGATCAGCCTGATCACAGAGCTGCTGCTGGAACCAGGCGTCCGACCCGCAGGGCTGCTGCTCAGTTACCCAGCACTTATTACGTGCGAGCTGTAGAGCCCCCGACGAGCATCATCGCACGTAAATTTTGCAATAACCCTAGGAGGAAAGATCCTTCTGTCAGTCCCGTTTTCTGCTTGGGTAAACTGAGGCAGAGAGGGGCAGTCGCTTACTCAAGGTCACACAGCTAATTAACCGGGGAGGTAGGGCTCCTACCCAGTGAGTCAGACTCCAGAGCCCTCATCCAGTGCCGCCCCGGCCCCCCTTGGAGCCCAAGCCAGCCTTGCTCGGCAGCCTGGGTCCCCGGCCGGCTCACCTGCCAAGCGAAGGGGGTCTGCAGGGCTCCCGGGGCGCGGCCACCACCAGGCAGGCGCAGCAGGAGCCCCCAGCTGGGAGAGCGCCGCCTGAGCTGCACTCGGGGAGACGGGCACCAGGCTGGGGCTGGCAAAGCCGGTCTCCCCGAAAACCATTAGCCCCCTGCCTCTGTGACGAGAAGTTTATCCAACAAAATGCAAGCGAGCAAAGAACACGTTCTGCTCTATGTGTCTCTTGTTATAGGCAGCGCACATCTTGGGAGATGTGTGGATGAAAGGCGCCATATAAAATGCAATCAATTATGAATCACCATTACTGAATTAATCACATGTATGATTAATACAGTAATAATAATTAATGGGCGTATGGTCTGGAGATTAGAGCAGGGAACTGGCAGGGAGGAGTCGGGGTGCTTCTTGAAGCCTCTGCCGCTGCCTGGGGGGTGTCACCTTGGGCAAGGCCCTGGGCTTGGGGCTTGGTCTCTCTCCCCCTGCCCCTGCCTTGGCTGTGGAAGTAAGGGGCCCAGGGATGCCTTGAAACCCCTAGATGGTCCTGGGCGAGTTCCCAGGATCTTACTACTTATAGCTGCATCACAACTGCTCAAGGTCAGGAGGACAAATCAAAACCTTGGTCTGGCGTAACAGAGAACGGAGCGAGAGAGGCAGAGGGTGAAACCACGCTGGGGGTGGCCCTGGAGCTTACACTTGACTTTAATCAGTGGTGTGGGCTCATTTCATCCGTCTGTGCTTTTGTCTGTCTGCAGCGGGGTTTGCCTTCTCCCCCAAACCCCAGAGGGCCTGGACCTCAGCTGCTACCTCTCATTGCAAAGCCGGTAGATGGTTTTTGCGTGTGACTTTATAATTTCTTATTACTCGCCCACGCCATCCACGCATATTTCCTCCCTGAAAGGAGGCAACACAGAGAGAATATGTACGTAGTGAAGCCTGTCATATGTCTTCCCCCCCACCCCCATCTCTCCTCTTCATACTTTGGAATCTTTAGTTTATAGACATCCTAAAAAAAAACCATGGATGGAATCAAATTAAATGCATTGTTCTGCAGATGCCTTTTGGTAGTCGATTTCACATACACAATTCAAATTAAGGCTGCGTAGTGAAGCCAAAACCCCGCCACTGAGGAGGATGGTCGGGCTGCTGGCAAGAGGGGGGCCGGCAAGGATTTTTATCTCATTTCATGTTATTTTGGTTGGGGGAGAGATTCATTAACACTTTCCTGCCCCTGGTGCTCAGCTCCTTTTCCTTACCCGGGAAAGGTCATTTGTCATAAGGTTCCTTGATGAAGTTTTAAAATGAACGTCCCTTGACCACCTGGTCCCTACACGGCCAGCGTCCTGTTTCTTTCCCGTCTTTATTGTCCACCGGAAAGGAACCGGGTCTTCGGTATGCTCCCACCGGCTGGCTGCCAGAACCATCGCAAAGGGACCACCTTCCGGGGCAAATCCTCTGGGTGCTGCAGATGGAGAAACTGAGGCTCAAAGCAGGGAAAATGATGACCCCGGGCCACCCACCCAGTTAGGGGCTGAACAGAGGAAAGCCCGCTACCCTGACTCCGGGCATTGCTTCGTTCTGCCATCCCATAATTTCCAGGGTCTGGAAGTGGGGAGACCAGAAGACACTTTTCCAGATGGGTCCCTGAAAAAGTCTGCTGGCATCAGCTTGTGGGAGAGGCAGGAAGCCCTGGGGAGAGGAGGGCTGGAGAGGGGTTTTAAACATTGTTCCCAGGGGTGCAGAGCTTTGCATAGGGGTCACTGAAACCCTGGGGTGGGGGGATAATCGGCAGGATGCACCCCGGGTCCCCCCACTGTGTTTAGATGAGCCACAAATGAGAAGCATCTTCCTCCACATCTTGTTGGCTGTTCCCCACAGTGTCGCGATGATGGAGGAGTAGGGCGTTTCCCCTGTAATTGATGGCCCTGCCTGGGGGCGACAGCAGGCTGAGGGCCGACCGGGGTCATCACTCACCCTGCCTGCACACAAGCCCCACGCTGTGCCCTTTGCTGCTGCCTGGAGGCCTGGTGCTTAGAAATCAAATCGCTGAGATCCGTTCTCCTCCTCTGAGGAGCTTTCTCCTGCTGGAGGCTTTGAAGCCAGGGCACAGGCTAACCAGGGGCTGGCATGGATCTGCTCTCCTGGACGTCTCTGCGGGGGTGAGCCCCTCTCCAGCGAGGGGGACCCGGGAGCAAGTATAGGAGCAGGCACTTGGCGGCCTTGTTCTGACCCCTCCCTGGAAAAGGAAGGATTCGCATCTCGCAAACGGGGAAACTGAGGTCCAGGGGCAACCTGTGCTGCGCCCCAAGCTCGCCAGTAAGTCAGGCGGTGGCAGAGTACCCCCCGGGGGCCGGAGAGCCCTGCCTCCCAGGCCACAGTCTTCCTTAGCTGTGTGACCTTGGGCAAACGACTCCCCATCTCTAAGCTTCGTCTGTAACTCGGGACTTTCTTTGCTAATAGGAGTTAAGTCACGGGTCTGTTGGGAAGGATCGGCGGCTGATAGGCACGGACCGGTTTGCACGAAGCCTGGCATAAAACAGGTGTTCAATAAATGCTAAATTATTGTTACTGTTATTATTATTAAAGCAGATGACAGTGTTTAATTCTGCATCATCTGCCTGCTTTGTGACAATAGCCCAAATGTTATTCAGCAGTACAGCCCCTCTGCAAGCGAAGGGGGAAACCGTAAGCGGGGAAGGGTTAAGGTGGAGGTTAAGAGGCGGCAGAGGGGTGGGGCGCTGAGGTGCTACATCTTGCTCCTGGTCCTGACACCCTCTGTGACCTTGGACCAGTCCCTCTCCCTCTCTCGTCCTCAGGCTCTTTGTTCTGGATGCGTCCAAATGACAGGGCTGGCTGCTTGAGCATTGCAGTGAGGACCCACCCCGGAGGAGGCCAGGAGCACCTGAAAACCACACGACCCCCCCCGGAAGGTGGAGGCGCCTCTCCGCACAGCCCTGGGAGAGGGCCTGGCCGGAAACCTCCAGGGGGTGGAAGGGCCCAGGGGTGCCCAGTGTTGCCAGCACCTTGGCCTCTGCCCTCGGCCCCTGCCGGAGTCCTCCCCCCACCCTCTTCCCCCCTCCCTCCCGGGGGCTTGCCAGGAGTGAGGCCCCTCCTGCCCCCCTACTCCGCACTCCCTCCGGAGCTGGCTTGGCTTCATCAAAAGCAGGGCCCATCAGGGTGGAGGCGGCGATGTGTCAGCTGGTATTCAGGCTCTGGTTGTGCGCTCGGATCGCTCCCCCTCCCCAGTTCCCCAAATCCACCCACCCACCCTTTTACCCACTGCTTGGGGCCTTCTGGGTGGCGGCGCTTTACAGAGGAAGTCAGAGCAGCAGCCTTGAGCCCTTGGCTGTTGGGGGCGGGTGGACTGACTCACTTGGCCCCCTCCCTGCTGCCGATGGGGCAGCCCCCACACCCCTGGGCGCCGGCACCCCGTCAGGCCCCTGGGTTTGGGAACAGGAAGCTGCAGCCCCGCGGCGCCTGACCCGGGCCGGCCCGAGGATGCGCTCTGCGCGCCGCGACCCGCCGGCCCCCCGAGCCCGGAGGAGATGTTTAGGCAGCGACCCCCCAGAGCAGGCTCGCTCCCGCGGCCGCCCGCCCGCTGGGGCCACCCTGGCCGCGGGCCCGCCGGGCCGCCCCTGCTGGCGGCGCCCCTCCCCGGGCCGTGGCGCGTCCCCCGAGCCTCGCAGTATTTCCTTCCTGCACCTTTAAGAAGACCGTTGCTCCGTGGTGGGATGGTGTGTTAAAGCCACACAGAGGAAGTTACGCAGCCCGGATCAGACCCAGAGATAAAAGCCCCGATGGTGATCGTGAGGGATGGCAAGAGGATTTAGCCTCGGCATTAACTTGGAGCGGAGCGCAGGGGGGCGGTGAAGCGCCCCGCCATCTGGCCCGCGCCGCCGCCGCCGCCGCCGCCGGGGGGATATGCCCCGGCGCCCCGACGAGCAGCCGCGAAGCCCACCCGGGCCGGGGGCCGCCCGGTGCCCGCGCGCCGGTCCTCTCCGAGCCGCCCAGGGGGCCCCAAAAGTTTGCACTTGTTAGAGGCGACCTCCCGCTCGGCCGGGGCGGGCGATGCGGGCGGCGCGGGCGGCCCCCTCCCCCGGCCCGCGTCTCCGGGACGGCTGCGGGCGGCCCCCCCGGCGGCCGGAGGGCTCCCCAGCCCCGATCTGACGGCCGCGGCGGCGGCGGCGGCGGCGGGAGCGGCGCGCGGCGAGGAGCAGCGGCTCGCAGCCCTCCGGCCCGCGCGCCCCCACCCAGCGCCGGCCAGGGCAGGCGGAGCGCCCGCGGGCGGCGGTCCTCGGCCTCCCGGGTCTGCGCGCCGGGAAGCGGCTCGGAGCGGGGGTAAGGCGGGCGGGGAGAGCCCGGCGGGCGCGCGGTGGGGGGCGGGGGGGGGGGGGCAGGCGGCTGCAGCTTCGCCAGCCTGGTTTCATTTTTAAAGGGCTTGGGTGACCATGCAGCCTTTCCCGGGGCCCGGGAGCCACTTAAAGCGGCCCAGCAAAGGCTCGGATGCAAAAGTTATCCGGTGGCTGTTGCTACGAGCGGAGGGCTGGCGTCGCCCGAGAGGGGCGTGTGAGTGTGCCTTTGTGGCAGCGTCTTAAAGGAAAAGCTCGTCTTTCCGGCTGGCTTTTTCCTACCAGGGTCTTTTGGCGAGTGTGTGAGTGTGTGTGTGTGTGTGTGTGTGTGTGTGTGTGTGTGTGTGTGCACGCGCGCGCGCGCGTGTGCGCCGGGGCTAGATGTGGCAAGAACGCCTGCATGTGTTTGTGGAAAGGAGGTTAACCCTTCTCGCGCGCGTCGCCTCCACCCCGACTTCCCCGCCACGGTCCTCGGCCCCCCCCCCCTCCCTTCCTCGCGCCCCCCTTCCCAGCTCTCCGGAAACGGGGTCTGTGCGAGTTGCCCAGACAAACTCTCGGGCGGCCAGGCTGGAAACTTCTCTCGGTGCGGTGGAGGGGTGGGCTAACGGGGGCGGGGGGTGCGCGCGGAGCGGCTGGCGGACGTGCGGAGCGGAACCTCGGGCTGGGCGGCCCGCAGACCGGGGGAGAAGAGGCAGCGGGAAGGCGGGACGAGGACCGCGGGCTCGCGGGGTCCGCCCGCTCCGAGTAAGTTGCCCGCGCGGGCGGGGGGCGGCGGAGGCAGGGGCGCGGCTGGAAGCGGCGCCGGGAGTCAGGGGGCCACCGCTCCCCGGGCGCTCTGCTCGGCAGCTCCTGATCGAGGGAGGCGGTGCCCACTGAGGGGGGCACACCCTCCGCGCCGGCCCGGCCTTCATTACAAGGCGGGCGTGTTAATCGCGCCCGGGGCCCGCACTCAACTTCGGAAAGACGAACCGCAGCTGCGGGACTGCGAGGCACGCCCCTACGCGAAGCACGCCTCCTGCAGCCCACCCGGAGCTCGGACTGCGCCCCGGCCTACCCCTCGGTCCGCCGGGACGGACCCCGCCCCCGCGCAGCCGAGGCCCCCTTCTCGCGCCCCCACTCCCCAGCCCTCAACTTTTCGGGGCTTCCCGGCCGCCGGGAGGCCGTGGGGGGCGCGGGGAGCCGGAGCCGGCCCCCGTCCCGGGGCTGGGGGGCGCCCGGGGCGGCTTAGCTGCTGGAGCTCGGAACACCTCCAGGCCCCGGCCCCGGGGATGGAGGGCGAGAAGGTGACCCGGCCGCAGCGGGCTCCCCCTTCCTTCCTAGCCCTCGGGCACCCCCACCCCCCTGGAAGGCAGATTTCCCTCCGCCCCGCTGCCCCCCCCCCCCCGCTGGGAAGGGAGAGGAAGCTTCAAGGTGGGCAACGCCCCCCTCCCCCGTACCGCCTCCTCCAGTGCCCCCCCAGGGGACCCCCGCGCCCACAGCTCCAAGTTTCCCAAGAGGCGAGGGCGCAGCCGGCAACTCGGGGAGGAGCCTGCTCCGAGCCCAGCCAGCTCCGAGAGGCGCTAATTCAATAAGACAGAGAAATCGGAGTTCAGAAATCCTGGTAAAATCTAATTTTCGGGTTTTAATACCCTGGCTATCAGCCCCCCACCCCCACCTCGGTTCCTGAGGACTCTTAAAAGAAAATAAAGCGCATTGATTCTATTTGTTTCTGGGAGCTGCAGTTTCTTAATAATATCAGGTGAAGATTTATTTTCCAAGGAGAAAACGACCCACCGGGATACAACCTCTTACTCTGAAATTTCCCTGCTGGCTTCGCACTCCCTGCTTTCCGCCTCGTTTTCCCGGAGACTCTTGCTTCTCTCCAACCCCCCTCCTTCCACCACCCTCCCCCCACTTTTGGCAAAAGCCGACTGTAATGTGCGCCCGCTGAGCTCACAGTTCCCCCTATAATACCAGCAACGCTCAGTTGATTGACTGGTTGTAAACACATTTGTTACCCCACCCCCAGCAGATTTGGTTGTCCTTGGCTCTCCACCAGCACCCCACTTTGCAGGGAACGCGCCGCGCTTAAACCAGCCGAACTGCCAAGCGGTGAATAGATTTTCGAGGGGCTCCGAGCTTCCCTCTCCGTGGCCTCCCGGCCTCCCGGGCCTCGCTGCCTCCCCGCGCAGCCCGAGCCCTGCGCCGCCGCCGCCGCTGGCCCTGCAGATCAAGGAAGCCCGCAGCCAGCGCCCCCGAGGGGGTGTCGCCGGCCGCCGGGAGCTCCCTACCTGTTAGTGAACAGTTGGGAGTCCGCGGCTGGAAGAATTAATTAGGGACGTGCTGTTTTCTGGGCAGCACGAAGCTTGGGTAGAGGCATCCAAACCTTTGCCGGCCGCGCTATTTTATTTTTACTACATTTTCTCAGGTTGTAAAAATAGTCGCCAGGCGGGTTCTTTCTGAGAGTTTCTAGCAAGGAGCGCATTCAAGGCCAGGCAGGCTCTATAACAGGTTTCTCTTTAAACAGCCAGAGGTGAGCGGTGAGAACGTGGTCCCCCTGGGCTCCTTATTCATCTCCATCAAGAGCCCTTCAGCCAGAGACAGGGGCAGGGGCCGCCTTGATGCAGATTTATGAGTCCCCCCCCCCCCCACCAGGAGCGTGGGGACACTGGCTGGGGGCTTCTGCCGGGAGCCCAGGTGAGCCACCAGCCCTCTCTGGACAATGTCCACTTCCCCGGTTTGTCATTTCTGGCAGGTGTGTGTTTGTGTCTGGGCCAAGGACGGGGTTTCATGGAAAAGTGATTAACTCTTCAGAGACCTTCCGTGAGGATGTCAGGTGAAAATCAGGCTGAGGTTAGCACGGATGCCCGAGCAGTTTGGGGATTTAGACGCGATAATCCTAGGTAGAACAATAACCAGAATAATTAATAATGCGGGGCTTCTGCTGTGACTCATTCCATAACCTTTGCCCTCTTGGCTAGTATTTTTGGCCAGGATCCCACACTGGCTGGACTCAGATTCTCCTGGTAATGTATCAAGTGTCTGGGAACGCACCACATTAGTGGAGTCATGTTTTCTACAATGTAACATTTGTCTTAGTTATAGCTCTTTGGGCTCTTAAATCATTATCAGTAGCTTAAAATAGCAGAGCAATAATCATAATGGTGACTCATTTATGGGCACACCCTCTAAGGATTATTGCAGAATTTTGGCCTTGATCAGAAAACCTATTATGACAAACCACTGTCACTTCTGTGGAAGTCTTCAATGTCCCTGGTATCTTAGCGTTGCAAATGAAATTCACCGTTTCAGAATTTGGAGAGAGATTTATCCGCTCCTGGTTCTTACCTGTGGGTCCACACACGGACCTCTGTGTTCATCCGTACCTGTACGTACAGACTCATCTGCACACAGGGTGACAACTCTGACCTTTGACTCGTCGGTCGCGGTCACTCAATCTTGACTCCCGAGGACCTTTTGGAAAGTCGGTGACCCCGAAGCGGGGGGGGCCCTTCTGCTGACCTAACGGCTGCCGGAAAGGAGGGGAAAAAACCAAATCACCTCGTTGACAACGCGCCCAATCTCCAAATGCGCGGCTCTGATGTTAATAAAAATAACCTACTTTTCTCCGGAGACCTCGCTAATGCAGCCTCATTTTTTGCACATTTTGCCAGAGAGCTTTTGTTCTTACACGTCTTTTTTCCCCCCACCCTCTCTCTTTTTAATTTGTTGCAGGTGTTGTTGCTAATGAGCTCTCTCTCCTCCCCTCTTAACAATGAAAGACAAGCCAGCCCCGGGTACCTGGATGCATTGAGAGCGGAAGTGTGAGAAACTTCATAATAAGTTGCCGATGGCTACCAGCCAAGGTCAGCTGGCCCCCATTAGTGCCCGTCCCCACAAAGCAGAGCCACATAAGCTGCTCCCCAGTTAAAACCTCGGTCACTTTTTTATGCCGTAGTCCAGCCACACCATTGGTGTCACTTTAAGCCCATGTGAAGAGAAATCTCTTTTATTGGTCTGAGATGCCAGTCCGGTCCCACAGAGGGAACATCTTTCCAGCTAACACGTACACCTCCTGATTTTTATTTTATCTTTACAACGCAGGCCGGAGGGTTGTTTTGCTGTTGTGCTGAGCCCATCACACATTAAGGGTCCTTTAAAGAACCTGGATTGATTGGAGGGACAAAAATTAGAAGCAATCTGATCCCGCCTCATGCCGGATCCCCGCGGATTTGCTCCTTATCCCATTTCCATCCGCTGTCACAATTTGAGAGCCTGCCTGATTTGATCAGATTCACCTCCGGGAGAGGTGTAATGCCAAGGTTAGGAGGACGCCAAGTTATGGGCAACTTTTTGATCTGCCCATCAGCAGTCTGAGAAACGCCGGCTCTGGGTTTTCCGCATCGGCCTTCGGGAAGAAACAGGTTCCTCGCCCTTTGCGACCCGGCAGTCGGTGCTCGAGTCCCCCGGGTCATCCAGCCACCACTGCCTGGCAGATGTGGCCCTTCCATGCTGAGGCCGAGAGTCCCGCCTGACCCAGTCGCTGCCTCTCCAGCGCCCGTCCCGGCCACGCCCCTGCGGACTGCTCAGCCATGCTGCCCCTGCTGGCTCTGTTCCTGCACTGCCTCCCACTGGCCTCTGGGGACTACGACATCTGCAAATCCTGGGTGACCACGGATGAGGGCCCCACCTGGGAGTTCTATGCCTGCCAGCCCAAGGTGATGCGGCTAAAGGACTACGTCAAGGTGAAGGTGGAACCCTCAGGCATCACGTGTGGAGACCCCCCTGAGAGATTCTGCTCCCACGTAAGTCAGCCCATTTGCATCGCTCAGGCCGAGTGGGGGGGGTCCGGGACAGACTCTTGTGGTGGGTGAGCACGATGGGGGGCCCAGATGCAAGGCTGATGGGCACCGGTTGGCTGTCCCACGTTGGAAAAGTGCCAAAGTAAAGGCCGCACCCCCCCTGCCCCCCCCCCCGCCCCGGGGCTCTGAGGTCACGTGACCTCGTTCTCTGGGGCGGGCACATTCTTGGCCCGCTGACCACTGGATCGTTTCCGTAATAGCGGGGGGTCATCTGTGGGAGCTCCTCGTGTGTGGGCTGACAGCTTCACGCCCAAGTCCTCCCCTCAGCTCCGCCAGGCGGACCCCGCATCGTATAAAGGAGGAGTTCTGGGGGGTGGCATGTCTGGGCCTCTGTTCCATTGTCTATCAAATGGGCATCGTAGGAGTAAGGGAGCTAATTCGTCCCACGTGAAGTGCCTGGCCCAGAGCAAGTGCCCCCCAGACGTTAGCGGTTGTCCTTCCTGTTGGACGGATGGAGAAACTGAGGCCCGGAGTCACGCACCAGGAAGTCCTGGAGCTGGGACTCGTGTGTTTGGCTCCAAAGCCACTGAGCTAAACTGCCTGCCGAGAGGGGTCTTCCCGCTGGGCAGCTCCGCGGAGCCCCCTCCCCAGCCCCGCGCCGGGCATCCAGGCCGTGGGAGCTGACAGGAGGGGCTCGTTGTCATCTTTGGGCTGTCCTTGAGGGAGCCTCTGGGGCCTATGGCTGGACTGAGCAGGCATTCCCCCCCTGCCCCGGGCTCCTGGGGACGCCTTTGTCCCGCGGGGAGTTTCGTTCCTATCACAGGGCAGTCAGCCTGGGAAGGTAGGTTTCCACTTGGACAGTCAGCAGTCCGTCGTGAGTCTGTCACTGTGGACGGTGGCTGGGCCAAGGGAGCCAGCGGGGGAGGGAGGGAAGAAGGCAGCACAGGGGTGAGCAAGGCGGTCGGCTCCTGAAGGTCAGGGGCAAGGCCAGGTCGACGGGCAGCCGAGCCCAGTTCTGAGCCTGTGCGTTAGGCCGACACCCCCCCCCCCAGCTCCTGTGAACACTTCTCCACTCACTCCCTGAACAGAGTCAACCTCTGTCTCTCCTATTAGAGTCTCGAGTGTATTTCTTCTCTTAAATATTAATCATTGCCCTAATGTACTGGGGGGAAGGGTGTGGGACAGGGCAGCTAAATCATAATTCATTGGACCAGCTTCCGGTCAAGGGCTTGAGGGGTGGAGGTGACCATCAAATGCAAGCCTGAGGCCCTCTCCTGGCCAAAGCTGGCTCAGGACACTCTCGGCCCTGCCTGCACCCTCACACGGGGGACCCGGTGCGGCTGCCATGGTGGGGTGGTCACCCCCCCCGACCCACAATCCTAGCGCTGCCCCACCTGAGCCCAGGTGGTGTCCCTTCTCCTTCTCTCCCGGGGAGACAGACGAGGAAGAACAACGTCTTCAACATCTCCCGCATAGGTGGGTCCTCGGTGTCTCCACAGCTGTCTGGTGGACTTAAATATTTCATTACAGGCTGCCGTCCTGCTCCGCCTTTGATTACAAATGTGCGGCCGACAAGAATGGAGACTCTGCCTGGGCAGGTGGGGGGGTGGTGGGGGGAGCTGGCTTCTGCAGGGAGCGGGGGGTCCCGTCCAGAGGGACTCCACCCCCCGTGCAGCTTCCCCTGAGCAGGTCCTGTGTGTGTCTCATTTAATCATCTCCGGGATGCTCTGGCGGGGGTGGGGGTGGGGGGACTGTTCTAATCCTGTCGTAGGGATTAGAAAGGTTTGCCTAAATCCTGGCAAGGTCACTCAGTTTAGAAGGCGGGCAGGCAACTGGTCTGCAACCAGGGCCTGTGCTCACCCACTAGGTGGCTCGGCCTGCCCCTCTGAGCTGCGGTTTCCTCCCCTGTAAAGTAGAGGTGATACTGTCTGGGTGTCACAGGGCTGGCAAGGGGATGCGCCCTGGCCGTGCCAAGCCCTGGGCACCGTGCTGGCACACAGTAGGTGCTCAATGTGCAGTAGGTGTTATGCATTTATTATTGTTGTTCGGAGGCCCTCAGCCGTGTCCCTGGCTTTTCTTTCCTCTGTTCGGCCTTGAGGACGCCACGCCCCGTATTTCTAGTCTCTGGGCAGCAGGGCTCTGTGGCATGGCCGGGGAGCTTGAACCGCTCTGGGCACGGCAGGTGATGTGAACCACCAGGGGGCGCCCCACCAGTAGCCAGCCCCCCACTGCCCCTTTAGCCTTGCGAGCGCCCAGTGGGTCCCAGGTCCTGTCCCAGCATCCAGCCAACTGGAGTGTGAGCCCTGGAGCACCCCCAGGGTGCAAGATGGGCCAAGAGGCAGCCACCCTTTCCAGGGTTCAGTGTGCAGACCCTCCCTCCCGCCAGGCTTCCCGTCCTTCCGTCCTTCCGCAAGGCCACCTGAGAACTGAATTGTAAATTCCAGCCTGGTGAGGAAGGGGAGGGGGGAGAAGACCAAGATAAATGAATAAATAAAAACCTATTGGCTCTAAATGCACAATGAGAATTAATAGGGATGAGCTCTCAACAGAGGATCTGAGGGCAAGGGCAAAATTTCAATGAGGGCCGCGGGAGAGGACAGACAGCCCTCTGCCCTCCATTCTGGGGGACCTGGCCGGAGAGGGCCAGCCTGGCCACGCTGGAGGGCCCAGGGGGCGGGAGAGGTTGGGTGTGGGAAGCAGGCCCCTCAGTGCTCCAAAACTCTCTTCCTGTGCCTCTGAGATAAAAGCCAACCCTTTAGCCTCAGGAGAGAGACGGTGAGGAGGGGCGACAGTGGGGAAAAGAGAAAAAGAGAGAGAGAGAGAGACGGTGCTGGCCACAGACCAGGCAGGTAGTGTTTAAAGCAATTCTGTAGATACCTACTTGCTACCTAACGTGCAGTCCTTGGACTCACCTTGTTAAAAATGCAGAATCCCAGGCCCTGCCCCAGACCAACTGAGCCAGAACCTGCATTTTAACCAGCAATGCAGGCAATTCAGATGCATGCAGGGTACGGTCTGAGACACGGCTGCTCAGTCGTGGGTTCGACTCGCTGCTCATGTCCCCGGGGGATCTTGGCATGCAGGGGTCCCAGGAGTGAGGGGTGGAGCTGGGAGCTCACAGCCCTGAGGCCCTCTGGAAGCTGCCAAAGAGAGGCTGCGTGTCTCCCGTCTAGAGGCACAGGCCTCCCATCCCAGCCTTGCTGTTTTCTCGGGCAGGGTGACCGGGGGTAAGTCTCTCCTGACCTCCGTTTCCTCATCTGTAATGGGGGGGGGTGATCTTGGCTGCCTTGCCCCCCCCCCCAACTGCCTAGGAGAAGGAAATGCCTCCCTCAGAATATCCGGACGCACTTGAAGAGTATGAGCTCTGTTCTAGTATCAGGCTTCGATGTTATCTCGAGTCCAACATTGATCCCCTTGGTTTTGAAGCAGATGAACAGTCAACTTTTTATCCAAGGAGACTCTGGCTTGGTCGAGGGGCCACGAAGGTGTATCTCTGAGCACACTTCTCCCTCAGAACCTGCTTTGCCGTCTCCTTGCCTCAGTTTACCCAGATGCCGAGCCAGTGGCCCTATCCCCCCACCCAAGGGGACTGCTGGGCTGATTAAGGCAAATGGCAGGTGGATCCTTGAGTCTTCTAGCCCCCACGTCACCGTGACATTGAACTCCAACTGCAGAATCGAGGTCATAGGTGCCCCGCCTCCTGCCAGACGTGGGTATTCAAGAAATATTCCCAGCCAGCAGCACTGAGCCGACTGGCCCCCTGGTTCCGGCCTCCTTTCCCTGCTGTGTTCCTGGCCCCCGAACCCACAGAGAAGAGCGTGCCCCAGCCCCCTGCTCCCCTCCACACGAGGTCACGGCAGACCTTGCGGATATTCACAAGAGACACGGCCAACAAGGCGTGGGGGAGACACTCTGATGTGGTAGGAGCCCCGAAGGACGGCTGCCCTCCCTCTTGGCTCAGTCAGTGCTAGGTAAGCGCTTAACGGGAAATGGTTGGGGGAGTGGGAGGTCGGTGCGATCCGGGAAGGCTTCTCAGAGGAGGGGAGATTAGAACTGAGTCTTACAGGAAGGACCAGGGTTTTGATCGGGCCAGGAAGCCCCGAAAGCTCTCACTTCTCTCCGTCAGGGCCCCTGGTGTGGGATTTGTGATCGGATCTCACCAGGAGGTCTGCACGGCTCGGTCCTTAGGTAGAAAGCGAGTTTGGAACCTGAGCTTCACCCAACCCTTAGTTAAAGTGGCTCATTCTGTCGAAACGCCTGAGGCAGGGCCCAGCTTGGGACAAGAATAGTTCCATGCATGACATCTTGTTGCCCAGTGAAGCCTCCTTCCTGGGGAGCAGACGAGTGACAGGCCGGGGGCAGCGCGCTGTGAGGTCAGCGCCCACATGAGCAAGCTCCCTGCCCCTTAACGGACACCCCATAGAGGGTAGGGCGCAGTGCACCTGGAGCGCAGGGGGAGGAGGGGAAAGGGCCCGGAGGGGACACCTTTCCAAAGAGTGTCAGAAGTTCTAGAACTTTCCAGTTTACACATCCCTGCCTTCCCCAGGCTCGTCTTTCTTTTCCGACTCTACATTCTCTGCCCTTGATTTTCCACATAGTTTCATTTTTCTCCTGCCTTGCATGTATTAGGAGCAGCTGCCTCAAATCCCATGTGCAGGGAGGCAGGGGATGGGCAGGTGGACAGACAGGCAGGCTACACCCGCCGTGGATGAGAACTTGGGATTTGGGAAGGGGCAAAGGTGAGCTCCAGTTATCCCCCCCCCCTCTGGACTGTGGGACTTTGGATAAGTCCCTTGTGCCCTGAGCCTCAGTTTTCCCATCTGAACACTGGGATGACACCAGCCCCAGGGCTCAGAGGAAGGCTGACAAATGAGATGAGACACAGCACGGAGAGACCTCGGCAGGGCACCTGGCACAGAATAAATGTTCCAAAACAGGAGTTTTCTTTTCCATCCTGGAATGTAGCTGGAGAGACAAAGGAGTGACAGTAGAAAGAAGACAGGGCTATCGGCCGGGCACGTAATGCGGGGTACAGTTTGCGTGCACTGTGGGACTTCAGAGATGGGGGTCGGCACCCGTGTGGTCTGGGATTCAGAGGGGCGACGGCCAGTACTAGGGAGTTGACATGTGCAGGGACACAGAGGGAGGGTCCAGGTGATAGGAGGAGAGAGGTGTGGGTGATTGGGAGGGGACAAGCCGCTTCACCTCCTCGTCCCATCCAAGCCCCCCAACTCCCCTGACCCTGTAAACTGCTCCCCCCCGCCCTGCAAACCTGCAGGGCACAGCGCTGCTATGCTGTTAGACAGATGAATCGATAGAACGAGGCTTCCCTATGTCTACTTAGTGGAGGAGATTCAGCCCTCCTCTGTCTGGATCCTAACTGACCCCTAGTGCTGGGGGGGCGGGGGGCGGGGCCAGAGTGTGGTGGGTGTGAGGGGAGCAGGGGAACAGTGTGCACGCAGAGGCCAGAGCGAGGCCACGGTTGGGGCCTGAACGGAGCGTGGCAGGCTTGAAGGAGCGGGACAGCCCCTTGCCACCCCGGGACCCGGGCCCAGGCTGCAGAGCTCTGTTCCCATCCCCCGGTCCCGTGGCCCAGGCTGCCCGGTCTCAGACCTGGCCAGGGTCCATATGGCCCATGAGGCGGGGACCAAATGCACAGGAAACTAGGGAACGGCAGATGATGCAGAAACAGGTTCTGATTTGTTTTCCATCAGCAGCAGATTTGCTTAAATAGATGACAATGTGTCTCTGATTCTCTGAGTGCACACCAACGGCTGGCGGGGGACAGCGTGTTAGTGCAGAAAAGGCACTGGAGGGGAGCCGGGCAGTTCCAGGTTCTGGCAAAGTCTCCTTGTTGCTGGGACACCAGGCCGACCCCCTTAGCCTCAGTGTCCCCACCTGTGCAAAGATGGGGTTTGCCTAGATTCACCAATGCTCCCGGAATATCGCCAAATGGATTCTGGGAGTTCGGGGAAATCCAGGCTGGGGTTCGGCTTTGGTCACACGCAGACAAAACGGGGGACCCCGGTGCAGATAGGGGGGCTGTGAGCGGCCTGCACAGCACTAGATACTTTTTTCCCAAGTATTCTCCTAAATGCAAACCAAAGCAAAGAAAAACAACGATGAGCGCTAAAAATACAACGGCACATCACGTAATTTCCCTCTGGTTTTCTCCATCCTTTTTTTTTTTAATTGAGATATAATGAACGGATAACACTGTATTAGTTTTAGGTGTTCAACGTAACAATTCGATACACGTGTATATTGCAGAATGATCACTGTGATAAGTTTAGTTACCACCCATCCCCACGCAGTTAAAGTTTTTTCTTGGGATAAGGGCATTTTTAGAAGAATATTTAAAAAAAAAAATTGTAATTGAGGTGGAATTCACATGCCCTGAAATTAACCACTGAAATAATTTTATTGCAGGAAAACAGAGCAGAAACATTGCCTTTTAACCGTTTTTCGAGATATAGTTTAGTAGCATTTAGTACCCCCAAAACGTTGTGCGACCACCACTTTCGTGTAGTCTCGAGCCGTCTTCGACCCGGAAAGAGGAAATCATGTTTCCGGCGGCCGCTGTCGCGCCGCATCGCCCCTCCCCCCAGCCCCCTGGCAACTAGTCGCTCGTCCGCTTTCTGTCTCCGCGGATTTGCTTATTCAGGACACTTGGCGTAAATGGAATCATACGGCAGGTGACTTTTTGCGCCTGGCTTCTTTCGCTCAGTGTCACGTTTTCGAGGCTCACCGTGTCCTGGCAGGTGTCAACTCCGTTCTATTTTTCAGGCTGAGTAAACAGTCCAGTGTGTGGGTAGACCACATTTTTTTGTATTCATTCACCGGTTGATGGACATGGGGGTTGCTTTGACTTTGGGGCTGTTATGAATAATGCTGTTCTGTACCTGGGCAGAATTTTCTTTTGTGGACACTGCTCTTGGGTATATACCTAGGAGTAGAACTGCTGGGTCATATGGTCATTCTATGTTTAAGTTTTGGCGGAGGCCCAAATGTTTTCCGTGGCAACCGCGCCTACCTTCCATTCGCACCAGCACTGTGCCTGGGTCCAATTTCTCCCCATCCTCGCCAGCACCGGGTATTTCTCATTTTTGTCTTTTCTTATTGTGGACACCCTAGCGGGTGTGAAATGGCATCTCATATGGTTTTGATTCACTTTGCTCTAGTGACTAATGGTGCTAGGCGTCACGTGCTTATTGACCCTTTGTATATCGTCTTTCAAGAAATATCTATTCAAGTCTGTTGCCCTGTTTTTCATTGGGTTGCCTTTTTATTGTTGATTTCTATGTGTCCTTGACATATGTTAGGTGCTAGATCCTTATCAGATACCCGGTTTGCAAATATTTTCCCCACTCTGTGGATAGTCTTTTCACCCTCTTGATTGTGTCCTTTAATGCACATTTTTTTTTTTTATTTTACTGAAATCTAATTGATCTATTCTTTTTCCTTTTTGTGTGTATGCTTTGGATGTTGTATCAAAGAAACCATTACTAAATCCAAGGTCAGGAATGTTTACCCCCATGTGTTCTTCTAAGACTTTTACAGTTTTGGCTCTCGTGTCCAGATCTTCGATCCATTTTGAGTTAATTCTGGTATATATTGTAAAAGAAGGTTCCAGCTTCCTTCTTTTGCATGAGGACAGCCGGTTCCCCCAGCACCATTTTGTTCGAGAGACCGTTCTTTCTCCATTAAACTTTCTTGTCACTCTTCTCGAAAATCCATTGACCGTAGGCGTGAGGGTTTATGTCTGGGATCTCCATCTTTTCCGTGGAAACACTGAGCATTCCGGGCCGGGTGTCTCCTCAGGCGCTCCCAAATGCCCTGCACGGGAAACTGTAGTCCCCATTTCACAGATGAGCAAACTGAGACTCCAAGACTGAGGGGAGAGTCCGGGCTTGAACTCCGATCCCGGGTATTTGACAACGATGCCATGGTGAGGCCCGAGGCATGCTCCCCACCTCTCCCCCTTCTCACTTCCTTCCTTTCCTCTTCCGCTTCTCCTCCCCACCCCCCAACCTAGCTTTTAGGCTGGGCTGTTAGCTTTGATGCCCAGAGGAGGATAACTGGGGAGCACCGCCCAACCTGTGACTTCTCTCTGGTCTTGGGGTAGCTCCTCTCCAGCTTCCACGGCACCCCTCCCTGACCCACTCAGCAGGGCAGAAGAGTCTCTGTCTCCCACCTTTGCCCCACGAAATAAATGCTGCCGACAATTATCTTCTGTCTCAAGTAGGGAGTGCAGTTTGGAAGAGGTCTTAAAGGTTAGAACATCAGTACGTGTGAGCAAATTACCGCAGATCTGGCGGCTCAGGGGAAAGTGGGCTCCTTGGACCAGGCGACTGGTGTCCCTCCGCCCCGCTCCCCGGGGCCCTGAGCCCCCCGCCCCCCGGGGCCGTCCTAGGGCCCCCCATAAACACGACGTGAAGCTGCTGGGCAAATCCAGCTCCCCTCATTTCCTATGTGAGGGCAAACTGAGGCCCAGCAGGATGGAGTGACTTCCTTGGGCCCCCGGGGAGGGACAGCAGACCCAGGGGAGGGACAGCAGACCCAGGGGAGGGACAGCAGACCCAGGAGGCTCCGCCGTAGGCCCGCGGCTCTCCTGAAAGAATGCACCAGAGCCCTGGGGACATGAGGCGTTCCATACCAGATCTCCATCTGTCCACTCGTGACTTCACTTGATGGCGTTTGGTGGGGGACACGGGATGCCTGCCTGGAGGCCGCCTGCAGCCAGCAGGTGCCCAAACTGCCCCTTCAGGGTACGTGTGACATAACGTCAACGCGTTTGCCTTCTGCCCCCACCCCCACCCCCGGGTGAGCTCTCACACGTGTGTGCGGCCCCCGGTGACCGGGCTGTGCTCAGAGCTGGCTTTCCCGGGGCCAAGAGGGCTCCAGGGCCCCCATCCCAGCCTGCCCCCCCCCCCCGCCAGGCTGTGGTTCTCCCGGCTGCAGCAGCACCACGGAAGGTGGCCAGAAAGGGGACCCGGGATCTCAGGGCCCAGCTGTGGAAGGGTCACCTTCATTAGAGAATGCACCCTAGCTCTCGCTGCGTCCCTCCCATTGATCTGCCTTCCACACCTAAACCTGGGGCCTTCTAGAGCTACCCCCCGCCCCCCGTGAAAGGGACTCGGCCCGTCATCAAGGATCTGGCACTCTTGTCCCCCGGCTGTTTGCCCTGGGTGCCGCGGGACCATTTGGATCCCTCCATCCCTCATCCCGGTTCCTTCCTTCGGCCCATGTCATTTGTCCACTTGACTCCAAGTGTCGACCAGGGAAATAAAAGGAAATGAAACACGACCAGGGCATCTCCCCCTCGGTCATAGCAGAGTCTGTTGTTGGGCAAAGGTGAAAAGGAGGCCAGTGAGCGATGGAGCCTGCACGTTACCCTCGAGCTACCTTCCTCTGCTCTGGCCCAAGCAGATGGCGGCGGCCAGTTGGGGTTCTTGGGGCGTCCCCTCCCTCTGGGAATCAAGAGACAGCCCAAGGCAGGTGACGGTAGAAGGAGAAGCCAGCCAGCCACAGGGCACCCTGTCGCTGTCCCTGTCCCCACCCCAGGTACCTTCCCAAATCCCACAGCTCTGGGGCTGGCACCGTGCTGAGTCCGGGCTCCCCACTGGACCGGTTTCTAGAAGCTGGGTGACCTCAAGGCAAGTCTTGAGGTGGAGATTTCCTGACGGCTGGTCAACCTCAGAACCCCACTGCGTTCCCTGATTCTGCTGCTAACCTTCGGGACCTTGAAACTTGGAGAGGGAGCGGGAGAGGCGGGGGAGCAAACCGGTAAGGTCCCAGGCACCCAGGAGGGACCCAGAGGGGGACAAACAAAGCAGGAGACCAACCCGTCCCTCAGCAGGGGCTCCTGCCTCGGGGGTTCAGACCCCTTTGAGAGTCCATGGTACTCCTGCAGGAACAGGGCACGCACACACACGCACACACACACAGGCGCGCGCACACACACGGTTACAAGCACACCGCCCTGAGTCCACTCGTGGACCCCTACGGTCCTTCTGGGGGGCCCTCATGCTCAGGAAAATTAATGCCTTCCTTCTTGTAACTGACTGGTCCTATTGTCTGAGGATTGTCTTGATCCTCCTCCCCCTCCTCCTCTTCCTCCTCCTCTTCCTCAGAGAACCAACAGCTTGCATTTATTGAGCGCCTACTGTATGCCAAGCACTTAACCTCACCTAACCTATTGAACCCTCCCAGAAGACTTACCTATACCCATTTTGAATAACGAGGAACCCGAGGTTCGGAGAGGGGAGGCCACTTTCCCAAAGTCACACAGCATTGAAGCAGACGAGCTCGGCACCTCCACCTTGGGCCGCCCGGACCCAGCACTTAGCCGCTAAGCAGGCCATTTGGCTGACGTGAGGCGCTCCGAATAGCTTAGCGCCTGATGGATTGAGTTGGTTGTCATCTGCGTGTGGCCCTTCGTGTGGCCCTTCGTGCCGGGTGAGCATACTGCCCCTGCCAGCCTCTCCTCCCCCAGCACGCCCTGTCAGCCCCAGGAGGGACGGCTGGGGAGGAGTGAGCAATGGTGGCGGTTACCCCCCCCCCCCCGCCCTTTGAGACATGACGGAGTCTGCAGATCCGCTTAGTTGATAATTCACTTATATCATATCTACTTGGCAGTGTGTGTGCTCCCACGCTCTGGGGAGACGGCCTTGCCTGGAGGAACCTGAGCTGTTTTTCTGGGGAAAGAGTGGGGAAAAAAATACACACCCAACAATGGACAGTAATGGACCTAAAAAGAGAGGGGGGAGAGAGCCACGGGGAGGGGGGAGCGTGGCAGCGTCTGCCTTCCACCGCCTTCCACCGGCCTGTCTGCCTGGCTTGGGCAGCCCGCCCCTTCCCACCAGGGATCCCCAACAATCTGGCCGCCTCCCAGCCTGGGGGTAGCGGTAGGAAAGAGGGGCTGGGGGCCGGGTGCCACCGCCAGATGGAGAATTGTCCCGCGGCAGGGTCCTCGGGGCAGTGGCCTCGAGCTTGGCTGCACGCTGGAGTCTCCTGGGCAGCTGAACCGCCCCGAGAGGTAGGACCTACCCCAGAGGGCGTGACGTGGCTGGTCTGGGGGCCCGGGTGCGTCTAAGGTGAGAACCACGGTGAGCAGCGCCTCTGCATCAGGAAAGGGGGTCCGATTTTGTGCCTGTCTCCTCCGTCGGTCCCGTGTCTCCTAACCATTGGGGCGGCCTTCTTGAAGGCTCCAAACTCGGGTGGGCCGATGGGACTGGGGGAGTGGAGAAGGCAGGGGCCGGGTCGCTGTGCAGATCCGAGGCTCTGCTGGGGCCCGCATCCCGCGTGCCCGGCTCTCAGCCGGCTGCACGGGGGATCCCGTGTGCTCCCTGCCCATCCTGCACACGGTCCCTGGGGCGGGCCTGGGCACCGGGGTTTAATTGGACTCCCCAGGCGGTCCCGGGGCACCACCAAGTGTGAGAACCACCATTTCAGCCTTTCCCAGGACCAGCCGGATCCCTTCCGGCCTTAAGCATCTTGTCATTCCTTTAAATTCAAAGGCCAGAGAGGGAGAGAGTTCGTTCTCGGAACCCGTCCTTGCCCCTGACCTGCGGACGCCCCAGCCTTGCTCGGGCCTCTGGGGGCTGAGGGGTGCCGGCTCCCGCCTCAGGGTCCCTCGCCCTTTGTTCTCAGGTTCTTAACCCCTCTTCCCGGAGGAAGGCTGGCCAGCCACAGTCAGGGCCCTCTTGTAGCTGCTGAATGTCAAGGCCGCCGCTGGCCCCAGGCCGCCCCTTTGCCCTCATCCCCTCCATTCCCCGCCAGGCCCCCGGCCTGCCAAGTGCGTTAACCCGTCTCTCCCTGCGCAAATTCTGCACGTCCAGACTGGCCTTTACGGGGCCTCGCTGCACAGGGCCCCCCTCCTCACAGCCTGGTTGAATCTTCCTCGCCTGTCCGTCCCTAGCCCACCCCTCCTTCCGGGCCCGCCCTTCCGAAACCCCACCTCCCCAAGGAAGCCTTCCTGACCAGCCCAGCCCAGTTCTCCTCCAGGCCTGTCACCTGGGCCACTTTGGGGGCTCAAGCCAAGGGTGGCTTCTCTGGCGGTCACCGTAGAGTGCTCAGTGCCCCCGTAAGGGGTCAAAATGCCCGGGTTACTAGAAGTGTGACCCTGAGTCGGTGCCTGGCCTCCGGGGGCTCCACGTCCCTCGCCTATGAATCAGGGGTGATGGTGATAGCAGGCCTGACGTCACAGAATGCCCAAACCCGACCGGGCATCCGAGTCACGGCGGAGGGGTTTGGTAGGTTGGTTTTGCTTTTAACCCGGAGCCGAATCTCTGGCCTGAGGGCCCAGGAATATTTGCACGCCCTCCCTTCCAGGAATTTTGATGACCAGCCTGGCCTGACTGCTGCTTTGCCGGGACTACTTTGCAAACGGGACATGCGGGAACAGTCGGCAAGGCTATGTGAATAAATCAACGAACGGACCCTCACCAGCTCAGCCTCGCCACCCCTGCCCTCTCCAAAGGATTCATCCACAGGGTGGTGCACCTGTCCAAGTGTGCCCAGCTGTTGCCCGGGCTGCCCCACCACTTCTCAGCTCCTCAGAGACCAGCAAGAAGAAGGCCTTCAAGGTCTCGGCTTGTGGCTGTTCGTACAGGCAGTCCCCATCCCTCTGGACGCTGTGTCCACTCTTGCATCTGTGGCCCACAAAGCCATTAAATTGCCCCTAAACCAAGGAATGACTGCATGGCGAGGGACAGGTAGCCTGCTAGGCTTTCCGTAGAGCACGTAATTTGCAATTTCTAACACCAGTTCTGCCTTTTGCTCATCGAGGTCCCATCGGGCACGGTGCCTACCCGTGCCTCCGTTTCCTCATCTGAAAAACAAAATGAGGACTTGTGCCTTAGCTCGTAGGATTGTCACGCGTAGAGAGGAGGAAGTCTCACGTGAAAAATCATGATCCCAATTGTCCAGTGACAATACTCAGTGTGGAAGTTTAAGAAAAAACCAAACAGAAACAAGGCAGAGCGGGGCGTGAATGGTGGGGGCTGGGCAGAGCCAGGACCCCTTGGGGTTTGGACTTTATCCGAAGGGGTGGCCTCCGGGGCTCAGCAGGGGAGTGTGGGGGAGGGCTGGCGGTGGCAGGGCAAAGGTTAGGGGAGGGGCTTCGGATCAAGCTTCGGACCTCACCCCTCCCCGGCCCTCCCCTTTCAGTGGGTGCCCCTTTCGGGACCGCCGAGGCCCCATTGCTCTGCTCTTTGCCAAGGAGGCCAAGGTCTGCTCTCGGGGTGGGGGTGGGGGCCGCTCCGCGCTCTGCCCTCCACCCCCACCCCAGCATTTAAGTCCTCCCCACCACTTTTTCTTTCCTCCCTGATAAAATATTCATGTCAGCAGAGCAGGCCCTCTTTGGGAAGGCTGCATGTGTGTAGCTTCAGCTTTGCACAAGCTTTTAAAGAGCAGGCGCGTTTCCTACTCTCTAAGCATTTTCTGAGTCCTGAATCAATACTGCACTTTACCCGGCTTCTCTGGATGTGGTTTTCTCCTCCCTGCACCCTGCCCCCACCCTGCCCGGTCCCTCCCTCCCTCCCTCCCTCTCTCCCTCTCTCTCCTCTCTCCCTTTCTCTCTCTCCTCTCTTTCGTCCCCCCATCTCTCCTTCTTTACTTTGCAAAAAGGTATTAAGCAAAAGCATCGGGCTGTTTGGGTGGGGGGCCTCTGGTGGGGAGTGGGGTGTGCTGGGAGGGGGGACTGAGAGCAGGGCAGGCGGCTCCCTGGCCGAATGGGTTGTGTCTGTGCAGGAGGAGGCGCCGAACCTTCCCGCTGGCCCTGGTGGGGAAGGATTTGAGCTCCTGACATGGGGGGGGTAGGAGGGCTTGGGCGAATCCAGCTTCTCTAGATGCTTCTTCAGATCAATTAGAAACTGTTTACTGCATAAGCAGAGAAAACAGGACCAAAACGCAAAAAGCAAGGGGCCTGGGGCAAAGAAAGTACGTGGAGTGGGAACCAAAATATACTGCCAGACTTTCTAGGGAGTTAGCAGTCTAGTTTGGCCTATCTGCTTCTTATGGTAATGAGTTCCCTGTCGCTGGGGGTGTGCAAATGGAGGGGGAGCCGTTCCTGGTCTGAGACCGACGCCTGCACGTGCCTGGTCAGTGATGTGGTAGCAGGTGAGGGGCTGGGATGCCGAAGCCGCCCGTGGGGGGGGACCATAGGGATCGGTGCAGGCTCCCTTTGGCTGGGATAGAATTCCCCACCCCGAACATTCCTAGAAATCTGGCTGTGGGAAGAATCCACATATGCCCAGGGCAAAACAGAATGCATCCTTTTTTTTTTTTTAAGAGTACAGCAGCCATCCCTTGTCTGTGGTTTCAGTTACCCACAGTCACCCGTGGTCTGGAAGCAGATGATCTCCCTCCTGGCGTTGGGTCAGACGGTGGCCCCACGCTGTGTCCCCGTGCCCACATCCCTCGCCTCACCGCGCCCCGTCACGTAGGCCTTTCGTCGCCTCGTGTCACGGGAGGGGTGAGGACATCACAGGAAGAGTGAGAGGGACCACACTCAGATAACTTTTGTGACCGTGTTTGGTTACGACTGTTGTATTTTATTGTTAGTCACCATTGTTGCTCTCTTGCTGTGCCTAATTGGTAAATGAAACTCTATCATAGTTGTGCGCCTACAGGGGAAAACGGGTCCCGCGTAGTTGTGCGCCTACAGGTCAGGCTGCCTGCCTGACCCCGTCAGAAGAGCGCACAGCTCTTGATCTCGGGGTCGTGAGTTGGAGCCCCACGTTGGGTGTAGAGATTTCTTTTCTTTCCCTTTTTAATGTTTATTTACTTTTTGAGAGAGGGGGAGAAACAGAGCATGAGCAGGGGAGGGGCAGAGAGAGAGGGAGACAGAGAATCCGAAGCAGGCTCCGGGCTCCGAGCCGTCAGCACGGAGCCCGACGCGGGGCTCGAACTCGCGGACCGCGAGATCGTGACCTGAGCCGAAGTCGGACGCTTCACCGACGGAGCCACCCAGGCGCCCCCTGGGTGTAGAGATTTCTTAAATAAAAACAGAAAGGTAGGGGCCCCCCGGGTGGCTCAGCCAGTTGAGCGTTCGACTCTTGATATCAGCTCAGATCGAGATCTCGCGGTCGTGGGATCGAGTCCCGCATTGGGATTCTCTCTCTCTCCCTCTTTCTCTGCCCCTCCTCTGCTCACGAGCTCTCTCTCTCTCTCCACCGCCCCCCCCCATTAGTAAATAAATGTATGTAAAAATAAACATTAAAAAAGAAGAAAAAACCAGTATATGTGGGGTTTGGTACTATCTGGGTTTTCAAGCATCCACTGGGGGTACTAGAAAGTGTCCCGTGTGGATGAGGTGGGGGGGAGACTGCTATACAATTTTAAGCTCCTAGAAAGATTAACTCTTGTCTGGCCAGAGCCTTGACAGGGCCCCACCCATCCCCTCTGGCTCTTCAGTTGAGGGAGGAAATCAGTCCTACTGGACCTGCCCTCCTGGTGAGTGGGGGTTTGACATTTGCACCCTTGTCCTTCTGACCTTGGCTTCCCAGCTGACCCCCTCCTGGACAGTCCTCCGGGGCAACCTGATGCCCTCTGGTCACCAGAAGGTCTTGCTGGCTGTGTCTGTCGGGGAAGCCAGAGGTGGGGCACGGGACTGGCGGGTGGGGGTCCCTGCCGGCTTCTAGAACCAACCTCAGCCGGCTGCTCCCACGGCTGTCGGAAGCCGGCTAGCCACTCAGCCCTCCCTGGGTGGTGCCGGGCGGGTTGCTCACCCTCTCTGAGCTGCGCCGGAGCAAGGAGACTGACTGGCACGGGCGAGAAGGTGCCCTCATGAGTAAGGGCTCGACAAACACTCTCGTGGCAGCCGATGGCTGGGGGTCCTCATGCAGATCGTCACTGGGGAGTGTGGGGAACGGGTAGGCCAGACCTGGTCCCTGCTGTCCTAGAGTGCAGTCCCAGTCACGGAAGGTTCTGGAAGGAGGTAACTTGTAGGCAGGGTTGAAGTGAAAGGCCTCCCTTTCCTCCCACACAACTTGGACAACTGGAACAGTGGAGAGCTGATCTGGGCCGCTGAATAACTGGGGTCAGGGCGGGCCCGGGGGGTCTGAGGTGGACCTTTGACCAGGAGATGCCCGCTGGATGGATGAGGCCAGGGAAGGCCCCTTGTCCAGGCTCCTGGCCTTTCCTATGAGCAGTGGCTGGGCTGGGAAGAAACGGCTCCAACAAGAAACCAAACCAAAAAAGAAAAAAAAAACCCAAGGGGAGCTGCCCTGGCCAGCGGCAGCTCTGCCCTGAAATGCCATTCGGGTCGCTTTCCGCTGATTCACGAGCAGGGAGGGGTGACCTTGCTTCGGTCCAGGCTCCAGCTCAAACAGAAACCCAAAAGGGTGAGGGTGTTGGGGAGGGGGGAGCCACAGAGACAGGGGTCAGCGGAACCCCAGGAGGAGAGGTCAGGGAGGGAGGGGGTGGGGAGCCAGAGACCGCCAGGGCAGCCGGAATTAGAATCTGCTCGCGACAGAATCTCGCTTCCGCTTTGTTAATAATTTATCCCCGCTGCAACTTCTCTTACCAATAGATAGGAAATAATTTGTTAGGGAGAATTCCCTGGGCACCCTGGCTTTCTCCCTGGAGTGGAGGGAGGAGGGGTTGCCCTCCCTCTGTGCCCTGCCTCCCAGGTGGGGTGGGGGGCCGAGGAACGTGGACTCGGCGAGGTCAGTGTCAGAGCTCGATCATTTCCCGAATGGGGAAACTGAGGCACCGACAGGGCAAGTCCCCGCCCAGGGTCATACGTGGGGTTAGGGACAATCACCTGAATCCCAGATCCGTGACCCTATGGGTCAGGGGACTTAGGACTGACTTACACACCTGCCCAGGCTGGAAGAGTTTCCCCCGGAGTTCTAGAAGCATCCTGCAAGGTGGAGGGAGGGGCTGGTTCAGCTGCCTGTTGCCTTTCCCCTACCTTTGCTCGCCCAAGTCCAGTTCTGCAAGAGGGAGCTGGTGCTGCCTCGCCTGACCCTCAGAGCCCTCGGGATGCCTGGTGATGGCCCTGCCCCGCGTCCCTCCACCTTGGCACCCCTCGCCCCCCACCCCTCCCCAGGGCTCTCCTTGGCAGCCTCCCGCCTCCCACCAGCAGATGCCTGCAGCCGCGCCGAGGTTGACGGGCTGAGCATGAGACAGTTCAGTTGGCAACTCGGCAGACAGGTTCAGAAAAATCTGTCAGCTGCTAAACTGTTCCCTGGGCCTGCCCACACGCCTGGGTGGCAGAGCCATGGGCTGTCTGCCTCCCCGTGGAACCCGACTCTCAAGGGAGCGGCACGGGTCTGGGGGCGGTGGCGTCCTTCCCTTTTGGGCAAAGGGCATAGTTTCCTGCCACATCACCGAGCCCGACTCCCTGGCTTCTTGTCCCACTTGGCCCCTTCAAAGCCCTGTGGCCTTGCGGCGTCCGGGGGGCTCAGTGGGTTCAGCGTCCGACTTCGGCTCAGGTCATGATCTCGCGGTCCGTGGGTTCGAGCCCCGCGTGGGGCTCTGTGCCGACGGCTCGGAGCCCGGAGCCCGCTTCGGGTTCTGCGTCTCCCTCTCTCTCTCTGCCCCTCCCCCATTTGCGCTCTGTCTCTCTCTGCCTCCCCCAAAATAAATAAATGTTCAACAAAGAAACAAACAAAAAAGCAGTGTGACCTTGAGACATTGTTCAGCCTTTCCTCCTTTGTAGACCGTAAATGAAAGGACCCCATCTTCCAGGACGGCCCACGCGTGGGGTGTGGACCGTGCTGTTTGCCCAGCTGGCGGCGGCCGTGGTGCTGTCCCTACACCCATCGCTGGTGAGCCGGGGTCACGCAAGGCGCTTGCCACGCGGAGCCTAGTGTGATTCTCACGGGGGCCCTGAGAAGTCAGCCCTCTCGCCCTCGCTGGACTCCGTCCACTCCGCCAAGTTTTCCCAAGCAGCCCCAAGGAGCGCCGGGGTCCCGGCTGCAGGGAGGAAGGAGGCGGGTGGGGCCGCTGCCCTCGCGGGGCTTCCCCTCCAGCGGGGAGGTGCGGGGGTTTGTGTGTGGCCGGTGGGCGCCTGGGGGAGTTCTCTGACGCTGCTGCACACGTCACCACGGCCCGCCCCGTCGGGGATTGTTCATCTCAACCCGGGCTAGGATGCGGGCCCGTCCTAGGATGCGGGCCCGTCCTCGCAGAGCTGTTGGTTCCTCTCCCCAAGGCTTGGTTACAGTTTCAGTCGCTGACCCCGCCGAGGCTCCTTGGTCCAGACAGCCAGACCTCCCCTGGGCACGGTTACCCCCATCCCTGCTCACAGTTGGCTTTCCTGCTCGATTATGTTTTTTGCCCAAAGCTGTCGTCTACACTGCTTCCAGGCTGGCTTCTGACTCCCAACGGTAACCACCGCCCCCCCCCCACCACCGCCCCCGTCGCCCCTTTGCACAGAAAAATGACATAAGAGCGAAAGCATCCGAGAGCCCGCGGAAAGGTTTGAAAATCGTGGTACGAAATGGTTTCTCCGTAGGATACTTCTTCCCAAGCGACTCCTGCTCGGTGTGTCTGTCGCTTTGTTCCCACCCCGTTCTCTGGTGCTGTCGTCCTAGCTGGCTGCCTTCCCCTCGCCCTGCGCCCCTGCCCTTCCCCGCCACCCCCACCCCTCCTGGGTGTGTCTGCAGAGATGGGAGAGCCTGCAGCCAGGCAAGTAGGACAGGCTGGGCTTCCCCAAGATTTCCTTGGCTGGATCCCGCTGTGCTCAGAGGAAGTGACGTGGGGGGTGGCACGTCCTTGGGAGCACTGACCGCCCGGGGGGATGCTGGGAGTCTGCCACGTGGAATGGGTGCCCAGCCCTGGCACACGGTTAGCACTCGGTGAGCAGCAGGATCGTTAGGCTCTCCTGAGCCCGCGGTCCCCAAGGCAGCCGGCGGCTCGTGTGAGGCTCTGATTTTACTGTTAATGAGCCGGTTGCCCTCAGCCTTACTTCTTCCCCAGGAAGGTTGCAAGGAAAGCCCCTGAGCGAGTGTGTCTGGAGCTGCTGTTGAATAATCGTTGCTGCCGCTTGGAGACGTTTTCTAGGTATTTCACGCGCGTTATCTCACAGGTTGGATGAGAAACGAAACATTCAGAGAGGTAAAGCAAGTTTCTCGAGGGCACACAGCCTCAAGGGATAGAGCTGAGATTAAACCCAGGACTTGTGGAGCTCCAAGCCAGTTTCCTTAACTGCTCCAGACTCCAGAACCGGGGCTCCTAAATGGGGAGACGGGACCCCGTGAATCCCCAGGATTTGATGCAAAATGTGGTGTGTGACTTTTTTTTTTTTTTTTTTTTGGGAGAAAGTTTCAAAGCTTTTAATCAGGGACATGATTCTTATTTCTTTAGTTGTTTTTTTTTTTTTTTTTTTTTTTGGTGCTATTCATAAAAGGTCTAAACAACTAATCACTGTTTTTGATAATATCAGGTGTTGGCTTTGGTATCATCCTAAAAGGTTAAAGGCGTGCCTCAAACACCCCCTAACTTTCTCTCTGGTGTGAGGCCAGGTATTAGACACTAGGCATTATTTGGACTGTTTGTTTCATTATCAGCCTGATCTCACAGAGACGGGTGGAAATGTCCAGACTGAGGAAGGAGACGCCTACCCTCCAGCCCAGCCCCTCCCTCGCACCTGCTGTAATGAGCTGAAGCACAGCCCTTGGGACGGAGTGGGGGTGGGGGGCTTGGGGTAAACTGGGCCCCTCACCCCAGGCTCCTCCTCGGGACCCTTGCTAGGGGAGAACAGAAGGAACGCGAGGGCGAGAGCCTCGCCCTTTGGGACGGACGGCTGGTCCCGCGTGGACATCGCCTTCAGCATGGGACACGCCCCGCACCCCTAAGTGGTTAAATGGAACTCAAAGATCTTGGGGCGCGAGGGCAGGGCGGCGGAAGGAAGAAGCGAAATGGGAGAGAGGCGGAGAGACTTGTGCCGGCGATGGCTTGGGATTTATTTATCGTGCTCGCTGTTGATTAAGCCCGTTCAGCAGCAGGCGCGGGGCTGGTAAATGCACAGGCTGATTCATTAGTTTCTGACCATCTGCTTCCCGGGCCGGGGGGGCGGGGGGCCAGAGGGCACTGCAGGTGAAGGCCGCATGGTGTCGGCAGCCGAGCTGGAGCCCCCCCGTCCCCTGGCAGAGCGGGCCGTGTCAGTCTTCCTGGTAACAGACAGGCTGACGCAGCCGGGGGTCGTGCTGGATCCGATGTCCCCCCGTGGGGTCCCCGAAGAGGCTGGGCAGGGTTGGTAAGGCAGGGGGGTGGAGAAAAACCGGGGAAAGGTGAAGTGTGGGTGAGTCACAGCAGTTAGGAGGGTTGACAGGAATAATATCGACATCCGACCGGAGATAGAGGAATATTAACCGAAGCGTCGTTATGTGAATAACTGATTAATATGATGACCGTAATAACTCTAATTTAGTGACCGGCTACTGAGGTCCAGGCCCTATACAGAGGCTTTCCCACGCTGTCCCAGATGAACACCCTGATAACCCAGGATGGATGACAAAGGAACTGGGTTTAAATACTGAGTCAGGCAAGGAGGGCTTCCTGGAGGAGGTGCATGGGGGTAGGGCTCTGAAAACCCCGAGGAGGGAGAGTGGCCACAGGAGCACAGACTCAGAGGGGAGAGGAGATGAGGCAACCAGGGAAAAGGCAACCAGGTGCTGGATCGATGGGAGTTATCCGGACGCGCACGAAGTATGATGTCACCTGGTGACGGCATGCTGGAGACCAGGCTTGCAGAGAGGGAGCTTCTGGGGAAATCATAAAAAACTCACAATTCAGGGGCGCCTGGGTGGCGCAGTCGGTTAAGCGTCCGACTTCAGCCAGGTCACGATCTCGCGGTCCGTGAGTTCGAGCCCCGCGTCAGGCTCTGGGCTGACGGCTCAGAGCCTGGAGCCTGTTTCCGATTCTGTGTCTCCCTCTCTCTCTGCCCCTCCCCCGTTCATGCTCTGTCTCTCTCTGTCCCAAAAATAAATAAAAAACGTTGAAAAAAAAAATTTTTTTTAAAAATTAAAAAAAAAAAACAACAAAACTCACAATTCAGTCCTGCCCCTCTGAACTGTTGCTCCCACCCTAACCTTTCCTTTGTCCCCAACTTGGGGATGAGCTAGGTCCCGGGTGGCTTAAGCAACAGAAATTTATTTGTTCGTGCCTCTGGAGGCCCGAAGTCTAAGATCAAAGTTCGTGTGACCCTTGAAGCCCCAGGCAGGTCTCGTTTCTTCTGCGGCCTCTCTCCTTGGCCTGCAGATGACCACCCTCTTCCTTCTTCTTCACGTGGTTTTCCCCCCTGTGTGCACTCGCCTCCGGTGTCTCTCTGTGGACCCAAACTTCCTCTCGTTACAAGGACACCAGTCGTGTTGGATCAGGACCCATCCTCACGGTCTCATTTTTTTTTTAATGTTTATTTATTGTTGAGAGAGAAAAAGAGAGAGAGCGCGCATGAGTGGGGGAGGGGCAGAGAGAGAGGAGAACACAGAATCGGAAGCAGGTTCCAGGCTCTGGGCGGTCAGCGCAGGGTCCGACACGGGGCTCAAACCCACGAACCGTGAGCTCATGACCTGAGCCGGTCAGACGCTCAACAGACTGAGCCACCCAGGCGCCCCTATAAGATTTTTTTTTAACATTTATTTATTATTAAGAGACAGAGTGTGAACAGGGGAGGGGCAGAGAGAGAGGAGAACACAGAATCGGAAGCAGGTTCCAGGCTCTGAGCGGTCAGCGCAGGGCCCGACACGGGGCTCGAACCCACGAACCACGAGATCATGACCTGAGTGGAAGTCGGACACTTAACTGACTGAGCCACCCGGACGCCCCTTAATGGTCTCATTTTAACTTAATCACCCTTCAAAGGCCCCTATCTCCGACCAGTCACATTCCGAGATCCTGACGTTTAGGAGGGATTTGGAGGGAGACACAAGTTAGCCGTTAACAGGGTGCCAGCAGCAGTAGAAGGGGAACTGGGGGTGGGAAGCGCGAGATTGCTGGGGGGGGGGGGTGGGGATGCCAACCTAGGGTCCTCTTGCCCCCAGTGTCCATGTGTGAGCTCTGGGGCGTCTCCATCCCAAATGGCATGACCAGAGCCAGATCTGCCTCTGGGTTCTGCTGGGGGCCGGCAGAGGGACTGGGGCAGGGGCTGTCCCCCCGGGGGGGCTTGTTTCCTCTAGCCCCCGCAGTCTGCTGCCCTCCTGCCACCAGGCCTGGCCTCTGCAGGCCGCTGGGCCATCCCCAGGGAGCCTCTCAGCCCCCTTCCCATTCGGGGCAACGGCCCAAGGTCACTGAGCTGGAGCTCAAGGGAGCTGGGACCCCCCACGAGCAGAGCCAGATGCCTGTCCCTGCCATGTTGCGAAGTCACCCGCGTTTCAGGACACCCCCGAGGTTGTCTAGGACAGGAGCAGGCCTCATCCTCAAACGCGACCCCCTGTCAGGGGGACCTGGGCCAGTCCCTCCTGTTCTCCTGTTCTCCCGTCTGCTGAGCGAGGAGTTGGACTCAGCGGCTTACCCCTTCCATCCCGAGGTTTGCGCATCCTGAGGATCAGTGGGCCCGGGCCAGGTGAGGTGGACAGCGGCACCACGGGGGACCAAGGACAGAGCTATTTTGGTCAAGGCTTCGTGGAGCCTGCCGCAGTAATCTCCGGGGCCAGCCTGCCCACCCAGGACCCCGGGGCGGCCTGGGAACTCGTCCCCCACTAAAGGGCATCAGCGGTGACGCTGGCCGGGGCACCAACCCGGCCTCTCAGGAGGCAACGCGCCCACTCCCCCGTGGGAGCCGGGTGGCTCATTTTGGAGGGAGAGACTTTAACTCACATCCATGCTTTTTTGTCTCTGAGCAAACCAGAGACCTGAAATATTCATCAAAAGGGGCCGTGAGCAGTCTGGGCACTGTGGTTCTTTGTGACGGCTTTTTTTTTTTTTTTTTTTTTTTTAAATTAATAGCCTATGTTTTAGAACAGTTTTGGGCCTATAGAAAACTGAGCCCCACAGTGGAGAGAGTCTCCAGGACCCTCTGTCACCCCATGAGCGGTTTCCCCTACTGTTAGGGTATGCACTGGCCTGGTGCATCTGTGACAGCTGAGGGGCCACATCGATGGCTGGGAGCGGGCTGCCCGCCTCCTGGGGGGCAGGCGGGGAGGAGGCAGAGAAAATGGGGGGCCGAGCCAGCATCCCCCCCCCCCCACTGAGCCCACCAGGCCTGTGCCAAGGCCCCAGAAGTGACCCGCCACAAAGATGCACCCTCTTGAGACTCACCCAGCAACCTCCCGGCGCTCCCAGACTCCGCATGAGGTCTGTAACGGAGACATCATGCCTGACGCCGGGCGGCGGTTCAACCAATATTTGCCGTGACTTTGAGTTTCTCTACCGCAGCCCCTCGGGTTGCTACTGACGGTACCGTTTAAAGTAGGTCAGGAGGGCGTCTTGGGGTGGGAGATGTTTAAAGGGTTAAGAACGTGAGTAGGAATTTTCAAGGCCGGCAGAGAGCGGGAGGGCACGTCGAGGAGAGGGAATATCGTCTGCAAAGACTCAGGGGCACGGACACGGCGGGAGTGGAGGACGGGAGCCCGGGAGGGGGAGACTGGGCTCCAGGTATACGGTGGAAGGAGAGTACTAAAGAGTTGTGTTGAAGAGGTAGGACTTCTTCCCGCGGGCCACGAGGAGCCCCGATCGCACACACGCTCCCTTCTTGATGGTCTGTATTTGGAGTAGGAGCGAGTGTGTGTTTCCTTGGGAAGCCGTGGGCCTGCGTGACTTTATGTGCCTTGGGGAAACGGGTACGGCTTGCCGGCCCAGGAGAGGCGCCCGGTGCCCGGACACCAGACCACGGGCCCCCCGACCTCCCGGTCGACACCCGGGCACACGGTGGGGGTGGGGGGGTGGGGGCCAGGCCGGGCCGCGGCTCCCCGGGGCCTCCGAGCGGCCGGCGCCCACCCCTGCCGTCTCCTCCCCCTACAGGAGAACCCCTACCTGTGCAGCAACGAGTGTGACGCGTCCAACCCAGACCTGGCCCACCCGCCCCGGCTCATGTTCGACAGGGAGGACGAGGGCCTGGCCACGTACTGGCAGAGCGTCCCCTGGAGCCGCTACCCGAGCCCCCTGGAAGCCAACATCACCCTCTCGTGGAACAAGAGCGTGGAGCTGACGGACGACGTGGTGGTGACCTTCGAGTACGGCCGGCCCACGGCCATGGTCCTCGAGAAGTCCCTGGACAATGGGCGCACGTGGCACCCCTACCAGTTCTACGCCGAGGACTGCACGGAGGCCTTCGGCATGGCCCCCCGCCGGGCCCGCGACCTGCCGGCGTCGGGCGCCCACCGCGTGCTGTGCACCGAGGAGTACTCGCGCTGGGCGGGCTCCAAGAAGGAGAAGCACGTGCGCTTCGAGGTGCGGGACCGGCTGGCCATCTTCGCCGGCCCCGACATGCGCAACATGGGCAACCTCTACACGCGCCTGGAGAGCGCCAAGGGCCTCAAGGACTTCTTCACCCTCACGGACCTGCGCATGAGGCTGCTGCGCCCGGCGCTGGGGGGCACCTACGTGCAGCGGGAGAACCTCTACAAGTACTTCTATGCTATCTCCAACATCGAGGTCATTGGCAGGTAAGCCTGGGCGGGCGGTGGAGGGGGGGGGGGGCGGGGGGGGGCGCGCCGGGATGTGAGCTGGTGCTCAGGACGTTACCTGGTTCCCGGGATGGTACCTGGTTCCCGTGATGTGAGCTGGTACTCAGGACAGTACCTAGTTGCCGGGATGTTACCTGGTGCCTGGGATGTTGCCTGATTCCTGGGAGGTTAGATAGTACCCAGGATATCACCTGGTTCCCGGGATGTTACCTGGTTCCTGAGATGTCACGTGATTCCTGAGATATCACCTGGTTCCCAGGATGTTACCTTCTTCCTGAGATGGCACCTGATTCTCAGGATGTTATGTAGTATTTCATCCACGAGGCTGCTTGGTGGCCACACGGGTTTTTCCATGGAGGGAGGTGAATGGTGGATGATAAAGGCCCCCCGTAGGGCCTGGAGGGCTGGAAGGCCTAGAGGAGACCAGCGGAGCTGGGCAGTGTGGGCAGGGCTTGGGTGAAAGCCATGCGCTCAGGGAGTGCTCTGTAATTGTCCAGCAACTCAGTGAATTGGTGCTTGTGTCTGGGGGTCCCCGAGACCACCCTCAGGCCTAATGATTTGCTGGAAGGACTCCCGGAACCTGGCAAAACTGTTACGCTCCCAATTACAGTTTATCACACTGAAAAGAGGTTGAGATCAGCAACAGAAAAAGGTGGCCTGGGCGGGCTCCGGGGACACCGGTGCGAGCCGGTGCGGTCCTGCAGACAGCACTCGATGCTCACGGCAATGATGCGCGATAACGTGCGGAGGCGTGGCAGTCGGGGAGGCCTGTGCCAGCCTTGGCATCCGGGGTTTGTGTTGGGAATGGATCACGTAGGCACGGCTGACTGCCTGTATGTTTGACCTTGGTCTCCCGTCCCTTGACCCAGAGCCCCCTGCCGTAAATCACATCATCGCCATCCACGATCTGATGTGTCCCAAAACCCCGGGTGCACAAAGACGCTCTTACCAGGCAAGACGTCGCAAGGGCTCGGAGGCTGCCTCCCAGAAGCCAATCAAGAAATCAAGAGCCAGACTTTTCTTGGGGATATGCGGGGTGTGGATAGCCCACACCGGCCGCGTTAATCCTTGACTCGGAGCTTCGGGGCAGGAGATGTTTGAGGCCACTTTTGGGCGGAGGCAAAAGACCATCATAGGTAAAAACAGCCTCTGATCCCCAGAAAAGATGGCAGAGGATGACACGTCCCCCTGCTGTCCAGGCCATTCGTTCACCCGACAGATAATGCGCTGGTCTGCAGGGGCAAGTCCTCTGTCCCTGAGCCAGCTCTGTAACTCCCTGGTGTGCACTCGGGGGAGAGGCTCGGGGAAGCCCGGGCCCTGCACAAGCAAGGGGTCAGTCACAAGGGACAGGAGCATGTGGCGCTCTCCAGCCGTGACTCCGGGCCTGGCAGCGTCAGCATTCCCTCGGAAGCCTGCTAGAAATGCAAATTCTCGGGCCCCACACCTGACCTCCTGCATCAGAAACTCCGGGGGCGGGCCCAGCACTCTGTGTTTCCACGAGCCCTCCGGGGATTCTGAGGTGCGCTCGGGCGTGCGAAGCCCTGGTGTGACAGTTGGGAGGATGGCTGTGTAGCCGGACAGGCTGGTTGGCTTTGCCAGCACTTCTGTCTACTGGCCGGGAGACTCTGGACAAGGGCCTCTCCGTGCCCCGGCTTTCCCGTCTGTAGAATGGGGATGATAACAATCACGCCCCTCTCACTGGGTGGTGACGATAGACAGTTAAATGGTGGGGTGTAATCAGGAGTCGGGAGCACGGGTTAGGCCGCATGGGCCTGGCGACATACGCTGGGGGCGTCTTTCCACGGCCGGAAAGACCACCCAAGCCCAGAGTTACTGATGAGAGGAAAAAGCAATTCGTTGCCTGCTGTGTCCAGGATAAGCCCGTTTTTGTAAAATGTGTACTATACCCGCGTGCAGAACTTCTACATCTTGGGTGTAGGCGTCGGACGGAAGTCTGCCCGGGCCCGGGAAGAGCCTCACGGGTACAGGTCAGGGCTGGAAACGTCGTGGGCTGACACATCGCTGTGGTCCTCCCTGCAGAGCGGGGCTGGCCAGGGAGGGGCGGGCTCTCGTTTGCAGCTTGCGAGTGCACGTCATCTTGCTTGGCCCACGCGTGTGTGTTCCGGGGGGGCCAAGACAAAGGCAAGCAGTTGTTCAGGCGGTTCAGTTCAAGGCCGGCAGGTGCGCATACAGGGGCCCGTGGTTCTGACACCCGTGACTTCTAACCCTCCCCCGCTTGGGGCAGGTTCCGTTCACTCAGGAATGTTCTCGAAGCCACCTGATCTAGGGCCACCGTTGTGGAGGCCGGGGGTCGAGGATGCAGCTTTCTGATCCGTGTCCTGGGCCTCTGGTGGCCTCAGGCCGCCCCGGGGAGGCAGTGGTTGGTATGAGACCCTCCCTCCACCCAGCAGCCCCAGCTGGCTTAGCAGCATCGTGGTGGAAACCAGATCTCCACACTTTTTGGGGGGGTGTGGCCCCCTTTCTCATCTGCCTCGGGCTGCTGCAGGGGACCCCCATCTTCAGGAGTCTGGTCAGTGGTCCTCCTTCCACCTCACTGGGGGATCCAGGGCCGGACGGGCTGGGTTCTGGCCCTGTCCCTCGGCACCCGTCTCTGGGCCTCAGTTTCCCATCTGCAGCCTGAGGACTGGGACGCCTGGAGACCACGTCTCCCTGGCCAGATGGCGGGCCGGCCCCTGCTCGGCAGCTCCCGTCTCCCCTTGGCACTCAGCCTCCGAGGGCGGCGGGGATCAGGCATAGTGGTGGCAACAGGAAGGCGATCAATTCACAGATAAAGTAAGTACTCTTCAGGCGGCTGTTTGGCAGGAAAGCGACAGCTTGGCTCATCGATTCATTAGGTCTGGTCAGATGGTTCGGCAAAGGGCTGCGACTTCCTCTGCTCCTTTTGAATTCCTGGTGGGAAACCCCAGCTGTGGCCGGGAAGCCAGACAGGCCCGGGGAGACGCCCAGATGATGGCCTTGACGTTCCTGAGTGGGCACCTGGGGACTGCCCGAGGGCTCTCAGGCTCTGGGATCTCACACTGAACCCGTTCTGGGATTCCCTGAGAGTTTCGTGGCCCAGAGGGCCTCCCCCGCCCCCGTGGCCTGCCAACAATAGTAGCTGGTATTTATTGAGCATTTGCTGCAGTCTCATTGGCGGAGGCTCGCGGAGCTCAGGGCTTCGGGCGCGTTTTCTTATTTAATTCATAGTCGTCTGATTCCCCAATGGTTATTGCATCGCTAAGATCCCTCAAGCCGAGAATCCGGCATTGAGCAAGCCGGACCTGATCTCCACCTCGTGGAGCTTTTCCTACAGAGACCGTGCTCCCCTCTACCTCGTGTTTTCACCTGAGGAGGCCGAGGTCAGGGAATATAAGGAGATCACACAGTTAAACTAAACACCAGACACCCAAGAGCCAAGGCAAGCGTGTCCAAGCTCAAGTCCGTCTCTACACAGGGCCATCTCACTGGCCCCCCTCTCCCAAATCCAAAGGTCTCTGGTACTGTGGTTGCTCCCGCCCTGCCACGATTGTCAGCTATTTGCACCTTCAAGGGGGATCCAGATTGGGGGTTGGGGGGAGTGCAGAGGCACCTGGCTGCTGGGGGTGGGGGGAGGGGGACAAAGCAGCTGGAGGAAGCCCCTGGGGAATGAGGAAAGGGTACAGATCGGGGGTGAGAGAAGGAGCAGATGTCACTCCACCCCCACCCAAAACAGGATCCAGCACCTTGAAGCCTCTGCCCCCACTGGCCCTGCCTCCCCGCGGACCCTGGCAAAAAGAGCCTTGCCGGTCCTGCCCACCCTGGGTCTGGGATAGAGAGAAGGCGGGGGTGGGGGTGGCGGGGGTCCCGCTTCCTTATTTACTCACGTTCCTGGCAGGCAGGAAGGGGACGGGAGCTGTTTTCTCCTTCCACAGTTGGGGAAACTCAGGTGTGGAGCAGGGGCGCCGCCGACTCTAACTGTGTGGCAAATCTGGGGCGACATCTGGATTTGAGAAGAAATGTGACCATCCCGTTGCTGTCCTTGGAGTAGAAACAGAGCCCCCACCTCCACCCCCAAGTGTTTCAAGCTCAGCGAAGCCCAAACCCGGCCAGGATCATACAGGAGAGGTTTTTAAGACGCCACGTTCCCGAGCCCCACCACAAAGAGCTTTGTTTCCCTTAAGCGGGGAAGACAGCATCCCTGGACAGTGTGGTCCAGGAGAGACAACGGGGAAGGGTGTGGTCTGCGGAGAAGTGGGGGGAGACCAAACAAGAGACCCAGTGTCGCCAGGCCTTCTGCGATAACAAGAGAAGGCACGTAGCAGATATCTGCGTAAAAATTCGTGATTTTTAAAACGTGGGCACCTACGTCGACATTTTTTTAACCCCCCTGTCCAGGTAAAACAAAACACACTTGTGGCCCAGGGCGGCTCATGAGCGGATGGCGGGCCCCTCACGCTGTGAGATTTTCGTGTCTTGTCTCAGGTGTGATAGCGTAGCTGCTACACTAAGAGAATTCAGCAGGCCCCTGGCCAGGGTGGGCATCCGGGAGCTGGGGCACGGGAAACATTGCCAGGCCTGAGCACTCTGGGTCTAGGACAGAGAGTGGGCAGGGGTCATCCTCTTCTCACCCCCAAGCCCTGACCAGGGGCAAATTTGTCTGCTCAGAAAATTCTTAGAGGCTCCAGGGACCCGGCCCAGTTGGCCCTTTGGCAGCTGGGGACCGGAAAGGAGGAGTGAGTTCCCTGTTCCTGGAGGCATTCAAGCCAAGCAGGGTGGTGTTTGTGGGAGATGAAGGAGGCAGGTCCTGTGTGTCAGATTAAGGTCCCGTGCACCTGTTCCGTACAATAATAACTGTTGATTAAGCCAACCGGAGCTTGTAGAAACCGCTTAAAGATTTGGTGGGTGTCAGGTTGTAGGCATTTCGTCCTACCCAGGAGGAGGTTGGAGAGGGAGAGACAGAGCCGAGCCCAGATGGGCATGTCTGACCCCCAGCTGGCCAGTTGCCACCCCCCCGCCCTGGGTGTTCTTCCCTCCCCCCTTCCCCACTTCTTGCCTTCTTGTCCTTCTTCCACAAACGTCTTGTCCCTATTGATCACCCGGTAACTGGAGACGGACGGAACTTAGGACGAGAATAGAAACCTCGGAGGGAAGATTTCTGCTCTGGGTGTGAGCGTGGAGGGCAGTGGGCAGGGGCGCGTGCATCAGGGGGAGAGGCGCCTTCTCCCTTCTGACCCTCCTTCTAGTCTCTTCCCGGGCCTTTCTGCAGGGAACCGGGGTGAGAAGGAGTGTGTGAATTGTTCTTCCTGGGCTGATTCCTTCTCATGCTGGGACCCCACTCGGGGCAGAGGGGGCGGGCCCCCCCCCTTCAGTGATGTTAACTGAGCCCTTCTCCCGGGGCCCGATCACCCTTCTAAGTCACTTCTGGGCTTCCTCTTTGAGTCCTGCCCCACGAGGGCCGTCGTCCTGGGATAGATGGACGTGCCCCGCAGAAAAAAAGAGATGAAGCGTCAGAGAGCACGTAGAGGAACGGAACACACGTTGTGGTGGGACGTAAAACGTGCGGCCGCTGTCAGAAACATTTTGGGGGGGGTCCTCAGAACCCTAAATAAAAGCCACGTGGTCCCGCCATTCCACTCCTTGGTATCCACGTACAAGCCCTGAAGGCGGGGGCCTGCAGAGATGCGTGTGCGCCCGTGTTCACGGCAGCCGAGGGCGGACACAACGCGAGTGTCCATTCACCGATGATGGGTTAACAAGATGCGGTCTGTGCACGTACCGTGGACTGTTCGTCACTCAGCCTCCAAGCGGGGGGACATCCTCACACCTGCTGCAACAGGGGTGAGCCCTGGGGACGCTGTGCGAAGCGAGATAAGCCAGACACAGGGGGACGAGTGTTGTGGGACTCCACTTACGTGGGGTACCTGGAGAAGTCAAGATCGTAGCAACAGAAAACAAGATAAAGGCTTAGGGAAGGGGGGCGGTGTGCAGAGTTATTGTTTAGTGGGGAGACAGTTTCTGTTGGGGATGATGTAAACCTTCTAGAGGCGGACGGTGGTGACGTCCAAATGCTACTGAGCTATGTGCCTAAAAACGGCACAATAGTAGATTTTAGGCATATGTTACCTCGGTTTAAAAAAACATAAGACTCTTGATCCGAGGGTCATGAGTTCGAGCCCTACATTGGGTGTAGAGCCCAGTTTTAAAAACCGGGCCGCCCGGCTGGCTCAGTCGGAAGAGCATGTGACTCTGTTTGTTTGTTTGTTTGTTTTTGAGAGAGAGAGACAGAGCGTGAGCAGGGGAGGGGCAGAGAGAGAGGGAGACGCAGAATCGGAAGCAGGCTCCAGGCTCTGAGCCGTCAGCACAGAGCCCCAAAGCGGGGCTCAAACTCACGAGCTGTGAGATCATGACCTCACAGCGGCCGAAGTCAGACGCTCAGCCGACCGAGCCGCCCAGGCTCCCCAGAGCGTGTGACTCTTGATCTTGGGGTCGTGAGTTTGAGCCCCACGTTGGGTGTAGAGCTTACTAAAAACTTAAAAAAAAAAAAAAAGAAGGAGAAGGAGAAGAAGAAGAAACAGATGGGTGGATGGCTTCCCTATCGGACCATCTGGGTGCAAATCCTGCCTCGGGTGTCATCCTGGGCAGGTTACTTAAGTGACTGTGCCCCTCCTTTCCCACCTCCATGAAATGGGGACAGTCACCCTGGGGTCTGGGTGAGATGAGCCACGATGGCCGTGTAGAGCCGTGGCTGGGCCCTGGTGAGCCCGTGTAAGTACCAGCACCACTGTCATGCCAATAAAATACCAGATCACAGGGTACGTGCGTCCCGAAGGTCCTTCTACCCGGGCTGGGGACTTGGAGGAGGGCCACGGTGGGCTTTAAGGAGCCAGGACTCCCTGAGCCACGTGCTGAGTGTCGTGTGTGCTGTGCATGGTCAGCCTGAAAGAGGGGCCCCGGGTTTTATGCCATTCTTAAAGGGGGTCAGGGATCCCCAGTGTTCATCAAGTAGGTTTTGTGGGGGGTTTTAACTAACTCACGTGAACTCCGCTCCCCGGGGATGGAGATTTCGTTAGGTGTGGTTCACACCCCTTGAGCCGAATCTGCCGAGCTTCCTGAACCGTTGCCTCCCACCCGAGAGTGGATGTGCGCGATTAACGCAATATCGCCCGTCCGTGGAGACCCGGAGGGAGCAGAGCTGTGCTGAGGGGTGCGTGGGGGTCCCCCGCCCGATGTGGCTCCTCTCGATGCCTCTGCTCTGCTCACCTGACCGGTGTGGCCCCATCTCAGTGCCAGGCGGCAGGAGGGGCCCCTGGCTTGGCCGGGTCACAGGAGATGTGGGGAGCCCCGCAGGTGGGTTGGGGATGGGACCGCGGACATCGATGTCTTCCCAGTGGCGCGGGGAGAACAGTGGCCCCTTTCCCTTGCCGACGGAGAAGGATTTCCTGGGAGTTTTCTCACCATCATGTTAATTCATTCAACAAATATTTTTTTTAGTGTTTATTTATTTTTGACGGAGAGAGAGTGAGACGGAGCACGAGAGGGGGAGGGCCAGAGCGAGGGAGACAGAATCTGAAGCAGGGTCCAGGCTCCTCCGAGCTGTCGGCACAGAGCCCAATGCAGGGCTCCAACTCACGAACCCTGAGATCATGACCTGAGCCGAAGTTGGACGCCCAGCCGACTGAGCCCCCCAGGCGCCCCTCAAGAAATATTTTTAATGGGTACTTTTATTCGTGTCCTAGGGCCACCATAACCAAGTGCCACAAACTAGGTGGGCTTAAAAAAACCCGAAATGTGGGGCGCCTGGGTGGCTCGGTTGGTTGAGCGTCCGCCTTCGAATCAGGTCATGATCTCGGGGTTTGTGGGTTCGAGCCCCGCGTCGGGCTCTGTGCTGACAGCTCGGAGCCTGGAGCCTGCTTCGGATTCTGTGTCTCCCTCTGTCTCTGCCCCTCCTCTGCTTGTGCTCTGTCTCTCTCTGTCTCTCAAAAATAAACATTAAAAAAATAAATTAACTAATTTAAAAAAAAAACCCTGAAATGTATCGTCTTAACAGCTCTGGAGGCTTGAAGCCTGAGATCCGGGGGTGGGCAGGGCCAGGCTCTCCGAAATGTGTAGAGAATCCATGCTGCCTCCCTCCTGCACCCCCGCCCCCCAGAAGTCTCCGGCACCATGGGCTGTAGACACGTCTCCCGGCCCTGGCCTCCGTCTCCTCCCCGCTGTCTGTGTCGATCTGGTGTGCTCAGTGTCGCTCTTGGGAGGACGGCAGTCACGTTGGATTAGGGCCGCCCTACTCCGCGTCACCTCCTCTTGTGTCCGAATTGCATCTGCAGAGACCCTACTTCCGTATAATTTCACATTCACACGCACCAGGAGTTAGAACCTCGGTATCTCTTTTTGGAGAACACAGTTCAATGCGTGTGCCCGGCTCAGCCAGCTGCTACACGCCCAGGAGCCTCCTGGGCTTACGGTCCAAAAGGGAGATGGGAGTGAATGAAACAAACCACCCCAGAGGACTAGAGGTGCTAGGAGGGGAGTATGACGGTGGGCGGCGGGCAAGACCGGCCTGTCACCAGGACCCAGGTGGTCGGGGAAGGCCTTCCCAGGAGGCAGCTTTGAAGGCGAAGCCTCAAGGGCGAGTGGGGCATTTCCAGCAGGAGGACAGCAGGTGCAAAGGGCCTGCAGTCAAACACGCGGTGTAAGAATTTCACGTGACGTGGCTACAGTGTGCGTGTGCCGTAAGGCAAGAGCAGAGGGGACCTGGCCGGGTCTTGCCATCCCTACAGCTCTGGGAGGGGGTCGGTTTTATTCTAAGTTCGGTGAAAGCTGTTGCCGGATGTTAGGGAAGGGACGTGATCCGACTTCTGGTGCTGAGACATTTGAGTTGGGAGGGGACCTGAGAGAGGCAGGGAAACCAGGCAGGTTCTCCCAAGACTGATGGTGGCCCGGACTGGTTCTGATGGTGGAGGTGGGAGCCGCAGGCCGTCTGGGGATGGGGGGGCCCTTGGCAGGGGTTCACCGGGTGGCTGGTGGGGGCAGGGAACAGGAGGCACCCAGGGGACTTCCCGGGTTCTGTCTCAAGACACTGGGCGGATGGAGATTTTACCCGGTCACATGTGGACGGCTGCGAGGGAAGAAGGAAGGGGAAGGAGGAAGTCGTTTTCACATTTTTCTATTTTTTTTTTTTTTTATTGTATCGTACAGTGAAAATCATACCTTCTGGGGCACCGTTCCGTGAATTTCAACGCATGTATAGATTCACGTGGCCGCCACAACAGCCAAGACCCAGAACACGACCATCTTCCCATAAATCTCCCTCCGGCCACCCCTTTGTGGCCCCCTGCCCCCCCCCCCGCTTCCACTGATCTGCTTACCGTCACCACAGTTGTCTTTCTGAAAATGTCCCCTACCTGCCGGCATGTGGCACGTGGGTGCCTTTGAGGCACATCACGTCGTGGCCCGCCGAGCGTGGCCTTTTTTGTGGCCGGGTGGTGTGGCACCGTGGGATGGGTGTCTGCGCTGCCTGTAGCCATTCGGTCACCGTTGAGATATTTCAGCTGCTTTCGGTTTGGGGCAATTACGAGCTAAGCTGCCGTGATCGTGCTGGTAAAGGCTTTCGGGCGAACGTAGTTTTCATTTCTCTTGAGTGAACGCCCGGCCGTGGGATCACAGTGCCCTACGATAGGTGTATGTTTAACTTAAAAGAAACCGCCAAGAGGGAGTGGGGGGATGCGGAGAGCATCAGGCCTGGGACGGGCGCCTGAGAGCTTGGATAGTGAAGGCCTGGCACGGAGAACGAGCAGCCAGGAGGGGAGAAAACCCAGAAGGATGGGGCCCAGAGCCAAGTGGAAGGAGTGTGTCCAGGTAGAGTGGTCACTGTGTCTGATGCCATGGCGGGGAGGGGGGTCCAGACGGAGGAGGTCAAAGGTGACCTCTTGGGAGAGCAGGCGTGGTAGAGAAGGGGCACGCAATCTGTCTGGGGGAGGGTTCCAGGGTGGAGGCAAAAAAAAATGAAACAGAATGAGTGAGGGGTGGGGCGCCTGGGTGGCCCAGTTAGCTTGAGCACCTGACTCTTGATTTCCGGCTCGGGTCGTGAGCCCGGGGGTTGGGGGATCAAGCCCTGTGTTGGGCTCCACCCTTAGTGTGGAGTCTGCTTGGGATTCTCTGTCTCTGTCTCTGTCTCTCTCTCTCTTTCAACGACACAGAACAAACCAAAATGAGTGAGGGGTAAAAATGGGGTGTTGTTAAGGCATTTCGGAACCGTGACCCTGAAAGGGAGCAGGGATGGGGGCATGAGCAGGTGGGGAGAAGCGGGAAGGAGAGTGCTCCTCCTGGAAATGGAGAGGCGCCATGGCGCATGGGCCTTCCGCTGGAGAGGAGGCTGGAGGGAGCCGCCAGGTGGAAGGAGGGCATGAGGGGACAGAGGGTGACCTTGCACCCCCCGTGAGGGAAGAGAGCACAAACACACTGAGGGATGGAATATTTGGGTCAGAACCCCGGCTTCCGGCACTTCTGACGAGCCCCTGTCCGTTCTGGTAACCACGATGGCCATCGCCGAGGCCCCAAGAGGTCTCTGTGGTGACTCAGCCCTCTTGGTGTCCAAGGGAAGCCCTGCATTTGCATCTGACTCCTTCTTTGCTAGTCTGTGGCCCAAGGCAAGTCTCTTCAGTTTCCCCAAGCCTCAGTTTCCCTGCCTGGAAAATGGGATCCCACTGTTGGAAGGGTTGTCTGAGAACTTGCAGGTTAGCTCGAGGCCCCACCTGCAGCAGGTGAACAAGAAACGGGGGCCCTTGTTACTTGGAAGGATCCAGCTTGTATTCACCTGGGCACAAACCTCATTCACAGGGGCGTCCCTCACGAGGACCACCCTCTTCAGCCAGGGGGAGCCTCTGGGTCTCCTCTCCCCATCTGGCGGGCAGGAAAGGACGCTCCACGCGGCCCAAGGGACTTGGGAGGACAGTGTTACCACCGGCCGCGGAGCAGAGAGCACAGCCCCCACAGCCTGGTGGGGACGAACCCCAGCCCCCAGCAGGCTCTGTGCCCCCGCCCCCCAGCTTTGTGACCTGCAGGCTCGGGCAGGATAGACAGGGCTGCGGAGGGGCAGTGACAGTGGGGGGAGGGCCAGGAGGCAAATGGATTCGAGACTATTCTCAGCAGAGGGAGCCGGGGCAGGAGGCGGGGGGTGGGGATCATTCTGAAGGTTCTCTGGCATGTCGTCCCAGATCAAGCGTGGTTAGATTCACAGCTGCTCCCTTACACGCACCCTCCCCATGCACACTCGCGTGTACCTGCCCCACCCACCCACGGGCAGAAACCCGCTTCCACAAGCACCTGTCACTCAGCACATCGCTCGCTGAAACCTTGAGTGCACCTGTTCCCAGAGGCTGGCCATACGGTGAGCTGAGGCCTCAGCAGGAGCCCAGGGGCCACGAGGACCCTTCACTCGGCTGTCCGGGACTTGGGAGGTCTCGGGACCTCTCCCCCGTTCAGAGTTGCCCTTTCTGAGCTTGGGATCCTGGAGGCCCCCTTGCAGTCTTCGGGGAAATGTCCCCTCCATAGATAAATCCCACCCCTCCTGCCCCATTGTCCTGAGGAGGGCCCTAATGTGGACACGTATCACCCCCCCTGCCCCCCCCCCCCCCAGAGAGAGCATGGCCAGTATCACTATGTCTTCTGGGGACATGACTGGCCTCTCCCTTCGGTCTTGCCCCTTCCGTGCAGAGGCCTCGCAGATTAGGGGCCCGGATGGTGGGTCCCTCTGATTGGCTTCTGGGCTGTTCCTTCTGCCTGAAACACAACCCGGCACCCCCCTTCCCTTCTCTGCTCCCCCCGCCCGCCGCCTTCCCATCCGGCCAACTCCTCATCCCTCTGGCTTGGCTCAGACAGCCCCCCTCTGGGGCTCCCGAAGGCTGGAAGCCTGGACAGCCCCCCCGCCGGGACCCCCCACTCTGGTAGTCCCACGGCTTTGCCACAGCTACAGCGGCCACGAACGCACCCCCACTGGCCAGCACCCCACCCCCAGCCCCACCCCAGGCACTGAGCTGAGAGTCTGGGTCTGGCTTGTTCACTGGGTGAGGCTGGTCCCGGGAACCAAGTGGGCATGCCCCGTGTCGAATTCTTTCACTCGTTCATCTGTGAACAAGCGAGCTGACCATCAGTAGCTCCTTCCAGAGTAGAAAGGGAGTAGCAGCTCAGAGCCAGCCTCCTAACACCTGTCACCAGCCCCGGCCCTCCCTCCAGCGTGCTGGGACCGCTCACGGGCAGGACACGATCTTTAGTCAACGGCCTGGCCAGGCTGCGGGGGCGGGGGTGGGGGGTGGGGAGCCTTTCCAGGCCGTCCCTGGTCACAGCCACTGTGCCACCCCAAGCCTCACACTGGGCCCGCCAGCTCCCCTCCACCAGCCTCCCCTGGTGGCTGGGAGGCTGCCTCTGGCTTTATAATGGGTAATAGGATTTATCAATAGTCTGGCGGAGGTAATGTACGTTAAAGCACTTAATATAAAAGGACTTCGCGCAGAAGCCCAAATTTGATTTGGCCAATGAACTCAATTGCCGGCCTGCCTGTGTTCCAGGAGGAGCGGCCACCAGCATTTATCCACATTATCCCCCCCAAGAAAGCCAGACCCCTCCTTGTGGCTCTGCCCTCAGGGTCCCACCTGCTGGGGTCTCCGGTCTGGTTCAAGGTCTCTGGCACCCAGGAGCCCTCGTCCCTCCCTCTAATACCCAGCCCTGCCCCCTTCCGCTAATTCACTAGAAAAGCCCGGCATTTTACTAGGTCCTCCTTGCCTCCTGTGTCCCTCTGGTCCCTTGTCACCTCTCCATCCAGCTGGATCTCTAAGCTTTTCTCCTGACCGTTGCTCGCCTCAGGAGCTCGCCTCAGGATCGTTCAACGGCCGCCCCTTCCCTCCACTGCTGTGCCCCAGCCAAGGACGCAACCTCTCCCTTCAGCCCCCAGAGAAGGTGTAAGGCCCCCAGGCCACTGTGCAGAGAAAGAACACTTTAAAACCTGACCTTCGGCCAGCAAGCACCCTGAGATCCAGCCATTTCCATGGCCACCTGCTGGCTGGGAGGGGAAGTCCCCAGGGCCACCTCTCCCCCTCCCAGGGCCACATCCTTCCTCCTTGGAGGGCAGCCCCCTCCCCCCCGCCAAGCCTGAGCCCCGCCCCCCCCCCCCCCGAGGAAGTGCCCTTGGGGATGTCTCTCCCCCCCACTCACAAAAGAACAGTTTTTACCCAAAGGTAGACGCTCTGTCTGGCAGGGAAATGGGCAGACGCTGCTGCTTGAAAATAGTCGCTGGTTTGTAACAGCTCTGGCCTTCGGGGTGTCGGGCGTGTGCAAGTCTGCTCTCTGTTCGCCCTGCGTGTAATAACACACAGACAGGCGGCCAAGGTGGGGGTGAGGGGACACCAGGCAGAGGTGACCAGTTACCAAGACCACCGGGGCCCTGGGCTCTCCCCTGAGCCCCACCTGTGTGCCCCACGTCCCAAGGGGGTCTCTGAGAATGTCCTGAAGTCCTGGCGCTTTTGACCTTGGAGGGGAGCCAGCCCCGGGGCCCCTCCTCCCTGCAGGGCTCCGGCACCCGCCTCTCTCCGTCCCCCCCCCCCACACACCCCCCTGCCCAGGAGCAGATGACATCACTCTTTTCCGGCTGCCAGGCGTTGACCTACATTCCTCCCGCCCTCCTGTCTGGGAGGCGCTCCAAACGCCCGCTCCTCTCGCCCCGAGGAGGGAAGGGCCCGCTCACGATTTTTGCGGGGCACTGGTGCCAGGCCCGCGGCCAGATGGTGCTCCTGCCGGCAGCTCCCAGGTGCCACCCGCCCTCCCCGCGGGGCAGGGCACGCTCTGGCCTGGCCCCAGGCCGGTGGCCCTGCCCTCCTGACAACCGCTCCTTGTGGCTGCAGAGACCCCAGCCGGGCCCGAAGGTGGACAGGAAGGGGTGAAGTCAGCCTGCCAGCCTCCTCCTCTGCGGGAGCAGAGCACGGGCCCGGACAGCTGGGGTTGTCTGGAGTGGCCTTCCCCTAGAGGTGAGGCCTGGCCCCGCCTGCCAACACTTGTTGTCCCCTCTGGCTTGTTAGGGACTCATTGATTGGAGAAGGTGGCTGAGACCCTCTGTCTGGAGGGTGGGCAGCAAGAGGGGTCAGGGATTGGACTGGAGGGTCCTGACCCAGCCGTGTGCTTCAGCAGGGCCAGCAGGTGCGGCTGCCAGATAAGATGCCCGGTTACATTTGAATTTCAGATAAATGACAATTTTTTTAATATAAGTATATCCCAAATATGTCATGGGATATACTTATACTAAAACAAACAAACCCACACTATTCATTGTTCACCTGAAATTCAAATTTAACCAAGCACCCTGTGTTTTTATTTGCCAGTTCTGGTTCTTCAGGGAAGTGGCTCTGAGATGGCCGTGTGTACGTCCCCCGGTGGGGACCCCCAGGCCTGGATGACAGGCAGGCTGATTTGGGAGTTGCTGGCCGCGGACAGGTTCTGGGGGAGGATGTCGACAGCACAGATGAGGGGGCCTGTCTCAGGCTGGGCACTGGGGGCTGCCAGGTAAGGCCAGTCCGGCCCATCCTCGGTGGCCCACACTCCCACCTCTGTGACCTGCCGGCCGTCAGCAAAAGGCAGCAGTTGACGTCTGCGCGGGGCTGGCTCTGTGCCCGACCCCGCGCTGGTGCTCACCATGTAACGGCAAACTGACGCCCGGAGGGGAGACTAACACCCCGAGGCCGGTCACCTGCCACCATTCGCTGCTCCGGCCGCGACGGCGGTCAACTGAGTAGCTGCTCCGTGCCGATGCCGCGCGGGGTCTCATTCATTCATTCAACAGATACCGAGAGGCCCCTGCGTGCCAGGCACTGTGTTAGGCACTTGCGAACAGCCAGAGAGCCAGGTTGAAAATCTAAGATGTAATTCAACCCTTCCAGTTTGCAGAGGAAAGGGCTGAGTCCCAGAGAAATGACTTGCTCAAGGTCACCCAGCAAATTAGGAGCAGAGCCTGGGCGAGAGTCTGGGCTGCTGACTCAGCACCTCTCCTTCTATTCCTCTCCCTCTGTCCCTCTCTCTCCCTCCCTGTCCTCCCTCCCTCCCTCTCTCTCTGTGTCTCTCTCTCCATCTCCCACTCTCTCTTGGAGCCACTCCTGTGCTAGAGAATTCAAGCCTGGGATTCTGAGATGGGGCTGGGGTGGGGAGGGGTAGCGGGTCCTGGGGGGCAGGGAGCATCGCTGGCCGGTGGCGGGCCCCGTGGGGCTGGCCGGCCTCACACTGTCCCTCTGTTCATTATTAAATAATGCTTCCTGATGGATGAGCTGGAAAGTGCTGCGTAGCGGGGTCAGGTGGCTCAGGTGATGGTTTTCTGGTAAGATTGATGGTTCTCAAAGGTCACATTCAGAAAGCAATTCCTTGGGAAAATTGATCCCGGGAATGCAGGGGAAACATTGGGGCTGGAGGTGCCGCCGGGCGTCTGGACCACCCACCCAGGTCTGGACACGGGCACACGCTGGGAGGGCAGGTGGGAAAGGGGCTGCTTTCTTCCGTGGCTGTTTCCTGGGCCAAGGCCAGGCCCCGGAATTGCCAAGGCTGTGGGGGGGAGGGGGGTGCAGGGAGGATCTGCCTCGCGCCCCCTCCCCCGGCCTTCACCATCCCTGTGCTATCAGCAGGAGGCAAGCTCCGAGAGCCTCGAGGTGGGAGAGAGGCCATGAGGTTCTACCTCGGGCACCTGACAGCCCTGAGTTCAAATCCCGCCTATCCCCCCAAGATGCCTGGGGTGCGTTACTGACGCCTGACCTACCAGAATCTTGCCTCCTTACCTGGGGCATGGGGAGAGCGTGCCTTCTGGGTTTTCCCAAGGATTCGGTTAACGATGCGCGTCGCCCAGCACCTGTCCACGTATGAGTGCTCAATAAATTATTGATATATGCTTGTTTTTTTTTTTTTTTATTATTTCATCTCCCAAGGGCTTTCTGAAATAGCGAAGAGAAATCCCAGAAGGACAGCAGCCTGAGGGAGGGCAGGAAGGGACGTGCCTGTGTTTGGGGGACCGTGGGTGGGATGAACTAACTTCTCTGGGCCCAGGTGTGTCTGACAGCCGGCACTGGGAGACCCTCCAGGCCACCGCCACCCGCCTGCTTGAGGCCCTTCCTAAAGTGGGGCTCGCCAGCTGTGTGGCCTTGGGCAACTTGCTTACCTTCTCTGTGCCTCATTTCCTTACCTGTAAAAAGGTGAGAGTAATATACCCTTCGTAACGCTCTCGTGAAGACGGCAATTCATTCATGGGAAGCTCTCAAGTTCCCAGGCTTCAGCCACTTAGGCAAGCCCTTCACTATTTTCCCTTATCCCAACTATCATTCATTCGTTCATTCATTGGTTCATTCATTCATTCAACAGCTTCCTGAGATATAATTTCCATACCACCCACAACACCCATTTAAAGGATGTAATCCAATGGCTTTAATCTACTCACAGATACATGCAACCATCCCCACGGTCAAGCTCCAAAACATTTGGATCACCAGGGGCGCCTCGGTTAAGCGACCGACTCTTGATTTCCGCTCGGCTCATGATCTTACGGTTCATGAGTTCTAGCCCCACATCGAGCTCTATGCTGACAGCATGGAGGCTGCTTGGGATTCTCTCTCTGTCCCTCCCCCGCTCACACACACACACACTCTCTCTCTCTCTCTCAAAATTAATAAAGTTGAAAAGTTAAAAAAAAATCTTTATCACCTTCAAAAGAATCCCTGCTCCCCTCCCCCCCAGCCACTGGCAACAATGAATCTCCTTTCTATCTCTACGGATTTGCCTAATGGGAACATCTCCATGTAAGTGGAATCACACAACATTTGTCCTTTCGTGTCTGGCTTATTTTGCTCAGCATAATGTCTTCAAGCGCCATCCCTCTTGGGGCAGGTTGTCAGGATGCATTCCCTTTTATGGCCCAATGATACTCCGTTGTCTGTGTTCTGTTTTCCTGTCGATCGGCACTCGGGTTGTTTCTACCTGCGGCTGCTGGGACTAAATGCAGCTATGACCGTTCCTGAGCGCATTTTTGTGTGGACACGTTCTCGTATACTTCGGGGTGGCATCGCTGGGTCCCGGGGAGTTGCTGGAGGAGTCTGTGGTCTTGTGGAGACCCGCCAGACCGCTTCCCAAGGCACGCCTACCATTTTCCATGCCCACCAGCAGCGGGTGAGGGTTTCAGTTTCCCCACAGCCTTGCCCTCACTTGTTAGGTTCTGTGATTTTGGTGTTAGCCACCCTAAGATGCACAGAGAGGGGTAACTCACAGTAGTAATTTTGATTTGTGTTCGCCTGCTGGTTAGTGACGCCGAGCCTCTTGTCATGTGCTTGTTGGCCATTGGTGTATCTTTCCTGGGGACATGTTTACGCAGATCCTTTCCCCGTGTGAAAAATTGGGCTATTTGTCTTTTATTACTGAGGTGGAGGGGTTCGTCATGTACCCTAGATAGAAGTCTCTTATAGGAGAACTAATAAAAATAATAAATGAAATAATCATTATTATATTAATATATTATATTGGTAGCATTTATGGTATACTAGTAATTAATATATATTATTTAATTATTATACCTAGGGATGCCTGGGTGGCTCAGTCGGTTAAGCGTCTGACTTTGGCTCAGGTCACGATCTCATGGTTCTTGGGTTCGAGCCCCATGTCGGACTCTGTGCTGACAGCTCGGAGCCTGGAGCCTGCTTCGGATTCTGTGTCTCCCTCTCTCTCTGCCCCTCCCCTGATCACGCTCTGTCTCTGTCTCTAAAAAATAAATAAATGTAAAAAAAATTATAAAAAAATTATACATAAAAGATATATTAAATAATATATATTATTTAATTACATATTATTTGCTATATTAATAGTATATAATATATACTATAATTAATATAATTTCAATTACTGATTACATTATTTACATTAAATGTTAAATGATTGATTTAATTAAATATTGCGAATGAGTATATTGATAATAATTATTATTATATTAATAATAATTTGCAAAATTTTTCTCCCGTCCCATGAATTGTCTTTTCACTTTCTGGACGGTGGCCTCTGACACAAGTTTTTTAATTTTGATGAAATCCAATGTATCTATTTTTTTTTTCTTCCGTTACCTGTGCTTTGGGCATCGTGGGTAAGAAACCGCTGCTCTACCCGAAGTCAGGAAGATTTACCCGTCTGTTGCCATTTTCCTGGTTTTAGCCCTTCCATGTGGGTCTTCGATCCGGGTTGAGTTAACCCCTGTGTATGGTCTGACTTTATTCTCGTGCACGTGGATAAATAATATCCCGTATTATTTATTTACTTGCTTGATGATTGCTTTAAGTGAATACACTTTATCGCCTCACCTAGGCAGTAACGTGCCTCAGATCCCCAGGTTTGACGAGCTGGCCACTTCAAAAAAAAAAAAAAAAAACCACCGTGTGTTCAAAGTAAACAGCAACCATGAACCTGTTTCCTCGCTGACCCGTGCAGCTCCCGCGGTCACGTGGTCGTGCGCGCCACCACGGGAGACGGTGCTGACGCTGACGCACACGGGGGCGAAGGGCCGTGCGACAGGGGCTGACGGAGCAGGGGTTGTGAACCACCGCCCCCCCCCCCCCCCCCGCAGAAGTGACGCTTGGCCTTGAAACTGACCCGTCTGCCAGCCCTTGGCTTTAGGAGAAGGGGGCGGGGCCTGGCAGCGGGCGCCAGGCGGAGGGAACGGCCTGCTCCGAGGTCCAGAGGAAAGCAGGATCAGGACACCTGCTGGACAGAGACGGGGAGGGGGAGACACAGAGACATGGAGAGACATAGAGAGAGGGAGAGAGCCCCACGCGCGCACGCACACGCACAGAGCCAGCGACACCCAGAGCTTCCCGCAAAATCAGGCAGACGAAGAAGCACCGCCACTGACTGGGCTCCGCTTCTGTGCCAGCCCTGGTGAGGCTTCCCCCCCGCTCTGTGGGCTTCTCCTGGCAGCCATGCCCAGCGGGGAACTACTCTCCTTGCCGGAGGAGGCACGAGCTCATTCCAGGGCTCAGCCAGGGAGGGTGGCGAAGCCAAGACAGCTGTGGGAGAGGAGGCGTGTGGGAGGGGCCAGCACGGGACTGGGGCGGAGCTGGGGTCAGGATGCGGTCCGGGGGAGCCGGCTACGTGGCCTTGGCTTCTCCCCAGCCTGGACCCCACAGGAATGTCCAGCCCTGACACCCCAGACCCCCTGCTACCCTCGTTACCATACGCTTCTCAGCTTCAGCTGGTCTTTGTGCATTCTGAACAGGCCAAGGTCAGTGTTATCACCCAAAGTTGAGGTGGCCATCGTTTCTTTAGGTAGCTGATACCTAAAAATATCCCGTCCTCAGACCAGAGGCACGGAACACATTCCTGGTTCCACACAGCTGGGGTGTTCCTCTCCAGCTAGTACAGTGGGATGTTCAGTAGGAATTCAGAAGGGGAAAAAAAAAATCTTCTGAGGTCAAATACACTCTGCAAACAAACTTTTGCTAGGCAAAGACAGGTTTTCTTTCCTGCAGAACTTGTCAGAGCCTGTGATACGCTAATGCGCGCTGTGTGTTGGGGGGGGGGCGGTGGGAGAAGGGTGTTGGCATTAGGGAAGCGTATGTGCTGACCGGTAAGCTTAAGCACAGGACCTCTCTTTGCCAGGGACTGTCTCTGGGGTCTAGTGTCCCCAGGAGGAAGAGTCACCAATGCCGACAGGTGCCTGCCCGTGTCCCTGTGCCTTTCTGGGAGCAGAGCCCATGGTGGGCCCACGGTGCGTACGCGGCTGTGGTTTGGAGCTCCGGAGAAAGAGCGAACGGGCTTCTTCAGGCTGCGTGTGTTCAGCTCTGAGCTGCAGTAGAATCTCGACAGGGTCAGGGCCCAGGCTGTGCGGGGGAGCAGGAGTTGAAAGAATATAAGCTTGGGGCACCCGGGTGGCTCAGCCGGTTGTGTCCAACTCTTGACTTCAGCTCAGGTCATGATCCCAGGGTCGCGAGCTCGAGCCCCGCGTCGGGCTCTGTGCTGACGGCTAAGAGCCTGGAGCCTGCTTCCGATTCTGCGTCTCCATCTCTCTCTGCCCCTCCCCTGCTCACACTCTGTCTCTCTCAAGAATAAACATTAAAAATAAATAAATAAATAAAATAAAAGAATACAGCCTTCAGACCTGCTAACACCAGGGACAGCGCCTTTGTCTGCATCAGAATTCTTTTTTTTTTTTTAATGTTTATTTATTTTTGAGAGAGAAAGAGAGACAGAACGCAAGGAGGGGAGAGGCAGAGAGGGAGGGAGACACAGAATCCGAAACAGGCTCCAGGCTCTGAGCTGTCAGCACAGAGCCCGACGCGGGGCTCGAACTCACGAACTGTGAGATCATGAGCTGAGCCGACAGACCCACTCAGGCGCCCCTGTCCTTGGACCCGAGACTTGAGTCACAAACAACGGGAGGTAGGTGACTGGGAACAGGGTTTCCCAAACAGCCCCCCTGAGACCTGAAGGACCCACTTCTCCCCCAGAGGAAGGGCCTGTGTGAGCTCAGCAACCAGCCCCTCCCCACCCCTGACTGCCCGGTTTAAACTAACGTTTGTCATCTGCTTATAGATGTAATACCTGCTCACAATAGTGTAGAAAACGTGCCAAGTGACAGAGAAGAAAATAGAAACCATTCATCATCCCATCCCCTCCTGACCTGGGACAACCACAGTGATGCCCAGGTGCCCTTTCTGTCGGTGGTTTGGGTGTGGATAGATGTACTTTGAGTGTAACCGGAGGCTGCGTGTGTCAGTCCTCCTGGGCCGCCGTAACCGAACCCCACAGACTGGCTGGGTTACACAACGGACACTCGCTCTCCGGACAGTTTTGGAGGCTCGAGGCCCATGATTAGGGCGCAGGCAGGGTTGATTTCTGGTGAGGCCCCACTTCCTGGCTCAGACGACCGACTGCTCAGGTGTCCTCACTCGGTGGGGAGAGAGCTCTGGTGTCCTTCCTCCCTGGAGGCCCCCAGAGCCCCACCTTTATGACCTCATTTAACCTTAATTACTCCCTCAAGGCCCCGTGTCCACACATGGTCGCACGAATGGCTAGGCCTTCAACATGTGGATTTAGGGGACACAGTCAGCTTATAACTCTTCTCACGTACAGCTCAGTAACCTGCTTGTTTCCAATCCACGTCCTACCCCATATTCGCCTGTGCGACTCTGGAGTTGAGTATCGCTGAGTTCCAGTCGCAGGCATATCTTTGGGCAGCCTGTGACTCTGGGCGAGATACTTAACGTCTCTGGGCCTCCTTTTCCTGGTCCGTAAAATGAAGGTGACAGTGGGGCCAACTCCCGTGGTCATTAAAGCCTTGGATGAGATGCGGTCTGGCCCACGGTACATACTCTGTGAGCGTGGTCTTTTCATTTGTATTAGGAACATTCCCCACGGTTTGAAATAGCCTTTAATGACACATGTAATATAACATTGTATTAATAGCATCTCCTCCTTGCCTCGCAAACGCTTGATCCGCCTTCAGGCTTCAGCTTAAAACCCTTCTTCCTGGAAGCCCATCCTCCTCCCCCAAGACGAAGTTAGGACGCCCTCCCGCCATGATACCCCCTCCTGCGTATGATGCTTGGGCCCCGATAACCATTGCCATTAATTAAAGATTTGCACAATTACCGTTGTTAAATTCATCGACTTCGGGTTTTAGAGCAGTTTTAGGCTTACGGAAAATTGAGCCTGTGGTGGAGAGAGTCCCAAATACCCCCTGTCTCCCTGTACACAGCACCCCCCCATACACCATGTGCAACGGGTGTTGCATTTGTTACAGGGATGAGCAGTGGTGCCTTGTTATTATTATTAACCAGAGCCGCAGGTTTACATCAGGGCTCAGTCTCAGTGTCATTATCAGCACTGTGGGTTTGGACAAATGCCCAGTGTCCTGCATCCACCATGACAGTGCCACACAGAACGGCTTCACTGCCCTGAAATTCCCCCCTCCCCCATCACTGATGTGTCAATCATTGCCCTCCTAGACTCTATACTCCACCGGGGCAGGGACCCCACCTGCTTTGTTTTTTTTTTTTTTTTTTAATTTTTTTTTCAACGTTTATTTTATTTTTGGGACAGAGAGAGACAGAGCATGAACGGGGGAGGGGCAGAGAGAGAGGGAGACACAGAATCGGAAACAGGCTCCAGGCTCTGAGCCATCAGCCCAGAGCCCGACGCGGGGCTCGAACTCACGGACCGCGAGATCCCCACCTGCTTTGTTGACCATTCCGTTCTCTGTTCCCAGCCCAGAGCCTGGCACGTAACAGGGACCCTGTATATACATATGTTATTTTGCACATTTTAATAAAAACAGGATTCTGCTACACTCAGCATTCTGCAATTTGCTTTTTACACACATTGACAATACTCCTTGGAAATCTTCCCGTATCAGAATCTAGAGCACTCTTGCTTCCTTTGTGTCACGCAAGATTTGCAGCATGCATGCGAAACTAACACCACCATATACCTGTCACCCAACGTTGGCAGTTAGCAACTCGTGGCCTCTCTGGTTTCATCGGTGTCTCCGGCCACGTGCCTCCTTTCCGTGCTATTCCGAAGCAAATCCCAGACACCAGATAATTTCATCTGTGAAGACTTCGGCTTGTGTCTCGAAAAGATAAGGACTTTAAAGAACTAGAACCCCAACACCATGGGCGCGCCTAATCAACGTTAATTTCAGATCGTCAGATACAGTCTTCAAATTTCCAGCTGTCTCGTGAACAGACATAGTATTTGCTTGTTTGAGTTCAGAGGTTGTTTGAACCAAGATTCAGATGAGGTCCTCGCCCTGCCTTCGGTTGATGCCTTTGAGGCCTCTCTTGGTCTAGGTCCCCCCCCCCCCCCACCATCACGTTTTGCCCCCTTGTAGTTCATCCGGTAAAGAACCTGGCTCGTCACTTCCGGAGTCCCCTCTGTCCGGATTTGGCTGACTGCGTCCCGCTGGTGCTCCTTAGTGTGTTTCTCGGTCCTTGGTAGTTCCTGCAAATTCATAGCCGGCTTGATCAGATTCGAGCTCCGTTTGTTTGGCTGAGATCGCTTTCGGGGTCCCGCGTGTCCTTCCCTTGGGAAGCCTCGTCCCGCCGGCCGCCTCTTGTGAGGTTGCAGGCTGCGGACGCCCAGAGCCCAGAGCCCAGAGCCCAGAGCCGTGCATGGAGTGAGGCCTGCTCCACGGTGGCCTTCTAGGCCTGCTTTCTTCTCCCGTTGTTAGCTGGGATGCTTCTATAAAAAGAAACATCCCCCCATCCCACATTTGGTTACCCGGAGGTACAGTTTACACAGGACAGACAGGACATGCCTGACTCCCTCCCTTTATTTACCGGATTTCAGAATAATGAGTTGCCTATAAATATTTGAATGAACGAATGAATAATACATGTGTGGATGAACCGACCGGGGGTTGGGGAGCGGGGGTTCTCTCCATCTGCCCTCAAGGGCGTGGGCGGAGGCGGGGAGCAGGGGTGCAGCCCGGGGCGGGGAACCTGGCCTGCGTGGGGAGGGCTGGTGAGCGTCTCTTCTCGCCCGCCAACCTGCCTCCGTCACGAGCAAAGATGATGAGGATACGGCGTCTGCGTCAAGGTCGCCGCGTGAGCCTGCCCTGAGATGCAGGAAGGCCCTGCAAACACCATCAGCGAGGGGAGCGGACCGGGTGGGGGGCGGGGGTGGATTTTGCGGTCCTGAAGGAGGGTGCTAGCCTCCTGGCCGCGCTCTCCTTTCCCCGGGGCCCTGCCCGCCTGCCCCCGACGTGCACTGACCTCTCTGGCCCTCCGTGTCCCCCCAGGTGCAAGTGCAACCTGCACGCCAGCCTGTGCTCCGTGCGCGAGGGCAGCCTGCAGTGTGAGTGTGAACACAACACCACGGGCCCCGACTGCGGCAAGTGCAAGAGGAACTTCCGCACGCGGTCCTGGCGCGCCGGCTCCTACCTGCCGCTGCCCCACGGCTCTCCCAACGCGTGTACGTAAGGGCCGAGCGGCCACAGCGCCCCCCAGCGGTGCCCCCCCACCCGCCCCCAGCCGGCGAGGCTGTGGCCCCTCCCGCCCTTCAACCTGGGGGGGGGGGCCGTGGGTCGCGCACGCACACGTGAGCACACGTGCGCACAGACACGCGTGCGGCCGTGTGCACGCACACGCGAGCGTGCCTGCACGTACACTCGCGTCCCCGCGTCTTCCGCGGCTCGCCAGCGTCAGGCCTTGTAAGTAAGACCCGCCTGCCTCCTGCAGGAACCGAACCCCCCCCCTTCTGGGCCCGGCCAGAGGGAAACCCCAGCTGAGCGACTCGTCCTTCCCCTTCTGAGCCCTGCGGGCTGGAGAGAAGGCACCACAGGGTGTCAGGAGGAGGGTGGTGGAGGCCCCTCCCTCCCTCCCTCCTGGCCGTGATTTTCAGCACCGCCCCTCATACCCGGCGTCCGTAGGGCATGTACAACCGGCCACACGGGCACCGCACGCTGCGTGGTCACCAGGACCCTCAGATTCGCTCCTGGAAGCGGGTCTCCTATTAGCCCATTCTCCAGGGCGGTCCTTTGAGGCCCTGGCCTGAGATCCCCGCAGCCTTCCCCGCCTTCGCTCTCTGCACAGTCCTCTCCTCCGGGCTCAGCCTCCCGGGCCGGGAACGTGTTCCTTGGGGCGTGCCCATCCCTTGGGGCCTACATCGTGAGCACCGGTCGGGGGACCCCACTCACCAGGGACCCCCAGCACAGTCCATGGCTGCTTTCATGACATGACGAATCCCAGGGAGCCCCCGAGCTGCGGTAGAGACGCTGCACCACGCGCAAACGCACAGCTTCTGGCTCAGCTCTCACAGCTGCCCCGAGGGCGGGATTATTATTACCCCCGTTCTCTAGATGAGCAGACTTGAGGCCCAGCAGCCTTAGTCCAGCAGCGAGCTATGTGCCCGCCACTGGGCGTCCCGCCCCGGGGCCACCCGCCCACCTGCCCGCCCGGGGGGCCCCCGCAGGAGCCCCTCCATTGGTGCCCTCCCTCCGCCAACGTGAAAGATTTATGTGACTTTAGGCTGATCAAAGCTGGAGGCCTCACAGCGAGGCCATGACAGGCATGTCGTGCCTGTGCTGGGCGACAGGCCTTTGAAGGTCTGACTTGCCAGGCACTCACAGCACTCTGGGCCTTCAAAGGCGCCCAGAGCTCTGGGCGCTGACAGCCGCCCCGCCCGGCTCCCTCCCCACCAGGTGCCCGACCCATCTCTTTGTTGGAACCGGTTCTTGAGGCCTTTCTTTAGTGGCTGTCACCTTCCTCTCTGACTGGCAGTCTGCCTCCCTATATCTGTCCTGCTGGCCTCCCCATCCCTGCTCTCTGCCCCACCTCCTCTCCATCCTCCACCTGGAAGGATCTGCCGGAGTCTCCTGACGAGGCACTGACAGTCTCACAGACCTGCTCAGACCTGCAGGCCACCTGCTCTGTCCAGCCAGCAACGGGCACGCGCACACACACACACGCCAGGCTTTGCCTCTGGACCCTCTCCCCTCCATCCTGCAGGGGCAGGTGAAGCCCCTTGATTTTGGGGAGCTCCTGGAGCTGGTCCCCGCTTCCCCAGAGTCCCACCCCGCCCCTGGGGAAGGAGGGGTTTCTTCTGGAATACCCAGGAGCAGAGATGAGGCTGGAGATTCTAGTATCCTCAGCCTAACGCTGTCCCCGCCCCTGGGACCCCCACCTTCTCTAGGACAACGAGAAGAAAACAGCCCCCAAGACACAGACAGAAACAAGTCACTCCCAGGCTAATTTTGCCCTCACCACCCCCCCCCCAACGTCTGCATCTCAGTAAATGGCACCAGCACCCAGGGAGCCAAGCTGAAAGTCTGGGGGGGTCACCCCTGACTCTGGACCTTCCCCTCCACCACCACCAGCTCTGGCTCCCCATCTCCTCCCTTGCTGCTGCAATAGTGGCCCTCCCCTCAGGGGCCCTCCGGTCCCCTCCCCTCTGCAAGCAAAGGGCGCTCCTCACCAGGGTGCCCCCCTCCCCTCATCACACCCCACCCCCAGGCCCTCAGAATCCTAGCCCAGCCCGCACGCCCCCCTACAAGGCCCTCTGAGATCAGGGGTCCCCTGATCTGTCCCTAGCTGTCCTGCAGGGCTCACTGGGGGCGGGGGGGGGGGTCATACCCCACTCTCCACACCACAGCCTCCCCCCTGGAGGGCCTCCCAGTGTTCCAAGGGGCATCCTTGCCCCTGTTCTTTCTTCCGGAACACCTGGTCGGGGGTGGGCGGGGGGAAGCCTGACATCAGCTCCTTCCCTCCGGTGCTGATGATTCTTACCATGGTATCTCCAGACTCCCCGGTCAGACCATGACCTACACCTCCATCACCCGCCCCGGGGCGGGCATGCACGGACAGAAGGGCCTCTGCCACTCACAGCCCTATGGCCTCGGACAGGCTGTTTCACCCGGAGCCCCATTTCCTGATCCGTGGAATCAGGCCCATCCCAAAGCCCTGTGGGGTTGTGTGGGGACTAAAAGGCCCCCATGGGGGCCGTGCTGGGCACGTGCCTGGCACATAGCAAGCATTCAGCACATAGCAGCTGCTACGATTATTTTTCAATGAGTCATTCGGCCACGTCCACATGTCCCCAGACGGGAACCCACGCGGTGCTTTCTCCCTGGTGGCCTGTGCCTGGTGGCACCGCCGAAGAAAGGCCCCCACCTGCACGGCAGGACCTGAGAGTCCAAAATCAAAGAAGAGGGTGCGGGTGAAGCCCCCAGTGGAGCGCTTGACACTTACCAGCAGGTGCCCCGGGGTTAAGTCACGGCTCTGAGACTTCATTTCTGCATCTGCAAAATGGGCTAAGGCGGCCCCTCCCTCTCAGGGCTCAGGATGAAGTGGGATCATCGCCTCCAGGTTTCCTTCCCCCAGCCCCGCCATCCCCTCCTGTGCAGGGAGGAGGTGGCCAGAGGCCCGGTGACCCTCCTTCTCTCCCCGCAGGTGCCGCCGCAGGCTCTGCTGTTGGCAGTAAGTACGCTCCGAGCCCGCTGCCCTGGGGACGGCCCCTGGGGCCCGAGCCTCTTTGCGACTCCTGGCAAGAACGGGAGAGAAAAGAAGGGGCTTCCCCGGCCCGTGGCCGCCGGCCTCTCCCCACTTCTGTCCCCCCCCCCCCCCCCCCGTTCACTTCTCACCTCCGCCTGCCTCTCCCGTCCCCTGTGCTGTGGCCTGCAGCCAGCGCATCTCCCATTTCTTCCCTCGAGCTTCCTGGTTAGTGCTGCTTTGGAAAGGGTCCCCGCAGCCCCTGGGTGAACCACCCCCTCCCGTGTCTCCCTCTCCTGCCGGGCAAGAGTCGGGGGGGGGGGGTCCCTTGTTCTTGGCCAGTGGCAGAAGTCCCCCGAGCCCCGTGAGGCTGGGACAGGTAAGCTGGGATCCAGCTCAGGCCCGAGGGGGAGGGGGGGAAGGGAGGGGTGGGCGTGAGTGTCATCCTCACGTCCATCATCAGGCCACCGGCTCTCAAGCCCTCACAGCACCAGGCACCAGCTACGCAGGGTCCTTCCAGGACCTCATTGAATCCTGGCACCCTCCCCCCAGGTGGGTAGCACGTCTGCTTTTAGAGTTAGCAGGAGGGGACTGGCCGGTGTCGAGTCAACCACTGGCACACCTCCCGTTTCAGACATGCTTGAGCGGGGCCACAGCCCACCCTGGGCCGTTCCCTGCGGCAGAGGAAGCTGGATTCTGGAGGGGATGCTGGCCGGCTCAGTGAGGCCGGAAGTTGCTGCGTTGCCCCCATCCCCGCCAACCCCTCATCCCCGCCGACCCCCCACGCCCGCCAACTCCCCGTCCCCGCCAACTTCCCACCCTCTCTTCCCCTTCTCATCTCTTGCCAGGCATCGGTAGGCCCCGGAAGGACCCCATCCCCAAAGCCCCTGTGGCCACCGTGGCCATGAGAGGGGCCCCCAGCACTCTTGCCCTCTCCACATCCGCTGCGCGGGGCCCCGGGGCCCCCAGCACCCCACAGCCCGCAGGTGGGTGCCCAGCTACGGCCCAGCTGTCCCGGCCTTTCCCCCACCTCTGTGATGTGCACCTGCTATAGGAGCTTGGCTCTTAGACTAGAGAACACTAGACCCTAGAGCCACGAGAGTGTGGGGCTGAGGGGCCTCCAGGCCGTCCGGGCCCATCTGTTACTGGGCCCCAGCCAGGGGATCTGGGGCTCACTTTAGCCTGGACCCTTCTACCTCCTGCCCCCCAAAGCACAGCTCAGGAGGATCCCCGAGACCAGCATGGCCGAGAGAACGGGGTGACCGAGGAACCGGGGGAGGGGCCTAGTGACATCCAGGCCACACGAAGTGCGCCCAAAGCCTGTCTCCCAGGGGGGCTCCTGCCTCAGTGCTCTGCCCCAGGCGCCGCCACCCCGCACCCTGTTGTGCCCCCGGCGCCTCGGCAGCCGACCCCTGGGAGTGCACAGCACAGACTGAGCCAAGAGGACGAGCTTCTCTGATCAGCGAGGCAGGAGGGCACCTCTGGGCCCGGGTTTTTAGAGTAGGGACTGTTGGGCTTTTCTGGGCTGCGTGGGGAGGGGCGGGGGGCAGGGCTAGGCCAGGGCGAGCATCCCACACCGCGTCAACCGGAGCAGCCACTCTTAGGGGTCCGCAGCGATGGACAGGCTCGGAGACACCCGCTCTCTGGTTCGAATTCCCCTCCGAAGTTGGGATTGGTGTGTATTCGAGGCCTGGGGTGCTGGAAATGTCCTGTCCCCGCCCACTGCAAATGCCAGGAGTCCGAAACGATCCATCCTTCCCGGAGGGTGCCAGGAGGACGTGGCCGAGGGAATTCTCCCTGGTCCCGGCTGGGAAGGGGAGCTCGGCAGTGAGCCCCAGCAGAGGGGAGACGGCAGGGGCTCCTCGCTCCTTGGACGGTGCCGTGACCCTTCCTTCCTCTGCGCACGGACCTGCGGAGGAAAAGTCCCCCTTGTTCTTGGGCCATCTGGCTCAGCTCCTCCATGGGACCCAGAGGGTGACACCCCCCACACACACTCTTGATTTCTGCCCTTCTCCACGGGGAGGGCGGTATTTGCAGGAGGCAGGGGCTGGTCAGGAGATTCAGGAGTTACAGGGGAGCCTCCTGGCCCAGGGGTCCTCTTTGGGGTGAAGGCTGGGTCCATGCTGGGAATGCCAGGACATAAGCTGGCCGCCTGAGGCTTTTGCTTGATTTTGCAACGTCTGTGATGGGGATACGGGAGCAAAATTCGCTATAGCGGGTGCTGTGTCTGCCTGCAAACAGTGGTCTGTCTGGGTGGGGACCGGACGCACACGCACACACACACACATACGGAGTAACCTTGAACCCATTTTCTGAGCTGCTTCGGATTTGGTGCACGCGGTTCAGGGCAAGCCGCAAGGCTGGGAGGTTGAGAGAGGCTCAGATCAGGGCGGCGAGCCAGGCGAGGGGGGGTGCGAATCACGAGGGTCCCCGGGACCCAGGTGGTGAGAAGGCGCACTCCTCAAACATTCAGTGGGTCGTGGTCAGCTTGAGTGGTGACCCCAGTGAGGGTGGCAGGGCGCTTTGGGGCAGGAGGTGGCTCCAGCGTGACAGTCAGTGACCCCAGCAGCCCGTGTCTCGGAGGTCATCGCTCCTCCTAGCAGCTGAAGCCTGTGCCCTCCCTGGGCCCCATGTACGTGGACCCCCACTAATAATGACGGTCCCTCCAGTTGGCGGAGTGTGGACTTCTGGGCCCACAGTTCCGAGGGGACAGGACCGTTAGTTCCTGGTCCCACAGGTGAGGATGTTAAGGCTTGGGAAGAAGCAGGTGGAGTTCATGGCACGTAAACTATACTTCAATAAAGCTGTTTGAGAAGAAAGAAAGAGGCAGCCGCTCAAGGTAATAAATAGGATTACAGAGACGCGCAGGGAGGATTCGAACTCGGGGCTCACCGACTCCAGAGGAGAGATAGCTGCCTCCACAGCCACCCAGCACCACCCCAAACCCCCCCCCCCCCCCCTGGAGCCATTCCCTGATTCCCAAGGAACAGAAGGGACCTCCATCTGGCCTTGGCACACGACACAGGCCGCGGTGAGACCGTTCTTCCCGCGCACCTGAGCGTGTCCCGGGGAGCCCAGCCAGGGGTCTTTCTTGCCCCCGGCTCCCAGCCCCCAGAAAGGTCCTGAGTCTCCCCACGTGCCTCCCGACAGGTGCTTCAGACTCTTTGACCGGAGTCCAGCTGGGCCCGTGACCCTCTGGCCCAGACGTTTCTCCGTCTTGCCGATGTCTAGCTGTCTGGAGGGCAGAGGCTGTGGGGCAGGAAGAGCTGCTCAGGACCACTAATCCTCGCCCGCAGAGGGTGGTGGGAGAAAGGCTCTAAAGCAAAAAGGCTCCGGGGCTGCTTTTGTTTCGGCTCTAATTAAGCCCTTGCCAATTTGGGTCCTGCAGCCTTCTCTCCTCGCTGAGCCCCGTATTAATGTCAATTCGATGCCCAAAGGCTCCCAGCGCCCAGCTGGAAGGTCTCCTGCACTTTTTAGCTGGTAGATTTTCTGTCTCTCCCCACCAGCCGGCATCGTGCATAATCCCTTTAAGAAGTGGAAAGAATCCGATTTCTCCCCTGTCCCTCTGGGTTTGTCTTTTGAAATTCAGTGCAGAGCCATGCCTTGCCTTCGCCAGCCCTGCCCGCTTCCCCCGCTTTGTGGCCGCTTAGTCTTGGGGACGGGCACGGCGACCCTGGGGGTTGACTCGCATCGCGGTCCCTGGCGAAAATGGGCCCACGCTGTGGGCTGGGGAGGGCGGGTCAGATGGTGGAGGGGCTCCGGTCCCCGCGTTGGTGTCGGACAGGCAGCCTTCAAAGACCGTTCTGGACGCGTTTGATGACCCCTGCTCCCCTTTACAGCCATCAGCCAGGGACTTTGGCACAGAAAGGTCTGCGCCCAAATACGGGACTGGATCCCTCTCTACCCTCAGTAGGTTCGGGGACAACACAGGGAGGGCAGAAGGGTCGTATAATCAGGTGTCCCGCCGAAGAAAGGACGGCCCAAAGTGCGCAGGTTCTCAGGCTCAGCCCCGCCCCCCTCTTCTCTGGCTTCAGGTCACAGGCTGTAGTAGGTGTAGACGCTGCCTCTCCCGTAGACCGGGACCCAGTTCCACTTTGCCAGTGTAGACCGTGCTGCTTCTGCTAAGGGTCCTATGGGTGTGTGATGACTCCGGGTGCCCCCCAAATCCCCCAGCCCCACCTGTCGCATAACTGGGTTTCTCCTTTTCTTCCCCCCAAGAGTGGATCAGGCCATCTACAGCTGCCCCCCTCGGGGAGAGCTCCCCCGGGCCCCAGATGCCCTCCAGTGCAGAAGGTATGGGGGCGGGAAAGTTCCTTAGACCGCAGGCCCCTCCCTATGTAGCGGAGTTAGCAGGTGTAGGTGCTGGGATGCGGGGGGGGGGGGGGGGGCCCCTCGGGAGCTGAGGGGAGGGGCCTCGGAGAGCCATCTGCTCACACCCCAGCGCTCACCTTCTTAGAGGGATCCAGTGTGACGCAACCCCTGTTAATCCTACACTCCCCCCATGGGCTTCGGGGCTAAGTGGGGACTCTGCCCTGACCACGGGAATCCTGCCCTGCCACTGTCAGCTACAGGACCCCCCAGGGCAGGGAGGGGAGTTCGGAGAGGGTCAGGCCCTCCTGCAGGAATGGGGTGGCGGACTCAGACCCAGGGGCTGACTACCGGTGGATGAAGGAAGAGAGCGCATCCCAGGTGGCGGCGGGACCAGCCGGGGCAAAGGCTTGGCGGTGGGATCCCCCCAACGGGGCAGGGGGCGCCGTCGATGGTGTCGATACCAAGCCCAGAGCCTCAGTGTCCCACAGCAGGGGGAGGAGACACGCACAGGCTCGTTTGTAGCCTCGATGGACGTTCACTTGAAGCACACGGGGGCCCTGCCCGACCCTCCAAGTCGGGAGGCCGTTCCCAGCCCAGCTCACCTGCTCCCTGGACGTTAGGTCCGAAAGCCTGTCTGGACAGCAACCCGGGCCCCTCCGGGAGCCGTGAGCGGGGCTCTGAGCGCCCTCTGCTGGCAGGCAGTTCTGGAGCTAGAGCCGCAACCAGTGAGGGTCTGCGGTTCCCAGCAGCTGGAGGCCCCTGACTCCCTCCCTGGTGATGGGGCCTCTGGAGCCCTCGCTACCCTGCCCCGGACGGGACCGACGAGGGCACCGCAGACTCCCAGAGGGAAGCGGAGCCGACTTTGCTGCCGGGATAGTGTCGTGCTCACTCACAAAGATGGGGCCGGGCCCCAGGGAGTTGTGATGCGGAAGGCAGGTGCTGTCTGGGTTCATGGCTCGATACACCTGCAGGCAGGGGGGTCCGTGGATAGGAAAGGACTCGCTGTGGCTGGAGCGGGGGGTGGGGATTGCTTCAGAAAGGGAGATGCCAGAGCCTCGTATGCCAGGTGCACACTCTGGGTTTGATGCCCACGGGAGTTTGGAGAGGAGAGGAGAGAGCTAAGCGATATTCGCAATCAGTCAGAAAATCATTCAGCGTCAGCAAAGCACTTAGCATGCTGTCGGGGGATGCTGGGGCTAGAGAAGTAATTTGGGAGAATTAATCCAGCCGAGTGTGTAAGCGGTCTCCGAAGGGGCACCGGAGGCAGAGGGCTGCTTCTGCGTGGCTCCCGGATGTGCTGTGCCCCCTCAGATCTGAGCAGGTGAACGTGCCCAGGGCCCCGTGGGACCCTCCGCTGCGCTTTCCCTGGGCTCGGACAGCCTGCCCTCGGCAGCTGGACCGTGGCGACGAAAGAGCGTATTTCTCGTCTCTCCAAGTTGTGGGCACCTTTGCTGCTGCCCCCGCCCCTGCCCCGGCCTCCAGACCTTTCCAGCTCAAGCCCAAATCTGCTGAAGTGGTGCCCATTGAAGAATTCCAAGGTAAGAGGATGGCCCCGGGCTGGATTCAGCCACCTCTCCCCCCACCTGCACTGGAAATCGGTGATACAAGACGGAGGACCCATGCCTGGCTCCGAAACCCCTCCCGGAGTAGCTGGGTCAAGGTGAAACCGAGCCTCTCTTCCCTCAGTCCTCCCTCCCAAGGGAGCTGGGAGCAGGTATGAGTCAGAAGCACAGTGGGCAGGCACAGGGCAGGCACCAGAGCTTCCAGAAATAGCCTGTCCTGGCTCCCCTGGGAGGTGTAGCCCAGGGGCCCGTCTTGGTCGAAGCAAGAGCTGGAACACAGGGGTCACCGGTGCCACTCCTTGAGACACTTGGGAGATAGCTCACCTTCTCATTGCTCCCGGGGGGGACAGGCGGAGGGGGCAGGTCCAGGAGGCCAAAGGTGTGGCAGGCCCACCGCCTCCTCCTGGGCACAGCTCCGAGGCTCGCTTCTCCAAGGTCTCCCATGCCCTTGACCACCAAGACCTCGTCAGTTCCTTCCTCTCCCATCACGAAAGGGAGGTTCGGTCCTCCAGAGATGCACAGATGGTGTTTCAGGAGGGCGGCCAGCGTCTTGCCCGTTCAAGGGCAGTCACACTGGCTTTCCTGTTCGAGGGGGTGCTGAGCCCCTTAGGAGGGACACCAAGGGATAGCTGCCTTCTTGGGACGGGGAGCCAATTCCCATGCCTTCGGGATGCCTTGCCCGGCAGTCTTGGGACTCGCCCAGTCCCTGGAGCAGGGGGAGGGCTGGGAGAAACGGCAGGATGGCACAGAGGTGGCTGTCCTCGGTGTGGGTGGGACCGTGTACCTGCAGTAAGAGTCCAAAGCCAGGCCAAGACTATCAGGGGGGCAGAAAGAGACGTCCGGGGCACAAACCCTAAGACGGTACCCATTCTCAGGGGGCTGTGCGAGAGGAGGCCCTCTGGTGCCAGTCACGTTTGCAGAACAGCTCAGGCTAATAATAAAAGGTCCGGCAGGTGGGCGTTTTCCGTCCAGTGATCTTCCAAAGCAGCATGTGGAGGAAGCTCCTGGCCCATTCCATCTCGCCCCGGAACCCATGCACGCATCTCCCCTTTGCCGAGTCACCCGGGGGGGGGGGTGCCGCGCTGAGCGCCGCGCCCCCAGGCACTGTCCTTCCTGCGCTCACGCTGGCTGCGCGACCCACCCTCCCTGCATGAATCATTCCCAGTCGCCCCGGCATCACACGGGCAGCCTTCCGAGCCGCTGGCCCTCCCTGAATCCCTGCCCCCCGGGGCCAGGTGGGAACCCGTGGGCTGGGCGAACACACCGGTCCTCCTGTCTCCTCCCGCGTTGGGACAGGGAAGCGTTGGCGGCCCGCGGCACCTTCCTGCTCCCTGCATGCCCCGGGCTGGTCTGTCCTCGCCCCGTGCCTCAGTTTCCCCCAATACACGGTGCAGGGGGTGGCAGGAAGGCCCGGTCTCCCTTGGCCCACTGACCCGTGGTGTTTCTCACGCTCGGCCGGCCCAGACTGTGAGTGTTACGGCCACTCCAACCGCTGCAGCTACATCGACTTCCTGAACGTGGTGACGTGTGTCAGCTGCAAACACAACACGCGAGGCCAGCACTGCCAGCACTGCCGCCTGGGCTACTATCGCAACGGCTCCGCCGAGCTGGACGACGAGAACGTGTGCATCGGTGAGCCGCTCGGGCCGGGCCGCGGCGCGCGGCCTGGGCGCTGCTGGTGGGGCGGGCCGGGCGGGGTCCTGAGAGCCCTGTGTCCGAATCCCCCGGGAAGGCGGGGGGGGGGGGGCCCACGTCAGCTGGGCGTCTCCAAAGACAGAAGGCTCCGGAATCCGCTCTATGAGGAACCTCCCACAGGCACTGGGATCGCAGAACCACTAGTTACAAAGACTGGTTCTAGAGCTTGCTACGGGCCTCAGTTTCCCTGCTTGTAAAACGGAGAAGTGGATTAGATCAAAGGGTTTTTTTTTTTAATTAAGTCCATTTATTTGGAGAGAGAGAGTCCCAAGCAGGCTCTGCACCGACAGGGCAGAGCCCGACGCAGGGCTCGAACTCACAAACCTGTGAGATCATGACCTGAGCCCGAAATCAAGAGTCAGACGCTTAACCCACTGAGCCACCCAGGAGCCTCCAGATCAAAGGTTTTCAACCCATTTTTCGTGGCTGAAGCTTTTCTTCCAACAAAGTCCTTCTGGTGCTTTTTTTTTTTTTGTAATTTTTTTAACGTTTTTATTTATTTTTGAGACAGAGACAGAGCATGAGCAGGAGAGGGGGAGACACAGAATCTGTGTCTCCAGGCTCTGAGGCTGTCAGCACAGAGTCTGACGCGGGGCTCGGACTCACAGGCCGTGAGATCATGACCTGAGCTGAAGTCGGACGCTCAACCGACTGAGCCACCCAGGCGCCCCCCAGTGCTTCATAAGCAGAGGCCCAGCTTATAAGACCCAGGGGGCGCTCCATCTGCTCTCTCCACACTCTGCTCCAGGACTGGTTTGGGGGTAGGGAAGCAATCTGTGGGGGCCCTGGGCCCGGGCACGGGCAGGCCATCCCAAAAGGCCAGACCCAAGGCCCCGGCCAGCGCCCAGCAGCCTGGAAGGGCTGCCCACCACCCCTGCCTCTGTCTCCACTGGAGGCCGGTGCTCGGTCCTCGGGGGCCCAGCCCCCTTGGCATCCCGCTGCCCATCCTCCGCCCACCAGGTCAGCTCTGGCTTCACAGAGGAGGGGCTGCCCGCAGGGCTGGAGCGGTCAGTCTAAATTATGGCATTGGCCTTCAGATAATTCCATCGACTCTAAAGTGACCCAAATGGAATCGTGCCGCCGATGGCACACTGGCCAGCTGTGGGGACAGGGTGGGGCTTCCCGATCCTAGTCGAGGCATTCCCTGCCTCCCGGATACATTCCTCTCTCCTTGCCTCTCTCTGCCTCCTCTGCTTCAAGGATTCCCAGAGTGGGGACCTTTGCCCCCTCCCACAGAGCAGAGGCCCGCCAAGAAACCAACAGGGAAGGGGCTGAGGGAGGCTGGAGGCCTCCTCCCACCCTGTGTGCTCCCTGCTCCCCCAGCAGCCCCTCGACCCGGATGCCCTGCCCCGATGAGGCTCCTCCCACCTGTCATGGATCTTAAAGCGCTTTGGATCTGGGAAGGTTCAGCGCTCCCTCCAGTTACACAGACTGAGGCTGAGGCCCGGAGAGGGGTTGGGGCTGCCCCCGGGGCCAGGGGGAGGGAGTGGCTAATGGATGCTACCGCCTTCCCTCGAGATCTGGCCCGTCGGGCAGCCGTGCGCGCACGTGGACACGGTGTGGGGTGCATCACCGGGGAAGGGCGGGGGGCAGGCTGGAGGGATGCGGGGCCGGGCGGGGTGGGGGTCGGTGCGGAGGACGCGCACAGCTCGCCCTGACCGCACGCCGTGCCCGTGCCCGTCCAGAGTGTAACTGCAACCAGATCGGCTCCGTGCACGACCGGTGCAACGAGACCGGCTTCTGCGAGTGCCGCGAGGGCGCAGCGGGACCCAAGTGCGACGACTGCCTCCCGACGCACTATTGGCGCCAGGGCTGCTACCGTGAGTGCGCGCCCGGGGGCGGGGCCACGGGCGTCGGGGCGGGGCTTGCGGCCGAGGGGCGTGTCGGGGCGGGGCCCGGGGCGGAGGGCGAGGCCCGAGGCGACCAGGGAATGGAGCCGGTGCCAGGTGGGAACAGGGAGGCGGCGGATCTGGGGGCCGGTTGAGCGGGGAGTCGGAGGCAGAGGCGGAGTTGGCGGTTGGTGGGATTTGGCTGACGAGGACGGGTTTGCGGAGCGGGAGGGTGGGAAGCTGTCCGAGCAAGCGGTGGCCTGGCGAGACCGAAAGGACAGTGGGCGCTAGCCTGGGAAGGATGATGGAAGGGCGCTCCTGGCACAGGGAAAGGCAGGTGCAAAGCTCTGGAGGAGAGAGAGCAGGTGCGTCGCAAGGCCAGTAGGCGGGGAGAGCCGAGGGCAGTGGCGGGAAGGAGACGGGGGCCAGCTCTCGCCTGGCCACCGTCACCATCCACGCTGGGGCGTTTCTCACCAAGGGCGCCCTGGGCCTCCAACACCCACCCCCCCCCCGGCCCGTCCCAGTCGCAGAAGCTCCACCGAGGGGGGCGGGGGTGGACCGGGCCACCGCCCGCGTTAACCGCCCCTCCGCCCTGCAGCCAACGTGTGTGACGATGACCAGCTGCTCTGCCAGAACGGCGGCACCTGCCTGCAGAACCAGCGCTGCGCCTGCCCGCGCGGCTACACCGGCGTGCGCTGCGAGCAGCCCCGCTGCGACCCCGCCGCGGAGGACGGCGGCCTGGACTGCGACCGCGCGCCCGGGACCGCCCCGCGCCCCGCCACCCTGCTCGGCTGCCTGCTGCTGCTGGGGCTGGCCGCCCGCCTGGGCTGCTGAGCCCGGCCCGGAGGGGACCCTGCGCCCGGGGGGCGGCCCTGGGGGGGCTCGAGGGCCCGGGGGCCGGCGCCCGAGGCCGGGCGGCGAGAAGGGTGCGGCCCGAGCTGCTCCCAGGTGCTACACAGCAGAGCCCTCCCGCCTCCTCCCGCCGCGGTCAGTGGCACCTGCCCCCGCCCCGGCACTGCCCTCCGCCGCCGCAGGGGGCGCTGTGGGGGCTCTGGCCCCAGCCGCCTGCGATTTGGGTCTTAGGTTTTCTTTTGTATCACCCGCCGCCCCCCCCCCTTTTTTTTTTTTTTTTTTTTTTTTTTTTTTTTGCTGGTGGTGAGACAGCGGGTGGGGAGAAATTCTCACCTCAACACCTCCAGGTCTGCCTCCCAACACACACACACGCACACACGCACACACACACACACACACACACATATGCGACTGTTGCAGACACCCCCTGCGCCTGTCCCTGGCTTACCATAGGCCAGCGGACCCCGAACTCCTGTTGCCTACAACTCTTCTTTCTTTGTTTTCCTTTGCAACCCACCAGACTCCGTGAGGCCTGGTGACCAAGGAACTCACCGTCTGGGGGAGGGAGTTAGGAAGGAGGGTTGGGAAGGCTGGAAACTTGGTTTTGTAGAGAACTATTTTTGTTTGTATTCACCGGCCCCTCTCAGGGGGACACGAGCCGGAACAGGTGGTTGATGGTGTATAATCCGCCAGAGTAAAGAGTCTGCTCACTGCTGCCTCCGGGAGCTGTTTTCTTTCTGTGTTCGTGTCCGCTCAGCAGGCTTCCGAGTTTAAAGAGGAGCCCAAAATAGCCGTGGAGAAACTCTTCCCCCAGCTTCCGGGCCCTTCCGTGAATGACAACGGTCAGCCCTGCTCCCTGCGGGTGTGGATAGCGGAGCCCTCTCGCCCCCGTTGGCCAGGAGCGACCCACCTGTTAGGGGCTCCCCTGGATGGTTGTCTTCCTCCTTTCCCTTAAAAAAAGAAAAAGGCCAAAGTCTATTGGCACTTTTCCCCAGCTGTCCTTGAATTCAAAAGCACGTGGTGGACATTGATGTCCTGAGAAGTCAAAGTGAAGTGACGTGGTACATTCTACGAGCTTGACTCCCATGCTCCGATTTATGTATCAGGATGGGTCTGTCTCTCAGACCCGTGTCTCAGGCCCAGTGTCAGCCTCCTTCCAGTGCCCCGAGCTGGAATCCGTAGATGAAATCCACAGCGGACCCCCCTCTGCTTCCCCTTTCCCTCCCAAGGATCACACATGGGGTGGCCAAGGGGACCCAGCGGCAGCCTGGGAGTTGTGACAGGACACTCTGAAGAATGGGACCCATCAACTGAGGCCCTTTGCCATGGGAGGGTCCCCTGGGTCTGTCCTGCCCTTGGGTGGTTGTACTTCCCATTGCTTGCTCTCAAGAAGGTCCGGCTCCCTCCCAGAAGATTCCCAACCTCACGGATCGGTTCTGGTTCCCAGTTGCTTCTACGGCCTGCACCTGCAGCCACTCTTTTCCAGGCTGGGAAGTTTAGACCTGCCTCCCCCGCTCTCGCCCCCAAAGCAAGGCTAAAACCCAGTTCAAGAAAACTTGGCCTTGAGGGCAACCAGACTGTAATGCAGCACAGGAAGGGGGAGATACAACTGGTTATGAAATAGGATTCAAGGCCAAAGGCCTACTCTGCTAGTGTCTCTCAGCTCCCATCCCCAACACCAGGTTGCAGGGGCAGCTCCCAAAGGAAGTGCCTTCTGTAGGCCCCCGTGGTTTCACCTTCTTCCTTACTGACAGAACTTCTCCCAGTGAAAATAAGACATCTCTGGGGCCCCGTGTGTATAGGAATGGGCACGTGGCACAGTTCTGGCCAATGAAATGGAAACAGGAGCAATGGGTGGGGCTTCTAGAAAGTTCCTTAAAGGCCCCTCCCCTTCCCCCCCCCCCCCACTCCCCACCCAGCTTTAGTGGCCCAGTTTAGGGCTCTGGCCCTGCTCTCTTACCCCTCCCCCTGGTGCTCAGTCAGCAGAAGTGAGGGAGGGGCCATCTGGCCCCACACACACTCTCCATTGTGTTGCCCTGGGTGTGTCCCTGGAAAGCTCCTGAGTGAGGGGTCCAGAAGGAAAGGGGCCTCTGTGGGCAGCTCTCTGTCCTCTCCGACCTCTCTCAGCTGGACCAGCGCTGTGTCAGCTTCCCTGGGACTGGTCTGAGCGAGGGCCGGAAGGTGAAGTTCATCGTAAATCAGAGCGGCAGCCCGGGTCCCTGCGGAGGCCACTCGGGCCCCGACCTCAGCAGGAGGGTGCAGGGAAAGTTGCCAGCGGCCATTTGGAAAACTCTGACATTTTCCAGGCAGCTGGGAGGAAGGAGGAAACAAGGTTAGCGGGGCCCAGAGTCGTAGCCCAGCCTCTCTGAAACAGTGCGCCCCGTCCACCAGCTCAGGTTCGACACCTGCTTCTGAGAGGTCAAGAGGCCAAGGTCCCCGTGCCCCGGCTTGGATGTGAGCCGCCACCTGCGGGCGCCGTGCACGCTTTGTGGCACTAGATGCTCATCTTCATCCAGGACAGGCTTCTCCACCTCAGTGCCTTTGACCTCAGGGCTGGATGTTTCTGGGAGGAGGGTGGCGGGAGGTGGTCCTCTGCACCCTATGATGTTTAGTGGCATCCTAGCACCCCCTTCTCTGGTGTGATAACCCACGGTGGATGTAGGCATTGCAGATCGGGGGCAAAATTGCCCCAGGGTGAGGGGACCACTGTCCTCTGCAGAAGGGACTGTCATACCCATTTCTGGGAAGGGGAAGTGGAGGTCCACCAAGGGAGGCTAGGAGAGAAGTAACTGTCCTGAAAGCACACTAGCTAAGCCCAGGGGCAGGACTTGAGTCCAGTCAGCCTGACTTGAGAGCCCAGTGTCTAACCCAGGGCCACGGCAGCCTTGGAAACCCCAGGCGGGGGGCATCTGCCCGGGGGGCCCAGGGTGGGGCCTGCAGTCACTTCTGTTCCTGCCTGCCTCCCCCTCCTCCCTGCGCCCCTGCAGTGAGCTCTAAGGCGGGCAGAGCAAGGAGCCCTGGGGAGCCTGGCTTCATCCGAATAGCTCTGCTGTCTGGGAAATGCCTCCCACCCGCCCCTCGGCAGGCAGCCTCGCCTTGCCCCCTGCCCCCACCTGCCCCCTCTAAATAAACAGGACTGCCGTGTTAGCGGTTTCTGCCTCCCCTGCCATGCGTCACAGTTATGAGACATTTATGGGCGCCTCGGGATCAGCCCTCAGCATCTCCCGGCAGACCGGGGTGGGCAGGGCTCGGAGGGGGCTCACCCCCTGCCTGCACCCCTGGTCTGGGCCCTGCACTCCTCGCTAGGCCAGCCTCCCCCCGTCCCAGAAGGACCCCGGCACATCTCAGGCCAGAAGAGTTAAGGGCAAAGGCCCAGGGAGGGGAAGGTTGTTTATTTTTCCTTTTTAAAACACAAATCAGACTGCAGGCAAGTTAGAAAATACAGAAGAGCGAAATAATAATAATTTTAAAATTAAAACCACCCACAATCCTCCATTCGGAGCTAATAACAGTTAATATTTTCTGATATACGTTTCTAGTACTTTTCCATAAAGCAAACCCACGCAGTTTTTGCCAGCATTTGTTAAACCCAGTCATAAGCACCGTGGTCAGGCTTGACCATCCTTGTTTCAAGGATCCTGGCAATGCAGCCGAGAAGTGGGCCTTATTAACAAAGCCATTTTACAGCCGAGAACACTGAGGCTCCAAAGGTGTCCTGGTCAGAGAGCTTAGGCACAGCACAAAACCCAACTCCGGGTGACCTGAGCAGAAAAGATTATTCGAAGGCACGTGTCAGGGGAGCGAGATGTACGAAGGCAAGGCAGTGTCCCGCCCTCGGTGGCCAGAGGCCCTCGCTGCTGTCCCTGAGGGCCCAGATGCTGCCAGGGGCACTGCCCTTGTCCCAGGCCTGCCTCCCGCTGGGTCCTCACCAGGCGGGCCCTGCCTTGTGTCCAGCATTTCCCCCCCTACCAAGGGAGATGGTCTCTCTTCCCCAGCCAGAGGAAAGGCACAAAGAAACAATGGCTATCCAGCGCAGAGAGGGTGGGCGAGCTGCCCAGAGTCACACAGCCAGGAAGAGGCAGAGGCCAGGATGCAAATCCAGTCTCTCCAGTGCAGAACCAAGCTTCCACCACTGAACTGCTTGCTGCTGCCTTTTCCCTCTGTTTTATTTCTTAAAATAATAAAGGCCTCATCTTGTATACACCCTCCTTTACAACCTGCTTTATGAAAATTGAGCGATGTGTCCTGAATACCGAAGGGGGGTCTTTTGCAGTTGAAAAAGAAACGCAAAACCCCGTTCTTTCATTCTTGCTTCCTCCTGGAGCCCTCTTCCCGGGGCGCAGAACCAGGGCTCCAGGGCGAGACCCCAGCTCCTCACAGGGAGTCCCCACTGCCTGGCCCAAGTGCCCCTCCTACACGACGGGCCGACCAGGCCCCCAGAGTCCCTGTGACCGTGTTCCTGGTGGAACTCAGCTCTCCCCCCACCCTCAGCGTGTACTTGAGTCCCCTAAATTACGGGCTAACGACAACGAAGGCAGCTGGCCAGCACCACCTTAACCAAGTGACGAAACTCAGCATCACCAACAACGAGGCGAATGAATACTTCGTGCTGCGGGAGGGATACGCCAAAGCCTACCTGAGCCTGGGTGGCTCAGTCGGGGAAGTGTCCGACTCTCGATTTGGCTGAGGTCATGATCTCACTGTTCCTGAGATCGAGCCCCGCGTCAGGCTCTGCGCTATGGCTCAGAGCCTGCTTAGGATTCTCTCTCTCCCTCTCCACCCTTTCCCTGCTCTCTCTCTCTCTCTCAAATAAATAGTGTAATATTTTATACACAGGAAGCTGAAGAGACAGGACAACCAAATGTAAGGTGTGATCCTAGATTGGTCCCAGAGTTAAAATCTGTTTAAAAACGACAGGAATTTTGGGATGATTGCAGAAATTTGACCACAAATTAGATAATCATAGCAGATGTAGATGACAGGATTGTTGTTCTGTTTTGAAAAGTCCTTATTCCTTGGAAATAAGTACTCTAGTATTTAGGAGTGGGGTATCATAGTATTGAAATTGTTCAGTGAAAACAAAAAGCTTAGACAGATAGATGCATAGAAAATGTGTAACATGGTAAGATGCTGAGAACTGGTGAATCCAGGCAGAAGGCATTGAGGTATTCATCGCCCTATTTTAACGTTTCTTTACATTTAAAATTTTCAAGGGGCGCCTCGGTGGCGCAGTCGGTTAAGCGTCCGACTTCAGCCAGGTCACGATCTCGCGGTCCGTGAGTTCGAGCCCCGCGTCAGGCTCTGGGCTGATGGCTCAGAGCCTGGAGCCTGTTTCTGATTCTGTGTCTCCCTCTCTCTCTGCCCCTCGCCCGTTCATGCTCTGTCTCTGTCCCAAAAATAAATAAAAACGTTGAAAAAAATTAAAAAAAAAATAAAATTTTCAAAACAAAATGCTGGACAAAAATAAAAATTTGAAAATATTAATAACGCTAACATAATGTGGTTGTATTTATGAAAAGTGGATAATACAATTATATCCCTTCCTCATGCCGTGCATAAAAATAAATTCAAGAGTGGGGCACCTGGGTGGCTTAGTTGGTTGAGCGTCCAACTTCGGCTCAGGTCATGATCTCACGATCATGGGGTTCAAGCCCCGCTCTGTGCTGACAGCTCGGAGCCTGGAGCCTGCTTCGGATTCTGTGTCTCCCTCTCTCTCTGCTCCTCCCCCGCTCAGGCTCTGTCTCACTCTCTCAAAAATAAACATTAAAAAATTAAAACAAAAAAATTCAGGAGGTTAAAAAGGCAAAAGGAATGCGTTGAAACCTTTGGGAGACTGATACATTCAACTACATTAAAATAAAAATCTTGTATACCACAAAAGACACCAGGGAAATAGCACAAGCCATGACTGAGACAGGATACGGGAAATGCATGTAACAGATAAAAAAAATAACATGGACAATATATTAAGAATTTCTTAAAAATTTATTTTTGACGGAGAGAGACAGACCGTGAGCAGGGGGAAGGGCAGAGCGGAAGACACAGAATCTGAAGCAGGCTCCAGGCCGTGAGCCCCATGCGGGGTTCAAACCCACCAGCCATGAGATCATGACCTGAGCCGACTTCAGACGCGGAACCGACTGAGCCACCCAGGCGCCCGGTAAGAATTTCTTTACAAAAGAAAAACATGCGGGTATAAATCAGTATATGATTTCGTATAATGTGCTTTTCCCCCCGAGTCCTGGCAGTTCCACTCCTAGGTAAGCCTCCTGGAGAAAATCCAGCATGAGGAGCGGGAACATGTATACAAGAGTGATCGGGGAAGTATTGAATGGGGAGTGATGATGACAATAAACCAAACCCCTCAAGGAGAGGCCGGACGGGGGAACTGCCGTGTGGCCCAGAGCAGTTACAGCGGGTGAACTGGAGAGCGTCTCTCAGCCTCGGCGCTACTGACGTTTTGGGGGGGCATCGTTCCTGTGGGGGGGGGGACTGTCCTCGGACACCGGAACGTGACGCAGCACCCTTGGCTTGTGATAGACACCCCAGTTGTAACGACGGTACCCCCTCCACCTGAGAACCACTAAGTTAGAGCTATGTGCATCACCGTGGATAAATCTTAAAACATAGAGTGGCAAATTCAAATCACAGAAGGAGAGGTGCAGGAAGCATGCTATCCTTCATAAAAAGGCTAAAGCATTCAAAATAAATGCGTCTCCGTTTTCCAGAGGAGGCTCAGAGAGGTGGCGCGACTTGCTAGGGTCAGAATGGAGCCGGAAGCGCTCTTCCTGGCACGTTTGGGCCATTCAAATAAGTTAGTCCCTAAGTTTATATCCTTTTTTTTTTTTTTCTTCCGCGCACGCTGGCGCATCTTCTCTGATTCAATGCATCCACTGCTAGCACAGAGGGCGCTGGACGCCTTTTAATTTTGTCTCCCCCTCGGCCCCTCCCCGGGGACTTGTGGGGACTCGGCCCCAGGTCAAACCAGCTTTGAGAGTAACCGATGTAGACGGGCGGCTTTCCGCCCTTCCCCCCGGAGCCCGAGGTACAAATCCAGGTGCCATTGCGCCCCGTTGCGCAGGGCCTGTACCCGAAAGGAACCCTGCCCCCTGTCTGCGAGCGAGTCCCTGTCGGCTGGCTCTGCCCTGCTCTGCTCTTTGAGCGCCGTCCCCGCCGCCCACCCGGAGCCAGAGCCGAGCAGGGGCGCAGGTCCGGGCAGGCCCCCTCCGCGGGCTGGGGGAGCAGGGAGCGGCCCGAGAGCGCCGCCCTGCCGGTGGCGACTTGCAGCGCACCTGGGCGGCTGGCGGGCACCTGCACAGGGCGGCCCCAGCCCCAGAGCCCCCCACGCGGGAGGAATTGCTAACACAGCATTTCCCCGCAGGCTCCAGGGCAGCGCCGTTTTTGAGAGAGAGTGACCAGAAGAACTGGGGTTTCCTTTAAAATAACATTTGGGGGGCGCCCGGGGTGGGGGTGGGGGGCTCGGTTAAGCGTTGCACTTCGGCTCAGGTCATGACCTCACAGCGCGTGAGTTCGAGCCCCACGTCGGGCTCTGTGCTGACAGCTCGGAGCCTGGAACCCGCTTCGGATTCTGTGTCTCTCCTCCTCTCTCTGCCCCTCCCCCCCCCACTCTCTTTCAAAAACTAAACATTCAAAATTTTTTAATAAAAAGAACATTTTTATTACAAAAATAATTCACACTCACTATACAACCAATGGAAAAATGAAAAACAAATACAGAACAAACTTCCAAATACTCCCTAGAATGGGCAGGGCACAGAGGATTTTTAGGGTGGTGAAACCGTCCTGTACGTCCATGTCCCGGAGTGACCTATGTGTGTTATGGCACGGCCCCCCGAACCCATGGAATGTAGGCGAGCGAACCCCAATGTAAACCCTGGACTTCGGGTGATAATGACTTGGTGTGGATTCGGTGGCTGAGACCCACGAGCACTCTGGAGAGGAGGGCTGCTGTCGGGTTGGCTGTGGATGTGTGTGGGGAGGGGGCTCTCTGGAGAATTCTCTGCACCTTCCTCTCCTCTTGATGTGAACCTAAAAGTGCTCTCAGAAATAAAACCTTTTTTCTTTTCCTTAAAAAAAATTTTTTTTGATGTTTATTCACTTTTGAGAAGGGGGGAGAGGGGCACAGAGAGACGGGAACAGAGGATCCGAAGCAGGCTCTGCGCGGACAGCGCGACGCGGGGCTCGAACTCACGAACGGTGAGATCGTGACCTGAGCCGAAGCCAGATGCTCAACCAACTGAGCCCCCCGGGCGCCCCAGAAATAAAATCCATTAAAAAGGAACCAACAACTGGGGCGCCCGGGGGGGGGGGGCTCAGTGGGTTGAGCACCCGACTCTCGCTTTCGGCTCAGGTCGTGATCTCACCGTTCATGAGACGGAGACCCGGGTCGGGCTCTGCGCTGACAACGTGGAGTCTGCTTGGGATTCTCTCTCTCCGCTCTCTCTGCCCTCTCTCTGCTCGCGCGCTTTCTCTCTCAAAATAAACAAACTTTGGGAAGAAAACAACCTACCTACCTACCCCTTGTTAAACATGTTGGTCCTTTTAGGTATTTTTTTTTCCTATTAAAAAATCAATCTACTGTGTATACGCACATAGAGAACAAAAATAGAACCACCGCTTACCGCCATATTGTGAACCTTTTCCGTGTTGATAAAAACAATGGAAAACCATATTGGGGGGGGTCTGTCACTGTGCCCTAGAGGGGTGCCAGCGTTCGCCACTCCCCTGCTGTTGGTTGCAACGCCATGCCGGGGACTTGTAACATACGTGCACTGGGCATCCTCTTTCTATCTCATTCTTCCTGGCAGGAAAGCACTGACTTGGGGGGACTTGGGCCACATTCAGCTCACACAGCCTTCGTGCCTCACGCGGGAGCTGGAAGTCTACGGGCGGGCGGGCGGGAAAGAGGGTGGACGCGAAGTGGGGGGCCGAGGGCAGGCTGGAATCCGCAAGGTGGACGGGAGCCCGTGTCGGTCGGCCCGCGGTTCCGGAGATGGGGGCGTCCCTCAGGAGAAGCTGGGGCCCTCGGTCGCGGAGCCAACAGCCAACCTGGCTCAGGCGCTGGAGAAGCGCCACGAGGACCCGGGAAGGAGGACCCAGCAGGTGCAGGCTCCGCGCCAGCCAGCCAGCGGTAAGTGACAAGAGGCGTGGGTTGCGACAGCGCCCGAAGCTTCTACCCCGACCTTCAGAGCCCGTGCTTCTTTTCTGGCCTCAAGCCACACGCAGCGTCTCGTGGCCCATCCTAAAGAGAACGTCCAGGGAGCTCTGCCTACCCAAGGTGACAACTGAGAAACTACAACTGCCTGGATGCTCGTGTCCCCCTCCCCTCCCTTCGTATGTTGACATCCTCCCCCCCGCAAAGGTGGGGCCTTTGGCAGGTGACTAGGTCATGACGACGGAAGCTCAAGAGTGGCCTTAGTGCCCTTTATAAAAGAGTCCCCAGAGGGGGCACCTGGCTGGCTCAGTCTCCCTCTCTCTGCCCCTCCCCCATGTGCGAGCGCTCTCTCTCAAACAATAAACACTTAAAAAATAAAAATAAATTAAAAAAAAAAAAAAGGAGCACCTGGGTGGCTCCGTCGGTTGAGCGTCCTCCTTCGGCTCAGGTCACGATCTCACGGCTCGTGGGTTCGAGCCCCGCGTGGGGCTCTGTGCCGACAGCTCGGAGCCTGGAGCCTGCTTCGGAGTCTGTGTCTCCCTCTCTCTCTGCCCCTCCCCCCGCTCCTGCTCGCTTCCTCCCTCTCGCTCTCAAAAATAAACATCACAAAAAATAATTTTTTTTTAATTAAAAGAAAATTCTAGGGTGGAGCCCGGGAGTGGCATTTTCAAGAGCTCCCCAGGTGACTCCAAGGCGCGGGCCCCAGGTTGAAATCCACACGTTAAGGATCCTGCGTGCAGCGGGGTCGCTGAGAAACAAAGGCAAGCGCGTCTGCCAGCACGGCCGGGCTTGCGCCGCGGGGCACAGGGCACACCGGACAGCCTCCTGGGGCTCCGAACACCCCATCCGTCTACGGACACCGTTTGTGCCATTTGATGTGGCACACGCCTCTGTCCAGGACAGGGGGACAGCAACTCAGGTCCTTTAAAGGTTATGGAGCCATCCCTGGTGAACAGAAACTGCTGCTGCGGTCCTGCACGACACATAAATTCCACAGGAGCTGAGGCTACATTTTAGGTTCCTCCCTGAATTATTTATTCCTCGGAGAATGAATGGGGACACCCAGGGGGTGGCGGGGACTGCGTGGGTGACTCGGTCAGAAGTGACTTTAAAAACGACCGCTACAGATGTTGCAGTAATGAGCCCCACAAGCGAAAGGGCCGTCAGAGCACTCACCAGGTCACCCGGCAGATTTAGGATGCCCCCTAAGTCCCCATTCGTCATTTCACCCTCCCCGGGTGCGCGCATCCGGAATGAGCGCGTGCCCTCGAACAGGCGGTGTGGCCAAGCCTGATGACACTCCCCGAAGCTACTGCTTTTATGAAGGCGCCCCACGGCTGCCGCCATCGGCAGTCAGCCCGCCTCGGACGTCTGCACCCTGTCCTGTCCCCCATCGTGACTCTGGGAGCTCCGCTCTCCCCGGTCTCAGCCTAAAGGTGAGTGTGCTCTTTTGTCGAACCAAGCCTCAAAATAGGACCGGCCACCATGGATGGTCGTGAACACCTTGTGACCTCACGGCTGGGATTTCACAGAGAGCCGGAGTGGGGGTGGGGGAAGGGGGCTGGAGAACAGGGCTGCGTAAAGCAAATCCCCCCCCCCACCCCCGCCCCCGGCAGTAATTTCCACCTAAGACAAATCAAGTGACCCAAAGCACGCTGGTTAGGACACTGCACCTGACCCCGTCATATGTAGCTCCTAACTCAGGCCAGTTTTCTTATTTCCACGTTTAATTTCACCCTTTTCTCTTCAAAGGTGTGTTTTCACAAAGACCAGAGGGTTACTGTTCACCGAGTCCCAGCTATGAATTCAGAGCATTAGAAAGACTTATCAAAGCTGCAGCCAAAAATTATCGTCTACACGGCTAATTTTAGAAAATAGTTTAGTGCATTTTTGTTACAAAATTCATTTACAGGAGGTTATTCACATGTACTTATCAAATCTGCTCCTGGTAATGATACATGAAAATATATTCACCAAATAAACCATGCACAGTAAAGCCAAGGAAGATTGTATACAAAGAGGCAAAACAAGCGTTTGAGTGGGATATATTCGTGGTGAGAGAATGAACACGGAAAGAAAACGGGGCACTTCCTTCCAACGCCACGGCAAGGACGAAGAAAACAGCCGTATTTTTCACTCTGCGAGAACGACACCGTTCTGACCGCCACCACCAGAGAGGCGCCCGTATGAAATGATTTATGCCAACATTTTTACCAACCAGAACAACAAACAGTTTCAAATGCGGGATCAGGCGGGACCGTGTTCCCAGGGAGGGGCTGTCAGGACACGGGCCGGGTGGGTGGCGAACCAACAGAAGAGCACAGCGCCAGGACGGGTGTTAACACTGGGGGCCCCAGGAGAGAGCACCGCCCGGGTTTGGCCTGGGAGCACTTCTCTCTTCATTTCTGTGCTGCACCAGCAGAGGGAGAAGTTCCTGACCCCAGCTCTGCCTGTCACTGTCACGCCTTTTAGGAGCCGACGGAGTTCTTTGACCCTTTAAATCGTCACCACCAAGTGTCCGCTCAATGAGGCATCTTACAAGATAGCAGCAAAGTGAACTCAAACTAACAATGAGGTTTCGTGCCAAAGGCACACGCGGGAAGCTTACAGAGCCCCTGACTCAGACGGGGTGGGGCTCGCCCTGCACCCCACACCCTGCGCTTTCTGACACCGCGTGGCCAAGGACAAGTGTCCTGCCCACCAACGGGGGACGGAGCACATGCCCAGGGCCAGGAGTGTTGGCCCAACACCAGCAGCCGTCTGGACCCCGCTGGGCGGGACGTGGGTCACAGAAGGTAGGTTTAAAACTTCTGGCAAATGTTTTAAAGCTCTTAAACAACCAGTTTCAGTAGAAGTTCTGACACAAAGCCCCCTTGGCTTAAAAAGCAGAGGACAGCATTTTATTTTTTTTTAATTTTTTTCTTTCAGAGGACAGCATTTTAAATGGTGCACGTGGATCTCCAGGGGTCTGGTCTCCTCCCCAAAGTAGCTAATGGGCTGCCTAGCAGTCGCTACAAACCACTGGTTCTGACGAGTGTCACTCGCTACCGTGCACCCTCACGTCTGACCCTGCGGTCAGACAGGCCTCCCTTGTCCAGACAAACGTCCGCTCGCCATGGCACCCCCCTCCACAACAGCACCCTCCCCTCCGATCAGATGATCCTGCCGCACTGATGTACTGGCAGCAGGTAACGCGGGCCCCAGAGCTCACGGGAAACCTGTCCGCTCTCTTCCTGGGTCTCAACCTCACACGTCTGCACTCTTCTCCTTCTCTTTTCAAAGAGAGGGATTTCCTGCCCACAATATTCTATCTGGCCTGCCCTCTCGGGTCCCAGGCTGCCCGGTTAATGACCAGAATCCCGAGGGGGGGGGGGGGGGAGTAACAGGCAGTTCCTCACGCTCCCCCCAAAACAAACTGGTCGGGTTCTCCCGGCAACCGGCAAGCTTTCACACCCAAGCCTCGGTGGCCCTTCCAGGGTCCCCCCCTGCACTGATGCGGCACCTGACGACCACTGGACTTGTAACCCACCGGTTCCGGGATGCTCACAATACGCTGGGGGGCATCTGAATGGTATCTCAAGAATGATTCTTTCATTTCGTATTCTTCTATCTCAAGGGGAAATCAGAATTTTAGCTCGAAACCCATGTGCTCCCTGAAATAGGTAGACGAACTCATCAGAGAAACGTAATATTCTGTGCCAAGGAGTCTCATCTAAAAACACCCAACATCAGCAGAACTTCACCTAACGTAGCTCTGCTTCCTGAAGGTTCCCCCAGGAGACTCCACTTGTTTTTTTTTTAAATAGAACTAGAGACATCTGACCCACCAGCATTAACTGAGCTTACTGCAGACTACCCGGGCTGAAGAGGTCTGTCTTGCCATAACCATGTTTGAAAGGGCCTGTCCTCCTCCTCCTCCTCCTCCTCCTCCTGCCCCTTTTTATTTTTTTTAGATATAAAGTTTGTTCTGTTGGAAATGAGCAACATTTTAAGCAGGGGAAAGAAAAACGGTCTACTAGATTACATTTTAAAAGGATTTTGTTATTTGCTATACAAATGTACACTTCAACTTTTACACCATCCACTGCAGTCTCCCTCACTATACAACAACAAGAGATCAACATTTTAAGTCTTCAAGGACAACAATATAACGGACACACAAACGCCCTCGACAGCTTTTGCGGCTGACAAAAGATATCGAAGACACCGAGAGGTTCAGGTGTTAGGATACGTTTTCCGTGTTTTCCAACAGCACACAAACTCCTTTAAGGACAAAAATAATCGGATCTGGACGGTCCCATTAGTGGTCATCCGAAGTCTGCGACGATGCTGGGGCTGGCCATCTCTGTCACTTGGCTTTACTATAAAAACTTTCTTCTCTTGGAACCACGGTCTTCCTCCTCCAGTCTCCTGTTGTCCCAGCCGGAGCGCCTCTTCGGGTGACGGCTCTCAGGGCTCTGCGTCTCCCGGTCCCCTTCGCTGAAAGCCCTGGTCTCTCTCCTGCGGCTGAGCCCTCCTTCCCAGTCACATGCTCTTTTACTCGCGGAGACATCCGTACCGGCAGCTGGAGGCTCCCACTGCACGGGAGGGTTCTGGTTGCTCAGTGTGGTCCCTCCGGCGGTGGACAGCTGGGCACCACCCAGGTCCTGGTGACCCAGAGGGAAGCCGGGCTCCCCCGAGGGAGGCGTGGCCCCAGGATGCTGGGGGCTCAGGGGCTGCGGATCCCTCGGGCACGTCCCTTTGGCTTCGGGGTCTATGCCCAGCCTCCTAAGCAGTCGTGGGTCCCGAAGCCGGTCCTGAATAGGAGGTCTTTCAGGGTCCTTGGTGGTAACAGCACCAGTGGATTCCTTACAGCCAGAAGGCACGTGACACAGGGAGGAAGGGAAAGACGTCTTGGCAAATTCACCGTCTGGCTTGCTGCTGGGCAAGCCACCCTGGGGTCTGGCCACCTCCGGGGCCACGGTGGGCGGGTGAGTCAGACTTCTCTGCAGGACGGGCTTGAGTTTCAGAATCTTGGCTGCGTCGTGCCTGTAGTTTTTGTCGCACGTCTTGACAATGGCACCCCGCTTCTGTGCGTCCTGAATCAGGTGATTCCAGTGCTGATTTTCCTAGAAACAGACAAGGGAGAGACAATTACACCCCCCCCCCAAAACTCTCATATGCTTGGGAAGCACGAGATTTCTGCTTTCATTTCTGAACAACAATAAATACACTTCATGACTAGGCTCTCAAGAATCCACTAAAGGAAAGAGAAGTCCAGACACAGAAAGAAGCCGTGTTATCAGAAAAGAGCCCTGGTCACCGCCTGTAAGAAAGAACTTCCCCCATTTTACCACGTTACTGGTGCCGTGTGGTCACTGGCTGTTACACAGACCGTACCAGTTGCCAGCAGCCACAAGGAGCTATTTAAATTTCAATTAATTAAATTAAATTAAATAAGAAATGCACTTCCTCAGTTGCAGCAGCCGCATTTCAAGTGCTCAGTGGCTACATGTGCCTCGTGGTTAGTGACTGGATGGTGTGGGCACCGAACAGCTCTGTCATCCCGGAAAGTTCCTCGGACACTGTTGATCTAGAGTCTTGCCTGCTTCTCGAAAGGCTCATATGCTGGAGCAGGACAGCTTGGTGCCAGAAAGCCCTAACTTTTGGGTGCGTGTGACTATTCTAGAAAGAGGCCCATAGCTGCCACTGAATTGTCAAAGGCCTCCTAGACTCCAAAGGGGCTAAACCATCTTCATCCACTGAGACAACTATTCCACAGATTTTTCCCACCTTCCTGGAGGAGCTCAAGTTATGAGAAGCACACCTAAGGAGAAGAAAACCCACCAGCATGCATTCTCCTCACTTCCTGTTAGACCTGGCTTGGCAATAAATTACTGCTTTACAACCATTAGAACGTGGGCATCCTTAGAAAGAGGAGCGTGCATGAGAGGAAAAAACACAGAGCCTGAAGGGAAGAGGAGGGGGAGGAGGAGGGGAAGAGGGGGAGGGGGAGGAGGAGGGGAAGGGGGGAGGGGGAAGAGAAGGGGGAGGAATAGGAGGAAGAGGAGGAAAGAGGGGAAGGGGGAGGACAGGGAGGAGGAAGGGGGAAGAGGGGGAGAGGAGGGGAAGGAGAAGCAAAGGAGGAAGAGGAGGATGATGAGGAAGGGGGGGGAGGGAGAAGAGAAGGAGCGAGAGGAGGAGGGCAAAGAGCACAGCTGTCCACTGTCCGCTGTCCTCGCGGGGGCTCCCGTCCTATTCATAAAGGTGGGGGAGGGCAGCAATTTTAACTGGCTGCATGACCTGGGTCAAGCGGGCCTCTCTGGGCCTGTTTCCTCATCTGTAAAATAGGAACGATGTTTTATTTAACTGATTCTGAAATGCACACCGTGTTCACATTTTACCATTTCTGAATCTGGGGTGCCTACCAGCCAGGGCGCAGTCTCCGAGTAACTAATCCTAGAGGAATTCCTGGCTAGGCAACCACGACCCCTCGACTTTCAGTCAATAAACCACCTGAAGGAAGAAGGACTCCCAGCTCTTGCCTGAAAACCTACCCACAGAAATGTTCTGATGAGACAAAAAAGTACCAGCATCAACTCCTGGAGAACGGAGACCAGGGGCTGCAGGAGAACCCCGGAGACCATGGGGGGTACTCTCAGGGCACGCCTTCTGATGGCACAGGGCACGGGGGCACGGCCTGTGCGTCAACGAGGCCACGTGACTGTGACCCGGGAAATGGTGACGTAGCGCCAGACTCGGAAGGTGAAATACTTTTAGGGATCTCTCAACCTGTTCATCTTGTCTGTATTTTTTCTCTTTTGTGCACAAACAAGAGTGACCTACGTCTGTCTAAACAAGACTAGAAGGGTTCTTTTAATAAATATAAAAGTTCTAAGTGGAAATAAAGCGTCACAGCCTAAGAGTAGCACATAAACTAGCGACTTATGTCATAATGGCTTCTTGGATTTGACGAACCGCAGTATCGATGCTGACCTCACAGCATCTCGTTACGCTCGAAGGGCCGCGTCAGTAACACGCAAGGCCGGGACCGGCACACACCACGCAGGCCCGCGAGCCAGGCTCCGCGGCTCGGATCTCTTTCTCGCTCCGGAGAGCTCCAGAGATGCTCACCCTGTGGCCGAAACACAGGTGTGACACGAAGCAGACGGTCTTGCTGTCTCTGCCACGTCTACGGCACCTAAAGGTGGTGTTTAATCGGATTCTGAGAGCACAAAAACGGTTCTGAGTAAGGGCTATCACTCTTGGTTTCTCAGAGAAAAACCAAGTGCCTTCGTCATTGGTTCTGTTTCCGGAAGGAAAACTGGGGTAAGCATAAAAAACAAAAACAGAAACAAAAACATAGGAAAAAGGCTCCAAGGACCGCGGAAGTTAAGTTGGAAAAAGCCAAGTGATAAACTGGGACTTTTTTACTGTATTCTTTCTCCATCTTTTTACGGCGCTGGCTTCCCAGAGTGAAGACCTCCCCCACGCGCTCTCGGGGCCCTCCCGCCCGGACCCTGTCCTGCCCGGTCATCCGACCGCAGGCCGCACTGCCAGGGCACAAACTCCTGGGTGCCAAACAGAAGGGGGCGGTGGGAACGGGGGAGCCCACAGAGGCTCCTTTAATCAGGGCATACACAACACAAGTGCCATGTTACCTTCCAGGTTTAAACACCGCCAAAATTCAAAAATTTTATTACTAAAAATAGTAATAGGTCAACCAACTGATAAGAAATCCCGTTTTCACACTTAGATCCTTACGGTCCCAGGAAAAATAATTCTACAAAAAAACCTTTTATTTTGAGGTGACTGTAGATTCACAGGAAGTTGCGAACAAAGTACAGAGAAGTTCACGCTTCACACAGTCTCCTCAGTTACGAAAATGTTTTTCAAACTTCCAGCTTATGTATAAATGTTCGTGGCAGAGAGATATAATAGTGAGACAATTACAAAAACATATGCCCCACTGAATCTTATCCTAAACAAGTACAAGTGGAAATTCAATTTCAAAAGCAAAGAGAGTCCTACGGCTATCTGTTCTGCTGGACGCTTTTAAGAGCAACGTAAAGATTTATTTTTAATAGTTATTTCACCATGTCGGGATTTAGAACATGCTAGAAACAAAATCTTTAGTTAAACTTCTAACAAGTTTTTCATAGTGACTTAAAAACAGGTGGTACCGGCAGCTTTCAAAAATTCTTTCAACGGGGCACCCAAACAAGAAAACCTGAAAAGCACAGACGCAGGGAAGAAGTACACGGGCAAGACAGCGTCCGAATGCCCTCTGGTGGCACTAAGCCGGAAAGCAGGGGGAAAACCGGGGGAAAAAAAACCGAACGAGTTGGCTCCACTCCTACGATAACCAACGACCGTGTTAGACACTGAAATTCGACAAGTCCGAAGCTATTACCCCTAAGGAGACAGGCAGCAAGCATCTGCTTTCCCGGGCCGTGACATCACCGAATGAGGCCGCGCTCCGTCCACCACGGACGGACGCAAACCTGCCGCCTCTCCTAGAGGGGCTCCGCCACGGCCCCCACCCGGGGGGACACGGAGCGCGCGGCACACAGGAGGGAGGACCCGCGCGCGCTCGCCAGCTCCCTCCCGCTGGCCTTAAGCTGGGCCAGTAACGAGCAGGTGAGCGGAGTGTCTGCTGAGTGCCCACAGCTGTCCAAGCAGTTCACTTCATAGTACGGATTTACTATCTCAACAGTCCCCGGATGGGAGACTTCTTTCTTCTTTTTGAAAAAGGTCATCTTGAGAACAGACCATGGGTACCTGGGCCTTGGACCGGGGCAGGGTGAGCGGTCAGCACCCGGGCAGAAGCTGCCGGAGCGCAGAACCACCAGGGGGAAGAGGCTCATTATTCTGTAACCCTGCGATCACTTGCATTTTGATGGAAAATAAAAACGAAACCTCGAGCCAGCCTCAGTTAACCATGGGCAGACTCTGGAGTCCTCTGGTCCCAGGAATGCACCTACCATCAAGGTCCTTAAATGTCCGAGGATGAAGAGGCTGTACTTGGCTCGTGTAATGGTGACATTCAATCTTTGCAAACTTGCCAGAAATCTAAGTGGTAAAAAAAAAAAAAAAAAAAAAGTTACTTCTTTCTGCAGAATGACTTAGCATGTGAGTGTAGGTGAGTCACAGACACACACATCAGACAGCTTTTCTCAGGCTCCTTCTCCTCCTTTAACGTGATGTGGTTTTTCTCCCTTTTCCCAACATAGGGTCCCCGGCAAATAAGAAACTTCCATCAAAAACAATAAACAAAATATCCGGAGCTTTCCCTCCCAAGTGGTGCATCGGTCAATCTCCTAGTCTCACTTGGAGGAGACACTGGCAGTTTTAACAGCGTCATTCTTAAGCCTTAGAAACATCCTAAAAATACAATACTAGATCAGTTATTATTTTTAAAAATTAAAAAAAAAACCATTTTTTAGTAGGCTTCGTGCCCAGTGCGGAGCCCAACACGGGGCTTGAACTCATGACCCTGAGATCAAGATGTGAGCTGAGCTGAAGAGTCGGACGCTTAACAGACAGCCACCCGGGCGCTCCTTGACCAGTGACTCTTCATTTAAATGTATCTGAAATCACTCAAATGTCGTGGAGCCAGTACACAAACACACAAGTCTCAGACAAATGTACCAACAGATCTAGGGGAGCTCAGAAGGAACAGAACTGCCATGCGAACAAGGTGAACTTTCCAGTGAGCTGGGAGAGAGCGGACCGCTAACAGGATGGTCTGGAGACACCAGGCCTCCGTGTGTGCGTGCAGACTCTCTCCAAACGGGGCAGGGAGAGCGTACGTCACCATTACTTACGTTACTGTTTTCTTTCAGACCAAGTCAACCTATCTGTACAATCTGGAACTTTCACCTCCTCAAAAGAAGGAAAAAAGTAACTACACAGGAGTCTCAGGGCTCCAAGACGCGGGGGAGTTTTCTGTCCACCGTCACAGTGTCCTGGGCCTCTTTAGCGAGTAAACCCACAGGAGTTAAGGCTGACAAACTTGGCCAAAGCACGAAAACACAGCGAAGGCGAAAAACCACTCCAGGACCCATCCTGGAGAGGAGCAAGCCCCCTGCAAACTCCCCCCGGTCCAAGATGGAGGGCACTCTTCGGAGGGAAAGGACAGACTGCCACCGGGACACAGGTTAACACACGAGGTACGAAGAGCAGCACACCAGACAGCGGATCGACTTCACGCAACCGAAGGAGGGAGACCTTCACGACGTTACGCACGGCTTTATAAAGGCCGAGCGAGCAAATGACGGTATGCTCCGACGGAGGTCGGAAACAGATCTGGCTCGAGACTACAGACCAGTGAGAAGGCAGTGACGCAGAGTTACTCACCCAATGGAGCCTTGCATGGCGTTTGCTCTGACACACGTGACGATAACACAATCTTTCTGGCGGCCCTGGAACGCGTCCACGGTATCTACTTCTGCCGGCCTATTTGCAAAAGAGAAACAGGCTCGTTGGAAAAAGGAAGCTCATCGCGAAACGCACACGTTTACACGGCAGTGTTCTGCAAAAGCTTTTTTCACGGTTCTCTTTTTTTACCGAAACAGGATTCACGGAGCGTAAACTTCCCCGTTCTAAAGTACGGCATTCCGTGGTGCTCAGTACCCGCTATGTTGTACAACCGCCACCTCCGTCTGCCTCCGCAACGACACTTCCACCCCTCGTGCCGGTCGGCAGTCAGTCCCTCGCGATTTCTCCCGCTCTCCAGGCCTGGCGACCACCAACCTGCTTTCTGTCTGGTAATTTCACATAAACGGAATCATGAAACGCGTGGCCCTTCCCGCTTGGCTTCTTTCACCGCCATCGATCCATTCACAACTGACGGACGTTTGGCTTGTTTGCCCTTTTTGACCGTTACGAGTAACGTTGCTGTGAACATTCACGTACCAGCTTTCGTGCTAACATCTTCTCCGTTCTTTTGGGCACATACCTAGCAGGGGAGCTGCTCGGCCGCTTGGTAATTCTATGCTTAACTTTTTGAGGACTCGCCAAACTGTTTTTCCACAGTGATCTACCATTTTACACTCTTCCCAGCAAAGCACAAGGGCTCCGATTTCTCAACGTCCTTGTTCAAACTCTGTCATTATCTATTATTATCATCATCGTCATCGTTTAGGTGGGTGAAAGGGTATCTCACTGTGGTTTCGATGTGCATTTCCCTTAGTGACAAACGAGGTGCAACATCTTTCCCGTGCTGGTTGACCATTCGGTCACAATCTTCTTCTGAGAAACGCTATTCAAAGCCTTCGCTCGTTAAAAAAAAAAAATCCGATGACTCAACTGTTTGTTACCGAGTTGTGGGAGTTCTTTCTATACTCCGGATAGGAGACCCATCGGATACAGGATGTGCAAGTAGACTTTCCTTGACTTAGGATGGGGTCACATCCCAATACACCCATCAGAAGTTAAAAATACCTTAAGTTGAGAATGCATTTGTTACACCTAACCTACTGAACACCGGAGCTTAGCCTGGACAGCCTCAAACAGGCTCAGGACACTCACGTTTGCCTACAGTTGGGCAAAGCCCACTTCCTGATAAAGTGCTAGGTTATCTTACATAATTTATTGACCACTGCACTGCGACAGGTACAGAACGGTTGTGTCATGGTTTACCCCCGGGACCGTGGGGCTGAGCGGGAGCTGCGGCTCGCCGCTCCCCAGCATCACGAGGCAGGATCATACCGCACACCGGTCCCCGGGGGAGAAAAAGCCAAATTCAAAACCTGAAGTACAGCTTCTACTGAATGTGTGCTGCTATCACACCATCAGAAAGCTGAAAAATTCTAAGTCAAACCATGGTAAGTCAGGAACCATCCGTATCTTCTCCCACTCTGTGGGCTGTCTTTTCCCTTTTTTGGTAGTGTACTTTGACACACAGAAGTTTCTAATTTTTATCAAGTCTAATCTATCTATTCTTTCTTTGGTAACTTGTGCTTGGGTATCATACCAGAAAATTGTCTAATCTGAGGTCATACAGATTTATACCTTTGTTCCAAGTTTTATAATTTTATCTCTTAGATTTCCTGCTCTACTCCACTTTGAGTTCATTATGATGGGGTGGGAGACAAGGTTCGAAACTCATTCTCTTGCAGGTGGAGATCCAGTTGGTCCAGCACCATTTTGTTTCCCCGGTGAATGGCCTGGGCCCCCTTGTTGAAAACCCACTGGCCATAAATGCACGGGTTTATTTCTGAACTCCCAATTCTAGTCTACCGGTTTACAGGTCTATCCTTAGGACCGTACCAGTTCTGATAACTAACTTTGTAGTAAGTCTTGAAATAGGAAAGCATGAGCCCCTAACAGTATTCTTTTTCAAGATAATTGCGGTGTCTTGCATTTCCACGTGAATTTTAGGTTCAGCTTGTCCATGTCTACACAATGGGCAGCTGGAATTCTGGCAGAGACGGCAGAATTGAGGGTCAGCTTGTAGATCACTCTGGGGAGCGCTGCCCCCTTCACAACACGAAGTCTTCTGATCCACAGACAGACAATGTCTCTCCACTTACCTAGGTGTTAACTGCTTTCACCATTTTGTACTTTTCTTTTATTCCTAAATATCTTGTCCTTCTTGACTCCATTATAAACAGAACTGTTTTTTAAATTTCCTTTTCAGATGGCTAGTTGCTACTGCGCACACGCGCAATGGATTTTTGTATGCTGATCCTGCATCTACAACTTGGCTGAACTCACCTGTTAGAACGGAGAGCTTATGTGGATTTTTAGGGTTTTCTACACAGTAGGTCCGGCCAACTATGAAAAGGGATAGTTTTAGTTCTCGTATAATACAAACACCTTTAATTTCTTTTTCTTGCTCAATTATCCTGCTTAGGACCTCTAAAACCATGCTGCACAAACGTAGCAAGAGCAGGCACCCTTCCTGATCCTAGCGGCACAGCACTCAGTCTGACCATCAAGCATGTCATAGATACCTGCTATTAGGTCGCGGAAGTTCCTTTCTATTCCTAGTTTGTTGAGTGCTTTTATCACGAAAAGTCAAATGCTCCTTCTACCTCTATTCTGATGACCATGTAGGTTTCCTCCCTTTGTTCTATTAGTATGGTAGATCACACAGATTGACTTTTGTATGTTGAACCAACCTTGCATTCCTGAGATAATCCCACTATGGTCTTGGTGTATACTCCTTTTAATATGCGGCTGAATTCAGTTCCCATTATTTTGTTGAGGATTTTTACATCCATATTCATAAGGGATACTGGCCTGTAGTTTCTCTCTTCTTGGGATGTTTTCCGTGGCTCTGGTATTACGGTAATATTGGCCTCATAAAATGAGTTAGAAAGTCTTCCCTCCTCTTCTGTTTTTTGGAAGAGTCTGAGAAGGATTGGTGTTAATTCTTATCTTAATGTCTGGCAGAATTCACCAGTGAAGCCTGGTCCTGGGTTTTTCTTTGTTGGAAAGAGTCTGACCACTAATTCCATCTCTTTTTTTTACAGGTCTGTCTGTTCAAATTTTCTATTTTTTCTAGAGCCAATTTTGGTAAGCTTGTGTGTTTCTAGGTTAAGAAATGTTTGAGTTAATGGCTTTCCAATGAGACAAAAACACGATCTTCATCCTGTACATAAAGGCATGAAAAGGGTTAAATACTTTATCCCAAGTGCAAGTGTTACTTCATGAATCCTACTAGAATTACAATTCAGGTCAACAAGTCCCGGGAACTAAAGGAAAAGGCCTGGAGGGTTTCTCAGTCGGTTCCACTGCCAGTTGTGGTGGGGAGGACACTGCCAGCAGCAGGAGGTACTGACTGGTCTGCGGGGCTGGGAGGGTGAGCGTTCCCTACCCAGCGTGACCCAAGCCAGCCCGTGAGTCTCCTCCTGCTGTCTTACCACAGCCTGAGACCATTCCCTAGAGTTAGGTTTCCTTTTATCCCCTCTTTCTTCTTTTTAATTCAACCGAAAACCTGGAAATATCTGTAAAAATATAGATGCCTCACCCTTTTCTATCAAACTCTTTGTCCAAATCCTTCTGAATCATCGTCTTCTGAGCCTTGTAATGGGTTATTATGCCAATGTTCCGGAAAGTAACATCCCTTCTTTTGTCTTTAATAAGTTTAATTATTTCCATTACCAGTTTTATTTCTTGAACATTTATATATGAGCTAAATAAGATGAAAAACAAAACAAAACAAAACAAAACACATCAAAACTAATAGCAGTCCAACTGCTAGCTTCAGTCCCACTTTGTTTTCTGCTAGAGTGAAGGGCAGGAAGGTAGCTTTGACCTTTGCTCAGTCATCAGTGGCTCAAAGAGGCTGTTACAATGACCATCAATATGGTACCCTTAAAGACATACAACCACCCAGTGAAACAGGAAGTTATGAGGACGAAGAGTGTGATGTCACCTGAAGCTTACTCACCGATCTCTTCATCTGTCAAAACAGGGACAGCAACAGTAAGAAGTATTGACAGTAACCAAGACAGGAACAGGAAAGAGCTAGCACTAAGCATCTACTGTCTGGGGGCGCCTGGGCATCTGACTCTTGGTTTTGGCTCCGGTCATGATCCCAGGGTCGTGGGTTCTGTCCCGAGCTGAGCTCTGCCCTGACAGCACGGAGCCTGCTTGCGATTCTCCCCCTCTCTCTGCCCCTCTCCCCGTCTCCCTCAAGATAAATAAACTTAAAAGAAAGAAAAAAAAAGAATTTGCACACACTGAGACCAGCGCTCTAGACGGGATCGTCTTCCTTCACTCCCCAGCACTGGCTGTGCGGAGCTCGCACCCACGGCCAGGGGCCGCCGTCCACGCGGACTGAACAGGACGCAGCCCGGGGGTGCGTCCGCACTGGCCTCCCCCTGCACTCCCAGCTCACTTCCCAAACGACATGCACCCCTTCACTCCCATTCCAGAACAACTGCACTGCACCTGAAGCTGCCTGAAGGTCTCAGTTTAAGGGCCTTTAATCCCCATGTTCTTAACTTCTAGGCTCACTTGACAGAAAACCCAGTCAGCCAGCCTTCTCTTCCATCTCTGAAGTCCTTATTTTCGTCATTCACCTCTCAGGCCAACGTTCCTCTATGACCTTCACCTCCACATTACTTGTGGCCAACTGCTTCTCTGTCTCTCTTAACTTCTTCGCTGAATGTCCCCTCCCCCCTCCTGGGTGGCTTACTGCCTCGTTCTTACTGAGGATGTCACCTTCTCTACGGCCCTCTCGGTGACACAGAGGTGGCATTTCTATTTCTCCTTACTTCTAGATAGGCCGTGTGCTGACAAAAGCAGCCTTTAGACTATTACCCTCTTATTTTCTCGTAAGCCCTGACTCCTTTGAAGTTTTTACTGCTTACCAGCCACCAAACCTCTCTGTCACTCACAGACTGCCTGGAATGTGCTCCCTTACTCACAATCCCACACGTGAGGGGTCGTTCACCCTCTGTCTCCCACCTTCATCCAAGGGATCTATACTGCCTCTTGTCTTCGATCACAACAGCCATGCACTGGGGCCATGTCTGTCCTACTCACAGCTGTGACCTTAGCATGTATTTGCTCAAGAGCTTATCATGGTAGGGATTACGATCCCCACTACAGACTTAAGAAGAACTACAAGGCCGAAACATATAGACAGAGATATTAATAATCTATGATAAAAAGGAGAAGCTAGTAGCCTAGCTCCCTAAGAATGACTGTGCCCTGATCCTAGGCAGAGAGAGGCACAGAAAATGTTTTCAATATAAATATGAACAAAAATAATAGAACAACTCTGGGACCATCACTGGGGATTCAAGGGAGGAAAACATACTCATTATCCCGTCTTTCTGAACCGTCTCCGACATCAAACACGAGGTAAGGTTGAAATGGCCAGTCTGATGAACACCGATTGGTTTCAGTCAGTCTACAAAAAAGCAGCCACCATTCAGAATACAAGTTATAAGAAAAAAATTCTCATTATAATGAGTATTTTTTTGTCAGGGAAGAAGCTGGGGATAAGATATCTTCTCAGAATGTGTTTTAGCAAAAGGTAAAACACAGATTTTATTTCTGTTCTCGGCGAGGGCGAGTGGTCTATGCACTTACAGATAACCACGACTAAACAGCACTCACGAGGCAATGAGCGAAAACAGTAAGCCGCAGAACACAGATGGTCTCCGACTTACGATGGTCCCACTTAACAATTTTTCGACTTTGCGATGGTGCAAAAGCAATACGTTTCAGTGGAAATCGCACTGGGAATTGTAAATTGGAATCCTGTCCCGGGCTAGCCATGTGCTGTATGCTCCTCTCACGAGAGCAGCGAGCCGCAGCTCCCAGGCAGCTCCGTGATCACGAGGGTGACCTCCCCTACACTGACAACTACTCCACTTGTCACTTTCGGTACCGTATTCAGTGCATCACACGGGACATCCAGCACTTTATCACAGAATAGGCTTCGCGTTAAATGACTTTGCCCAGCTGTAGACTAACGTAGGGGTTCTGAGCACATGTCAGCAGGCTGGGCTAAGCTAGGATGCTTGGGAGGGTAGGTTAGGTATATTACATGCCTTTTTGACTTATGTTTATAGGAACACAACTCCGTCATAAGTCAAGGAAAATCTGTACTATGTACAGTATGGTATGATTTTTTCCCCCCCAAAATTAAAAAAGGCGGGGGGGGGGGGGCTGGGTGGCTCAGTCGGTTAAGCGTCCAACTCCTGATTTCAGCTCAGGTCATGGTCTCAGTTTACGAGATCAAGCCCACGTGGGGCTCTGTGCTGAACACGGAGCCTGCTTGGGATGCTCTCTCTCCCTCTGCCCCTGCCCGCCGATGCTCTCGTGAAATAAATAAACTTAAAAAAAAAAAGTTTTTAAAAAAGAATTCAAAAGGGGCGCCTGGGTGGCGCAGTCGGTTAAGCGTCCGACTTCAGCCAGGTCACGATCTCGCGGTCCGTGAGTTCGAGCCCCGCGTCGGGCTCTGGGCTGATGGCTCGGAGCCTGGAGCCTGTTTCCGATTCTGTGTCTCCCTCTCTCTCTGCCCCTCCCCCGTTCATGCTCTGTCTCTCTCTGTCCCAAAAATAAATAAACGTTGAAAAAAAAAAATTAAAAAAAAAAAAAAAAAAAAAGAATTCAAAAAGTGGGGAGCCCGGGTGGCTCTGTCAGTTGCACGTCTGGCTCTTGATTTTGGCTCAGTCGTGATCTCACGGTTCATGGGATTGAGCCCCACGCTGCGCTCGATGCTCACGGCGCTGAGCCTGCTTGGGATTCCCTCTCTCCCTCTCTCTGTGCCCCTCACCTGCGCTCGCTCTCAAAATAAATATTATAAAATAATTTTAAAGTGAAAAAATTTTTTAAAAAGATAGGCGTAATACAAAGATTGGAAATAGATACGGCAAGATGCTATGAGTGATTATTTCTGGGTAGCATAAATAAGGGCAATCTTTCCCCCCTTCTTTTTTGTTTATATACATTTGCTAAAATCAACATGGCTCTTGTAATTAGAAAAAAAATTACTAAACCTTTGTTTTACACTTTTTATGACAGGACTTAAGAACATACCAAAATACCTATTCTTCTTAAGCAGCTAACCCTACAAATAAAATAAGCCAATAAGGAATAAACAGAGGGCACCTGGGTGGCTCAGTCAGTTAAGTGTCTGACTCTTGATTTCAGCTCAAGTCATGATCTCACGGTTTGTGAGTTCAAGCCCCCTGTAGGGCTCTGTGCTGAGTGTGGAGCCTGCTGGGGATATTCTCTCTCTCTCTCTCTCTCTCTCTCTCTCTCTCTCTCTCTCTCTCTCTCCCCTTCCCTCCCTCCCTTCCTCCCTCCCTCCCTCTCTCCTCTCCCCCTACCCCCCCCCCCAAATAAACTTAAAAAAAAAAAAAGGAATGAACTCACCTATTTGTTTTCAAGCTTCTGTTATAAACATAATTAGAGGGGAAGAGACATATGTCTGGGTGCATCCTGTACTGAACAGTAAGCTGTAAAACAGGCAGCCTGCCGATCACATTGTGCTCTACGCTGTCTTCCAGCAGCTTGCAGAAGCGAGCCATCATTGACTGGTCATAGCCATACTCCTGTGCTTTCTGAAAGGGAGGAACCAATTTCCAAGAATTCATTCATACTTTTCCCACTATCATCAAAACACTGTGTGGTAATATGGAAATGGCAAGGTTTAGGTGGTATTGAGATGACCAACAAGCAAAAATTCAGAGAAAGAGGTTTCTGACTCCGGCCCTTGAAAAGCCATGTAGCTTGACTATAAAAAAGTTCATTTAGAAAATCTACATACGGGTTATGAAAAAGATGTGGTCTTGTAAGTGGCCACAAACTGAAACTATTTTGATGTAAACAGAGGTCTCAGGAAAGAATCAGTAAGAAAAGAAACAAAGAACTGTAACACAGATTTTAACAATTATTTCTAGGGGACTCTCCCACAAATGGAAACATTGACTGTCATCGTACAAGCCTTTTAAAGACCAATTTCTCCATCCATCTGTCCATCCGTCCATCCAACATACACGGAGCCACTATAGTTTGGGGTGCTGAGACTGCTAAGGTGACTTAGCTCAAGCATCACAGAACAGATGTTCCCATGGAGAAGACCGACAACTGACAGTAATTACTAAGATGATTTCATAAACCCGTTAGTGGGTTACAACCTGGAAAATCAGTGGGATTTGTCAACATCACGCAGATAAGTACCGTGTCTTAAGTAACCTAGATGCAAATGTACTCTGCGGGATGCACGAGGACAACGGAGATGGGAGCTTCACCCGCGATGCCCAAGACACGGCACTGAAGACGTGCGTGCAAAGTTCACGAATCAGGAGAGTGGCGGAAAAAAGGCGTTACTTCCTAAATCATAGGTTACTTCTGTATGTGATTTTAAATAGGTTTATGTAACTTAGTATTAGTAGACATTCAACAATTTTATCCACATCCCCAGAAGTTTCTCTCTTCACAAGCTGGCCAAAACCTCATTTTGAATCTTCTTTCTGGGGAAAAAGAAAAAGGTACCACTTCCATACCTGCGAAAAAAACCCCAGTCTATCCTACAGAATGACGTGGATTTCTACGCTCTGACGTGGAAGGATAATCCTGATCTCTTCTTGGACTGGAAAAAAGACAATCTGGCACAGAATGCTTCTGGCCCTTTAAAGCAAACCCTACATATATACAACCACACACAAACCATCTTTTAGGGACTTAGTTACTGACCCCCCGGGTGCCAGCTCCACAGTGCAAGCAGGGATTTCTGTCTCTTTTCTTCACTGTCTTACGCCAGCACCTAGAACAGTGCCTGAATCAGGCTGGCACTCAGTAAACACTGATGGAAAGACACGAATGAGAATAGGCCACAAAATCTGTTAAAATACTCACAACGATTCTCCTTAAATAGAGGTGGACAGAAAGGCAAGTTGAGAAAATTAACTTTGTAATTATTTTCTAAATTGTTCTCAAGAAGGCTGCATTGTTTCGGCAACAATAACAAAAAGGCCAGATTTTTCTCATTTCTGTCGCTTTTATCAATCACCAAAGGAGGTAATAAAGTTGGGGCCCATCAAGAATTTAATCAGTAACTTTGTGAAATAACGTGTTATTCAAAACAAGTGCGGTACAACGGGGGCACCTGGGTGGCTCACCCGGAACCGACTCTTGATTTCAGCCCAGGTCACGATCTCACAGTTCCTGAGTTGGAGCTGCGCATCGGGCTCTGTGCTGGCGGTGCAGAGCCTGCTTGGGATCCTCTCACTCTCTCCCTCTTCCCCTCCCCGTCCCGTGCTCTCTCGCGCTTTCAACATAAATAAACTTTAAATGAAAAGAAACACGGTACAGAGTTGGCTCTTCCCTACTCCCCCTGAACAAGATCACCAGCAGCTTTTCCCTATGGACACAGGTCTTCGCTCAGAGCAGGTGTGATCGCGCAGTGTGCTCAGGTGTGAAAGAGCCGCACTATCGTTCTGAATGATTCCAAAGTCAAAACACCACGAGGACAACAAAAACCACACGCTTTCATTCCACAAGTGCACACACACGCTTGGGAAGGATCCGTTCCCTGGGGTTGTTTATGCAGCCAGTACTCTACATTTGTGCAAATCAGCTATGTATTAGTGAAATACACAAACATTATTAAATTCAACGCCATGGTCTACACCTATTCAGATTACCCAAAACATTTATTAAACCCCAACTCTGGTGGGCATTTATTTCTAGGAGCCCTCTCTGGTGAGGGAACAGGAGAGACAGGCCACTGCCAAGGTGCTGGTCCTTCCCACAGGCGGGGTTCAGAGCCCCCTTCCTCTCTTCCTGACGCTGCACTTTCAGAGGACGTGAGAAGCACATTTTTTATCCCCCCGATAGGACACAGAATTCTAAAACTGGAAGTGTACTCTAAAAGTACATTTAAAGTACTCTGTGTAATGTTTTCCTCAAATCTGCATATATTTAAATATAAATCAGGAGGTTGGGAAACTTCTCCTTTTAAAATTTTCCTTGTATTATAGTTTTGGTGTTTATGTACTAAAATGGATCAGATACAGCCCTTAAGATAGCTGCGCGCTGTTTCCCAAAGAAAAAGCCCAATGCACACGGAACACGGGTCTTTCTCGTCTTCTGGTCTTTGACGCTCCCACTGCATGGGTCACGTATGTACGTAAGCACAATTAGGAACAGAGGGACATTTTCACAGACTTTTACCTATTAAAATCCAAACGGTGCTTCTCTCTTCTTAGCCACTCCCTACTTTTCCCTCCAAACAGGAGATGATGATCCAAGAAAGCCCCCCTCCAAACACAAAAACAAAAAGCCCCCCCCTTTAAAGTGTTACGAACGTGAAACAAACGCACCATGGAGATGACCGTGGGAGGGAGCTGTTTTGGGTCTCCCACCAGGATCAGCTTGTTACATCGATGGATGAGCGGGGTAAGAGTCTCCACTTCACAAGACTGCCCGGCCTGGGTAAGAAAAGTACAGAATGAAAAGGTATTCTTCATCATCTCTGCTGTTTCTTTATCCCCGTGCGGTTTCTCAAATTCACAAAAGTTCTAACATTCAGAAAAGTATCACACTTTCTCCTTCTGCACTGAATACCAGCCAGGATTTTTGAGTGGACGCTTGTGATGAGCACCGACTTTTTTTTTTTTGATTAAAAGAATACTATAAACAGAGAAAAACAGAGAAGGATTTTTCTATGGTTACAACGGACACAAACGCTGTAAACCATCGAGTGAAAGAACCACCGCACACGCGTCGTGAGGCTGGCACGGCTCAGGTGCCACGACCACCGGGGAGCCAGTGCGAGCCAGAGCCGTGTGACGCCCCAGTTCTGTGCTCTCTGTTCTCGCTGGGCACGTGCACGTCCTGAGGCAAGTGCGTGGCGGTGCGTCCCCCTCTCCCTGCCACCCCCCTTCTCCCTTGCTCCTAGCTGGCCTGGTCATCTGCAAGACTCAAGCTTCTCTTCGAGGACACCTTCTTCAAGCGTGTCATCACTTCCCCCGTTTCCATCCTCTCATTTTGGTGAAGCCGGATATTGGACCAACCCTCCTGCAGCTCGTTTTCCACGTCTTCGGTCTTCTGGCTCTACATTCTGGCAAACAGCAGGTGCCCGACAAATGTCTGCTCCGTGAATGAACTACAAGTCACGGGTGTGAGCTGAAAACACTGTGGCTCAGAGCTGTCCAAAGTTATATGCCACCTGCCTCGAAAGGGAACCAGAGCTATTCCGAGCAGAGAGGAGACACTCCTCGGGCAGGGACCAGTCAGGCATCCTTAAGACTATCATCCCAATTCCGGACAAGCCAGTTCGGCTGTGGGGGGCCGTCAGCAGCACATTTCAACACAAGAGACCGCGCACACACGCGACGGCAGGTAAAAACCAGATGCTCCGAGACCGTTTCCTCCGGGTCCTCGAAGCAGCGCGCCTCCCCGCCCGCCCCGGCTCGGCCCGCACAGCGCCAGCATAAGCCATACGGCCGTTCGGCCGGCGGCCCACTGACCTCATCGACGATGACACAACTGAAGGGGACACCCCCTTGCCCACGAAAAGCAGACTCGAGCAGTAAACCGCCACTCGTGCTCAGTGTGCAGCAGATGACGTGGGACTCTAAGATGATGATGCTCTGTGTTTTTTGTGGGCGTCCTTGAACCTAAGACAACAGACAAAGGTGAATCAGTATTCAGCCGTCTATAAACCCTTGATGACAGTAGGCCTACTTTTACTGTAAAACATCCACCATTTATCACGTGACAACAACATTCAGCGAGTCCTGAGGGGGAACCACAGATCTAGAAAACAGCAAGAACGTTCCAGATCATCGGAAACCACCAGAGAGAGAACGCTGTGCTGTGCAGTGAGTCTAAGCTCAGAACATGATATAAGCACATTAGGAAAAATTTATTCAGGCTTGATTTGGTCAAAGCAAACTACAATTCTTACAGCAGATGTATGTGGGCAGGTATCAGAATGCGCAGAGATAGTTGTGAAGCAATTATCTGAGTTAAACTGGGGTCACAACTCAGCTAGAAGATACATTTTTCTGTTGGTCGTTAAGCACGTATAGCGTCGTTCTGCCTTTCACAAAGGCTTGTACCCACAGTGACACCCGTGAAAACGAGGAGCACTCTGCTTCCACAGTAACAAAGACCACCGCGGCCCACCGGTCACACAGAGACCGGGGCGGAGCCGGACTGTGACTGACACCTCACAACACGTACCACTTAGTGTTCAAGCTAATAAGCCAGGGTTCTTATCATTGACTCGCTGAGCCTGGTGCTGCTCCTATAAAGTGGCTCATCCCTGGACACGTGACTTGCTCAGCCACGGACTTGGACTCCCAAGGCGTGTGTGTGTGTGTGTGTGTGTGTGAGCTTCAGAGGGTGGCAGCTGTGGCCCTCGGGGCACACGTGAAGGCACTGTCACCTTCACACACCTCTCCTCTCGGCCTCCCACGGAGGAACACAGCCAAGTGAAATTAATTCCATGGCCCACAGAACCAAGTGGGGAGCAGCAAACCCCACAATACGTGCAAATACAGACTTCATCCGTAGATTCGGGAGGACTAACTTGGGGCTCGGTTTACAATTTTAATAAAAAGCTTTCCACGGCATTTTGTGCCGAAGTGAACAAACAGCTAACGGAAATATGCACTAAGTGCAACTGTATTTGTTTAGCAATGGAGGGAAGGCTAACAATACATTCAAGGGAAAAATCTCGGCTTAAAAACATGAGTAACGTTACCAGTTGCCGTGACCTGCTCTCCCCGACCCCCACCGGTTTATTAGGGCTGAAATCTGAGGACGAGGATACAGATCTGGCTCATCCCTTGCTCTGAGAAATCTAAATGTTGTTGATTTTAAAAAGATTTTATTTTTAAGTCATCTCTACACCCAGCGTGGGGCTCAAACTCATGACCTCGAGATCAAGAGTCACACGCTCCACTGGCGGAGACAGCCAGGCGCCCCCTGATATCTTTATATCCAAAAGAATACTGGGGAAAAAGTTACACGCTACAGAGGATTCTTATGACCAAACACAAATATGGCGAGTGTAGCTTTCAGCCAAGAACTGCCAAACACGTGCTTGTACTTTCTTAGCTAAACCCCCAGCCGCCATGACTCTACTTGAAGCCGGACAGAAGATGTCTCTTCCTCTTCTTTTTTTAGCATCCCTGGGTGGGCACAAATTTTCTTTAGTAAGGAAAACACCTTCGCGTCTACTTTGACTATTCATCTGATGGTAATTATCATAACCGACTTTGCAGTGGGGGAAGGAGAAGAGCACCTAATGAGTTTTTTTTAATACCTACCCAGACCTACAAAAGGAGAAGACAATTTATCATCACCTTTCTTAGATCTCAGGTGACAATAAGAATTTCAGGCAAAAAAAAAAAAAAAAAAAAAAAAAGCAAATGTACGTGTAATTGCACCATTTACTTTCATATTCAAAAAAAGTTTTCATAATAAGCAAAGTTTTAAACGTAACTGAGAGAAGTCCATCGGTTGTGTGAAATAATTGATCATAAAAACAGAGAAAGAAAGAAGAAAAAACCTGGAAAATCAGTGAACCACTTACCTCTTTAATTTTAGAAGCTAGTTCCTGCCTCTCTTTTGAAACTTTTGCAATTTTTTCATCTAATTCTTGCCTCTGGAAAAAATGAGAATGCAATCTTTAAGATTAACCTGAGCATTCTAAAATACTCTCCGGTTGGCTGCCTTACCTTGCAGACGACACTGCCCATTCACCCCACCTGCTCTCCCTTTACCAGCAGAGTCCTGACCCCCGTGCTGCGCTGAGCCGGCCCTCGGGACCGGGGCCTCACGGCCGCTCCGTCCCACCCAGCAGCCTGCAGAGACCTTCCCCTGATACGAGTCCTCACACGCAGGCCCCGGGGAGGAGAGGGGCAGCCAGAGCGACGGCAGGCGGCAGCTCTGACAGGACGTCCGGCCGCCCTCGTGACCAGCGCCCGCGCGGCTTCTCCCCGCTCTTCTGGTCTGAGCGGAACGATCCGGCCCTAGCCCAGGACCCCCGAAGCACCCCACCCACGGACCCTAACAGAGGCACGTGCCCAGGTCCTGCCTGTCTGCACTCCGCCTTGACCTCTTGTGTGGCCCCTCAAGGCCACGACGTGTACTTCCTCCGGGACCTGTGCGTAGTCAACGTCTCTGCTTCAATTTCTCTGTGGTATGGCCCCCGGAGCTCCACGCAGTGTTAATCTGACAAATCCTTAACGATGCACAAGATTCTGTTCTGTCTGGTGCGTCCCCTGTGTGCTGTCTCTATCTGCTGGGCAGTGCAACTCCTGGGGCTCTTTCCTCCCCTCATCTCTGGGTGGTTCGCAACCCAGTCATCCCTCTGGCTACAGTGATGGGCACAGAACACAGGCCTGGTGAACCACGGCCCCCATTCCCTTAAAAACAGGGAGGAGATCTGCTTGCACATCCAGGGACCAACCGGACGCCTTCCGTGGCATTGATGCATGGATAGCGGGAGAGCGGCCCCCTCTCTTCCTATGGGTTTTCTAAGCCGGGGCGGTGGTGCCCAGAGATGCTGGCACTTACCTTCCCAAGAGAAGAAAGGTCTGACACACAGAAAACCAAATCGAGGGGAAGGTGGAGAAATGCCATCACCTGAGCCCCTGGACCCAGCCTCGCTGAACTTACTCCCAGAGTTCCTAGGCATGTTGAGTCAGTGAATTCCCCTTTTTGTCTAATTTGGATTTCTTTAACTTGCAACTGAAAGATACCTAATCCATTCACTACAGCTTTAATATACGGCAGGCGACGGCAAACTACAGCCTGTGGGCCAAATTCAACTCACCATCTGTTTTTGTAAATAAAGTTTTATTGGAATATAGTCACATCCATTTGTTTGTGAATTCTCTATCACTGCTTTTGGGCTACAACAGCAGAGTTGAGTAGTTGACACAGAGACCATATGGCCTGCAAAGTCTAAATTATGTACGACCTTTACTTTCCAGAAGAAGTTCATTAATCCCTGATATAAGGCATACCGCTTTTGTATACATCTTCATACAGATTCAGCTATTCCGCGATAAACAAATGATATCAAATACTCCATGCTAACTTACGTACCTATCAGCTATTAGAAAACATCAATCAAGAAACGTTGAGATACCTGTGTTTCCTTTCCACCTCGGCATAAAGCACGCTGGCGGGAAAGTTCATCTAGCTGATGATCCAGAAATTCCTTTCTTCTATGCATCTCCTGAACATGAGAAGGTAAGTCTTTTTCTAAAAAAAAAAAAAAAAAAAAGAAGCTAATTCTGACAAATATATACACATATGCGTACACAATGAGGAAAAAAACTAGTTCTCGAAGCTACTCTATTTCAAATGTCTCCAAATTACCTTTAATGACCAAGATATTACCTATCATATAAAAGGAAATAGAAGTAACATTAGTATGTGCCTCAATTAGTACTTACTCATTCTGTGGTTAACTTGGCTGTCCAAACTAAATCTTAGGACCTCATTATTAATAGACTTTTCTGGACCCAGACGTACTAAATTTATATCTCCACAGTTTCCTGTTGATAAAAAAAACCGTACTTAGAGAATAATAACAACACTGCCAGTCTCTGTTCATACCATCTCATAATATCTATTTCTAGGCAAGCATACTAACAATCAGGGAAGGGAGCTAAGATTAATCATCAGTCAACTAGATGCCTGAAAGTACACTACAGGATTCATACACATTAGATACGCTTCACAACCACTCTCAAAGCGAGTACTTACCATTTCTACATTTCTACCCAATAAAAGCTTCGGAGGTTGCATAAGCAGTACGTTACAAACTTGAGATTCAATTTTACCAGCATTTCTCAAGCTGTGTTCTGTCCATTCCACAGTAAAATACATTTGGGGGAAGGTGAGTTAAAATAAGATTTCTTAACCTCAGGATATTTCAGATGGACAAAGACTTTCAGATGTTAACACATATTTGAACTTCCAAGACAGAATCATATTTTACTATCAGATCCTTCTCGGTCGGCAGAATACTCAGAACGATGTTGCTGAAACTCTCCTCCACATCACAACATCACACTGCTAACTCCAGAATCTAAGGGATACAAAGATGCTGGAAATTCTGTGGAGTAGGTAATTCCAAAAGCTGTAAGCATCATTTAAACGGCTTGTTATTAACCACACTTTCATTTTAGGTTACCGTAGTTTATATATTATTATTTCATCTAAACATCACCCGCTCCATCATTGGGCTAAATTATAGCGATCACCAGAGTTTATTAGCACTTATCTGAATGTGACACATCACGTACTTATTTGTTTATTGTTAATCTCCTGCCTGTGAACAAGGTTTTGTTTTGGTCACTGGCTCCAACAGTGGCCAGCAGGTTAAGTACAGGAAGTATAGGTTGAATGAATGAAGGACTTATTAAACAGTTATCTACAACATATTTTTGTTCCCAGTTCAGCTCATCCTTCTAAACGTGAAGCCCTCTTCTCTGGCTAACATTTGCTTGAAGGTTTCAAAACTGCCAATTTTCTTGTTTCCATGAGAAAGGTGGATGGAATTACCTGGAAACTCACCCATGATAAACATCTAGAAATGCTCCATAAACTAAAACTATAACAGACGTCCTTTAAACTGCAGGGTGAGCTCATAGAGATGGGAGAGAAATTCCTAGAGGCCAGAAACAAAGAGAAGGCTCAAAACCAGAGCTACAAGACCCCAAGCTGCTGTGGCTTCCCTGAGGGACAGGATACGTTGGGGCTGGCACCGTCTGGGTGCTCAGAATTTTTTACTTTACGTTCAATAAAATACAGAGATTTATGGGGCGCCTGGGTGGCTCAGTCGGTTTAGGCATCCGACTTCAGCTCAGGTCACTGTCTCACAGTCCGTGGGTTCAAGCCCCGCGTTGGGCTCTGTGCTGACAGCTCAGAGCCTGAAGCCTGCTTCGGATGCTCTGTCTTCCCCTCCCTGCCCCTCCCTCCCTTCTCTGCCCCTCCTCTGCTCATGCTCTGTCTCTCTGTCTCAAAAATAAATAAACATTAAAAAAAAATAGAGATTTCAAAATCTTTAAATTTTTTTTAATTTTTTTTTTTTTATTTATTTTTGAGACAGTGAGAGAGCATGAGCAGAGGAGGGGCAGAGAGAGAGGGAGACACAGAATCTGAAGCGGGCTCCAGGCTCTGGGCTGTCAGCACAGAGTCCGACGTGGGGCTCGAACTCACGGACTGTGAGATCATGACCTGAGCTGAAGTCGGACGCCCAACCAACCGAGCCACCCAGGCGCCCCTAAAAATCTTTAGTTCTACCGAGAGTTTGCCAAATGTCTACGTTGGCAAAACTACCATTCCAGTGAAGGTACAGAAATTTTATCACGGAGGCTTGAATTTTAAAGCCCGCTAGAAAGGAAAAGGGCCTGGAAGAGATGGGAGGAAGAAGAAGTGAATGGGCTTAGCTGGGAAAAACTAAATTCTTTCCCAGGACTTTCCAACCATAGGCCCGCCCATGTCACGTGTGGACTCAGAGACTAAATACATAAAACAGGAAATGACAAAGGTGACCCAATCAAAATACAGTGGCAATTTTTTTAATTTGACTACAATGAGCAACTTTTTGCCAATATATTTTAAAACACCTAAGAGGAAGTGTAAATTTTTCATGGATATTAGCCACTTTCTGAGGAAGTGGCTAACATGAATTAGCCAAATTCAGTAAAATTACAGAAACCCTGGGGCACCTGGGTGGCTCAGTCGGTTAAGCGTCTGACTCGGCTCGGGTCATGATCTCACGGTCTGTGAGTTCGAGCCCCGAGTCGGACTCTGGGCTGACAGCTCAGAGCCTGGAGCCTGCTTTGGATTCTGTGTCTCCCTCTCTCTCTGCCCCTCCTCGCTCACACTCTGGTTTCTCTCTCAAAAATAAACAAACATTAAAAATATACATATATATAGAAACCCTAAATAGACATGTAACAGTTAAGGACGTTTAGACAACATATTGAAACTTACCCTTCTGTCAAAAAAAAAAAAAAAAAAGACAATAAACACTACAAACAAATCAATCTTCAAGGAATAATCTCTTTCGTATATAAAACATTCCAAAGAATAAACACAAAAATTCTCCCCAATTCCATTTTTAAGGTCAGTGTAACTAAAACCAAAGATATGACAAAGAAAAATCGCAGGCCAGCCTCATTTAGGAGTACTAATTTTATTTTTTTTTTCTTTCTTTTTTTTTTTTTTTAATTTTTTTTTTTTTCAACGTTTATTTATTTTTGGGACAGAGAGAGACAGAGCATGAACGGGGGAGGGGCAGAGAGAGAGAGGGAGACACAGAACCGGAAACAGGCTCCGGGCTCTGAGCCATCAGCCCAGAGCCCGACGCGGGGCTCGAACTCACGGACCGCGAGATCGTGACCTGGCTGAAGTCGGACGCTTAACCGACTGCCCCACCCAGGCGCCCCAGGAGTACTAATTTTAAAATCCTAAATAAAACATTAGCAATCTAGCAACATGTTAAAAAAATAATAATACGTGACCAAGTTGGCCTTACTCTAGGAACCCAAGACATTTTAACGTTAGATAAACACTGTAATTTGCCACAACAGACTAAAGAAAAGTTTCATTATCATTTCAACAGATGCAACTAGAAAAATGCATGCAATGAACCCCAATAGCCCTTCACAAGAAAAAGGAATGAAAAAGGAAACTGCTTTAACCCGATAAAGGGTGAAGACTAAAACCCAGAAACCGACACCATACTGAACGGCAAAGGTGTCCCAGGCCTTTCTTTAAGGAGGCTCGGGGCGGCTGGAAGGAGTAACAGGAGCGGAACATGAAGGCAATGGGAAAGAACACGGTTCTCTCCTGTGGCCAGAAGACGTTTTCTAAGAAAGCTCAAACCGCACCCTGGCTGCTGGCTGGCCTCGCCTGGCCCCGGCCCTGGTGCCCTGTCCACACAGGCCCGAGTGCCACCCCCACGTGGCTGGTCAGGGAAGGGACAGGCGTGTTAAAACCACACCACTGCATGTGCGTGGGAGCTGCTCCTGGGCGTGTCAACCGCTACAACCACTTTTGGGAAGAATCTGGTACTATCTACAAAACTGAAGATGCACAAATCCTTCGACCCAACATATTCACTGCACGGTGTTCCTACGCTTAGAGCAGCGCTTTTATAAACCCTTGACCTTGACCGATCCTATGAAGTATGTTTGATCTCGAGACCCAGTACAACCCACGCACCTGCCCAACGAAACAGGTTTCACAAACCAGTACTTCCCCTCGCTGCTAGATCACACTGGAAATAGGACAGTAAACAAATCCCCAAACCGCACCTTGGCCGAGCTAACTTCGGTCTAGCTCTACTGCATGGCAATGTTCTCTCGCCTCTGGTCATTTTTATGGAGAGTAACTTCAGGAGCTCCCCACAGGCCCCCAACCCTTTCCCACGGCTAACTCCTGATTGCTCTGCAGGTTTCATCTCAGACGGCACGTCCCCCAGAAGTCTTCCCTAACCGCCCCCCCACCCCGAGACTAAACCAAGGGCCGCTCTAAGATGTTTGCCAAGTATCCACGTTTTACCGCTTACAGAACACACGGCTTTGTTTCTAACTGCCCGCCGATCCACTTCCTCGTTACTGTCTCTTGGAAGGCCTCCCTGTTGAAACCTCAGCACTGAGCACAGTGCCTTGGCACAGAGTAAGTAAGTGCTCAACAAAATGTGCTCAATGAATCAATGAGCACGTATGGGCCACAGCCCCAAGCAGAAGTTATTACCAGAAGTGGCTCGCGTTCAAAACGGCCCACACTAAACAATGAAAACAAAACCAAAACCAAATGAAACGCCCATAGAAGGATCATACCCAAAGGATTCTTCTTGTCTTTACACTTCTCTTTAAATTCGAGGATGATTTTTTTCATAAGTTCATCAACAGCCGCGTTGGAAGGCGCACACACAAGGACACGGTTTTGTTTGATTTTGGCATTGGAGTTTTCATCTGAACGCCCCTTCCTCTGGTTCTACAATTGGACACACACACGCCGAAAAGACAGACAACAAGAAATACTAATGAGCTTGGGCACAGAATTTTCCAGTTTTTCTCTACTTCCACGCATATTCCAAAGTTCTCTTCGTAAACAGTTAAAAATACATAACAGCACCTACATCTTACACAGACATTAACATTGCCTCTAAACGTAACACTTTATCATAGCTTCTCTGAGCCTCTCCTCACTATCCGCTTATGTTACTGTGTATTCAATCCAACCCAAGTGTAGCCCAGGAATGCATTCCACACAGTTTCTCTGCATTAGACGTGACCCACAATAAAGCCAGAAGGCCACCATCCCAGCCCTTCAGATTAGTGTCACACAGGACAGGTCGCTGAAAAGACCCACAAAAGTGCAGGGAAAAGACCCCTGGCAGTTATTTGCACGTGTCAGTTAATTCAAGGGCAATGACGCGCTCGGCTAACAGCAATGGCGGCCCTCACATACTCTACCTCTGTCAGCAGGCGGTACAGGAGGCCAACGATAGTTTTTGATTTTCCTGTTCCAGGTGGTCCATGAATCAAACAGATCTTGGCAACTGACGGGGAGTGTTTGACCATGGCGTATGCAGTTTCTATCGCTTTCTTTTGGTCTTCGTTGAAATCTTTCAAGTAGGCGATCTACGCAAAAGACAGGAGTGGGAATGAGTTGCTCTTCCTGGAGTGGCACGGGAGAGGAAGACAAACCTCCACTGGAATGTCTTCCAACCTTTATCAGACAGAAGCTTCGGTTATGATCGACCAAGACCCCAAAGTCACCTTTAATCTAAAGAACCACTTTCACTACCATAAAGGAAGTTACTCAGCAGTGTCTACAGGCTTCAGCCCATCTACAAATAGTGCACCAGTATTTTTATTCGTGATTCTTACAAAGATGATCGCAATAAACTGTTCTACACTTTCCTTCTATTTATTCTTTGGTCCTTCCCATTTTAGTTCATTCTTTCCTTAGTAAAAAAACATTCCCAGACTTTCCTAACCCAAGCGGTACAGTGAAAGAGCATGGATTTGGGGTCAGATCTAAGTCTCAAAGCCAGTTTCGCTCACAGGCTAGGTCTCCAAAGCTCTAAGCTCCCTGAGCCTCCACCTGGGCCATCCGTGACATCCGGGGTCCCCTGGAGGGTGATCAGGGAATGCACACTGCACAGGAAGGCCCCAGCACACAGCAGCGGCCCTAACGCCGCCACCTTTCCCTGGCCTTTGTCCGCGTTGATTTCCTGGAACCAACATACAGCTCTCACGGGGAGAAAATCCGCGTTGATGCCAAGTGGCAACTCCATCTGTGTACCTGCAACAACACCCGCCAACTCCCCATCATTCACGTGCCAAATCAGCTCTATTAATCTGCTCCTACTTCTCAACTGCAATCAGCTGACGAGCATTTAAGTAGGATGCTCATGTAACGTTTGAATGCTGGTCTTTGGGCACAGCTTCGTTTCTTTATTGTACTACGCCTTTTTCCTCGAGGTGAGCTGAGTAACACAGCACATACTTTGCCGTATTAAAGACAATTAAGCACGAAACAGTGTCACTGTGCATGCACAGCGGGACGTCTTTGTCACAACAACAGGAATATACAGCAGACAAAAACGCGAAGCTCTGACACTGACATGCAATTCTCTGACTTTCTGTTCTTATTAAACCATCACTCACGATTCTCTCAGACGTCGTAGTCAGTAAATCTTTCGTACAGAAGTCCATGGGGTTTGGGTTCAGAACAGCTCTGGCTAGTTGGTTCCGTCCACTCAACAAAGACATGGCTTTCAACTTCCTTTGTGTAGTTACCAGAGAACTGATTACAGTGCATTTCACGAGTTCATTTAAACTGAGTGGCAAATTATCTTGAGTCTGGATGGAAAGGGAACACTCAGATTTCCCATTACGCACTATTATCAAGAAGGAGAAAAAGCAGTTTCAGTTGTCAGTGAATAATGCCGGGCAGCTACAAAGAATGGTGCATTCAGAATGATGTATTTTATAACCTATGTTTTTTGTACGATAGAGTATTCAAGTTATTCACTCACAAGTTTACCGACAGCCTCCTGAGACTCAGGCAGTGTTCCTGTGCTCAAGAGGCTTATTTTCTAGAAGAGGGACACAGATAACCAAACAAACACATCAGGCAGTGACAAGCACTATGAAGGAAGCAGAGAAAGGGGATGAACAGTGACTGACGGGGGATGTCAGGGAGGGGACACTGTAGACAGGAGAGTCGGGAGGGTCTTCCTGATAAGACGGTATGTGAGCAGCAACTTGAAAGAAAGGAGCACGCCGCGCAGCTGGGCGCACTCAGACGGTTCCGCCAGTTCCCCCTACCTGGGGAGAGGGAGTCAGTGGCAAAGAATCAGCAGCTGTGAGGCCCAAGAAGCAGAGCTACGCCTGGAGTATCTCAGGCACGGGGAGAAGCCTAGCGCCCTGGGAGGAGAAGCAGGGAGACGCGTGCCGCCAGAGTCACAGAGTAAAACGGGGCTCCGTTTTACACGGCTCCGCAGATCACAACACTGGCTCTGAACCCTGTTCCGAGTCAGGAGCAAAGCCACAGGGCGGTTCTGTGCTGGCGAGCGAGGTGCTCAAACTTACACGTTAGAAGCATCGCTCTTACTGCAGGATGACGAATACACTGCCACGGGAAAAGCACAGAAACAAAAAGGCCGCTCCGGTGGCCGCTGCGGTCATCTAGGTTAAAGCTAGCGGTCGTGTGGACCAGGATGCAGCAGCAGAGGTGGGGCGTGGATTTTAAATACTTGCAAAGGGAGAGTCAACAGGATTTGCTGACGGAGTGCATGGAGGGTGTGAGAGAAAGAAAGGATCCAGGATGACTGAGGTTTCGGGCCTGAGCAACTAAAAAAAAAAAAAAAAAAAGGCATCCCACTTACTGAGATGGAAAAACAGAGGAGTAGAGGTCAGGCAGAAAATGGAGCGTTTCTTTGGATCTTTTTGTCTAACAGCTCTGCACACAGAGAGGTCACATAGTTGGGACGCTCGAGGAGTCTGGAGGGAGACGATCTTAGAAATATAAATTTGGCTAATGTCACTACTTGTGAGAGTCAAAAGCACAGATTAAGCCACGTCCCCCTGCCGCCGCTCCCCTAAATGCATCTACAGGAACGACTGAGCCGGACCACAGTGAGGACATAAATGCGGCATGCCCAGCACAGGTGCAGCAGGACGCTGAACTCTGAGGAGTTTTTAAGATTTGATGGAAGAAGGTGAATGAAGGAATGATGAAATCGTGTTCTCTTCACATAATTGAGACTAACAAAGCGGCAACGTTAAAAAGGCCGCTTGCCAGGCGATCTAGAACGCGGACGACCCTGCAGTCAAACAAACGCAGGTTTCTGTTCTGGGCCTACCATTTAATACTGAGAATGACCTGAGAGAAGTTACGTGACATCCCTGAGCCCTGATGTCCTGACAGGTGGGAAGACAGAGTTCTGCTTTGCAAGGCCTTGGGGAAGACGCTGAACGTGTGCAGGAAGGACAAGGCACGGGGTCCAGCACGCAGTAGGTCCTTGCTAGATCAACCTGACATTACTCCTGTTCTGCTCCTCCCACGAGAAAAGTCCCTATGACACAAGGGATGCGAGCGACGGAAACAGCAAACTCTTCAAGTCGCCTTGCAACGACTTACATGTTTGGTCTTCTCATTGACAATTAGCCACAAAACCAAGGCTGGAATGTGATTTAAGATATAGAAGACAGATGGTCTGCACATTGTTTAATAATAATCGCAATGACAGATGAAGGAATGTACCAGAAAGAGAGGACGTTACAAAAGAAAGCTTTTAAATCATAAGTCTAGAGCAGTTAAGTGCTGGGCCTTTCCCAGATGAATCTAGAAAAACTAAAAAAAAACTCCGAATGACAAATAATCAAGCTAGCAAATGCATGTCTGGTACATGCGTAACAAACGTGGCCAGTAGAGTACGTCTCAGAGGGAAATTAAAACATGAACTTGTGACAGATTTCTCTTTACTGTCTCATTATTTACTTACTGACTGAAGTGCGGCGAAATTTATGAACATAACCGCAGTGATATTCGTGGAGATCCGGCATGCGATTTCTCTCTGTGTTCTTCTTCTCTCCATTTTGTTTTTCAAGAACCAAAAACACCAAATCATTTTCCTTTGGATGCAGCTGTTTAGTTAGTTCACATTCCTCAAGATGAACTATCAAAGAAGAAGAAGTCGGCATTTACTCTAACAGAATTATTTTACATAAGATTAACTTAAAGGGTGTTAAACCCTTGTACTAAGTTCTAGCAAGTTACAGCACCAGTAAACTGTAACATACTTTAAAATAATAGGTCTAAGCCAGTCAACATGTTCAAATAGTGATTATACAGGGTTATGTTTCTTAACAATGGCTAAAAAGCCAAAATAAATAAAATTGTAATATTCCAAAGCAGTTAATAGCTTTCCTTTCCTTGTAGTTTTCGTTTTTAACCAAGAAATTTTCTCTTTTGTTCCTCGTTTTCAAAATCCTAGGAGAAACTCTAAAAAACAGATCCAAGGATATGTAAGAGTTTTGAGCCTACTGCTGGCATTTCAAACAAGGGGGAAAGGACAGTTGTAAACTATCTGGGGCTGGGAAAACAGAGCAAGCACTAGAATAAAGAAGTTCAGTACCAACCGCCAGATCCAGCAATAATATACTGAACTAAAATACAAGGCACTGGGATCCAGTAGGCTGAACCACTGAAGCAAAACAAGATTTTAATATGTGTGAGATAAGAAATACCTGTTTGAAAGCATCAGAGACCAAATACGACAGTGAACAGTTACTGTGCTGAGAGATCCAGAAGAATCTGGAAACCCACTGGAGTCAGCCCTGTACTTCCCCTAGAAACATTTGAACTATTCTTGGAGTGGCAGCCAACGGGCCAGGCCGTACCTGGGACGGCCTTGGTGGACTAAAAAGACAAGAACTGGCGTCCAGGGCCTGCACAGAATAGGGACCCTGAGAGACTAAGGACCACACCCAAGGATGAAGCAGAACCAAACCCGTCTTGACCTGGGCTGCGGCCCGGCTTCCAAACACCTGGATGCTTCAGAAAAGCACAATCCCTTAAAACTGGATTAAGATGATCCCGTAACGTAGGTGCCTCCAGAAGCCTGGTAGAGGCAAAAGGAAATCCTCTCTGGAAGAAGGCAGTATCATCCCAGGCCTCCAATTATTTTTATAAATAACTTTCCCGAGATAATGACACACACCAGAGATAAGCAAAGCCCAAGGAAAGAAGAAATATACAAACTGGTAGAATCAGTAAGCAAAAAAGGACTGTCCTGGGGGCTACAGATTAAATTTCACACAGTTTAGAACGCAAGCAAGGGGTGCCTGGGTGTCGCAGTTGGTTAAGCATCCACTCTAGATTTCGGCTCAGGTCATGCTCTCACGGTCCCTTGAGTCTGAGCACCGCACAGGGCTCTGTGCTGACGGCACAGAGCCTGCTTGGGTTTCTGTCTCCCTCTCTCTCTGCACCTTCCCGCTTGCACTCTCTCTCAAAGTAAATAAATAAAGTTAAAAAAAACACAATTAAAAATACATGACAACAAGAGCATACAAAGTGGCATGGGGATACATTAGAGTCTTGTAAAGGTTTTGCCTTATCAATGGAGACACTGAAAATATCTATTAAAACTGTCGACTCTGATAAATCAAAGGTACATGTTGTAAGTTTTGCCTAACTATTCTAAAACAGCAAAAGAAGTATAAATTGAGGTATACTTTCCAAAGTAACAGGAAGAAAAAATGAAAAGAAATGTTAAAATGGGAAAAAAGTAAAAGTATTTAACCAAAACAAAAAGTAATAAACTTAATATATAATTAGGTCCATTTACTTCTATTTCATTTCATGGTGTGTTTGTTTTTTTTTTTAATTCACCTCTGATTTAATGGTTCAAAGTCTCCAATGTGTGTCAAAAGTATAATCTCCTTCTATCAGTTTTTTCTTTAAATATATTTTCAGATACATATGTGTTGTGAACTGTCGTATCTTCGGTTGAACAAAACTCATCATGAAAGATTCCCTTTTCGTATAATGCTTTTTTGTCTTACAGTCTATTCAGTCTGATATTAACAGAGCTAAACAAGTCTTCTTTTAGTTGAATTTGCAGGAGTATCCTTCTCCAATCTTTTTTTCAACCTTTTCTTCTGTTTACCTGTGTTACTTGTTCATACATACAGTGCATTATCATGTCGCATTATATTATCCTTTTCTTTGAGAGAGAGAGAGCACGTGTGTGCGCACGCACCAGCAGGGGAGGAGCAGAGGGAGAGGGAGCGAGGGAATCTTCAGCAGGCTCTCCACACCCAGCGCAGAGCCCGATGATGCGGAGCTCGATCTCAACGACCATGGGATCATGACCTGAGCTGAAATCAAGAGTCAGACAGACGCTCAACCGACTGAGCCAGCCAAATGCTCCTCATGTTATATTAGTGCCGAGATACTATTTTCTTGTACAAGATGCTAAGGCTAACTCAGGCAACTGCAAGTTCAGAGACGGGATAAAAGAACAGAGATGATACTGGTCCTATCAGATAGCAGGCCAACTCTCAAAGACTTGTAGGGTCCTATCTAAAGGGCTTGAATTACAATGGTTAGAAACACAAGTATACTTAAATTCATGTATTTATGAAATTTTTTAAAAAGCACAATGGTCAACACCAGTGCTTGTAGTGAATTAACTCATTATTTTGAAAACTGATCAAGAGTCAATAACTTTTCTACCTTTCTTTATGAAGTATACCACAGAGTAACCAAATAATGGAGAGAAATTTGTCTTTACATAACTATTGCAGGGGAGCCTGGGTGGCTCAGCTATGCTGACGGCTCGGAGCCCGGAGCCTGCTTCGGATTCTGTATCTCCCTCTCTCTCTGCCCTTCTCCTGCTTGCGCTCTGTCTCTCTCCCTCTCTCAAAAAATAAACATTAAAAAAAAAAAAAATTAAAAAAGAACTATTCCAGCTAATAAATGAAGAAATGATCAAATAAAAACAACAGCATTCTGTACCTTTAATAAATTCATCTAGGCAATACGCATCAACAGCTGTAAATATTACGGAAAGAAATCAGAGATTCATGCACCTCCTGAAAAAGGAACATGCCACCACCTATGAAACAGTTTTGCCAAAAATAATAAATCAAACTCGAATCTGATTGTGCCTGTAGATACAACTATCGACTTACAGGGAATACAAATGGCAAACGTGCTTAACCAACACCATAATCGACAAGACAGTAACAGACAGTAATTCTAAAGGATCCACAACGCAACTTCTTCAACAAATAAATTACAAAGTGGAACAAAAGGGAGAAAATCATAGTTAATACATTTCAACCGGTGTCCAAGTGTGGCCCCAGTATGGATCTTATTTCAAGCTGACTGAAAAAATCTGTTATGTGAGGAAACTGGAAATTTGAACACTGACTAGCTACCCGATATTAAAGAATTACTGTTACTGTTTTAAGCAATAAAATGTTACTTTATTATAAATTTTTAGGTCTGTATCTTTTACAGATATTCCCTGAATTTAGTTACAAATGACCCCTCCCTGCAAAATAATCAAAGCAAAGACAAATCTACAAAATCTCTCCATAAACTATAAAAACATTACTGAAAATAAGCCAAATAATTTATACGGGAACACAAAAGGACAAGAACAGCTAAAGCACTCCTAAGGCAAAACAAGGTAGAAGGACCTGTTCACCGGGCATTATGGGATCATTACAGGGGCACCTGGGGGGCTCAGTCAGTTAAGTGTCTGACTCTTGATTTCCGCTCAGGTCACGATTTCACAGTTCCCGATATCGAGCCCCGTGTCAGGCTCGGCGCTCACAGCACAGAGCCTGCCTGGGATCTCTGCCTCCCCATCTCTCTGCCCCTCCCCTGCTTGCACAGGTTCTCTCAAAATAAATAAAGTTAAAAAAAATTTATTATAAAGCTGGACTGAGTAATCAGACAATGTGATATGGGCAACAGGTTAGGAAGATGATCCGATGAAGAAGAAATGAATCCAGAAAAAAACCCATGAGTTAAACGGACACTAGATTTATGGCTAATACGGTGCTGCAGGGCATGAAGAGGGTGGTCCTTTCAAATAAGGAACACTGGGATAACCACATCTCCATTCGGAAAAACAAACAATATATGGCCCTTATGTTCTCATTCATGCATGAAAATAAATTCCAGGTTGATAAAACAATGAGCCATCTAGAAAAGGGGTTGCAAACTTTTTCTTTCCAAGCCACACCTAAGTGTCTGTTGCATATTCACCATCTTCGATTCAAAGACTTTTAAAATGCAAAAGTTACTCCAGAGCAGTACAAAAACAGGATATGGGGTAGATCTGCAAGCTGCAATTTGGTGACACCTGTTCTAGATGTTAAGATAACATGTTTATGCCCTATAGCAGGGAAAGGTTTCTTAAATGAGGCACAGAACACTAACTTAAAAAAAAAAAAAAAGATGCATTTGCTACGTTAAAAATAAATTCTAGGGGCGCCTGGGTGGCTTGTTTAGAAGAGCATGTGGCTCTTGATCTTGGAGTCGTGAGTTCAAGCCCCACGGTGGGTGTAAAGATTACATACATCCAGACGTACATAAAAGAAACTCTCGAGAAGAATAAACTATGACTTTCAAAGACATCTGTGGAGTCAAAACACAAGCCAAATTGAGAGAATGGCGTGGATCCAAATTACGTAATGAACTCCTACAAATCAATAAGAAAAAGATAACAGAAAATTAACAGGAAACTTGAATAGGCACTTCCCAAAACAGATGATTGAAGCAGCTGCTAAATATATAAAAAGGTGCTCAACCTCTCACTGGTAACAAGGAGAGGGCAAAATAAAACCACACAAGGCCGTCAATCGAAACGCGGCACGATGGCTAAAAGTAAACGACAATCAGTACAAACGTACTGGCAAAGACCTACTCTCCCACACTCTTGGTGGGGGGGGGGGGGGGGGCCAGTGCCGTACAACAGGCTGGGTACTACCTATGCAACCTGAACACACACATACCGAGACGCCGCAACCCACTTCTGGATATGGGACTCAACAAAAATGCCCTCACAGAAACACAGAGGAAACATCACAGTGACACAGCTCATAAGATGCGGTCTAAGAGTTAACGTGGCATGCCCGAGGCTGCTATCCTTAGGTCTGCTTACCAGAGTGGCCCTTGGCACCTGTGACCCCAGGTTCTGGGACTGTCATTTGCTGACGAAATGTCAGCCTAAACTGCACCTAAACTGTTTGCAAAAAGAATACGGTTTATGCCAAACACCTGCTTTCCTTCTGGAAGTCACGAATTTAGGCTAGGCAGAGGGTATTTGGGGCGCTGAGTCTCTAACAAGCTTCCCTAGTAAGGGGAGCGCCTGGGTGGCTCAGTCGGTTCAGCAACTAACTTTGGCTCAGGTCACGATCTCACGGTTTAAGAGTTTGAGGGGTGCCTGGGTGGCTTCTTCCGTTAAGTGCCTGACTTTGGCTCAGGTCATGATCTCGTGGTCGGTGAGTTCGAGCCCCGCATCAGGCTCTGTGCCGGCAGTTCAGAGCCGGGAGCCTGCTTCAGATTCCGTGTCTCCCTCTCTCTCTGCCCCTCCCCCACTGTGCACTCTCCCTCTCCCTCAAAAATAAACATTAAAAATTTCTTTTCACTAAAAACCAAAACAAAACAGCTTCCCTAGTAGGTAACATTTCACATGCCATGTGTTGTTACGATTCATTGCTGGGAAAGTTAAATAGACCCTGTGTGACTCTACCGGGAGAGGACTCTCAGAGGCTTGATCCTGGCGTCGTCCACACTTCACCCCACGTGCTCCCCTTTGCTGAGTCTGCTCTGTAGACTCTCACCATCAGAGTCACAGCCACGAGCATGGGTGTATGTTAATTCCTGTGGGTCATGCTAGCGAATCACTGAACCTGGGGACGGTCTTGGGGACCTGACACACAGGCTAAAACTACTGAAAAAAATGTCTAACAGTAAAATCATAATTAAAAAAAAAAGCAAAAAACCCAAACACCCCAAACTTATAAGAAGAAAACAACATCCCTAACAGAAAGAAGGACAAGGGGCATGAAAAGACACTTATCCCCACACCCCCTTGAAGAATACAAATGATCAGAAAAGATTTGGGACAAACCCTATAAACTCAAATGAGATACATTTTTCATACATAAAACTGGGGAAAAGAAGTTTAAACTCGCAACATGAGGGAGATGTCTATCTTTACACTTCATGGTAGGAGTCAAAATGATGCTCCTTTCACTAGGCAAAGGCAAATACGGACCAAAAGTCTTAACACGTGCAACTGTTCTGACCTGGCATAGAGATTTACTCTGAGTGCTTGTAATGCTGAGCAACTATAAACAACACACCTGTTGTTTACAACACCCCCCCCTCCCCGCCCCAACGTTGTCAAGCCCCCTTCACTCACCCTCTCTTCCATGTCCGGCTTCCACCTTGGCCTGTGCTTAGTTACAGAATGGTTAAAACCGCGAACTTTATATTCATAACTGTCCCAGTAACTAACCTCGTTAACGAAGCCTTTAAACATGCTTGGAAGAAGTTACGAATTCAGCTTAGGAAACCTAGGTCTCAAATTTTTCAAATGACAATGAGGTTTCCCCAAATAGAAAGCTCCAATTATTATATATTCCAAGTTACAGAAGAAAGAACTTACCCGCAAACTCCCAGTACTTTTTATAATCAGCAGGAAATTTCCGTACATGCAACTGATAGAACTTCTCTTTGTTTGGAGAGCTGATCCACTCCTGTGCCACCTATACACAACAAAAAAGCGCATGAAGAAAGCAAAAACATTCCGGAAAGCCAATGCTAAACAGCAAAATTTCCCCCAAACCAGCAACAGTGAAATGTGGAACCTAAAATCCCAAGCGACAGAAACATGAAAAATCAACGTGTGGCTTCTGGTTTCCAGTTCGGCACGCGAGGAACTCGGAAGTCACCACTTCATCCTATCAACAAAAAGCAAGCTGAGAAATCGACAACCCTTCACGTCATCACAAATGACGGGAGCACAAACCTTAACGCCAGGAGAGGAAACCCTGAACTGGAACCGACAAGCCGCTCAGGGGCTCAGTGTGGACAACTCAGTGACGAGGACTCTAGGGGCACCCGGCCATAAGGGGCACCCCGCGCTTCGCGGAGTTTTACCTCTAGGAGGCCTTCCAGGCCCTCGCAGTGAGCACTGGAGAACATCCCTCATGCTCCCAGCATAGGGAGGAAGAAAGACACCACTTTGAAATATACTAGAACGTTCTGATCTTGCAAAGGCTCGATCTTGCAGAAACTCTTTTATTACCAGAGTTGAACTACTGAAGGGAAGAGAAGTAACCAACTGCCAGCCCCTCCTGGCCCTCCTGTCCCACCTGAGGACGTGCAGGGAACGGAGAAGCATGTGTGTGCTTCACAGTCCACAGGCAGAAGCAGGCTCACGGGACGATCCCCCCTCCTCAACTTACCGCCACATTACTCAAGGGCCCACTTACTGCTGGCTGTTCCCTTCACCTAGCACATCATGTCCACCCTACAACAAAAATTGTAAGGTGTACTCACAGGCCACAGTCTGAAGAGACTGAATAAGCACCAGAACCAGAGGCAGATGTGGCCGGAAAGCGGGAATGACCAGACAAGGAATTAAAACAAAACAAAACAAAACGAAAACCCCATAATTACTATGCTAAGAGTTTAATGGGAAAAGCAGAGCATGCAAATTCCAAGAATCAAAAAGAAACGCTAGAGACCAGAAACACTGACGGGATGAAGGATGCCTCTGGTGGGCTCAGTGGTAGCCTGGACACGGCTGGAAAAAAGAATCGCTGAGTTTCAGGATCTGGTGCTAGAACCTGCCAAAGCTGAAGGGCGGATTCTCTAACAGGAATCTTGTATTTTATCGGGCGATCCCGGTCAGGGGGGAGCAAGGAAGGCAGAAGAACCGAATGGGCTGCGTTGAGGGAGGTAAGGGAGGCAGCTAAAGGGACAGAGCAACTACCAGGACGAGTGAGAAACCGGAAGACAGATATATAAAGAGAAAAACAGAATTTACTGCTTCATGCTGTTCAATGTAATACACCCTGTGCCGACTCAAGAAAACTTCATTAATGGTCTATGTTAATTTAAAAATAAATGCAGAAGGGAGACTATCTCCTCTGAGGATTCCCTTATCTCTGTATCAAAAAACACTTACTCCTGTGCTACCTCTGGAGTTGGTTCATTAGCACTCCGAAGGGTGTCTGTAAGCTCCAGAAGGGCAGTGATTAAGAAAGTGCTTCCTCTGTCTCATCAGCATCTAGAACAGCGTCCGGCACAAACAGCCGTTCAACATTACAATCTAAGAGCTACATCTAAATCAAAATGAGATCAGTTATTTTAACTGTACTCTAATTACTACCGACATTAAAAAAAAAAAAAAAAAAAGCGGCAACTTCAAAGTCTGGGCAGGTATACAATTAAAACATACTTACCGTTTCAAAAGTATTCAGTATCATCAAAGGGAAAAAAACATTGAAATAATCTCCACAATCTTGAAATCTGACAGGCACCGGTCTTGAGATGGACTGACAAAGGCTGGTGGGGGGCCCACACTGATCAAAGTTCACAAACATTTCGTACTTCCACTTTAAGACCTCTTTAACAAAGGTGTCCGAGATAGACTGTGAGGACAAGAGAACGTTTACCGCAGAGGAAGCCGAAAAAGATCTGCTTTCGCCAAAGGTAAGCTTGTAACCTTGCCTGTTGGAATTATTCAGAGTCTGAGGACGGAGAACATCAGACAAACTCTTCACCTCACCCACTGGCTTTGGAGACAACACAGAGGCTGGCTGTGGGACTTTCAAACCAGATGGCACCCCGTTTGACTTCTGTTTGAGGGCCGGTGGCGGTGCGGAGGTACTTTCCAAAGACTTCGAAAGATTAGCAATTCGTGAAGTACTACTTGAGCTAAAGACCTTGGCAGTGGAGGGTCTCTTGGACGCAGAGGGGGGCAAGCCCGGTTTACGAAACACACCTTCATCCACTGCTTTAGCTTCGCAGTGTTTGGAGCAGTATTCACCCTGGTTTTGCGCGGCTTCGACACAGTCCTTGTACTTACATTTTGTGCTGCTCCAAGATTCTTCCTCCATCAGAGCTGTACCGTTTCCATGAACTATTTCAATGAGTTTCTCGTTACCATTTTCCATTTGTGAACATAAATCCATATCTGCGGGATCGTGCTGGGTTAGAAATATTCTCATCTTCCGAGTCACTGTTGGATCTGGGCTCTCCCTCTTTCAGAGCGGTCAACTCTAAACGATGTTCTGTTAGGTCGCCTCCACCTAAAGGGTCAGCTGACGTAGAGACAATGGCTTCGTGTGTTGCTTTTCTTCCATTTAACACAACAGAAGCGCACTGGTTCGAGAGGCAAGGATCATCAGCCGCCTGAGAAACACGTTTCGTTTTCACGGGTTCTGGTTCAGAAGACGCGCGTTTTATCGATGGCTTCCCAGTATTGTTAGCACCCACCTCGGCGCCTCCTTTAGCACGACAATCTGAGCTATCGGATTCTGGGACAAGAGTGTCAGGATGCTGTGCTGAACGCAGCCCTGCTCTTGTAGGAGCTCTGCTTTCAGAACCCAGAGAGCCTTGCCTCTTCTGCTTTGATTTGTGTTTCGCCTGCCTTCGCGACTGAAGATCTTGACTTGTCAACAGTTTCTTATTATTTCTGACAGAGAGAGTCTGAGGAGAAATTAACTTAGTCTTTTTTCTGGTATCTACCACTCCCACGGTTTTGCCATGGTCCCGTAACTGAACTAAATACCCTAGAGATCGCTGAGATAAATCGAATGCCCTACGAGGAGCCTTTTTCAGACCAAGTTTTTCAACAGCTGAAGTTGGTTCAGGGCACTGGCGAAGTATCTTTGGTGGGACTATAGCAGGAGTCGTCCTACAACTTATGTAATTTGAACTTTTATTCTGCCCTTTTTTGGTATCTGAATGTGTTTTCTTAGTTTTAGAAGGCGGGACTCTCCTAACGGGTTTGGAGTAAGTACGAAGCTTTGGAGAAGACTTCTTTAGTGAATCTGTAGTGCCTCTTTGAAGATTCGACCTGGAACTTGACCTCAGCTCTATACTTTTAAGATCATTTTCAGTCCGACCTCTCTCATTATCAGACTGGTCCTCATTTCTCTCAGAAGGTGAAGGCCTCAGAGGATCTTCAGCTACAGGCTTTTCATATCGTTTTCTCTTACGTTTTTTCACTTCAGCTTCACAAAATTCCCCGACAGAACTACCACTCTGTGGTTCTGTGTGTTTTTCAATGCCCTCTGCTACCTTCTTAATAACCTCTTCAGATACATAATCTGTATCATAACCCCAATCATTCGTGACATCGTTTATGTGAGTCAGACGTGAATTGTTTTCATCCTCTTGAACTGAATTCTTGTTGTCTGGTTCCCGATCTTGCCAAACTGAAAACACCTCATGTGGACTTTCAAACTCAAAAAACTGAGAATCCGATTCCTCAAACTCCAGTAGGGACTTTGCCTCTTCTTCCTTTATTAGCTTCTGTTCCACATTTGTACTAGCTACTGAACTATGCTCCTCTGGATATTCTTTCTTGACGCCTATTTTATCTCGTTTAATGTGTTTCTCAAAACCCAGAATCCCTTCATCATCATCACCATCATCATCATCAGAATCTGAAATAATAATCACCTGGCCCCGGCAGGCTTCTCCAGCGTTATTCGGGTTAGCTGTGAAACATCTTTATCTTTACTTTTCTTTGTAGCTGGGATGAGCTTTTTTGAGTGGACTCTGATGGAAACTTAATAACACTGGCCTGGGCTATCAAAGATAAGTTGTGGAGGTCTCGGTCTATCTGGGAATCTGTCAAGGTGTTGGACTGTGGACTGAGGCTAGGAACCTGTTCCCTCAAGTGAGAAGACACCTGACTGGTGGTACTCTTGCCAACTTCCTTATCTCTCGATTCAAGAAGAGTCACGGGGTCTTTGAAGGGAGACGTTTTCTTCACACAAGTATCGGTCATTTCCGTAAACGAGACCAAATCTTTACCATCTGCTTGGCATTCCTGTATTTGACAGCTATTTTCATGGGAAGAGAAAATATCTAACTCTTTGCTCTTGAATTGTTTCTTCTTCAGCAATAAACTGTTTTGAGATTTTCGCTCCCCGTTTTTAACATCGGGAACGTCATCAGGGTCTAAAGAGAGATGGTTTATGAAGCCGTCCCCTTTCTGACCTCCTGAATCTTTCCTTGAAAAGAAACTGTCAATGGTAGACACCGTCAGTTTTTCCTCTAAACTGCCATCATCGATCAAAGTACTTTTCCTGTGTTGCTTCTTTATTACATGTGATAACTTAGCACAGATTTCAGCTTTCTGTCCCTTAGTTTTTCCTTTGAGGTTTTGCCAAGAACATCATCCTTGAAAGAGAAATCCTCAGTTGATGTGGACGCCTTCTCCAGAGAGTCGGTGCCAGAATCAGTCCACGAACGTGCGGCTGTTATCACCCCTCTGTCACATCCCCTTTCCGGACCATTTCTGGAATCCGTAGGATTCTCCTTCACAGACTTCTGCTTCCCTTTACTTGTTTTAACTGCATCTTGAGCTCTTTCCGGGACAAGCCTTTTGCTACCCTGCTTTATGCATGACTCTGCTGAGAGACGGCCTTCTAGTTTCAAATCTTTTATGTAATTGTGCTCACTATCCTCTTCGCTAGCGTTACTTGCTTTGACCAATCTATTCTCTGGCATCTGAAATGCCTCAGCTTTCATTGGTCCTTTAGAAAATGTTGGGCTGGAGTTTTCCAGACAGTGCAGGCCTTTTTTAGATTCTTCCCTGTCTGTTCACTTTCTTCTTTATTGTAAGACGCAGGAGGGGTTTTACATACGGGAGTCAGATCCACAAAAGTGCTACACTGAGGTACTTTGAATTTTATGTTTCTAATAATTTGCTTTAAACAAGTTTGTAACTCATGGGTTTCCTGAGTAGTCAACTGCCAACCTAGAGATAAATTCCCACGCAGAAATAAGTTGAGCTTGTCCCAGAATCGCTTGCACAGAGTCTGCTGCCCAAGCTGATACCCTTCTTTAAGGAGACTTCTGATCAGCTGCACACAAGCCAGCTGGACAGAATTAGACGGCATCGAATGCAGTGACAGAGACGATATCACTGCTGCTCCTTTGGAGCAATTTCCAGATGACTTCTCAGAACTCCGTGCAAACGCGGTGGTGGGAAGCTTGGCGCATTTTACAACAGCCTCCACCCACTGCTGGGAACTAACCCACAGCAAGTGCAAACATTTTTTATTTCTGTGCAGTTCAATCACGGACACCAAAATCAGAAGGAAAAACTCAGTAACTTTGTCACACACAGCATCTGTTTGGTTGAGGACATCTTTGACTTCAGAGTGCAGATGGTGAATCACCTCTACTATGTAAGCCACACCCAAATCCTTAAGATCCATGAGGGACTGAACAAAGGGGATGAACCACAGAAACGTGCTATTGTGAACACGCATGTCTTGACCAATATCTGACTGAAGCACACTGGCTAACGTTTCCATCTCTTCGTACATGTTAGGACAGTAATCTGGGCAAATGGCTGATCTCCACCCGGAATCCTAAAATGGAAGAAATACAGACATTTGGGTAAGCAAGCACCATTCATGGCGGGCTTAACACACAGTTTTAAACAAGAAAATATGCTGCTTGGTTTTCCTACTTTGGTTCCCATGTATCTGCACATACCCCAAACAGATGGAAAACAGTTCAACGTCAACGTCAGGGGTTCGTGAGGACAGGACACCTGCACGTGCTGCGTTCTTCTTTCCGTCACTCATCCCCCCCCCACCGCCCATCCCACAACCTTTCCAATCTTCCCAGCTGCCCTTAATCTTCCAAAGGGTGCACCCTGTAGTAAGAGTCCAGTTTTCACAGGGCATGATACACCCGTTCAACCAGAAACCCCTTATGCAGCAGCTGGTTCGGAGCAGCTGTGTATAATAAAATCAGCAAGTCAACCAATTAGGTGCAATGTTGTCTCTACAAAGGCAGGGCAAGTACCATCTGAATTCTCGAAACGCCTCATACCTTTTTGGTCTTTTCAGGGTTGTAATTGTACACCATCTGGCTACAAGTCACTGTATCACCCAAATACGACTCCGGTTCCGACTTGGTCCTAAAGTAGTAAGAATAAATAGAAACCACTGAAATGAAGAAGATTAAAAAAAAAAAAAAAAAAAAAAAAAAGGCAAAAAGGAGAAAACCCTATCGCTAAGTCAGTTACAACATACTTCCTCACGGAGCCTATGTGAAAATCCTGACACAACCAGACGCCTGGGTGGCTCAGTCGGTTGAACGTCCAACTTCGGCTCAGGTCATGATCTTGCAGATCGTGGGTTCGAGCCCCACATCGGGCTCTGTGCTGACAGCTCAGAGCCTGGAGCCTGCTTCGGATTCTGTGTCTCCCTCTCTCACTGCCCCTCCCCCACTCACATTCTCTCTCTCTCTCTCTCTCTCTCTCTCTCTCTCTCTCTCTCTCTCTCAAAAATAAACAAACATTAAAATCCTGACACGTTAACTCAACTAACCTTACAGAGCTGTTCCGTATATTTTGGATCTCTCTATTGTAGCTCATGTTATTGATAATGGTCTGAAACGCCTCAATAGGATCGATGCGTTGACCCCAGACCTTTGATCCGAGGCGATCCAGAATCACCATGAAACAGTGTAATGCTGGCCAGAAAGGATCCACGCTATCATCTGAAATACAACGAAGTAACTGCTGAATCACGCAACGATTAGACAAAGACATGAAAGCAGGCTGAGGGTTAGGCTTGCTTTATCTGGGGAGCCACGAAACTGAAAGCAAAGCACCAAGTCATGTAACGCAAAGTGGCGCCAACCACACCGGCTTTAAAAACCTGGTAAATGTTAAAGTTCCTTCTGCATTTTTTCCCAAGCAATGCTATATGCCTCCAAGAAATTTTTTAACGGGGAACAAACTGAGAGACTCTAGGCAAACTCACCTTTCTCACCCTGTCTGCCACACCTGAAACATCCTTCCTACTGAACAAAGCCCGTGATACGGGAAATTCTGGGTTAGCTCGAACTGCATTTTGTATGCCATTTGGCTGCGATAAAGGACCGAATCCCTTAGCTAATGGCTAAGCGGATACACACCCTTCATCCAACCGTATCTCAACGTGGCTTTGTTCTCTACTTTTCATCCAATTGGCAGGAATTCCCATCACTCAGAAGCTCTCACCTCCAGTTCTTTCCCTCCTATCAGATGTGCAGTGGCAAAATACTGCCTACTCAAAGGCCTTCAACTGCTCCTTAATGTCTCCCAAGGAGATTCAAAGTCCTCAGTCATGCACTTGGAAGATCCTACTCTACTGTCTCTTTCCAGCTTTATTTTTCACGCCCCCGTAATCATATCCCGTCTACAGCACAAACAGACAGCTGGCTTCTCCTCAAGACCCAGAATGCCCTCACTATTGGCACCCCTAGCAAAATCCTATCCGTCCTTCCAAGCCCAGCTCAAACGTGCCTCTCTCCATCAAACGTTCCCTGGTCATTTGATCTACCGCCCTGTTCTGACACAGTGCTCACGTCAGTTACTGATGATGTTATCTGGTCACTCTAGAACTTTCTGCTTTTATTTCCTCAAGGCTCTAAGCTCTACTTTTTTTTTTTTTTTTTTTTTTATCATAGGCTTTGTGTAGCCTTCTCATACACTTTTTCATCCTTCCTGCAGCTGACACGGTGTCTGTATGCCCAGTAAGCTCTCAAGTAAGGAACAAAGTTATCAATTAGGTGAGACCATTATGAAAGGTTTTCTAGAGAGGTCACGTGACTCACATTTTGAAAGTCAGGGGAACTGGATTAACAGAGAAGACAGAATTGTATGGGCAAGGCACAAAGAAATGACCTATTAATATAGTAAGTGCTTGAAAACAAGTTAGTAATAACTCTGAGAATAACCAGCAAGAGAAGCTATGCGAACAAAAAAAAGAATAACATTTATATAGTTTCTTCTGCAATCTTGCACAACTGATGTTATATCCACATTGGAGTTGCCTAAAGAGAAGTGAATGTGGAGAAAATTATCATTATGTTTTTGTAATATCTGGCATGCTGGATCTCTATTCATTCCTTCATCAAGATTAGAAACATTCATTACAGATCCTCCCTGATCAGCCTGACACAACCACAAGCAAAAGAAAGTTAGGGTCTAATAATAAACATTACTACGAGTTTTACACCCTAGCTTGTAAACTATCTGAACAGCACTGTCCCAAGAATACTTTCTGTGATGAGGGAAATGATCTTTATCCACACTGTTCAGTATCAACCACCAGGTACATGTGGTTACTGGGCACTCAAAGTACAGCTCGTGGGACTGGAAGACCGCATTCTTCAGTTAATTTTAATTAATTTAAATGTACATAGCCACATTTGGCTAGCAGTCACCATGTTGGACAGTGGAACCCTAGAGAACAGAAGTGAAATGAAGAAGAACCAGGAAAAAGGAAGACAGAGGGACAGGAGAGGCTTTCCCCACAATTTTAACTACCACGTCGTTGGAAAGGTATTTGCTAGTCTTGATTCTACCACTAACTGGGCATTTCAATGTGAAGTAAGTTAACTTCCCTGGCCTTCAGTCTCATCTTTTATGAAGGTAAAGTGTTGAAATTGAACTCTCAAGGTCATTTCCAATTTAAAACTCTGAATCTGTGACTGAACCATAAACACGTCCATTCCTTTTTCCATGCCACACACCCAAATTCTTGCAATGACACTAGTGTTTTAAAAGGGCCCATCGCAGCATCCCAAAGCATTTGCCAAATAAAGATTATTACCATCTGCTTGCCTCTCCATGGTGTGAAGTATTGATTGCATGAAATCATTCTGTTTGTCTGAGCCCAGCAACAGGGAGTCCATAGCCTGCTCCTCAAGAATGGTCAGCAACATGCAAATACCTGTAAGATCATTTACAGTTTTCCTGACTTGAGTAAATGACACCGTTCGGAGGCTTTCTCCGGCTTAGTTGGCAAAAGAGTAACAAGGCAGTAAAATGAAGCAAACCAGTACCCGCTTCCTCCAACACTCAGGTCTGAGACACTCAGACACCACCGCTCCCAGTAACAGGACTTTAGCCCGACTTGGACAGAAAAAGGGAAATGGTACAAACTTGGTTAGAAATCAGTTTCAAAGAGGATTACCACACAATTTGTTTCTCCTCAACTCTAAGATGCCTCCAATTTTAAGATCACCGTATTCTGAGAACTCATCACTGCCAAACAGGACACGTGGCTGTAGGACTCAGAATCAGTGAAGCAGGGGAGACCTACTTTGAGTCAGTGTAGAAGTTGCTGAAAACCAAAGCTAGTATCTCTTTCACCAAGAAATATTTTACAGATGGGGAAATCTCTTACATCAAACCCTACTAAAGTCCATCGCTACGCCAAGGTTTTGTTTCATCTATTACTGCTTTAGATACAAGATTTGCCACCCTCGAACACGCACCTCTTACAAAGATGGTTTCTAGAATAAAGTCTCAAAACAAGAGATGTAATGGCTAAGTCAATTTAATGACAGCACGAGAATTGGGAACCATGAGATCCTTCATTAGATCACCAAGAAACCACTTCCTTTGCAAGATACTCATTGAAAATGATAGAAAACTACTAGTCATACTCGTGTAGGAACGACACTCACCTAGCCAATAGTTCTTGTAGTTGGTGGTATCGTACATGTGCGAAGGCAGAAGAATCAGTTTACCCTTCTCGAGGACAGAAGAAGTGTAGATGTCTGGATCTTCCAGAAGCCCCAACTCAATGACTTTAAAAAGACAAGTCAAAACCTCCTGCAGATCATAATAATCATCTCTGTCCACTTTTCCCAAGTTCCTTGCGGTCAGGATAGCCCAACGCCGAACCTAAAGGCACAACACGTTCGTTACTTCATTCAATAAGTAACTCTCCATGCACGGCAAGAACCTAATTAAGAAACAGGATTCTCTATTTTAAAAGACACCAGATTGGGGCGCCTGGGTGGCTCAGTCGGTTAAGCGTCCAACCTGGGCTCAGCTCATGATCTCGCGGTTGGTGAGTTCGGGCCCCGCATCAGGCTCTGTGCTGACAGCTCGGAGCCTGGAGCCTGCCTTGGATTCTGTATCTCCTTCTCTCTCTGCCCGTCCCCTGCTCTCTCTCTCTCTCGCTCAAAAATAAAGATTAAAAAAAAAAAATTAAAAGACACGAGATACTAATGATGCAATACTTAGACCCTATTTGATCCTGATTCGAACAAACCCTAAAAAAGCGTTTATGAGATAGATAATTACTTCCATCCATTTAAACACTGATTAGAAATATGACATTAAGGAATTAGTACTTTAGGTGCAGTGGTGATATTGTTCCATTTTTTAAAAAAAAACCCTTATCTTTTAGAGACATATTTAAGTATCTTATGGATAAGATGCTCTGATGTCTAAGATTTGCTCTAAGTAATCCAAAAGGCAACACAATATCGATCACATATTGGTACCTGAGAAAGCTCAGTGATGGGCAGCAGGGGGTTCATTACACCGTTCTACTTTTGTATGTTTATAATTCTCCATAATAGAAAGTTGAGGGGGGAAAAAAAAAGCGGAGCCTCAGAAGAAATCAAAAGTCACCTCTAAATGGCAATACAGCACAGGGAAGTGATTTTAAAAATTCATGTGGGCTATGAGTCAAACCTAGTACTCACAACCAACCTTAAAAAGCTAAATAAAATAAAACAGAAAAAGACCAGCGTGCATCCCGCAGGAGTAGGATTTGGGGAAATGTTCAGCTGACACATGCATATGTGTGTATGTAACCGATGAAAACCACTTTTTTTTTTTTTTTTTTTTTTTTTTTTTTTTTTTTTACTGTGGATGGCCAGAAGTTTGAAAAACGGAGCTAGAGGACACAGGAATGAGCTGGCTCCATGCCAACATAAGTAATGAATTTTAAGCTTTTGGAAAACATACAAAGGAATGCATGAGTCCATACTGATAATAAATAGGCAAGTAAGTGGGAGAAAGGAAAAGAGTTCTTGATTATGATAGTGGAACCAATGTCCAGGACTAACCGGCAAACGTGGAGAGTGCTGGGGTTGGGAAATGATTTTGCAAATCTCAAAAAAAAAAAAAAAGTGATTCAGGCAAAAGCCATCAGTTAACGCTCAATTTGGGAGAAAATTCTGCTGAGGAGCAGGGCCCTTCTGTGGTCTCCCCATAGCTAAGAAACAGAAATTATACGGTGAGGAAATGGGACACCACCTTGACTGGCTAATCAAAATGAACATAACCACAAAGAGCAAGTGACACAGGAGCGCCTCTGAGGGTGACACTCTGAGGAGGACAGAACATCACTTCTACGCAGTCCTCCAGCTGGAATGCGTAACCTGAACCTAACAACAAGGAAACATCAGACAAACCCCAAATGAGGAGCATTCTGATTGGGGGGTTGGGGGGGGGACGGGCAGGGATGACCGCACTCTTCAGAAATGTCATAAAGGACAAAGGCTGAGATAGCGCAGATTAAGGGAGAGCAAAGCAAACAGCAAAACCACCAGGCCCAGGGACCTGGAGCCAGGCTGCCTGTATGACACCCGGTCACCCCACACTAGCCTGGCTGGCTGTGGCCAAGTCTGACTCGGTTTCCTCCTCTATACATTACCTGCCTCACTGGGCTGCTGTAAGGCGTAAGTGAGTTCACATCCAGAAATTACCTCCTTCATTCTACTTTCTTTATTCCATTGTTCCCTAGCTTCTTAAGAGGAATAATCAGCTCGTTAATTGTGAGGCTTTCTTCTTTTCCACAATTACTCAAAGATATAAATTTCCCTGAAAGCACTCTTTTGCCACATCCTACAATTTTTTAATGCGGCATCTTCATTATAATTCAGTTCTGGGTATGCTTAAGTCTTAATGACTTCTTTTTTAGCATGTGCTACTTTCAAAATATGGAAACTCATTTATCTTTTCATTAACCTCTATCTAAATTGTGTTATGATCAGAGATCACGAGAGGGACGATGCCAACGCTAAGTCCTTGCAATGTGTTGAAACATGTAATATTTATCACAAATTAGAACGTGATCACTTTTATCGTTTAATGTATATTTGAAAAAATGGTTAGATGCCCAGCTCACATATATACCCATTAGGTTCTGTTTGTATACTGCCTTGTATACATATTCCATTCCTTGTTGGGTTTTTGTTTTTTTTTTGTCTACTGATTCATCAATGTGGAAGAGTACAGTCAAATCTTCTACAGTAATGAATCCACCATATCTTCTTACAGTTCTACCAATAACTGCATCATTTATTTTGAGACTATTTTAGCCACATACTACTTGTTTAAAAACACTACAGTCTCGATAAATTGCGTTTTTTGTTATTAATACAGTAACCTTATCCCCGTCCAAATGTCTATTTTATTTGACACAACACAATAGCTCCACCAGCTTTCAGCAAAATTAAAAAGGCAACCGACGGAATGGGAGAAGATATTTACAAATGACATATCAGATAAAGGGTTAGCATCCAAAATCTATAAAGAACTTTTCAAACTTAACACCCAAAAAACAAATAATCCAGTGAAGAAACGGGCAAAAGACATGAACAGCCACCTCTCCAAAGAAGACATCCGGATGGCCAACCGACACATGAAAAAATGCTCCACATCACTCATCATCAGGGAAACACAAATCAAAGCCACAAGGAGATACCACCTCACCCCTGTCAGAATGGCTCACATTAACAACTCTGGCAACAAGAGGATGTTGGCGAGGATGCGGAGAAAGAGGCTCTCTTTTGCCCTGCTGGTGGGAATGCACACTGGGGCAGCCACTCTGGAAAACAGTATGGAGGGTCCTCAATAAATTAAAAATAGAACTACCCTACAACAACCCAGCAACTGTACCACTAGATATTTATCCAAGGGATACAGGGATGCTGTCTCGAAGGGGCACGTGCACCCCCACGTTCATAGCAGCGCTATCGACAATAGCCAAAGTATGGGAAGAGCCCAAATGTCCGTCAACGGATGAACGGATAAACAAGATACATACAATGGAGTATTACCCGGCAATCAAAAAGAATGAAATGTGGCCATCTGCAAGAACACAGATGGAACGAGAGGGTATTATGCTAAGCAAAATTAGTCAGAGAAAGACAAATATCATATGTCTTCACTCATACGAGTGAAGATACAAAACAGATGAACATAAGGGAAACAAAAAGAATATAAAAACAAGGAGGGGGCCAAAACATAAGAGACTTTTAAATACAGAGAACAGAGGGTTGCTGGAGGGATTGTGGGTGGGGGGAATAGACCAGATGGGCAAGGGGCATTAAGGAGGGCACCTGTTGGAACGATCACTGGGTGTTATACATAAGGGATGAATCACTGGAATCTACTCCTGAAATCCTTATTGCACTAGATGCTAACTAACTTGGACGTACAATTTTATGAATAAATTAATTAATTAATTAAAAAAAAACAATAGCTCCACCAGCTTTGATTAGGTCAGTATCTGCCTATTGTTTTTCCTTCAACCTTTTTGCACCCTAAGTTTTAGGTGTTTCTCTTGGAAACAAAACCAAGGATTTTCTTTTGTAATTCAATCTAATCTGTGTCTTCACTGACAAATTCAGCCCACTTATGTTAAACACTGATATTCTTAAACCTGTTTATCTGTATGAACCATGTTTCTCTATTTCTTTTAATGCATTTTTTTTTACCTTCTAAAGTAATTCATTACCTAGCTCCGCCCTTAACAAGATGAAAAGCTAGCCCACACGCTCTCACATCTTGCCTGCCAACCCCATCACGTTGTTACTACCCCGTCCAAGTTATTATTGATAGATTCACTTTCTTCGAACTTAGCCGCTTTTATTAACAAGCTTTACCACAGCATCCGACCAACTTTGTATTAAGCTCTGACGCTACCTTCTCAACTCTTCTTTCTCTCGTGTCCCTCATCTGGCACCGGTCTAGCATCAGCAGCTCGGGCTGCCAACCACCAGTCGCATCAGGGAGGGGCCCTGCAGACTCAGTCGTGAAGCATCTGAGTGCCTGGCCCGGGTCCTGGTGCCCGGCTGGACCTCCTTCCTCTGTTGCTATGTGGCTCTAGAAGGCCAGTGCCGGAGAGCCTCTGGCCGTACTGTCAGCTTTCTTTCACAGGCAGGGGAGAGTCTACTTTGTGCACAGGCCCGGACTCTGGTTCTCGGCCTTTCCTGGACTACACCCGGAGCTACTGTCATCCGGCGGAAACTGCGTGCTCAGCTACCAAGAGCCACCCGGACCTAGAGGTTTCCACCGTTTATCACGTGGTGTTTCTGCTGCACTGCTGGTCCCGAGAAACGCTTACCTTTTGAGGGGTGTGATTATACATTTTTAATGGTTCAATATTTTAGACCAAATACACACCGAAACCCTCTATTACGGCTCTCTCTACTCAAAAAATAAATATATCCTTTCATCGCCTACCACTCATACTCACCATTTCATTGGGATGGACCAGAAACAAATAAATGCCTGGATGTTTGTCAAAAACCTGAAAGGAGCAATTAGCTTGTTCCATCCGACAAAGTGCTTCAACACATAATTCGTCTAAATAGAAAAAACAAGACAGTAAAGATGAGACATAAACCTTATCAACTTATCAAGAGTCCCTGAATCTGGCTCCTTCGGTTGTTCTGTAAGTAAATAAAAAGTTGTTCTTTTCCTTTTTTTTCTCAAATGAGGCATAAAAATGCTGATAACGTAAGTTCAACGACAGTATTTACTCGCCTGGAAGACTAATCTTGTGTGATTGATCATAGTGTGCTCCTATGAACTACTGTGACTTTACCGGTATACATATATATTTTTTTTCTTACCCTTGGCATAATTAGCATAATTATATCCATAGGGTATCTTCTCAAAAGTATGATTTTAAGTCCAGTTCCATCAGCATTTTACATTTCGATCCACATGGACCTTACTTGGTACTGGCGTGACAAAGTGAGCCTTTCCCCCAAATGGCTATTGTGTCCTACTCTCGTTTACTGAATAATTCACTTTCTCCACTGCTTTGACGTGCTCCCATCATCTAACACTAAGTTCCCCAAATATTCTTGGTTTATTTCGGGAGTCTATTGTTCCACAAGTCCACCCCTGCTTGACTGTTCTAATTCCTGTTGCTTTATGGAAATGTCTACACGGCTCTTTCAGAAGCGTCGTGAATAGGGGCGCCTGGGTGGCTCAGGCAGCTGAGCGTCTGCCTCTTGATTTCGGCTCAAGTCATGATCCCAGAGTCCTGGGATCAAGCCCCATGAACCTGCGTGAGAGTCTCTCTCTCTCCCTCTCGCTCTCTCTCTCCCTCCTCCCTCCCCCTCTCCCTCTGCCCCTTCTCCACTGTTTGTGCACTCGCTTGCTCACTCTCTCTCTCTAAAAAATAAAAAACACAAAAAGAAGTGTCTTGAACAGACTCATACCTTTACCCTACCCCTAATGAATCAACTTTACTTTGTCAAAGTTCAAAGAATATTGTCAGCGACAGTGGATGGCTTTTGCGGAAGAGTGTCGATAACTGGAAAAGCAGGAAAGGAAGCTCTTGGGTATTGACGTTTTGTTTCTTGATCTGGGTGCTGGCTACATAGGTGTGTCCAGTTTGTAAAAACTCACCGTTTATGTACTTTTCTTGGATGTAGTATTCATTAATAAATGTTTGAAAACGGACCTGTTAACATGTTAAACACAATTTACTTACAGTTTATTTAGAAAGAATTGATTTATCTAACCAAATCCTTAGATGTGCTTTTCAGTTTACTGAAAATTCAGAGAATAAAGACGTGAAATAACATCACCAGGAAGCAATCTGAAAAATCCAGGAAGTGCATTATTTCACAGGGCAACTATATGGTCTCAGTAAGTCAAGGCTATAGCAAAAAAAAAAAAGTTTCTTTGTGTATGTATAAATAGACTACTTTGTATTCAAAAATATGTACAAAATATGAGCCAATGCAATAGGTGGTCCCTGAATGGATTCTTAAACAAAGCAGCCAAAACCACATTTTGCAAGTACTGGGAAAGTTTGAATACGGACTAGATACTAAATGATTTAAAGGTATTGTTATTTGGAAAAGAAAAAAAAAAAAAAAAAGGTACTGCTATTTTGTTAGATTGGACAGATCATGTAACGTCTTCACTTTTATGAGATTCACATTAAGAAATACAAACATAAATGACCTAAGTTCAGGCAGCCATGATATGCCATGCCATAATAATTAATAAAAATTACTACAGACCAGTAGTTCTCAACCAGAGACGATTCTGCCTCTCCCCTGCCCTGCCCTCTCCACGCTGCAGGGACACGTGGCACTATGTGGACACAGTCTGGCTGTCCTAAGAGGGGCAGCGGGGAGAGCAGAGGGCTACTGGCATCTAGGTGGTAGGGGCCGGGGAGGCTGCTGAACATCCCACAATGGACAGCACAGCGCCCACAACAAAGCAGTATCCAGTCCAAAACATCCATGGTGTCAACGCTGAGGAACTCTGCTACGGACAAATTACAAGAATGCAAACTAACTGAATGGATAGAGGAGTAAATGTGTGATAAAGCAAATGCAGCAAGACGTGAGCAACTGCAGAATCCATGTGGTGGGTCCGCGGTGTTCACCTGATCACTGGCTTTTCTCCGTGTATGGAAACTTCTATCAACAAAATGTTGGGAAAAAAGATGAAGTATCTTAATGATCTGTTTAACGGATGTTCAATACAGATAAAACGGGAGTTCCTGCAATTCTTAAAATAAGACTGATTAAACTTGTAGAACACCCAAGATACTCACTAACACGCTCGTGTAAAAGCAGATACGGATACTTCAGGATTTCAAGAAGAGGAACTCGAAGCTTATTTTCAAAGTCTTGGCCAGTGAAGTCAAACAGCTGTGCCTCTCCATTGTTGTCTACTATGTACAATTCATCATCGTCTCCAATTTCTGCCTTCATGGATTTTTCAAAATGATTTATGAGACGTAAGGTTTCTAATTCCCACAAAACCTACAGAGAAAAAAAATTGGGAGGTAAGCTTTATATCTTATTATCCAAAAATACTGGATGTCACGATCTTTTTAGAAAGCCTTCCCCTAAGTATAAAACTTCAGAAGTTTCAAGAAGTAGACTACCACATTAGATTCATTTGAAGAAAAGTCACTAAACGTGGCCACTTTTATGACGTATGAGGCACATATGACATGAGGTGTGCAAAAACCACTTTCATAAAGTTTTACTATAAATATAGCACTATGCTTTATCAGCTATTTAAAAGGGAACGAGGAGCGCCTGGGTGTCGGTTAAGCGTCCGACTTCGGTTCAGGTCATGATCTCACGGTTCGAGGGCTCAAGCCCCGCGTCCGGCTCTGTGCCGACAGCTCAGAGCCTGGAACCCGCTTCAGATTCTGTGTCTCCCTCTCTCTCTCTGCCCCTCCCCGCTCCCACTGTCTCCCAAAAATAAATAAAACATTTAAAAAAATGTTTTAAAAAAAGAAGTTTGCACCACGTACCCATGAAAAAATGAAAGAGAAAAAAGAATCACCAATAAAAAATAACCCAAGCCATTCAGACCCGTGACTGTAACACTGTCAAATACACGGGCGTGAAAAACAAGAAAAAAAACAATGTAACACTGTCAGATATACCGACGTAAAGAACAAACTGGAAACAAAAAAACAAAAAACAAACCCCATACATCATCTCACCCAATTGTTTTAGATCCCAATGACTGAAAGCGAGGGATCACGAAAGTCGGCTGAGGTTTTAATTCCGTCTCATCAGTCAATCCTGGTTCCCGAACGCACCTAGCCGAGTTCGGGTTTCTCGTCCCCCTAGTTATCGAGCTCTGAAGCGTACCGTCCACCCGGCGCACGTTACCTCATGCAGGAAGGGCAGGTCGTCGCGTGCTTTGTGGTACTCGGCCACACACTCCAGGCAGTAGCAGAGGTCTTCGTCGGCTGTCTGAAATTCCCCGGCGTGGGTCCTGGACGCATAGCGCTTGAGGAAGTCAGCGGTGGAAATACCACCGGGCGTACACCAACCAAACATGTGTCATTCTGCCCCTGTACCCAGAAAAGACGACACCTGAAGACTCCCGAAAAATGACACTTCGGGCCTTTCCTTGTGACCCTCCCCTTCGACTCAGAATGTGCCCCCGCCACCTCAAGGATGGTCCGCCGGCCGGCTTATCAACTGGGTCAACTCAAATCTGAGCCTCCTCTTAAAAACTTCATCTTTGGCACGTAAGAAATACGAGGAAACGAAAGCTCTTTGCTAGCACAAAAACCAAACCAAAGCAATCCAAACCCACCAGCATGCAACACACGGATGCGCTACACAGGAAGCTCAAGACCACGTGTTACTGACGTTGAACCACGGAGACAAAGACGTACCAGTGCTTTCAAAGTATAGCTTTTGGAGTGTTCTCGTGATGTACTGGAGCCAAGTCAAAAGTTAAGGGAACCTTTCACATTCCTCGAAGACATGTTTTCGAGAAATCCGTGGAGACCTAAAAATCCGGAAGCATTGATCCACACCAGTCACAAAAACTCAGAGACCTCTGTCTGGGTTAGAAAGTACAGACGCATGAATCTGCACATACGTGTGCATGAACCGCTGCACTGCTCGTCAATGCGCTGTCAACTGTAACAGCTAAAATGTTAACAACCTGTTGCTACTAAGTACAATCTTTGAGCTCTCCCACCTTCTGTCTGTGTGGTAATACCAGAGACTCCACCATCCAAACTCACCAGAAAGGGTCCAGATAGGATAATTGTCCAAATCCTAGCAATCTCAAAAAGAGCAAACAGGAAGGTCCCAGGAAACAAGCGAAAAGCCCGGGAAGCACAGGTGTCGGAGGTTTAAATGAAGACGTACTAACGAGGCAGAGGTTCATCAGCACCACAAACAGCACGAAACCCTGTGGATGAGCAAACAGGACGGAAGCCCAAATCCAAAGAGCTCTCCAGCTCCAACGAGGTGTAATAAAGAGAAGACGCTGTATTTGCATCGCACACTAAATGGAGGTGAAAGTAAATACAAAGCTCACAATCAGTAAGCAGTGTGTTACGGCTCAACAAGGACACGCGGTGAGCCTGGACGTACCTCAAAGTACTCAAAACACAAAAGGGCTCGGGCATGTCACAGGAACACAGGGGCCAACCCGAAAGAGCTCTGGATGGCCAAAGCTGAGACAATTTGATCAAAAACAAAAACCAAAACACCCACTGCAATCTGTGGATTCTAACCCTCAGTCTAGACACGCATGAATCCGTACAGACAGAAACGACTGGATGAATGAACAAAAGATGGGGGACCAACCGGACGCGCAGAAGAACTCACAACGATACATATAGACACTCTGGGTTCCCAGAGGCGGAGCTTAACCCCACCCCATCTTGAGTGTGGGCCGGACTTGGTGACACAAGGCCCATGGAGAGGGTGTGGAAAGGGAGATACCGTAACACTACGGCGGACACACCTGGCAAACACACCCTCAACCAAGTGATCAGGGTCAACATCACAGGAGTTGACAGCCCCCCACGTGAGGTACGGAGGAAGGAACTTCCGCTCTGGACAGTATGCTAGCTACCCCAAAACCCGCAACCCAGGAGAAACACCCACCGGCCCAAAGTCAAAAAGATCTAAACAGCTGTCAGCCAGTCTGTAACAAAAGGAAGAAAACCACACCCAGGAGGAAGGAAGCAAGTCTTCTTTCCTATGAAAATGATCAGTCATTGGGAACTGGGCCAGGAAAATATCTAATGAGCCTGATCTTCAGAAACGGATGGAAATGAACTATCCAACGGATGTAAGATACAAGCTTCAAGGGGAAAAAGTTACAACCCCCACTGCAGACTGTACACTAAAAACTAAGCCCGTCTCCTAAGTGGATGGACCTAACTCATGCATTGTCATCAGGGGTGAAATCATCCTCAAGGAGATGAAAACTGGTTAGTGGGACACACACAAAAAAAAAAAAATCTTGCTTTTTTTTTTTTTTTAAATGTGTAAAGCACAAAGATGCCTAAAGTACATAAAGGGATATACAATGTATTGGTGGTTTAAAATTAAGGGGAAATGCATGCGGTAGAAAGGTCTAAAGTTTCCTCTCAGGGAGGGAGAAGAAACAATAAAAGATTAAGAAAAATGACCCAAGTCATTGAATACCTGGGTACAGAAACCCAGCAGCGTGACGTTTTCAAATGCATCATCATCATAAAATTGAAGAGCGCAAAACGTCTGCTAACGGGAAGTCAATGACACCTTGACGGAAATTTTATTTCACTGCTGAGGCTTTTTTGGCGTAATGCCAGATCCTAAAATAAGCTGGTTTTCAAAAAAAAATCCCTTATTTTCTTCTTACTTCCATGATTAAGTAATTATACATAAACGCATAAGTAAAATCGAATACGTGCATCTGTCTTGTGAATTTTTAAGATTAACTATTAATTGTACGCTTTCTTCACCCTTCTAAAAAGAACTCAGGGTGGCTTTCAACATTAAAGCTAAGGACGACATACAGAAATGGACATTTAGAAAACACACAGAAAACAACACTCAAAAGGAGGTATGGAAACCCATTTAGAAGAAAAGCTCACTACATCCTAGATTAGGAGTTTCCTGAAGAGCAAAAAAATGAGTTACACAATCCTCATTTGAAAAATAAAAAAAAAGCACGCTGGCTCAGCTGGAGAATCCTGCCCTTTCCTAAACACTAATTCTAATTCCATTAGATTTTACTAATACCCACCCTGTGCAAGGGGGCTGCAAACTAGGGAATACCAAGTAACACATTAGCTTTGCAGAATACAAAATTATGTTTTTCAAAGCAGAGTGTGTTAACTCTAAAAGGCCAATATCATAATTATAAGTTAAAAGTCTTCACAAACTGTTTTTTCCAGTGATCTATTTCAGTGTGGGGAGTGAACTGAGAAGCAGATCTAAGAACAGAAAGTGAAACTCTGGAGAATTCTCAAACCTCACTTGCCTCAAGCAGGATTTCTGCAGTCAATCGAAAACTTTGAAAAAAAACTTAGGGTCTGAAGTACAAATAAAATGCTGTGACTTTAAAATAATTACCAGTTAAAAAAAAAAGAAACTTTCTACTAAGAACATTAAGGAGACTTCTGTATTTCACTCACTCACAGAGCTAGCCTATTTCCTTCCACACCCCCGAAAGCAGAACTAAATTTTCTTGCTTGCCATATATATAACAGATGGGTACCACGGAGTCTAGAATACAGAAAACAGTGCTATAGAGCATGTCAACAACAGAAAGTGTTTCCAGATTCCTCTGCAAAGGCCATAAATGGGTGGTCACACCCCCAAATCTAAAATTATCATTGGCCCGAGCATCTAAATGGGGTATATATATAAAGTAGTTTTTCTTTTGGGAGAAAATCTGTTGGTACATGACCATAAATCCTTGAAGTTTTTGCCCAACTCAGTCCTTCTGGAAGGCCTGAGTTTTGTTCATTTCATCCGGTTTTAACTGCTTGGAACTACGACTGAGCCACAGATGCTGGTGCCCGAGGAACCCTCAAGCTGCAGAGCAGACGTCAAGAGCCACCCTGGGAGCCTCAGCAGGAGAACTGATTCGTCACTAACACAGAATGCTTCTCCAGGGCTATAGACCGACTTTCCAAAGACCTGCCTCGGGGACATCATTTCTCAGTATTAGCTGGCCAGACACCTCAGACGACAATCACTTTCCTCTACCTTACCGAGCTAAACGTCTTGCAAAAGTAATCTGGATTTGTCCGCTTAATAGCTCCCTGGCAATCTGGCTTCTACCCTTACGTTTCACTGCATGTTTTCCCAGAGTCCCTAGTCATCTCTGTATCACCAAATCCAACACGGTTTTTCTCTGCCTCCTCTAAAGCATATAAAAATTCTGACCATGCGTTCTTTAGCTAAGACAGCACACCATTCTCCTTTCACTTCCTCTACCCAATCTCCTTCACGGTCACTTCTTCCTTTGTTCCCCTTCAAATATCAGTTTCCAAAGGCTTGCCTCAGGACTCTCCATCCCATTTCTTTCTGGGTGACCTAATTCAAACCACTTTTTCCATTACTACCTGTAACGGAAGAAAGTATGTAAAACTCTCTCTCAGTGCGACACTTAGCTGTAATTCAGGCACTCAATAAACGACAACAATTCCAGCCTAGCCTACAGTCTCACAGGTACATTCAGTATCCAACTGCACAGAGTTGGCACCTCAAAGACAAAGACAGAAGGAAATCCTTCCCTTAAACCCGTGATTCACCCTATATGCTCTCTACTCGTGACATTACCGTCCCTTGTTTTCAAAGACAATGACCCTAGATGTCCTCCCTTAGCATCCATCTTCAATTCCATAGTCTCCCTCCTTAATTGTATCTACGCTTTATTCCCAGCGACGCCGCCATCCCCTTAATAGGATATATTTTCACCATTTGTCTGGATTGCAGAAGCCTAAATAAATAATGCTTCTGGCTCTTATTTCATCCACCACCAATTCCTCCCCCAGCATACTGCGGAAGGGGAAAGCAAAAACTGACCTTTGAACTCCCCCAGTTTCGGGATAAAATTCACATTTTTTGACCTCACTGCAGAAGGCCCTCCGTTATGGGGCTTCAGCATCTCTCGTGGTTCCCCCCCCCCCCCCGCCGCTCTTCCTAAAATGGGGCAGGGTGTTTGGCCTTTCCTGCTTTCAGAGAAACTCACACTGAACACCCAACCTTCGCAGCTCTGCCTGGCGCTCAACCCTCAACGCACATCAGACTCAGCAAAGGAACTTCAAAAAAAGATGAAATAAATACCACTCAGATTCGGTTTTTTAAAAACACCTCAGCAGTGATTCTGAGAAAATCTGAGAGCCTCCCGTGTGCAATCAATCCCTGTAGGTCATCACATCTGAGGGCTTATCTGACCCATCCTCTCCCTTCCACTCTGACGCGCCTACCCTCTCAGGACTTTGCACATCTCAGGGCACTTGCCTGCGCTGAGTCGAGCTGTTCACTTTTTGCCTCCCACCTCTACCACACATTTGCTGCCTCCCCACCAATTGTGAGTCTGGGGCACGGATCTGCTTTGCATATTTTTACTCCGGTGCCTGACACCTATTCAGGGATTGAAAACCATCTTAGATGTTGGCTTAAAAAATAATTACCTGGGCTAACGGCCTACAGAGAAGTGATCCTCTCGGTGGAGATTCCTAGGCTTATTTGTGAATGGGTGAGGATTTGCACTCATGTGTACCCAGACTCTGGACCCAAAAGAACATTTCTGAAACAGGACGGGCGAGGGGGAAGAAAAGGAACAAAACTGATGAAGTGGTTTTTATACTCCATCCGGGTTTCATTCACGTCCACCCTATGAAGTCGGGCCAGACGGTACCAATCGGACAAGCGGCTCAGGCTCAGACAGCCTGCCCGTGAGCACCCAAATCTGCAGAAGTGGTGCAACTGCGCTCCTGAGCCCACAGCGACAGGACGCTCGCTGTCCCCGCGCACGGAACGGCTGGGCACTTCGACAAACAGCCCCCAAATCAGCACCAGCGGGTAGATTCGGCCCTCGGCCCGGAACTCGTGTCCGCCACTCCAACCGGAGCACTGCCGCTCCTAACGGGGGAGGTTCTTCCCCCGCGAGCCCCGCACCCGGTGTCCTGCGCGCCGAGCCCGTCTCGGGCCCATCGCAGCCCCGAGAGGCGGGGCGGCGGACAAAGCCCCCCGGGCAGTGCGCTCCAGCGCCTTCAAGTGGGGAGGGGAGGACTCGGGGGAGCCATCCGGGAGCAGCACTCTCTCCCGAGGGGGAGGAGGACTCCGGGGCAGCAGGACGGGGCTTTCTCCGGCGAGCCCCCTACTCATCCCCCAGAGGAACTACGCAGTGCCCGGGCCAAAAGCAGCTCGCACGACACCGCGGAGGAGACAACGGCGGGGGACAGGGCGGGGATCCAGACGCCCGGGACCCCGGGGTGCAGGAGGCACCAGGGGGCGGGCTGTCCCCGCCCCCCTCGCGTCGCTGCCCCCCCCAGGAAAGCGCCCCCCCCCGCGCCGCCCCTCCCCCACCCGCCGCCCGGGCCTGACGCGCCGCGACGGTTACTCCACGCGGCCCCGCGCGCACCTCACGCCCGCCGGGCCCACAGCCTCGAGCCCGCCGCGCTCTCCTCACCCCGCTCGGCCTCGCTTCGGCCGCTAGCCCACCTCCATGCCTCGGCTCAACAGTCGGCCGAGGGCGGATGTGCGGGCCCACACCCGAGCGCCTCCGTTCCCACCCGGCCACCCAACCCGGCAGCGCCGCACGCCGAGGCCCCGCCCCTCCCCCGAGCGCGGCGTCGGCCGAACGCAGGCTCCGCCCCGCCGCCTTCTTGTTTTGGTGCGCGGAGGGGCGGAGCACGGGAAGAGACGCACCGCGGCTCCGTCGGGAGGCAGAAAGGCCTGGCGCTGATGTCACTTCCGGGATGCCGATTCCGGCCAATCGGGAGCGCCCTACGGGGGGGGAGGGGCGTCGACAGCGGTGCGCTGAACCTGGTCCCGTCCAGGACTCCCTTCCGGTCAGGGTCGGACCCCGACGCGCCTGGCCCCGGGGCGATTTAGGCCTCTAGCCTGTACCCTTTAACGGTCGTTCCCTTCTCTGATCTTTGCAACGCCCCGGGCGTTTCAGCACGGTGTGTTACAGATTGAGGGGGATTTTTTTTTTTCCTTTTAGATTTCCTTAAATTCCTAAAATATAATACGTTAATCAACACCTAATGGGGAGAGCGAGTTCATACTACAGGAAAGGAGTTCACGAAGTACCGTAACAGCAATCACCACCGGAGAGCCTGCCTGGTTTTTTTTACCGCCTGCCACTGACCTGGAGGAAGAGAAGCCGCCCCTGCCTCGACTGAGGGCAGAGGCGGAAAAGCGGGAGAGGGACAGGTGCCGACCAGCACCACCGAGGCCGGAGCTGCGGCTGCGGTCCTGCCTCCGGGACCTGTAACCGAAGACTGAGTGGGCGGCGAAGGGGGCGAGGCGAGGAAACTTATAGCGAGGGGGGCGGGGCTTGTGGGACCTCGCGCAAGCGCGCGCGAGGCCAACGACCGTTGCTCGCCTGGTTTCTCGAAGCTTCTGTAGCGTGCGGACAGTCGGCTGTAGCCACACGAAGGGCTTAGGTCACACAACTGTTTCAGACCGTACTCGTTATGTGTACGTCCTCACTGAAGGAGTGTGTTTATGCAATACTTGTTTAAAATGAGAATCTGGAGGGCTATTGGGGGAAGAAATTATTTTGAGAGATGAACAAAATGGTAAAAGTCACCGGGATTTTGTACTTCCCTGACATCGCCACTGTTAGGTAGATCCTTGCAGAATGCATTACTTAGGTTTTTACCAAAGTTGACGTATGAAAGAGTTTTATTTTTAACTTTCTAAACGTTTATTTTTGACAGAGAGAGACAGAACACAAGCTGGGGAGGGGCAGAGAGAAAGAGAGAGAGAGACAGAACCCGAAGCAGGCTCCGGGCACTGAGCTATCAGCACAGAGTCTGATGTGGGGTTCGAACTCACAAACCACGAGCTCATGACCCGAGCCAAAGTCGGATGCTTAACCGACTGAGCCACCCAGGCGCCCCTGAAAGAGTTTAAAAGTGCCAAACTCCTCTCCACCCTGCTAAGGGACAGAAGACAGAAGACTACCTGGGATCCTGAACAGGGTGTGGGTGGGGGGTTGTAGGCGGGGAGAAAGGGGTTGGGGGAGTGGAGGTGGGAGAAAGAGGGTGGGGAGGGGGGAAAGAGGGTGGGGAGGTGGGAGAAAGAGGGTGGGGAGGTGGGAGAAAGAGGGTGGGGAGGTGGGGGAAAACGTCTCCCATGGACCTGACAGTTGGGCTAGGAACACACGACGACGTTCTAACTTCTTATAAAAGCTGAAAAAAAAGGTGAAACTTTAGATTGCAGTCAATGTTTTAATAGTTGACAAAATATCTGCCTTTATACCAAAGTGGTCATAAAATATGATATTTGATATTTTTAAGGAGGAAAGTGCTCGCGGAAGCAAAAAGTGTCTAAAGTTCAACCAAAGTCACAATTTCATCCCGTCTCCGAGCCGTCTCTGGGCCTTTTAATTCCACATTTGTTTTCAATCTGTAAATGATAAAGCCTTGTTATTTCTATTTGATCTCTTAATTGTTGAAATTTTTGTTATTTCTACTGATTGAAATCATCTTCACGTTTGCCTCATATTCCCTTAATTTTTTTCAACTCTACATAATTTATATTAAATTATACACAATAAAATACACGGATTTTAAGTGCATGCTTTGAGGACGTGTCAACACCTCCATCATTTCATGTAAGCATCTCCAGTCATGATAAAAAGAAAAAATTTTTTTTTCATCCCGCAAAGCGCGATGGGGACACTCTCCACACTCACCCAACCGGACTGGTGACCTGATTTCTATCACTTATCTGTCACCACCATAGATTCATTCAGACTGTTCTAGAACTCATTTTAATGGAATTATACGCTATGTACTCTTTTGTCAGTCGTCTTCTGTTCAATAAGAAGCGTGTGAGGGTCAGAGGTGTCACTGCATGTATCAGCAATCATTTTCATTTTGGAGTATGACATCATTAAATGAATATGCCACAATTTTTCTCATCTGATGGATATGGGGTGATTTTAGGTTTTCTGCAATTGCGAATAAAACTGTTATGGATATTAATGGGCCCATCTTTCAATGTACATGTTTTCATTTAACTTGGGTAAATAACAAGGGGTGTGTCTTTACATTACATTACAGGATAAGTGTTTCTTTAACGTTATGAGAACCTACAATCCATTTTCCAAAGCGACTTTTACATTCCTATAAGCAAATGCAAGACTTCCGTTTTTTCCACAGCCTTGTCGACACTTCCTATTTTGAATCATTTAGATTTCAGTCGCCCCACTGGTAAAAGTATACCTCATTTGGGATGTCTGGGTGGCTCAGTCGGTTAAGCGTCCGACTTCGGCTTAGGTCATGATCTCGCGGTTCGTGGGTTCGAGCCCCGCGTCAGGCCCTGCGCTGACAGCTCGGAGCCTGGAGCCTGCTTCGGATTCTGTGTCTCCTCTTCTCTGCTCCTCCCCCACTTGTGCTCTGTCTCTGTCTATCAAAAATAAATTAAAAATGTAAAAAGAAAAAAAAGATTTTCTCTCTCCCTTTGCCCCCTCCCCTATTGTGTATGCATGTGCACTATCAAAAAAAAAAAAGTGTGATTATTGGGAATTAGTAGATCTCGTCTGAATTGTTTGAAGGAGTCCTCTGACCATTTTGCTTGTTTGTTTTTTAAGGACTTAATCTTTTTTTTTTTTTTTTTCAACGTTTATTTATTTTTGGGACAGAGAGAGACAGAGCATGAACGGGGGAGGGGCAGAGAGAGAGGGAGACACAGAATCGGAAACAGGCTCCAGGCTCCGAGCCATCAGCCCAGAGCCCGACGCGGGGCTCGAACTCACGGACCGCGAGATCGTGACCTGGCTGAAGTCGGACGCTTAACCGACTGCGCCACCCAGGCGCCCCAGGACTTAATCTTTTTAGAGCAGTTTTAAGTTCACGGAAAAATTGAAAGTACAAAGATTTCCAGTGTATTCACTGCCCCCCACGTATGCATAGCCTCCTCCGTTATCAGCATCCCTCACCAGAGTAGCACATTTGTTACAACTGATGAACCTACACTGACACATCATCATCACCCAGAGTCCATAGTTTACATTAGGGTTCACTCTTGGTGTTATGCATTCTATCTGTTTTGGACAAATGTATAGATAGGTATCCATCATTATAATATAGTGGAAGGCTTTCACTGCCGTAAAATCTCTGTGCTCTATCCCTCCCCCGTCTCCCCTGGCAACCGCTGATCCTTCTACTGTCTCCACAGTCTTGCCTTTTCCAGAATGTCATATAATTGAAACCACTCAGTATGTAGCCTTTTCAGGTCGGCTTCTTTCACTTAGTAATGTGCATTGAAGGTTTCTCCGTGTCTTTTCATGTCTTGATAGCTCTTTTATTTTTTCAGCACTGAATACTGTTCCATTCTTGGATGGGCCACGGTTTATCCATTCATCTACTGAAGGGCATCTTGGTTGCTTCCCAGTTTCAACAATTATGAATAAAGCAGCTATAGACATCTGTGTGTAGATGTTTGCACGGACATAAGTTTTCAGTTTCTTTGGATGCATATGAAGCACACAATCACTGGATCCTGTGCTAAGAGGAGGTTTAGTTTTTTGTAAGAAAATACCAACTGGCTTCCAAAGCGGTGGCACCATGTTGCATTCCCACCAGCCATAAGCGAGAGTTTCTATTGTTCCACATCCTCCCCAGTATTTGGTGGTGTCAGTGTTCCAGATGTTGGCTAGTCTAATAGCGTGTAATAGTACCTCATTGTTGTTTTAATCTGCATTCCTTTGATGACGCAAGGAGCGTATACAAATACAAATCCATATACAAATTTGCAACCTGTATTATCTTCTTTGGTCGGGTGTCTATTCAAGCCTTGTGCCCATTTTTTCATCAGGCCGTTTGTTTTGTTATTGTTGAGTTTTAAGAGTTTTGGGTATATTTTCCTTAACAGTTCTTTAGCAGCTGTGTCTTTTTTGTGAATATGTTTTCTAAGTCTGTGGCTTCTCACTCTCTTGACATTGTCTTTCACAGAGCAGAGGCTCTAATTTTAATGAAGTCCAGCGTATCAGTTTTTTCTTTCGTGGGTCATGCCCTTGGCGTTGTATCTGAAAGAGTCATCACCATACCCAAGATCATTTAGGTTTTCTCTAACGTGTTATCTTCTAGGAATTTTATAGTTTTGGGTTTTACATTTAGATCTATGATCAATTCTGAGTTAATTTTTGTGAAGGATGTAAGGTCTGTGTCTCTCTATATAATTTTTTTCTTTTTTGGATGTGGATGTCCAATTGTTCAGCACCACTTGCTGAAGAGACCATCTTTTGTTTCACTGTACTTTTACTCTTTGGAAAAGATCAGTTGATGGTCAGATCATTTGTGGGGATCTATTCCTAGGCCCTCTCTGTGTTCCAGAGATCCACTTGTCTATTCTTTTGCCATGAGGACACTGTCTTAATTACTGTAGCTTAATTACCGTAGCTTTAAGTCTTGAAGTTGGGTAGCCTCAGTCTTCTTTGTTCTCCTTCAATATTGAGTTGGCTATTCTGTGTCTTTTGCCCCTCACTTAAACTTTAGGATCAGTTTGTCAATAGGCACAGATAACATGCTGGGAGTTTGAAGGGAACAGCATTGAGTCTACACGTCAAGTTGGCAAGAACCAACATCTTGACAATATCGAGTGTTTCTATCCACGAACATGAAATACCTCTCCATCTATTTACTTCTTTGATATCTTTCATCAGAGTGTTGTGGTTTTTCCTCATATAGATCTTGTACATGTTTTGTTAGATTTATACCAAAGCATTTCACTTCTGGGGGTGCCAATGTAAATGCTACTGTGTTTTTAATTTCAAACTCCGCTTGTTCATTGCTAGTATATAGGAACAGTTGATTTCTGTATATTAACCTAAATCCTACAACCCTGCTATAATCTGTTATTGGTTCCAGGTTTTTCATCAATTCTTTTGGATCTTCTGCATAGATAATAAAGTCACATGTGAATAAAGATGGTTTGGGTTCTTCCTTCCCAGTCTGTATACCTTTTATTTCCTTTTCTTGCCATAATGCATCAACAAGGACTTCCAGTATGATGTTGGAAAGGATGATGGGAAGGGACATCCTTGGGACTCCTGGGTGGCTCAGTCGGTTGGGCATCAGACTTCAGCTCAGGTCATGATCTTGCAGTTTGTGAATTCGAGCCCCACATGGGCTCACTGCTGTCAGTGCGGAGCCTACTTTTGCCGGAAGCCAAGCTGTCCAACCAGCCTGATGGCAGGGCCCGGGCGGTGGACGGATGGGGACTGCATGGCGGCTCACTGAAAGCGAAGCTTTTTGCATTCCCGCTTTTATGTAATTTGGCCTTAGCGTTGGTCAGGGCAGCTCCCCTACCAATGAAAGTACCTGGGGACTTGTCGATTGGGGAATTGCCCACGACGGGCCCCCCGGGAAAAGAACCATTGGGGAAAGAAAGAAGAGTCCTCAGGGAAATTACGCAGCCCTACATCCAGCCCTCGCCACCCCCTATAAAGACTCCTCTGCCTAAAGGAAGGGTAGCCCCATATATTTCCCAGCCAGGGAGGGGGACAAATGGGTTCCAAATCCCCGCTCTGGCAACAAAGGAATGTATCTATGGATTCAAGTGACTCCGACCCCTAGGCCCACTTTGCCCCCAGGAGGCATTCCAGATTATGATTGGACCTGGCGGTTAAGGTACAGAATGGTTCATTAGTTCCTAGGTATACATTGTCTCTCTGGGAGTGCAAAAGGCGTGGGTTCCCAGGGCCCTCTTGGCTCCCTCCCGGCACCCCAGACCAAAGCAAATACTTTTGTTACTTATACAGCAAATGGTTCAAAGGAACAATTAAGAAGTCATGTCGCTGTAAATGTTCCACTTGAGGTGTTGAGAGCTAGATGACCTTTCATGAAAATAGCAAAGCAAATGCTTTATAGACAAATGTAGACACACAATGAAAGCAGTATGAAGAAACTAATCAAGAAGCAAAAAGGCAGGAGGGAACGTTACAAGAAAATAACTATGTTGTTCCTTGATGGGCGATGACACAAAGGAACATTTTTAGAATCAGGTAACGCCGAGAAACATAGATGACGCACGCTACAAGGAAATTGCTAACAAACATAACGCCACGTTTGCCACGGTAAAACGGCCAGTCTAACCCACTGCTGGACCTGCTGGGGCTGGACCCCGGCACACTTTGGACCCTCTGTCCCCACCCCCAGCCCCCCATCCCTCCCTTGTTTATGCTCTCTCTCAAAAACAAATAAAACATTTAAAAAGGGGGGGGGTGCGCATCCTTGCTTTGTAACTGACCTGAGTGGGAAAGCTTTGAGTTTCTCACCACTGAGCGGGACAAAGCTACATAAGTCTTTCCTCTGGCTTCTTTCGGGAATTCTTATTTATCTTTGATTTTCTGTAATTTGAAAATGATATGCCTAATTGTGGTTTTTTGGCACTTATGTTCTTGGTGTTCTCTGAACTTTCTGGATCTGTGATTTGGTATCTGACACTGATTTGGGGAAATTCTCCATCATTTTCAAATATTTCTTCTTCCTTCTTCTGGGAGTCCCAGTATGAGTACCTTATACCTTTGGTGGTGGTACCAGAGTCCCCGGATACTGTTTTTCAGTCTTTGTTCTCTTTGCTTTTTCAGTTTGGGCCGTGTTTAATGTTATATCCTCAAGCTCAGATTCAGTTCTCAGCCAATGTCCAGCCTACGACTAAGCCCATCAAAGGCATTCTTCGTGTCTGGCGGTGTTTTTAAGTTTCTCGGCCTTCTTCTTTTGTTCTTTCTGAGAATTTCCATCTCTGTACTTACGTCGCCCCTCTGCTCTCGCATGCTGTCTACTTTATCCCTTAGAGCCCTTAGCACTTTAATCATGGTTGTTCTAAATTCCCGGTCTGTTAGGTCCAAAATCCTGGCCACATCCAGTTCTGATGCTTGCTCTGTCTCTTCAAATTGTGTTTTACCTTCTGGTATGCCTTGAATTTTTTCTTGACAGGGAGGCATGATGCACCTACCGTGTTCAAGAGCAGGGGTTGTAAATGGGACTTTATTAAGTAGGTCACGGCAAGGTGTGGGGGGAGGGGAGGGGAAGTGTTCCTACGCTCTGAGGCTTAGATCTCAGTGTTTTCGTGAGTTTCTGCCACTGGACTGGTTTTTTTGTCCCTTTAGTAGAGGACGGCTAGAGAGGGCTGGTGTAGGGCACTTCCCTTCCCCCAGGTAACTGGAGCTCACTGGATTTGGGAATTCTCCTTCCCCCAGGTCATTTAGGTTCTGGTAATACCCGGCAAGATTAGGCTCTGGTGACTAGTTTTCCTGAGGGCAGGTCTCTGTTGAGAACAGAATGCTCTAGTGTATTCAAAATGGCTCCCTTTCCCCTCTCCCCGCTGGAAGAACAAGGGTTTTTTTCCCTCTGATATTTACAGTGGACACCTGGTCAGCTCCTGGAGGTAAATCTCATAAAACTGTGGGCCCTCCCCTAAGAATACAGCGCCTGTGGAGTTTGGAACTCTCAGAGATGTCCACCGCTAAGCCTCCAGCGATTCCTCGTTACAGTGCGGGTTGTCTTCACTCAGCACTGGGTCCCATGGACGTTTCCATTCGGGGCTCTGCTCACGTGAGCTGTTATTCCCTTTGCCGGCAGTCTTTCTAATCTTGAGGCAGCATGCTTGCTCACGTCCTCTTCTACAGGTCCCGGAAGAGTTGAGTTTTCAGCTGGTTCGGCTTTCCACTCGTTAGGATGAGGGGTGGCCTCTAAGCTCCTTACATGTGGAGCTGGAAGCCAGTAGTCTCCTTTAATTGGATTATCTGTCTTTATTAAGTGTAAGACTCACTTCACATACCATGGATGCCAGGGCTTTATTGACTACAATTACTTTCCCGCAATTTGTGGCTTATTTTCAAAAGTATCGTCAGCAGAGTCTAAGTTTTAATTTGGATGAAGTCAGGGGCGCCTGGGTGGCACAGTCGGTTGGGCGTTCCGACTTCAGCCGGGTCCGATCTCGCGGTCCGTGAGTTCAAGCCCCGCGTCGGGCTCTGGGCTGATGGGCTCAGAGCCTGGAGCCTGTTTCCGATTCTGTGTCTCCCTCTCTCTCTGACCCTCCCCTGTTCATGCTCTGTCCTTCCGTGTCCCCAAAAAAATAATAAACGTTGAAAAAAAAAAGAAAAAAAATTTTAATTTGGATGAAGTCCAATTTGCCAGTTGCCTCTTTAATGGTTGGTGCTTTTTGTGTCCTGAGGAATGTATAAAGATTTCGTCTTACATTTTCTTCTAGAAGTCGTATAATGTTAACCGACTTGTTTTCATGTGTGCGACCAAGAGTCTAGATCCCATTATTTCGGGGTTTTCCAGCATCCTATTTTGAAAAGACTGTTATCTTTGGTATCTGTGCCAGTTATTGATGTATATTGGCTTTCAGTGCTCAGAGGGAAGATGATAGCCGTAGACACCATCGTTTAAAAAAAAAAAAAAATCTCCAATCACTGTACATTTTAAAAATCCAGAGAAAGAAAGGCAAACAGAACCCAAGGTTAGCAAAGGAAGGAAATAAGAAAGATAAGAGTGGGGGGAAGTGAAAAACCAGACACAATTAACATGGCAAAAGTTGGTTCTTTGGACAGGTTAACAAAATTGGCAAACATTTAGCTAGACTGACAACAAAAAGGGGGTAAGAACCCAAAACCCCCTAAAATCGGAAATCAAAGTGTGGACATTAATGCTGACCTTAGAGCAAATCGGAAAGGTGTAGGAGAGTTCTAAGACCTTGGAGAACAGGAAACTGTACTAAGAAATTGTAGGCCAACATGTTAGATAACCCAGCTGCAGTGAACAAATTCCTAAAACCCCACAAACTGTTGAAACTGACTCAAGAAGAAATAGAAAGTCTGAAAGACCTATTGAGTAGAGAAAGGGTTAACAAAGGCAGGGATAGATAAGGGACCCTTAGGGAGGCTGAATGCAGATAAGGGTGGGAGGGTTTTTTGGGGGGGGTGGGGGAGGATGAATGCATTCCAGCCCTGCCGTGTTAGGCACCATGGATGGAATCTCACAAACTAATTATCCAGTTCCTGGTAAGGTCCCAATATAAAGTCAGAGACAAAAATCCTTGGTGGCAACCCAGTCGGGACCCCTCTCACCCTTGAGAGCTTTGTACTTGGCTCAATACACTCTGTCCTTTTGCTCACTCTCCAGTGTCTGCGAGATTCATTCCTCAACTCAGTGAGACAAGGACCAGTGTCTCTCCCACCCACCTATAACACCTCGGTGCTGAAACCCAGGATTAGCTCGTTGGAGGGTAACAGCGGAAGCTTCCCTTCCCTTTTCTGAACCGAGGATCACCTGACCATGACTCTCAAAACCAGGCACCTGTCAGCCAGTTAAAAGTGGATAGCGTGGCCACAGGTCTTAAGTCTCAAATGACAGGCTTCTGGATAAAGGTTTGGTCAGTCCCCCCTTGGAACGTTGACCTAACCACACTCTCCTCTTCCTTTATTCTTCCTTCGCCTATCCTTCTTAAATGGCTTCTAAAACCCCTGATGATCAATATGCTCCAGCAATTAGGGACTCATTCCAGGATCTGCAATCACTCCTTCATTCCCCACAACTTTCTCCAAATACCTGGGCATCTCATGGGTGCAGCAGTCTCGGAGGTGGTCCTACTGATATTGACACTTAGGGAGGGAAGGCTGTCTGGGTAGCTCCCAGGACCTCCCCTGTAAAAGTGTCTGTCACAATAGTGTAGATGAAAGAGAGCTTTCACGCTTTTCTGTTGTTTGGTGAGATCTATGTTTGTTGTCAGATACAACTCAGGCTTAAATGTGGCCAGGACTCTAGGCTTTGAGCATCAGCAGACAATGGTAGAGCCATCCCTTTGTATCCCTTGGGTTTAGAACATTAAGAATGGGAGCACAGGGGCGCCTGGGTGGCTCAGTTGGTTGGGCGTCCGACTTCAGCTCAGGTCACGATCTCGCAGTTTGTGAGTTCGAGCCCCGCGTCAGGCTCTGTGCTGACAGCTCGGAGCCTGGAGCCTGCTTTGGATTCTGTGTCTCCTTCTCTCTCTGCTCCTTCCCTGCTCGTTCTCTCTCTCTCTCTCTCCTCTCTCTCTCTCATCTCTCAAAAATGAATAAATATTAAAAAAAATTAAAAACAAAAAAAGAGTGGGAGCACAGATCTTCTTGTGCACAATAGCAGCGGAACCTTAATACGTTGTTATTGAAGCTTTCTTGTTTCAGCAACAAAAGTCAGGAACTGTAGTGCTACCAGGTCTCAAGGATTACACCCTTCAATCGGGACCCATTCCGCTGATAGGACATCAGGCATACAGGAGAAAGGATGCCTGGGGTAAGGCGAGGAAATAATTCATCTTATGGACTAGATTCCATGGGTTGGGGGTGCAAGCAGATTGGTACAACCAAGTAATGAGGGCCCAACCAAGGAGGCTCCGGAGAATGAGGTGGCGAGGGACTTTCTCTGTCCGGGGGGTGCACGTAAGGACTGGCAATCCAGAGCTCTGAACCTGCCCTATGGTTCCCATGGGCACCTGAGACCCATAAAAGGATGGAGACTGGCCCTGGGGGTCACGGCCTGGGGAAACCTCCTCCATCAGCAGCACCCGCCCCCCCATAATCGCCCCAGTTGTTTGCCTGTACCCACCACCTTTATAAATAACAAACCTTGAATGGCCAACCTCGCTGGACTCCTAAGATTTAAGGGATCTAGAAGAACCCAGAGGGGAAGGGAAGGGTGTGTGGGGGCTGAAGCAGTGGGTCAGAATGGCTACTCCCGAGGGCCCAATCCTTCTTCAACCAAAGGTGTCAGGCCATTCTCTAACCTTGGGAAAGGCGAATCAAGGGATACCTTGCTCCCAAATGGGGAGAGCTGGTGACGGCCCCTCACCACAACGTGATGATTGGAGAAAAAGCATTATGCAGAGCTAGGCCGGAAATAATAGAGCCTTGAGAAAATGTATATTGAAAGGTCTCTCTGGAGAGGCGGCTGATGTCCGTCACGGAGCCGAGCAGCCGGGAACGCCTGGCCCGCTCAAGGCGGACAGCCGCCTGCTTTCGTCTGTACTTCTCCACTTCCGCCGAGACCACGATCACCCGCCACGGATCTGAGCAGATTCTTCGATTGTGCTCGCTCAGCCCTAGATGACCCCCCGCTACACGCTTTAAGCAAGTTCCGCTCTTCTCTTGAGAACGCTCTTTGAACAATGCAATACATCTTGATGTCTTTTGATGATTGTTTTCCCTTTCCCAATAAATACGGGAACGAGGAGTTGTTCGGGGCGACAATTCTTCCAGTTGTCGACCCCTGCTCCCTTTCTTTGGCAGCTGACTTCTTCTCCCATGCGCCGCTGGGAGGCGGCAAGAGCTGATACGTAGGGACGCCTTCTGGTCACCCCTCTGATACACCAGGTATGGAGGCTCTTGACCTTCTGTCGGGATCTCGAGCTGGGAAACTCCTCTGGAAGGTGTTCGGAAAAATTGGGAAAGATTGGATCTACAAATGCTCAGAGAGAAGTGCATGAAGTTTGTTGTGGTGGTGGTTGTTCCCAGGCTTGGCCTCAGTATCGCCTGGGGGGTGGAGAGTCCTGGCCTCCTGAGGGAAGTACTCAGCACAGTACTATCTCATGGTCAGATCGATGCTGTGGAAGAAAGGGTAAATGGTCAGAAGTTCCTTACGTGTAAGTCTTGTTTGCTTTATGGGACCAGACAGACTTACGTAAGACCTGTAAGTTGGGTACCAACCTCCAGGCCCTTTTAAGGTTGCGGACTCGCCCCCAGGCCTCTTCTCAGGAAGGACCACGTGTTAAACCTTTGTGTCCTCCTTATCTCGGATTGCCAGTGATGAGAAGTCCTTCCCCTGAAAGGGAGGCACATTGACTGAAATGCCCCCCGAAGGTCCACGTTCCACTTTCCTTGCAAGATTTTCAACAAAGGAAAAAGGACTTGGGAAAATTTGCAGACAACCCTGATCAATATACAGAAGTGGTCCGGGGTGCCTGGGTGGCTCAGTCAGTTGAGCGTCCGGTTTCGCTCGGGTCATGATCTCACAGCTCGTGGGTTCGAGCCCCGCGTCGGGCTCTGTGCTGACGGCTCAGAGCCTGGCGCCTGCTTCGGATTCTGCGTCTCCCTCTCTCTCTGCTCCTAACCCACTCGCATTCTGCCTCTGTCTCTCTCAAAAATAAACATTAAAAAAAATTTAATGTATAGAAGCGTTCCCAAACCTACCCCACATGTTTGAACTTTGTGGGAGAAATGTCATGTTAATACTCAATCAGACCCCACAGCCACAGAGAAATAAGCCACCCTACAGGCTGCTGAATCCTTGGGGATGAACAGATGACAGATTTTGGAGAAGGACAAATGGGGGAAGCGGATTACCCAACGGGAAGGCAGGCTGCTCACCTGGACCCCAAATGGGACTGTGACTGACCCCTGGGAGTTGGAGACAGAAACACTTCTAGGCGTATATTCTGAAAGGCCTGAGGAGGACTAGGCCTAAGCCCTGAAATTATTGGAAGTTAGCTCATGGGGCCCCTTTGGAACCTCCTTCCACCTTTTTGGAGAGATTAAGAGAGGTTTAATACAACATACTTCACTTTCCCCTGACACCCTAGAGGGGGAATTGATATTAAAAGATAAGTTTATGACTCAGTCAGCTCTGGGTATTAGGAGAAAGTTACAAAAATTGGCTATGAGCCCAGACAACTCTTTGGACACCTTTTTGAAGACAGCTAATTGGGTCTTCTTCTTCCTCTTCTTCACATTTATTTATTTTTGAGAGAGAGAGAGACAGAGAGCAAGAGAAGGGGAGAGGCAGAGAGAGAGGGACACACAGAATCAAACAGGCTCCAGGCTCTGAGCCCTGAGCACAGAGCCCGACGTGGGGCTCGAACTCACGACCCGCGAGGTCATGACCTGAGTCCAGCTGAAGTCAGACCCTTAACCGACTGAGCCCCCCAGGTGCCCCCTGGGTCTTCTTTAATAGAGATCAGGGGGAGACCCGTGCAAAGGAAAGGAGAGGTCACAGAAAGGCTGTGTTGTCGGTGGCAGCCACGGAAGGACAAGCAGGCCAGCCAACCCGAGGGGCTCCTGGTGCTTGTTTTAAGTGTGGCCAAACAGGGCATTTTAAGGGACAGTGCCCCCAAAAGCCACTGTAAAGGGGACCACTGGAAGAGGGACTGCCCTCGTGGATGAACGTCCAGAGGTCTGTCTCCTCCTCAAGGGACCCGTCAAGACTGATGGCACCCAGGGTTCCATCTCTCTGCCCCCGTCACACAGAAGATCGTTACGGCACAGAAGTCTCGGGTTAGAGTGGAGCTAGAGGGGACTGAAATTGGCTTCCTCCTGGGCACAGGGGCCACCTATTCTGTCCTCCTTTCCCATCCTGGTCACCTCACCACTCATAAGGTGACAGCAAAGGGTGTCTCAGAGAAGGTCCTAGCCAAATACTTTTCAGAACCCCTCTGTTGTGTTCGGGAGAATATAATGTTCACTCATTCTCAATCGTGCCTGAAAGTCCCAGTCCCTTGTTGGGAAGAGATACATTAGCCCAGATGAAGACTAAATTGATACTGTGTCAGGCCTTTCATTTGGGGAGAGAGAAAACTTAACCAACGCCGGAAAAGATATTTACCAGGAGAAATCTGTCAAGGACAGTTCAACAAGTAGTTTCGGCCTGTGACGTCTGTCTTAGAAACAATCCTTTGAACCACGACCTTGCCCTCCCAGGCAGTCAGAGAACTGGAAGCCATCCAGGAGAAGACGGGCAATCAGAGGGCATGCAGGTGCCAAGGTCAAAAGGGCTCCAGCATCTGTTGGTACGGGCTGATGCTTTTCTAATTGGGTAGAGGCCTTCCCCGGCAAAACGGAAAAAGCACAGAAGTAATAAAAGCTCTGCTTTATAAAATAATGCCCAGGTTCAGCTTACCTAAAAATCTGCAAAGTGATCACGGGCCCTCTTTCAAAGCTGGCATTAGCCAAGAGATGTCAAAGGCCCTGAGGAAAGATTATCGCTCGGACTGCTCTTGGAGACCTCGACCCCCTGGTAAAGCAGAACGAGGTAAATGATATCTTAAAAAAACACTTAGGGAAACTGTCCCAGAAGACTCACCCTCCCACGGCCTTCGACCCTTCCCATAGCACTCATCAGGGTAAGAAATACCCACAGATCCAGGGTTTCAGTTCATACAAACTGTTCTACGGAGGTGCCTTTCCGATAAATGGCTTTTTATTTTATTTTAGAGAGAGAGAGAGAGAGAAGAGAGAGCGAGGATGGGAAGGGAGAGAGAGAGAGAATCCAAAGCAGGCTCCGTGCTGTCAGCGCAGAGACTGATGCAGGGCTCAAACTCCCGAACCGTGAGCTCATGACCTGAGCTGAAACCAAGAGTCAGGCGCTCAACTGACTGAGCCACCCAGGCGCCCCTGACAGATGACTTTTTATTGGATCCTGAGATCAATGCCCAAGTTAAACATTTACTTCTTTAGTTCAGTTTCAACAACAATCACGGCAAATGTCCAACAGTTGAACATGAGAAAAAGGAAGAGTGGTTTGGAAATTGGGGGCAGGATCTTACGGGCGCCATCTTGTTGGTCAGCACAGTCATTGGTGGTTTTCTCTTTGTGGCTGCCGATGTCTGTGCCGCCTCATGCCTGCCAGCCTTCCTGTGGAGCCATAACCGGGGACCGCTCGACCGACCCTTGGTAGACTCTGAGTGCCATACCCTTACGCCGTCCCTCTTCAGCTTGAAGAAGCCAGAACTGTCACTGTCCTTGGTCCCCAATGGCAGCAAGGGATCCTATTCCAGGGGGAGGAATGAGTAGGGAAAGGGTTAACACTAGGCAGGGAGAGATAAGGGACCTTGGGGGAGGCTGACTTCAGCTGAGGGTGGGAGGCAGCAGCAGAGGATTTGGGGTGGGGGGGAAGGGATAAACACACTCCAGCCCTGCCCGTGTTAGGCGCCATGGACGGAATCTCACAAACTAAGTATCCAGTTCCTGATAAGGTCCCATTAAAAAGTCAGGGACAAAAATCCTTGGCGGCAACCCAGTCGGGACCCCTCTCACCCTTGAGAGCTTTGTACTTGGCTCAGTATACTCTGTCTCTTTGCTCACTCTCGTGTCTGCGAGATTCATTGCTCGGTGAGACAAGGACCAGCGTCTCTCCCACTCACCTGTGACACTAGAACATTAAAGGGGTTGAATCACTAATTAAAAACCTCCCAAGAAAGAAAAATTCAGGAACAGATGGCTTTCCCAGTGAATTCTACCAAATGTTTAAAGAAGAATTAACACCAGTATTCCTCAAAGTCTTCAAAAAAAAAAAATAAATAAGAGAGAAAAGAACATGAGGTCATTCCACAAGGTCAGCATTACCCTGATATCAAAGCCGAAGACATCACAAGAAAAAAAAGGCTATAGACCAACATCCTCTATGACGATAGTGTAAAATCCTCAACAAGATACTAGCAAACCAGACTCAGCAGCATATGAAAAAGGTTACACACCATGACTAAATGGGATTTATCCCGGGAATGCAAGGCTGTTCAACGTGGGAAAAAAATCAATCAACATAATACCCCACATTAATAGAATGGAGGGGGGAAACACATGATCATCTCAATCGGTGCAGAAAAGAAACCTCTTCTTTCGCAAAACCCAACCTCCTTTCACGATAAAAAACACACCCAGGAAACCAGAAATAGAAGGGAACTTCCTCACATGATAAAGAGCAGATTGGCTGCTTTCATCGCTGCTGGAAATTCTAGCCAGAGCAGCTAGGCAAGAAAAAGGAGTCACGGGCAACCGACATGGTCAGGAAGAAGTAAAACTCTCTCTAAACACAGGGGACGGGATTCTGTATGTAGACACATCAAAGAAAGCACAAAAAAGAGCACCGTTCGGACATCTCCAATGCGGGAACTTAAAATTCTCAGTCATGGGGCGCCTGGGTGGCTCAGTCGGCTGAGCATCTGACTTTAGCTCAGGTCACGATCTCACAGTTCATGGGTTCGAGCCCCGCATCAGGCTCTCTGCTGACAGCTCAGAGCCTGGAGCCTGCTTCAGATTCTGGGTCTCCCTCTCTCTCTACCCCTCCCCCACTCATGCTCTGTCTCTAAAAAATGAAATAAACCCTAAAAAAATAAAAAAAAAATAAAATAAATTCTCGGTCATGTTATCGAACCCTTCTGAAGCATCTTTTCAAATTCACGTTAATAGTATTTCTACATGAAATTCCCCCCAAAACACATCCCCCAAATGTCCGCCACCCTCCAATGCCACCTGCCCTAGAAATGGTAGAAATTTAAATTGATTGAAGTCAAAATCAAGGCTTTGAAATGCTTATAAGAATTACAAGAAGGCTTGAAGTTGCTAAGTAGCAACTTCAAGAAACTTGACCTTGTGAATGAGCTAAGGGAGCTTCCCGTCTTAGGAAGTGCCCTTGCAAACAATGGCCCCTGGAGCTGAGGCTTAGCAAGTTCACGGGAGCTCACCTCTGTATCCATCAATCCATTCATTCACCAAATATTTATCAACCAGCTAAACTGGGGGGGGGGGGGGGGGGGGGGGGCAGTGGTGAAAATGTCATTGCCCACAATTCCAAATTCCATGTGCTCTCGTTGTAGATAAAGTATCTTTATATTTGTTTCAATGGTCTGTCTTTGCACGAAGTGCTACACTGTAGATTCATGGTAACTCTTGAAACTTGCCTGCAAATATTCCCACCTTGTCTTTTCCCAAGACTATATTGGCTACCTTTTGCTTTTCCATAGGAGTTTTAGAATTAGTTTATTAATGTCGTAACAAATTCTATTGCTAGTTTTACTTTATTGTATGGAGTCTACAGATCAATTTGGGGAGAATTAGCTTCTTACAATTGAGTCTTCTGATCCATAAATATACTATATCTTTTTTTTTTTTTTTTTTTTTTTTAGTTTATTTGAGACAGAGACAGAGAGAGAGAGAGAGAGAGAGCAAGCGGGAGAGCGGTAGAGAGAGGGGGACAGGGGATCCAAAGCGGGCTCTGTGCTGATAGCAGAGATCCTGATGCAGGGATCAAACTCCAGGGCTCAAACTCATGAACCGTGAGATCATGACCTGAGGCGAAGTTGGACGCTCAACCAACTGCTTTGGATTTTGTCTCCCTCTCTCTGCGCCCCTCCCTCGCTCTCGCTCTGTCTCCGTCTCTCTCTCAAAGATAAACGTTAAGAAGAGGAAGAGACGCCAGGAGGGTACACAGAACAAAGTCCACAGAGGACACAACGAGAAGGTGCCATCTGCCAGTCAAGGAGAGGGCTCACCAGAAACCGACCCTGCAGGCACCTTCATCTGGGAACTGCAGCCTTCCCAACCAGGGGAACACGATTTTCTTCTGTTTGAGCCTATCAGGCTGTGATACTCTGTTCAGGAAATCCTGGCCCACTGATGTAACGGCTGAGAATTATCTGCTATAAAACATGTAACACAGTATCTTCACTGAATTGTTTCCCAGACCGCAGCCCCCTTTGGCAACCAAAATGATCTCCCATAAATATAAGCTGCAGTGAAATTCACTTAATGATTAGTTTCTACCTATCTTTTTTCTTTTTCTCCTGCCCCCTCTTACAGTGGCACCGTGAACGTCGGAAGCATTAAGTACCTGGGATTTATGCCTTACGTGAAGACGTGATTTCAGTAATTTCAAATGAGGCACGGCTCCTTTGTGTAAGAAAGGTGCTGTGTGGTCACGAGTACTTCCAGAAGTAATTAGATTCCACTAGCCTGGCATTTCATGCCTCAGCAATTACAGGAGCGTGGTTTTGACACATGGCAATTTTAGTTAGGCAAGTGCGAACTGAGAGAAGATGCAAAGAGCCAGGCTTCTGTTTAAAGCATACAGTGCTGCGAAACTCAAGAGAACGACCTAAGGTTTTCGGTTAGCATAACCAGCCCACAGGACAGCTTGCTAAATCACAAAGACTTTTGGGAGCACAATTCCAAAGGGAATACCTTTCCCGGGTCACAGCATTTCACTAAACCGATAGAGTCGGCTTTGATACGAGAAAAGCGTACCTTTGTTGGAGTCACGTACTATGCTCGTGATAATTTGCACTCTGAAAGTTACGATTTAAGCACCGCATCAAAACATTTGCATTCAACGGTGGGTTTATGATATTGCAAGACAGTTCACAGAAATTCACCTGGATTCTCCAAGACTGTTCTCCCTGCTTAAATTTCCTCCCGTGAGCTGTTGAAATTCAAGAACATAGCGGAGCAACTGTGTACAAAATGTGGCTTTTATTCTGGGGTTGGTCCAAAACCAGGAAGAGCTCTAACGCACAGAAAGCTTCAAAATTCTACCTCAAGGAGAGTCAACAGCCTTAACATTTCTCTTCCAATGGTATAGTTCTTTTGCACAGAGGACATGCACGTGTTCTATTAGATTGATTCCTAGGAAGGTAATACTTTCTAACGTTACTATTAACGGTGACTGTGGCAGGCTGAATAATGGTCCCCCCAAGGATGACCACATCCTAATCCCCGGAGTCTGTGACTATATACATTACAAGACAAAGGAACTTAAGGTCTGCAGATACAAGTAAGGCTGCTAATCAGACCATCTTGTGGGAGGCCGGACCCCGGTGCCAGGCTGAGACCGGGGTCGAGCAACGGCTCCCTGTTGACTCAGCCAACCCGGTGGTTTCCCCTCCCATTCCCCCACTTGCAAAGGCATACGAAAGCCTTGTCGAGGCTGAGAAAGCTAATTCCTGAAGCCTGTGGTCTGTGGGTGTTGGCAGTTAATGTTACCCCCCCTTTCTACCCCGGGTCAAACAGAAACAAACATGGGAACTGTGTTTTGCTAGCCATCTATCAACAAGGTCTTGTTGTGACCCGTTTAGAAAGTTCACAAGGCACACAGAACTAAATGTTTTGGCTGGCAGCGATCATGTGAAACCTGTTTATTCTTAGAATGACCTGATCCATAAGAGTCTTGATATAAAAGATTGCGTACAGCAACAATAAAGCCGTCACTCGGGCCATCAGCCCAGGGGACCCTCCTGTTCCCAAACTGGCTTCTTTTCTTTCTTACATTCCCCTACCCTCAGGCCCCTGATCTCGGTGCTTGTTGCGCCGGTCGCGACACCATCTTAAAGAAGAGAGATCATCCAGTAGGCCCAATCTAGTTAGGGGTTTATAAGCTAAGGACTGAGGCAGAAGCGGGGGGGGGGGGGGGTGTCAAAGGGATACTCCGTGAGGATTCGGCCTCTTTGCTGGCTCGGAGGACAGAGGAAGGGAATCCCAAGCCGAGGCGCGCAGTAGCCTCTAGGAGCTGGGAATCAACTGCGTTTACATCCAGCAAGAAACCAGTTCTGTAACCACAAGGACGTGAATTGTTCCAAAAAAGCCAAACGAGCAGGAAGCCGATTCTCCTAGAGCCCCTAGAAAGGAGTGTAGCCCTGAGGACATGTTGATCTTAGCGTTGAGACTCACACCTTTGCAGACACTGTGACTCAACCTACCATTACCCACAGTGTGGTGGGAAACCGCGACAGGGTTTTAGACAGGGTGGGGTGATAGGACCAATTTGCAGCTGTGGGAGGAGGCTGGAGAGGGGCCCGGGGTGGAAGAAGGGAGAGAAGTGTAGTTCGGAGAGGGTAATGTCTGAGACGGTGGTCGATGGTGGTGGGGGTGGAGAGATTCCAGACTGACTGGAGGCAGAATTGATGGGGTTTGCTAATGGACTGCACGTAGGTATGGCAGCAGCAAGGGCGGATGGTTCCTAGGTTTCCGACTTGAACTCCGTGAACAGCGATACCACTGGCAGAAATGAGTCAGCCTGGGGCCGGTGACACACTTTGAGGTGAGCGTGGGCGACTAGAAAATTGTAACACGCCAAGCTTGAGATAGGAGACACCTGAAGGGAGACCACAGGCAGGCAGATACATTTTTTTTCTTTTTTAAAAACCTTTATTTATTAAGTAATCTCTACCCCCAACACGGGGCTCAAACTCATGACCCCGAGATCAAGAGTCGCACGCTCTGCCCACCCAGCCAGCTAGGCGACCCAGCCAGATGTGTTTTTTAGCCTGGAGTTCGGGGGAGAATCTGACCCGTAACCACATAGCTGGGGGCCATAAGCACGTAGATGTTATTTGAAGGCACTGAGAACCTGAAGAGAACCCACAACAGCCCCGAGGAACCCGAACTTTAGAGGTTGGGTGCAGTGGGAGGAACACGGCAGAAAGTCCTGATTCCAAACTTGTATAAATACACGCCTATAACATACATATTTAAAGATGGGCAGTGTGGGCGCGTATCTATGGGGATGACAGTCCAGAGCTCCAGAATTCAGGAGCGGGCTGAGCAAATGAACAGAATTTCCAAGACAGGGTAAGGGACAGGCCGCCGGCCTCAGCTTCCGGCAGGAGGAATTCGGTGCAGACAGAGGTAGGTTTGCCTGGTTGGTGCAGGGGAGCTAATGTCTGCCGCCTTCCATTTTTGCTCAGTGAATCATGAAAAGGCCAGAAGAGGAGCGTGGGAGGGTTGAAGGTGTAACAGCTGACGTGGGGAAGGCACAGCAAACGTAACAGAGACTCAAAGTCGGATCCTCTGGTGATGCTCTGCCTGAGGTTGACAACCATTAAAGTGAAACCAACCAGCCCGACCGTGTGGTTTTCTTCCGGAAATATTCGGCTCTTAGGTGCAGGGAGGGCAGATGGAAGGGCTCGCCGAGGTCCGGGGTCCTGGACAGGGAAGGGCCCCCGAGGGAGAGGACGAAGAGTGAAGGGGCAGTAGAAACGGACCCTGGGACCGCTGGCGCGCGCTGGGAACCAACTGATGGGCTGGCGTCTTGCTGGGTGAGCTGGGAATTAGGACCGCGGCGTGTATTTCAGGAAATGGCCTGGAACCGGTGCTCGGCAAGCGCTAGGTTGTGCGGCCGGCGAGAACCCAGGCCTGGGCCTTCACCGTTAGCTCCTAGCGGGGCCTCGCCGGCTGAGAGTAACTTAAAGCAGCGTTGAGGGGAATCCAGGCCTGGGTCTGTCTAGGACGTTCACCTTCCCCTCCTCTCTGCTGGGGAATGGCGTCTACACGTGAAGGCAAACCGCCGAAAAGCGTGCCTACCGAGAAGCGGGATGCCCAGAACTGGGACAGGTGCTCCAATACCGCACAGGCGAGAGTGTTCCAAACAACTGTATTTGTTCCCTGCTCTGGTCTCCTGTGGGACAGGGGCGGGGTCTTCTCCCCTCTCTCCGGGTCCACTCTTCCTCCTCTGCGTCCTCCCAAGTACAGACCCGACACGCAGTTTCCCCTTTGGCTCTTTTCTGCCTCTAAACTGGGGCTGTTTCCAGGCTCTGGGCCTCACCCCCGCGGGGGCTGCCCGCCGGGCATCTCTCTTCCGCCCACTGTCTTCGCGCCATCCGCCAGGGCCTCTGTAGAGCGGGCACACCCCGAATCACACTCACGGCTCCCCTCACGGTCTTCTCTTCTCCCGGGTCTGCATTTGACACGTGTCCGGTCTACCCTGCCCTCCTCCTTCTTCCGTATCCCTCCTGGACTCGCGTGCGTAAAAGCCGAGTTTGGCAAAGGCTAACGTTTGTATGGTGCATACTTTTTTTTGAAGGGACAGGCACGGAGGTTATTGGTGAGAAAAAGTTATAAAAATAGAACCTCTACAGAAAGTACCCAGGTCTATTGTGAAATTCATAGCACAGGCAATCAGTCACTGTCAACACCCGTTTGTGGGTTGCTTCCTCAGAGTCCACTTACCTCTTCTGCTAACGGGACCCTGATTTTTCCCACTGGGGTATTTCCGCTCTCAGCTGCTAGAGGCATCCTGAGCTAAATCCCAGCTCCAGGGGTGGGGTGGGTGTTCACGTTGGCTGAAGACCGTCCTATCTCCTTGACTCCAGGGACACTTCAGAGTTGGGCACAAACTTTCACTTGGGCACTAGGAACAAAGCCTAGGACTTAAAAGCAAGGGGAAGAGGCTGTTTTCCTTCCTCCGGACAGGGAGCAGGTCTGCTGACACAGGTGGGAGGTGAGGGGGCTGCTGTGTGTGGACTGAAGAGAAGTGGGAGATGGTGGGGGGAGAGCAGGGAATCCGCAAGAAACCCCATCTCTGGTGACTCCGAGTAGCTGGACCAGTCCTTACTTAAGACGAGTGGTTCCTCTGGCCTTTCGGTCTTGAGAGCTCCCGGATTCCTTACATCTATCTGGGTCCAGCTCCCGGCACTTGCAAATCGAGAGTTCCAACCTGTAAATTCACCATCCCACCGCCCCGAGAGAACCTCTCCCAAAATTTGGGGCTTAACTTCTCCCATACGTTTTAATGCATCTACATATACACAATCCACCCCCCCGGCCTTTTTTTTTTTTTTTTTTTTTTACTTTTACAAAATTGAAAATATTTACTCTTCTGAAATACTTTGGTTCATTTTGTTTACCTCTTTTTATGTTAATCCACTCTATCATGTTCGTTTTTAATTATTGGATACTATCCCATTCTAGGAATATACAGTAACAAATTCCCATTAAGGAACATTTACATGTTTTTCCATTTCAAATCATAAAGGTGCCCTTCTTATGCACCAGTCCTTTTCATTCTAGAAGTGAATTGCCGGATCTCAGTTTGTGTACGTTCTTAAGGCTCTGATGTCTTTTACCCGACCGTCCTCTGAAAGGAACTTGTGTTCCCGTCAGCATGGAGACGGTGTGTCTGCCAGCTAGGGCGGGAGTAAAGGTCAAACGCTTGCCCAAAGGAAACAGTCATTTGTTTGCTGAACATTTACGGAGTGTTCCTTACTTGCACCATAGTGGGACAGGTGCTGGGGACACAGTGGTGACCAGACTCCCAGACTTGTGTCTGTATTCTTCCTTCTCCAGGTAGGGTAGCTTTGGGCAAACGTCTGGCTTCACGGATGAAGTAACCAACAGCACACGTCGTGATGCGAGAGTCAGGACATTGGAGAGAATGCTCAGGAGACAGTGCAGTTCTGTCTTGGCGGAGATGGCGACGTCGCTGCACGGGCCACCGTTCACCCTCATCTTATGTCCTCCCCAGTACGGGTGCGGCTGGAAGCCTGGAACCCCACTCCCCGGGCCAGCAGGGTTCTGCCGAGGGGCTGGAGGAGAGGGAGACGATGGCAGGCAGGAGCGAGGCAGCAGCTGCTGTGTTCCGAGGAGACACAGGGTCCCGCCAGGGCAGCAGCAGGAGACAACCCAGGCAGCACGGGGACAGGGCACGTTAGCAGGGCCACAACCGCCTCCCCTCGGTCACTCGTCGCTCGGGAATCCAGCCTTCCCGTTCGCGTCTCCGATCCTGTTTAACAACGCTGTAACCTAAATCCCTAGGTTGAATCCTCTGTTCCAACTCTCTGTAATGGTTTTGCTTTCCTGGCGGACAGAATGGCCCAACACTCAAAACTATCCTTGAAACCCTGCAGGGTGTGAGCTGTGCCTCAGACCCACACAGCAGCCCTCCAAAATCTCACAGAACCGGATTTTCCGGAAGCAGTGGAAGAGTCTGCTGGGTTTGGGGTTTTGGTTTCTTTCCAGTTGGACACCAGGTGAATTCAGTGGCTTTGAGAACGCAGCTTGTATGCAGAATACATACCCTTGAGCACTTGACTCACTCAGGAAGAGGCCCGCCCACGAAGGCAGGGACGTGCGAAGTGAAGCCAGTCTGGGAGCCCAGCGGGTCCACAACTCCCTGTTAACGCGCACCTGATACTCACGCACACTGAGCACACAGAGTAACAACCGGGAAGACAGAAGGCAAGCCGGCAGGCACGTTGACGAAAACTGGTAGCGTTCCCCTTTAGGCCGAGCGTGTACGTTGAAATCCTTACCACGAACTGTTCACGGGCCGTGACTCCACACCCTCTGCTGCGAGAGGGACCGGGGATACTGTGGTTTTATGAGAACCGTTCGTTGTGATTATGTCCAACGGCACGGAAGCATTAAGTCGACTCTTACGCGCCTCTTTCCCTGCACGCTCAATTGCACTAGAGCGTGAGTGTGCGAATCACCATGGAATGCTCCGCCACGCAAGGTATCGTCATCCCCTTCCTGTGGCCATGGCTCCTTCTCTCTCTCCTAAACATCAGTCCTGGAAACAGGTTCTCTGCCCCATTGCAAAGAAATCCAACGACACCTGGAGGGGTGCCCAAGGCACAGTGTCCTCCCCTTAATTCTTCTCCTCCCCGTCTTCTCCCTCACTGGTGTCGTCACAATAAAAGATGTCTCGGAGTAGGAACACCTGCCTGGGCGCCGCGGGAGTCTGGATTTCAGCACCTTTTTTCTCCATCATCTTCTCTAACTTTTCCTTAAGCAGAGGCAGACTGGTTTCGTAAAGGTAGTCTATGATCTCTAAAGGAAAGAAATGTAATTTTGAAATTACGCGTACAAAGCCTCCTTCCCAAGGTCAAAGGGCAGAGGGCACGGACGCGGGTAGCGGGCTGCTGCTGTTACTACGGCGAGCGTGGTCTTGTTCTAACTGGCTTACTAAGGTTCCCCCAACCAGGTTCACCCTCAAAATCCTACGAGGTGACCCGTTCCTCAAAGGAGGACACCAAGGCACGAAGACATTACGAATCTTGGCCAAAGTCGCGGAGCTGGCAGGGGCCAACGAAGCCAGGACTCAAACCCGGGCTGCGATGTCTGCTGAATGCAACAAGTAGCTCATCGTACGCCCCGTGGCAGAGCGTCACCCCAACCAGTGGCTCCCGAACGCGGGTGCCGGGCAGACCACTGGAGGCTCTCCTGCGTGCTTGTTCGAGAAAACCCTAGCCTCCAGACCCAGCCCCGAGGTTAGGATTCGGTGTGTATGGGATGAGGCCCCGGTATGTACATTTTCCACCAGTTCCCCACAGGACTCTGACCAACTGAGTATGGGAATACCTAAACCGCCCACGAATGGCTGCAAAGAAGGAACCGGGCATCGTACGCTTTTTCTGGAACTGTGTGCGAGCGTGCCACATGATGTGTGCACACAAGCATGCGTCACGTGTGCGTGTGAACACATGACGGTGACCCAGAAGCACTCACGGTTCCCGAGTGCTCACTAAGCACCAAGCACCCTGGTGACCACAATTCATCTATTATCTCATCTGGTACTTTTGAAGGTGCTGTCAGGTGGGGGTTAGGATTTGATAATCTTTACACCATTTTACAGCCGAAGAAGCCAAGGTTCCCAGAAGTCACGTGCCCGGGGTCACATTATCAGCACGTGCCATCACTTGCTGGCTTCTTAACAATTCGAATACAGTACTGGAAATACTGACCTGGAAAAGTCTTCTTCTGCCAAAAGGGAACACAGGTAGCTTTCAGCTTATAAAACTTAGTTTGAACGTAGGACGGCGGGACATCACTTTAGAAAGGCAAAGATAAAAAAAAGATAGCATCAGTTTAAAAACTGGTCACTTCACTACTGCGTACGAAGCACACTGAGTCGGGAGAATCTGCAGGCGTTAAGTAACTTTCTTAATCCCGAACGCGAAACGATCGTGCCCATAGATGTGCGATAAAAACACGACACACGTGAGGTAGCTGTTGTTCACGTGGTTAAAAAGAACACACACAAAAGGAAGAAAGTCAACAGCACGAGATGGATCCTACTTAACTTACGAGAATTTAAATCACTGGTCAGGAACCAAGCGTAACACCAGCTAACGTAAGCGGATGCTGACCTTGTACTTGGCCCTGACCTAAGATCTTCCCATCTAAGGACAACCCACCGGCACGACCACTCTATGAGCGTCTTGTGTCTCATTCTGGAGGTGGGGAAACTGAGGCACAGGGAAGCTGCCCAAGATCTTACAGCTAATAAGGGGGTAGAGCTGGGACTTCAACTGGGTGGTCTGACCCCAAACCCCACTCTCTTAACCACTACACCTAGGATAAATACATATCTGTCACAATCCAAAAGTAGATGTCCCCTGCTTTTTATTTTGCAGAACTTAAAAACAAAAAAAAACGCAGATGCTTATGATGTTTTGGTGAGTCAAATGTATTTCAATTTACAGTAAGTCGGACAAAATCGTTCTTTATTTCCTTACTATTCTTTAGAGTGTGCATGCACACACGAGCAGGGGAGAGGAGCAGAGGGAGAGAGAATCTTTTTTATTTAAAACAACTTTTGGGGCGCCTGGGTGGCGCAGTCGGTTAAGCGTCCGACTTCGGCTCAGGTCACGATCTCACGGTCCGTGAGTTCGAGCCCCGCGTCGGGCTCTGGGCTGATGGCTCGGAGCCTGGAGCCTGTTTCCGATTCTGTGTCTCCCTCTCTCTCTGCCCCTCCCCCGTTCATGCTCTCTCTCTGTCCCAAAAATAAACGTTGAAAAAAAAAAATTAAAACAACTTTTAATGTTTATTCATTTGAGAGAGAGAGAGAGAGAGAGAGAGAGAGAGAGAGACAGCACGAGCGGGGGAGGGGCAGAGAGACGGAGACAGAATCTGAAGCAGAATCTGAAGAAGAGCGCTCAGCACAGAGCCTGACGCGGGGCTCGAACTCACGAACCGTGAGATCATGACCTGAGTCAAAGTCTGACGCTTAACTGACTGAGCCACTCAGGTGCCCCAAGAGAATCTCGGGCAGGTTCCACGTCCAGTGCCTGCACACTCTCTTTCTCTCTCTCAAAATAAATTAAAAAAATAAATAAAGTGGAAATCACCAACTTTACTTTCCTGGACTTTTTCTTAGACAATGAAAGCATGACCTACTTGTTTCAGCCAGAAGCTAATCTAGTAGCTGAAATGATCGGTGTCGATAGGCACCGGGCTACACACGTCCACCATGCACGACCTCCTTGGTCCTCCCTGTGGTCCTATCAAACCATTTTGTGGATGAGGAAACCGAGGCTCAGAACAAGTTAGGGAACAACATGTCCAAAGACGGCTAAAAACTGAGTACCAGGACTCAACGCCAGGTCAGTCTGCCCTCGAAGTCCAAGTTCTAAGGCCCCCACGCCCGCCCTCCTCCTGCAGTGCCGGGCGCCCAGCAGGATGTTCCGCATGCCCAACCCCAGGCTTAGGAGTCACGATAAAGGATCTGGATGTTTTCAAACGAAGTAGGCAGTACCTCTCACTAGGCGGACACGCTTTCTTTACGTCCTGCCTCAATAATTCACGAGGCTTTAAGACCCTGGAGAGACCGAACGTTTAGACGTCTTTTTCACTGTTTTAATTAAAACTTAAAGAATGTACTATTTCAAACAGCTCTGGCTAGATGCCACAGTCTCTACTTTATGGCTTTGAGATTTATTAATCTTAAGCGGGACAATCCATTTTTCAACTATGTAGTTTCACTTAAAACCACTAAATGTCCATTTTAATCTAAGGAAATCGTGATGTGAGGGGACGGTGACATCACACGATACGCAAAAATTTATTGGCAAAGTCAAATTTTTCAAAAACCCGTCTGCTACTACAAAGGGAGGGCTTTGCGGTCATGAGCGCTTCTCAAGATGGTAGCTGGTGGGTGCCGGGCCGGGTCCCCTCTGGGAGACCCGACACCCTCACCTCTCAGGGACCCGTCACGTGGAGCAGTGAGTGGCCCACCCCGCGGGTGCGCTGGGAGGGAAGGGTTTGGAACCATGAGCATGTCTGTGACTCCTAAGAGGGTCTGTCGGACAAACTTGCCATTCTCCAGCTTAAAAAAACCAAACTGATTGTTGGTTGTCTATAATCCCAAGGTGCAAATAACCACCAGAACCAGCTTCAGCCCTTCCTCGTGGATCAAGGACAGCGTCACCCTTTTGACAGCCAGCCAAGTGGCAGCCCCGCCTCACCGTCCACCCTTCTAAAACTGAAGGCCACTCAACCCCTAACACCCCCACTGCTGAGAGACCGATTCCCAGACCCCCAGCTCTCAACGACCTGCTCTCATACAGGGACTACAGGGACTGTGCTTTGCAGGCTGGCTCCCTTGCTCAGCAAGCAGTAAGTTCAGGTATCGGGAGTGGTGGCCTCTGTGTTCAGTAGCAAGAAGGGATTCACGATGTCTGGGTGACAGGTAACAAAAGCTCACAGCAGAGGCAGATGGAGGCAGCTTATGAACACAGGGAAGTCTGGGGGCGCCCGGGTGGCTCAGTCGGTTCAGCGTCCGACCTCGGCTCGGGTCATGATCTCACGGCTCGTGGGTTCGAGCCCCACGTCGGGCTCCGTGCTGACGGCTCGGAGCCTGGAGCCTGCTTTGGATTCTGGGTCTCCCTCTCTCTCTGCCCCTCCCTGCCTCGTGTGCATTCTCTCTCTCTAAAATGAATACGAATATTAAAAAAAACAAAAATAAACATAGGAAAGTTCACCCTCACCCTGCAGGTGAAAGATGCAAATGAACACCCCACCGAAACCACTTAGGGAAGCTTAAAGAGGAACAGGACCTTTACATGGTCTCAAAATACCTCCCACGGCCCCTTTGTATCCCCAAGAGAAAAACGGGTACTTTTATACGGGGAGGGGGAAACCTGGCAAATGCCCCCAGAGCCAAAGCATCAAGATGATGTGATGATAAAGACGCAGGGTCACCTACGGCACGCTCCTGCCCCCAACACAAAGCCTCATCCCAAGGAGGCAGCAGAGAACCTCCCACTGTGAGGCATTCTACAAACAACCAGCCCGTCCTCGCCCCCATTTTTAATGCCCTCAAAGCCAAAGGCAGAAGAGCTTTACTGATGGAAAGACACTGAGGAGACGCATGGTTAAATGCACCGTGTAAATCTGAACTGGATCCTAAATCGGGGGGAAATGCTATAAAGGACGTTACCGGCACATTATTAGTGGGGGAAACTGAATGTGAACAGGGCTTTGGAGCACAGCACCGTATCGGCGTCGAATTTCCTGGGCGTGGTAAGTGCGCCGTGATCACGTAATAACGTTCTCGTTTAGGGCACAGGGCCCACCACTGATCCTCAAGCGCTTAACGAAACTACTTTATTCCCTTGGAAGTGGGAGTGGGAACGGGAAAGGGAGGGCGGACGACAGAGCAAACGTGGAAAAACTGTTAAGAATCTATGATTTGGGGCAAAGGGTTTGTGGGATCTCTGCTCTAATCGTTTAACATGTTAGCTCCGTGAGGCTCTTAAGAGACTCCGCACACATTTCGTTCACCCTTCCCCGGGGTCTTCGGCGAGGGGTGGCGGGGAGGGAGGGCGCAGCTGGCCCACGGCACCCAGAGCTGAGGTTCCCAGTCCCCGTGTGCACGGTACCACCTACACACGAATCCCGCCTGCAGCGTGGATTTCAGGCCGGTGCTTCCAAAGCTCATAGACGGTCACTAACTACGTCATCTCTTATCTTTTAATTAGCTTAACATTAACCGAACGGTCTTACCCTATGGTACTAGCAAGATCTTCCCAGTCTATTTCATTAGCATCTTCCACGTTTATTTCATACAACCTGGGAGAAAAAATAAACATTAAGTTTTCAAGCGCAAGTCAGCACAATGGGCATGTTCACGGACTCCCAAACGTGGCAAGCTCGGGGCGCCTGGGTGGCTCGGTCGGTTGAGCGTCCGACCTCGGCTCAGGTCATGATCTCACGGTTCACTGAGTTTGAGCCCCGCGTCGGGCTCTGTGCCGACACCTCAGAACCTGGAGCCTGCTTCGGATTCTGTGTCTCCCTCTCTCTCTGCCCCTCCCCTGCTCTGGCTCTGTCTCTCGCAGTCTCTCATAAATAAGTAAACATTAAAAAAGATTTAAACACACACACAAAAAAGTTCCTAAGGTCATACACGCAGGCAGTGTGGGAAGACGGGTTTGAACCTCAGCAATCTCACTGCAGATTTCTGCTGCTGGACACGTACTCTCGGGTCAGAGAGAAAGAGTTACCACAGCATCACCTCCTCTGGCTGTACCTTTCGATCAGGTTGATTTTGGCCCGCAGGGCATTCACTCCGCGGTACACATCCCGACCATTCGTCATCCTCTTGGTTAGAATTTCCGTCCTGCATGCAAAGAAGAAAAAATAGAGTGCACCTCCCGGGCTAAAGTCTCCACCGCAATTTCCCGCACTTTCCTCCACGACGTCACCCTTACGGAGAACCACGCTGTGAGTTGTGTGGCTCATCACTAACGTTGGCCACCTTCGCGAACGTGCTTATTCTTCTTCTTTTCAACCGGGAAATGATAAAGAGAGTGGCAGAAAGTTGGTGGCTAGTGAAGCTGGATGAGGGATACGGGAGTTCTGAATTTCTGTGTGCTCTGAAACTTCCATAAAATGAAGTTACAAACGGGAGGAGCACAGAGTATCGGTCCATCAGCAGGTGCTAAAGGAAACTGCAAACTCAAGACTGCTTATAAAACGGAGGGACGTAAGATTCAGTCAAGTCATAAATGATGCGGTGGCTCCCCTAAGGCCCAAAGCTAATGGCTGAAGGGAAGGGTGACCGGAGCTCCTAAAGAGAGGGACAACCCGGGGCATCTGACTCTTGATTCTGGCTCAGGTCCTGATCTCACGGTTCGAGCCCTACGCTGACGATTCGGAGCCTGCCTGGGATTCTCTCTCTCAAAAATAAACATTTAAAAAAAAAAACAAAGAGAGCAGCAACCCAGCTAAAAATTATTTTTTAAGTACTCATCTCAAATAGTAAAATGTGTCACAATCTGACAGATCGCTAGCTGTTCCGTTCTGGATAAGGGGGATACACAATCCACAGATGAGTGACGCTGTCGTTCTCACTGGCCAGCCGTGTTCCTTTGAAATGCAGCATCTGAGGTCCTGTCAATGCTACATGAAGGAAATCTACGTTCTAGTTTCAAGTTTCCTGCTTTTCTCTTAAACAGGCAACCCTACATGTTATCCTAATTCTTCTGATCCTGAAGCATGGCTGCTCTGTGGTATTTCCCTTTCTAAACACTGATCTATCGTCCTCCAACGGAGGCTTACAAAACACTCCTTTTTTAGTCTAAAATACAGGGGCAGTAAGGGCTCTGGTTCCTCCATATCAAATGTTTTGTCCCCCAATCATTATCTGTTCTTTGGAGTTTATGCCCCTGAGTGTAGTCTTCTACGGAAATAAACAGAGAACTCTAGGACAGAATTCTGAAGGACGGAACAACAAATGGCATAATCTAGGAATCTGCTCTTAGTAGAAAACATGCCTACTCCGAACTCACTCTTTTTTTTTAAAATTTTTTTTCATAGTAATTTCCAAAAATTTTTTTAATGTTTTATTTATCTTTGAGACAGAGAGAGACAGAGCATGAGCAGCGGAGGGACAGAGAGAGAGAGAGAGAGAGAGAGAGAGAGAGAGAGAGAGAGAGAGACATAGAATCGGAAGCAGGCTCCAGGCTCTGAGCCGTCAGCACAGGGCCCGAGGCAGGCTCGAACTCACGAACTGCAAGATCATGACCTGAGCCGAAGTCGGACACTCAACCGACCGAGCCACCCAGGCACCCCAGTCTGAACTCACTCTTACTTGACCTGACGATGACCGCACTCCCTTTGCGCGTGAGGTGTGTGGGCCGTGAGTTGCAGGCCCACCGCTCCAAGGAGTCCCGGAGCAGCTGACCACCCAGCTCAGAGTCTCTCCAGGGCCCGGAGAAGCCACATCAGGCAAAGAAGGTGCAGCGAGGTCAGGACTGAAAATGCTATGTGATGAGCGTGTCTAAAGTGGCCCGATGAACCCGGCTGTCTCGCTCTGGTGAGGAGAGGAGCCACTGAACTTGAAAGGTTTGTAAAAAGGGCTAACTCCTGCTCATCACCGTGCTTGTGATTTCCCTCCCAAAGGGGAGATTCGTATTTTTTTCCCCTCATGCTGCAAAGAGAGGACTATTTGGTTTTCCTAAAGACTCAGCAGGAGCAGAGTGAAGGAACCGCAAGCCAATATTCAGTATTACAAAGGCTCACGTTCCTTTACGAGGAAGTCACGCAAGGAATCGAGGTTAGTTAAGCGCCAACTCAGATCAGATATGGATACTGAAGTGGCCGGGACGGATGACTGGTGACGATCGTTCTTGACACGTAAGGCTTTCCGCACAGCGGTTACGTGGACCTTCTTCGTGACTTCACCCATCCACCCACTTTGCTTACGTGTGTGGTGTCTGTGAGAAAGCGGGACGGAGGGAGGGAGGGAGGGGGTATCTTATTGAAATTCACTTAAGAAGCCTTAAAACTTACCACTTACTTTTACACTGCATCCAATTTCTGGTTTCTACTTTGGCTTCTACTTCTACCCAAGAAATGCCCTTGTACAGACTTTCCCTGACAATAGACAGGCGGCCGTCGGGGTTCTCTTGGAGCTTAGAATCCATCTCCTGTAACTCGTGGGGAGACATTTTCTTTAGAATCACTTCTTCCACAGCCTTGATTAGCTTCTGGGTTTCCGTCTTACTCCAAGCACCGTGGTTTCTCGCTACAGACACAAAAGGACGATCTTACAGTTTCTCGTCTGTCTTCACACACGACGTCAAAAACAAACCGATGACGACGGATACGTGTCATTACACATCTGTCCACACCCGCAGCACGTACACCACCAAAGGTATGCCCTAATATCAACTACGGACCCTGGGGGATTATGATGTGTCAGTGAGGGTCCACGGGCTGCAACAATGGCACCACTCGGGTAGGGGATGCGGATGATGGGCGAGGCCGTGCATGTGTGGGGGCAGGGGACAGATGGGACGTCTGTGTACCTTCTGATTTTACTGTGAACCCAAAGCCACTCTAAAGCCTTAAAAAAAAAAAGATAAATCAGGACTTTTCAGAAGAGAGTGGGCAACATCTCAATTACACAAACATAACACCATAAGCACAGCTACGTGCAAATTACAGTGGAACCACTACAGTGGCCAAAGATTCTTTATTGTTATCTTTTACTTTAGAGAAAGAGAGCTCACAAGCAGGGGAGAGGAGGAGGAGGAGGAGGAGGAGGAGGCGGGAGAGGGAGGGGGAGGGAGAGGGAGAATGAGAATCCCAAGCGGGGTTCGATCCCGCAACCTTGGGATCATGACCTGATCCGGTATCAGGTTGATGCTCAGTTGACTGAGCCACCCCAGCGCCTCCCAACGATTCTGTTTAAGAACCAATATCAGAACAGAACTGTCTTTTCTTAAAACTGTCTTTTCTTAAACAGAACTGTTTGTTTTTTAACTTCAAAAAAGTTGTTTTTCTTGTTTCTGAGTAACCTCTCCCGTGTGACTCTGTGAGGCTCACAAACATTTAATGGGAACCAAGTAAGTGAATGCGTGAAACTGAGCTCCAGTGATCACAATGATAAAGGCGTCTGAACCTGAAGCCTTCATCTGCGGAAGGCATCGAACCGTCCGTGGTCCATCTTCCTGGTCTAGATGGTCACAGTCAGGCTAAGGAAGAGGCCTCAAACCACCAGCCTACAAATATCTTTGGTTTGGCCCACAGTGACGTTACTTTTTCTCAACAATTTGGATATTTAAAAATCAAAACAGTTCAGGGGGAAAAAAAAAAGGTATCTAGATTTCACACACTCGCACCAAATCCAGAAGAACTGGCCACACTGAGTCTCTGCATGGCGCCACGGCTGGATGTGTTGGCACGAAAGACATGGCTCCCAGTCACCCCAGGGCCACAGATGCCAGTCCCCGTGCTCCCCATAACGGCATCCGAGGGCTGTCTCCTTAAAGCAACTGGGGATTTTGTAATGTAAAGACTATAACCAACAAAGTTTTTCTGATAGAGGAGAAAAAGAGACAGGAGGTTTGGGAAAAGTCCCTAACAGGCCGACTGAATCGCATCACTGCCCTCCCAGCACTCTCCCCTGTCCTCTGCAGGAGGGGACCTCCTCCGCCCTGGCTCTCCTACCCGCCAGCCTCCCAGGGTTTCAGTCAGGCCAGCGGGTAGAGCTGAAAGTTACTGAACCCAGGCGTGGCAGAAATTGGTCACGTGAGGGGCGCCTGGGCGGCTCAGTCGGTTGAGCGTCCGACTTCGGCTCAGGTCGTGATCTCGTGCCTCGTGGGTTCGAGCCCCGCGTCAGGCTCTGTGCTGACAGCTCAGAGCCTGGAACCTGCTTTGGATTCTGTGTCTCGCTCTTTCTCTCTCAAGAATAAATAAAAAACATTTGAAAAATTATAAAAAATCGGTCGTGTGAATAAAGGCTACATGGTTTCACAATTGCGGGTGAGAAATGAAATGAGACAGCTGGGAGAACGGCTTCATCAGTCAACCGTCACGGCCCCCCCACAAGGCAGGCCTGCCAGGATGCCCGTGCTGGGCCGCGGGGGCTCATCTGCTCGCAGGGTGGGGCAGCACGCACGGTTCACTTACGGCTGCTGATCTGGGAGAACTTCAGGGCAACAGAGAGGCTACTTCGAGCCACCATCTCGCCAATCTTCTTCCAGTCGTTTCCGTGCAGGGAGTGGTAGATCTTTAACTTCTCCATGTCTCCTTTGCTGTACCTGGGAGGAAGGGAAAACGTGCTACAGTTCTGATCAAGTGTGAGATTAAGAACTGTGTTGTTTTTAATTTTTAATATTTATTTATTTTTGAGAGAGAGACAGAGAGAGACAGAGAGAGAGAGAGAGAGACGGAGCGAGTGTCAGCGGGGCAAGGGCAGAGAGGAAGACATAGAATCCAAAGCAGGTTCCAGGCTCAAGCTGTTAGCACAGAGCCTGATGCAGAGCTTGAACCCACGAACCGCGAGATCATGACCTGAGCCAAAGTCCAACCCTTAACCGAATGAGCAACTCAGGTGCCCCTTTCTTTTTTTAATATTCATTTTTGAGAGAGAGAGAGAGAGAGAGAGAGAGAGAGAGAGAGAGAGAGATGGAGGGAGGGAGAGAGAAACTGAGGGAGAGAGAGGGAGAGAGGGCGGGAGGGAGTGCTCAAGTATGCCTGTGAACGGGAGGGGGGAGAAAGGGAGACCGAAGATTCAAAGCAGGCTCTGTGCTGAAAGCAAAGAGTCCAACGCGGGGCTCGGACTCACTAACCTTGAGATCATGAACTGAGCTGAAGTCCAACGCTTAGCAGACTGAGCCACCCAGGCGCCCCCCAAACTGTATCTTTGGGATTCTCTCTCTGCCTCTCCCCGATTCACGTGTACACGCGCGCCCTCTCTTTCTCAAAATAAATAAATAAACTTTAAGAAAAAAGCCAACATTCTAAGGGCAAATTGTTACCACACACAAACCATGTGGTGCAAACGAATGAATGAACTTTCTTATTAGAATTAGAATTAGAATACAGACTTTGTATTCTGCTAAAACTTTCATTCCCACGCTTACGTCACAGATAGAAAACTGTCACCTCAGCTGCCACCATTCATTTACCCAAAGCTTTCTTTCACGTCCTGCTGAAAATGTCATCTTTAGTGAATTTCCTTCAAGTTCTGTCCACAGGCGGCCAGCCCCGGGGCTTGGGGAAGAGGGGAGCGTGGGCTTTAGTCTGTGAGCAACCTTTTCTTCTGTTTCCGGTTTACTGCTTTTGGTCAGAATTTAAAAAAAAGAAACCAAGGGCGTATCGGTGTTTGGGGGTTGCATAATACATAGGTCCAGCTTTCAAATCGTGCAGCTACCTGGAACCCAAACGACCCCGCCACATTTACTAAACGTGCCTCCCAGAGTGAGGTCAAGTCCACGAGGTTGTTGTCTGGGCCCTCAGAGCGAGGGGCCCGATGCTTTCCTGCCTCTCCCTCCGTCCTGGAGCAGAGCGCTTACCCACAGCCGACACCCGATCCACGTTGGTTTTGTCTGGAACGTTGGGAACAAAACGTAGTTGGGTGTTTTACTTGGGGAGGGAGGGAGGAGGCAGTGACCACCAAGCAGTGTCGCTGCCGAACCGCTCGCACGGGACCTCTGGCTGGCGTTTACCCTGCCTTCACATGCTCACTGGAAACCCCCAAAAGCGGGCTGAGCGCTGGAGGGAACGTCGCATTGAGAAGGAACATTTGGGTACACAGGGAGCTTGCACATCAGCAGAGAGCAAAGAAAACCTCGTAACATTAAGGGGGGCGCGGCACTCTGAGTGCTAGAGGAAGTACAAAGGAAAAGCCAGGGATTTAGAAAGGGGAAGACTGGCACGCCTGGGTGGCTCAGTCAGTTAAGCGTCGGACTTCGGCTCAGGTCGTGATCTCGCGGTTCGTGGGTTCGAGCCCCGCGTCGGGCTCTGCGCTGACAGCTCAGAGCCTGGAGCCTGCTTTGGATTCTGTGTCTCCCTCTCTCTCTCTCTGCCCCTCCCCCGCTCATGCTCTGTGTCTCTCTCTCTCTCTCAAAAAATACATAAAAAATAAATAGAAAGGGGAAGATCACAAACTTTGACTAAAGAGGTAGAAACTGAAATGGGCTTTGAAGACATTCACCTGACTGCAGATATGCAGGCCTGTTTCACACACAAAGGTCCTCATGATTTCGTTTTTTTTTTTTTTTTTTTTTTTTTTTACCACCTCTAATCTGTTGTGGACGTTCTGATTTATACGATCAGCAAGCACCAGAGAAATGCTGTGTCTCAAGCTGCTAAGGCTTCTTACCTGCCCTTGTAATTGTTGACATCAAACATCTTCTTTGCTCGATAGTAAACGAGTTTCCAGGGCCGGGCAATGCCCTTCCCTAAAGTCGGAAGAAAGGCAAGTGGTCAGTGTGGCACACAGGGCCTGGCCTGAAACGGAGTCACAGTTCTAAAAGGAACCCGGCACAAGCCCCTCTCCACCCCACGACCCCAGACCCCACGTCGAGGCCGGGATTTCACACATCCTGCAGAGAGCTGGCTCGAGGAGCAGACACCCACGATCACCAGTTTCCTTGCAGAGCTCTGCAAACAACGGGCTTAGGATGTCGAGGTTCCAGCTTCCAGTCTACCTACCACGTTCGAGGGAAAAGTTCTTTATAAACCAAAGTCATGTTAACAAAATTTGAGTTAAGGGGAAAGAATGCTAACGTGGAGGACGTGTGCCAACAGTTTTCCCTAAGATGAACAAGAGGGCTTCTTGAACAAGCAGGCTTTACTCATTTCCTCACTCTAAGCACCAAACAGCCCCCCGACAGGGGCTCACTACTCTGGTTGCCCCTGCACATTCCGGAGAACACCTAAGAAATCATCCTCTTTCAATTCATGGATTTTGCACGGGAGGGGGAACGCCTGAGTGGCTCAGTCGGTTGAGCACCCGACCTTGGCTCAGGTCACGATCTCACGGTCCGTGAGTTTGAGCCCCAGGTCGGGCTCCATGCTGACAGCTCGGAGCCTGGAGCCTGCTTCGGATTCTGTGCCTCCCTCTCTCTCTGCCCCTCCCCGGCTCATGCTCTGTCTCTCTCAAAAATAAATAGGCATTAATAATAAGAAAAAGATAAATTTATTAATGAATTCATAGATTTCCTTTCTGTCCAATCCCATGCTGCTTCATGGCTTTGTCTCGGTTTCCAAGTACACCCGCTGGAAGAGGGTTCCAGCGACAAAGCACACGTAAGGCTGTACTCGGGGAAACTCAGGAGATCCAGGTGTGCTGTGTGCAGCATACGAAAGACAGCATGTATTAGAGCAGGGGAGCAGAAACCAGAACCACACTTCTTGCCCAGCAGGAAAGCTACAAGTTGATTGTGTTACTTTCTACAAGATCCGGAAAAGCACTACGCTTGGGAGACATGAACGCATTCCAAACCCCCAAGAGTACAGACCGGCGATGCGAATACGGAAATACCGATCGGCCGGGCGCTGTGCGAACACCTACCGTGCCTCACCCGGCTAAGGCTGGAAGGCTGGCGACGGTCAAAAAGAAAACGGCTGTACGCTTACCGATGTGCAGTCTAAAGGAGTATTTTCTTTTCAAGTCGGTGATCACAGATTTCTCCTCTGGGTATCTGTCTGTATACAGCAGCTTGTCCGCATTGTCAATTCCGGTCAGGGACAGAAATTCTTGCACGTTCTTCTCTAACTGCTTATTTTCCTTTACAGAAAACTTGCCAAATCTAATAGCGACACCTAGGATTGGGGTGGGGAGAAAAAGTAGGCATTGTCAGTAACAAAGGAAAAAGCAAACCCACCACTCAGTCTTCAGCAGTTACAACAGCGCCCAGTCAGCTACCCCCTGCTGAGAAGCAGCCCTAGGTGTGCACTTGACATGAGCTCCCCCCTTCCCCACTGTGACCCTCAGCTTCCCTTCCATTTTAGTCATTCTTCTCTCAAAGTCTGCCCCGTCATCCCCTTCCAGAGTGACCTTCCCCAATTCATCAATCTCTTTGGAAAACAGTCATTTTTTTATTAAGAAGGAATATATTTTCATTAAAAGTATGGAAATAAACATTTCAAAGAAGTTCCCCCTCGGGGCACCTGGGAGACTCAGTCATTAAGCGTCAGACTTCGGCTCAGGTCATGGCTCAAGTCATGATCTCGTGATTGGTGGATTTAAGCCCAACACGCTGGTGTCAGCCTGTCAGGACAGAGCCTGGAGCCTGCTTCAGATTCTGTGTCTCGCTCTCTCTCTCCCTGCCCCTCCCTTACTCACGCTTTGTCTCTCTCTACCTCTCAAAAATGAATAAAAGTCAAAAACAATTTTTTTAAGGGAAGCCTGGGTGGCTCAGTTGGTGAAGCATGCAACCTCGGCTCAGGTCATGATCTCACGGTTCGTGGGTTTGAGTCCCGCATCAGGCTCTGTGCTGATGGCTCAGAGCCTGGAGCCTGCTTCCGATTCTGTGTCTCCCTCCCCTCTGCCCCTTCCCCACTCACACTCTCTCTCTGCCTCTCAAAAATGAATAAATGTTAAAAAAATATTGACATTTAAAAAAAAACACAAAAATTTTTAAGAAGTCCCCTCTTAATCTCTTCTGCCACACACACACCCCAGCCAAAGGCAAGTACGGTGAAATTGGCCGATACAAATATTCACATATATTCTCTATGCAAATATATGGGGGATGGGGGGAGTAATAAGGTCATTTAACTGCACATTCTATTCTTCTTTGTAACTCAAAGCAACCAAGTTTCGTTATGTACTGACGGTCTTATGTATGGCATGGTTTTTCCCTTCTTAGACTTATTTCAAGAATATCTTTTAAAAAATACATACGCCTAAAAATTTTGACATAAAACATACAAAACGAATGGGGAGCATTCCACAGATGCTGCTCTAAACACATTTTCCTTCCTTGGTCTGTTTTTTTAAAACAAACCTCTTGAACATGATTAACGGGGCTAAGGCTCTGCTTTTACCGTTCCCAGGGACCAGTGTACTGGGTCCCTCCCAGCCCAGTGAATACCGCTCGTTCGGAGCACACAGCCTCAGCTTTGCGGTTTGCTCCTCAAGTCCGTAACTTTTCTGGGAGGTTCTTGCAACACAGTGAGTGAGATCAGGATGGGGACGGGTCTCCCCTACCAGAAGTTGGGCGGAGGAGACCCAGACCCCTTCGTTTGGCTGATCTCGTGGCTCGGACAACAATTCCGGCAGGAGGTGAGGCAGGAAGCGGCCAGAAGGTGCTCCCGGTGAATCTAGACAACTTGCATCGTTCACCAAACGGCGTCAGGGGCTCCTCACACAGACAGGAAAGCCCAGCAGCTATTCAAGTCCCACCAGCTCACCCTGTGCCTTGAATTCCTTAAACCGCCCTAAGTCATCCCGGTACATCCTCTTGATGGTGGTGGCGGCCCTTTCCTTGATGTCGGGGATGAACTCCTGGAGCTGCTTCACGGCCGAGTCCAAATCCACATCCGAGTCGCCCAAATCTCTCGACTCTTCGGATAAGTATCTCGTTTCGGAACCTGTGGCCACTTCCAGACGGCCTTCTTCTTCGTTTGTAGGTTCCAACCTACGGACAAGATCGGACGGACTCACGTGAACGCGTCGCTTGCCCCGGTGGCTTTCAAGTGCTTAAAGTGACCCTCACTTCAGACCAGGACAGTGTGAAAGCAAGGAGGGATGTCGGAGCTTGCCACGAACATGCTAGATAAAGAGGTCACAGGCAGAACTCACACAGAAGACACACATCGAAAGACACAACATTCCCCCGTTACCTCTGCACCTCTTCCATACAGGCCTGGGTTTTCTCCTCCCGTGGCCTGGGCTCCTCCCTTTCTTCAATCAAGGTGCCATTTCCCTGCAGTGAATCAAAGTGCGCGTCCTCCAAGCTGGCAGCGAGCGCTGAAAACTCCCCACCAGGCGCTACGGGGCTTTCAGCAGAGCTTCGCTTCCGTTTCTTAGACTTTTTCTTTACACCGCTGACCCCTCGACATCCTTCGGAGTGCACGTTCTCCAGACCCTCAGGCCCGGGCACTGCCTCAAATTCCCGGTTGTGTGAAATTTTTCTCTTTTTTTTCTTAGACTTTTTTTTACCTGCGGGTATTGGCAGCTGGGCAATTTCGCCCTCTGGGCCCACGGAAAGGGGGGCTTCTGGCTGGGGTGGTTCCACCTCGGGCAGGGGCAGGCTCGCATGCGGGCTGTCCTGCACAGCATCGCCCGATGCCGCTTTCTTCCGATGTTTTTTACTCTTTTTCTCCCTGACTTTATGATGCGGTTCTTCGGACTCATTTTCATGTGACTTGGGAACGGACTGTGGTTCGTCTGCATCAGGCTCTTGTGTTGGCTCTTGTTCCTTGCTCGTGTCCACGTACACGACATCGACGTCGCTCCTAAAATTCTTCGGCGTGTCCTTGATATTTTCTTTATCCACCAGGACGTACACCACGCCTGTTTCCTCATCTACCCCCAAAGCCTTCTGTCTTCTCTTTTTATTCTTTTTGGGTATAGAAGTGGTCTTTTCAGTCTCCTCGCAAATTTCTGATTTTTGCAAAGGGGAAGAATGAAAATGCTGGAAATCCTTTCTCTTTTTTTTACTCTTGGTTATGTGATGCTGTTCACTTGTCAGAGGAGTGTCTCTGAAACTTTCATGGGAACTCCTTAGGTGTCCTTCCTTATATACAGAGTATTTTTTCTTTTTCTTATCAAATACTGGGGTATGAATTTCCAATCTGCTCGGTCCTCCTTCCATTCTGTTCCTGTAGGGAAACTTGACAACAATGGTTTATTTTTGCAAAGCATCTTAAACATTGGCCTCAGGAGAAAAAAAATCACAGAAAAATGAAATTATACGACAAATGACAAGACTGGAATCATGGCTGTCAATTTTAAGTTATTCTAAATGCACAGGGGGCTCACTGTAATTTACGGTCTGGTCCCACTGCCCTTAGGATATGGTAAAGAACAGTTAACAGAGAACAAAGTGCCCAGCATGATCAGGCCCTTGCCCCCCCCCCCCCATCCCATCTTTTACCTCTCTTTTCTAACTCCATGCTCCAGCCACACATGTCTTTTTTGGGTTCCCCGAACATGCCATAATCCTTTCCTTAGCTCACGGTCTTATAACATACCATACCCTCTTTCTGGAATGCCCTCTGCTGCCTTCCTACCCTCCCTGCCTCCTGCCTCCTTTCATCCTTCAGAGCTTGGTTTGAATATCACTTCTTCAAAAAAGCTTTCCCTGGTTAAGAAGAGACATACATGATGATACTTTGCCTCTTAAGTTTAAAACCCACAAATCAATTGTATGTGTCTTTTCTGCATGGATACGTAGTAGTAACTGGCAAATTCTAATTGGCAAATTCAGAGATCAGGGACAAGAACAGAGCCAGTTTCTCTTGTACCTGTCATCTTTTATTTCTTAACTGGGGTAATGACGACGGGGGTGTTTGTTGTATTTTTATTTACTTATTTGAATGCTGCTTGCTTTTTCACTTAAAAAGCAAGAAGGAGAACAAAGGTACAGATTGCTTTCATTTGTGTTCAAAAACAAGCAACTGAAGGATGTACATGTGTAAGTACTTACAAAGGAGGAGGAAGAGGAGAAAAAGACAGCGCTCCCTGACCCCCGTGGGCTTGGTCCATTCCAAATATACTTTCATAGCAAACCATACGTCTCCTCGGTAGCACTTAGCCCAAATGTAGTTTAAAGACTAAACAACTATTTAACTAATCATTTAATGTTAGTCTCCTCTGCTAAAAACATAAAAAAAAAAAAAAAAAAGTTTCCACGCATCTTTGGGTGACATCAGGGAGAAAGGTCTTAATGAAAGCTCTTAAGTGCCTCTGTTGAAGGGGAGATCCTGGGGCTGGGGAATCTGGCTTATGGGTATAAACCAATGTGTTCTTTCATACTCTTCTTCCGGCCGCACAATTCTCAAAGTGTCCTCACCACCCATGAGAAGTTAGGGACCCTACCCCTCTCCTGTATCTTCAGCCTCTCCCTCTGCAGTGGGTCCCTTCTGGCGACACTCCAACAATCTTTAGCCTCTCCTAACTTACAACAAAACAAAACAAACCCACGAAAACCAACCATCTTCTGACCTTGAAGCCCCACCCAGCTGTTCTCCTTTCTCCTCTTCACAGCACAACTTCAGACAGAAAATGCTCTCTCCATTTCCTCACCTTGTATCCACTTCCAAAACCACTCCTTCGTAGCTGCCCCCCGCCCCCCCACTCCTGCCCTGAGACTGCTCCAGGAAGGGCGCCTAGGATCTCCAAGCCACTACATTCAATACACGCTTTCCTGGCCCATCTTTCAGGACTTCGCGAGAACGGTGAACAGGTGAGCAGATAATTCCTTTAAATATTCTTTTTCCTTCCTCTCTCCCAACCTCCTTCACTTTCTTTCTTTGAAACACCTCCTAAGCTTCTCCCTCTGGTCTCTGGAACTCAGCACAACATACTAACTGCATACTTACTCCCCCACCAAGACTTTTTTGGTTGCCCTGTTATTCTTAAGACCAAGTCCCAAATCCTTACACACCTACCAGGCCCTTCATGGTCTAGTCTGGTCCATGTCTACCTCTCCACCTATCATTTCTCCCTGGGTTTCAGACACCCTGCTCCTTTCGGTTCCCGGAATACACACGTTCTTTTTCATTCTCCAGGACTTTCCAAAAGCAACTTCTGCCGGTGATGCTCCTTCTTCCGAGGGACCTTTCTCCGCGTTAACTGGGCCACGTCCGAAAGTCACCTCCTCAAGAAGGCCTCTCTAACAGCTAGACTGGGTCCCGTCTCCCGCTTTGCAGTTGCCCTCCTGTACTTCGCGCGCGGCGACACGCTCGGCCTCCCGAGGGCTGGGGTCTCGTCCGTCCGGCTCCCAAAGGTTCCACCGTGCCCGACAAGCAACCGGGCAAGCAACTACGCCCACCGATTCGGAACACACCGCTTCCCGCCCTGCCGGGACGTGCCCAAGCCTGGTCTCGGGCTCTCTCGTTCTTGCGGGGTGCGACAGACCCCCTGCTCTCCCTGCTGTGCGGCGGGCTCTCCGGGGCTGAGGAGGGAGGCCCCGGTCCCGTGTCCGACTCCCGATCCTCTCCCGCCCGGGACCCGGGCCTCCGCTTCCCGGCGGCCGGCCTGGGGCCGCCGCGGCGCAAACCGCCCCCGGAGACCTCAGCCAAAAGCGGCCTCAGCGAGGCGAAGGCACCACCACCCGCCGCTCGACCTCGACAGGCGGATCGAAAGAACCCGGAACGACCAAGAAGCGCCCTCAACCTACCTCCCACGGCGCCGCCACCTTTCTCCCGATCCGGAAGCGCCGTTCTTGCGGAAGCGGAAGTGGTCGTGCGTCGCTTCCGGCCCCGCCTCGGCGTCACGCTGCCGTGGCAACACGCCCGCCGCAGGGACTTGACGCAGGCGTAGTTGACCTCGGGTTTCGTTCCTCGGGTCGGAGGGGGTGGAGTGGGGGTGGGGTAAAGCGCGACCTGAAACCCCAGGGAGGGGACAGAAGGCCGGAACTGGCTTCCCAGCTCGCGCGTGCGTTCCACACAGTCAAGTTTGCGCCGAGCTCGGTTCTAGTCCCGGAGTGGACAAGGTGGTGAGACCTCAAGTCTGGGGAAGACATGAGAAGCAGATCAGCCAAGATAGTTTCAGATTATTCTGCAGGAGAGAAAACAGGGTACTGTGCTGGAGAGTGACGGGGTGGGGGAGGGCAGTGAGTGCTACTTTAGAGGGAAGGGAAGGAAAGCTCTTTGCGGAGTAACATTTGAGGTGAGCTGTAGACTAAAACGTCGAGCACAACTCTAGATGGAAGATGGTCCCAGGCTGGAAGCAAGGACAAAGGCCCTGCACCTGATCGCTGGAGGAACTGGAAGACGGCCAGGGCGGCTGGAGCGGAGTGAATACAGGGGAGAGTGGTGGAAAGTCGAGGTCAGAGGTGGGCAGAGGCTGCTGGGTTAAGTTCAGATGAAGCTAGAAGCAGCCTTGCAGATGTAGTCCAATCCTCCCGTTTCAACTGCGTCCTGAAGAAACTTGGTCTATGATTCAAAGTAAAGCTTTTGAGTCCAGGCCAGTATATATAGCACTCAAACTTTTATAGACTTATTGAACAGTAAACATAACCATATTGGCAACTAGTTTTTCACTGAATCCGATAACAACACTGTGTGGGGATTGTAGGATTATCTTTATTGGGTGTTATCAGCCTCCCCCTCTGGATGAGAAAATTAGGGCTTAGTGTAACTTGTCCAAAGGGACTTATGTGGCCCAAGCAGGATTCAAACCTGTGTTCTCTCCACTACTCCGCTATCCTGCCCCTCCCTGCACCTACCACGTGACTTCTGGGGCTTGAGCTGCCCAGCAGTTTTGATTAAAAGCGCACAACCTGTATTTCCGTGAAAGTCTGGAAGCGAAGCAGGCTGGAGAAATCATGAGTACATATCACATCACACACCACACACACACTGCCACCACCCACTGGCTGCCCCAGGCCTTGGGTGAGCAGCTGGAAATCTGCCTGGTCTGCTCTGGAAATGGAGTGTCGGTGTTACCCACTGTTGGTGTGTAAGGCCTTGAAGAGCAAGTCTGCTGTTGGTGCAAATTGCTCCCGGTGAACATTCTTACCCAGAGTCTTGTTGGTATTTGCAACATTTAATGAAGATGACGGGGGTGAATGAACCCATAAAAAGCTGGAACTAGAAGGCAGACTAGAGATCCTCCGGGCCAGTGGTTCCAAAAGCACTGTGCCAATCTCCTGGGAGGCTTTTAAAAAGTGCAGATTCTCAACTTGGCATACAGACCTCAAGGGCTTCAGGTGCCACTGTTGTATCATATTAAGATCCATGGACATGATAATGACATTGTAGCAATGTATGAGAATTCTTCGGCAGCAGATACATGTTGAAGTATTTAGGGTCACATAGGATACTGACAACGGATATTTTCAAAATGATTCAGCAATGTGTGTCTGTGGATGGTGAACCTAGGTGAAATCTATATGGGTTTTCACTGTACTCTTCAACTTTTCAGTTGAAACTGAGAAACTCTTTTTTCAAAATGTAAAAACAGTCCATTCCCAGATCCCATTTCCAGGTACTCTGTTTCAGTGAATCTGAATTTCTCAGCCTCCCTCCATTCTGTTGCACAAGGTTGGATACCACTGAGCTCATTCAACACTCGACTTTCCTCTCCCACCCATTTCACAGGGGAAAAAACCGAGGACCCAAGAGGGTGACTAATTCGATATCACCCGATTGGATTAGCAGTAACCTCAAGCCTGGAATGCAGATCTCTATTTCATCATGAAAAATTTAGCGCTCTATGCCTGTCTGTGTGTGTGTGTGCGCGCGCGCGTGTGTGGAAAGGGGAGGAGAATGGGACCAGATATGAATGGAGTGGGGAGGGTGGAGGCAGGTATCTTCGTTTTGGAAGTCAAGTATAAACGGACTTCTAGAGCCCCGTCGCTTTGAACACAACCTAGTGGCGATTCTTGGGGTTTTCTCCTATCTGAGAAAACTCTAAGCAGGTGCACTTTGGTGGCCACCAATAGTTTCCTGAAAGAAAACCAAGCCAGGCAGCTCCGCGGCCGTTGGCGTCCCGTCGCCATGGAGACAGACCGTCCCATTCTTCCTCAAGGGGTGGTCTTGATCTTCTCTCCTTTCCCAATCCGCAGCGCGGTGCCCGGAAGTCGCTCTGAGGACCCAGAGGGGCTTATGGAGGGCTTTAGGGCTCCCTGCGAGAGTCGGGCGGCGCGAGGTGGGCGCGCCCCCCTCCGGAGAGGACCGGGCGTCCGGGAACCACCCCGGGGCCGGATGGTGCGGTCCGGGACCGGCGTCTGGCGTGTCGGACCTCCGCGCCCGCCAGCCCACAGGGCAGCGCGCCGGACCCAGCCAGCGGGTCGGCATCCCGCGACCTCAGGATGCCAGAGGCCCAGAGCTCCCGCCAGGACCCCAGGCGACGGAAGAAGAAGCAGCCGGTGCGCCGCACGGTCAGCCAGATCTGCCCGCCCCCGCGGCGGCCCCTGACCGTGGCCGACATCCGGCCGGGCATGGAGAACGAGAGGCTGGGGGTCGTGCGGGATTCCATGTTTCAGAACCCGCTCATCGTCAAGGTGAGCCGCCCCCCACCCCCGCCGCCACCCCTCCGCGCTCGCCCCCTCGCTGGGCACCCACGCTGCCGGGATTTCCACCGCCGAGCCCTGGCCCCCCACGGCCGGGGTCCGAGCGCCGGGTGGGTAGCTCCCGCTCTGGTCCAGACACACCTGGACCCCTGTGCGGTCCCGGGCAGGTCGCGTCGCCTCTCTGCGCCTCAGTTTCCTCATCCTCGAAGTGGGATGATAATGGCGCTCATTAAAGGGAGTGGTTGAGAAAGTTCCACAGGGTGGTCCCTGCCCAGCGCCTGACACCCAGTGAGCCCGCGGTGTTGGCTGCTGCTGTTTACCCGGGAGCCTGTCGGTGAACCCACAGGGTGACACACAGGGAACGCGCACCCAGACTGTGTCCTTACTCGCCACCTGCCGGGCTGCCGCCTCCCCCTTTCCTCTGCACGCCTGGGCTGCCACAGTGCGGCGAGCGTTCTGTGTCTCCCCTGGAAGCATCACTTTACAAGTTAATCTTCACCCAATCATACTCTTCTTACCCAGAACTACAACCGTAGGAGAAAAGAGCGCGAAAATCTGCCCTGGGGGGACTCGCAGGCCGGAACGAGGGAGGGAGCTGCGGTTTCTAACCAGGTCGCCTCCCCTTTTATTGCACACCCCCTCACTTCAGAGGTTTGGGGACTGGTGATCACCCAACGCTGGAGGGGCATCTCCAGGCCTTGCCGGGGCCACAGGAAAAGTCGAGTTGAAGTTTGGCACCGGGGGGGGGGGGGGGGGGGGGGGGGGGGGCGCGGGAAGCCGGTCAGGGAGCAAGTCTATCTCGCGCCACTGGAGGGCAGTGTGCTTTCAAAAATGCGCCTAGTTCCCGGGTGCCGGAAGTGGAAGGCGCAGGTGGTAACCATGGATTCAGTAACGTTGTATCTGAAAGCCAGGAGCTCATTAGAGCCCAGAGGTTTTTGCTGTTGTTTTCTGCTTTTTGGTACGGGGAACCTGGGCTTTCTTCACCGCCGCGCTAGAATTAGCTGAGTTCATTGCCTCCTGCGAAAGCACTGACCCTCTCCTCTTGTGTTCCCCAATCTATTCTCGTGGGCCACCCCCCACCCCCTCGGGGGGCTTATGACACCGGCACCCTTACACTTAGTATGGACCCTTAGCACCCCCACCAAAGTGGAACAAGGTCCTTTACTTACCTCTCGGTGAGAAGAGCCGCTCTCGGTGGACACATGGGGCTCACCATTCTGGGATCAAGGGGAGAATCAAGTCCTCCGCCTCTGATCAGCCTCTTGGGTGTTAGATCGCTGCTTTCTCCTAGGCAGGTACTAGTGGGCCAACCCCACTCTCCTTACATATAAAATAAACGGCATTATGAAGTTAGCAGTGTTCTCCACGGTGAATTAGGAGTGTGCGATGCCCACCCCAAGCTATATACGGTTGACCTTTGAACAATGCAAATCTGATCTTATGCCGGCCCAGTTATATGCAGATTTTAAAAAATCAACACAGTGCAGTACCATAAATGCTTTTTTTCCTCTTCCTTATGATTCTGTTAATAACATTTTCCTTTCTCTAGTTTACTTTATTGTAAGAATTTATTGTAAGAATACAGTACATAGCGGCGCCCGGGTGGCTCAGTCGGTTAAACGTCCGACTTCGGCTCAGGTCCTGATCTCCCAGTTCGTGGGTTCGAGCCCCGCGTCCGGCTCTGTGCTCACGGCTCAGAGCCTGGAGCCCGCTTCGGATTCTGTGTCTCCCTCTCTCTCTGCCCCTCTCCTGCTCGTGCTCTCTCTCTGTCTCAAAAAGAAATAAAAACAATTTAAAAAAAAGAATACAGTATATAGTACGTATAACATGCAAAATATGTGTTAATTGACTGTGGGCTACAAAGCTTCTGCCCAACAGTAGGCTGTTAGTCGTTAGGTTTGGGGGGAGTCAGATGTTACAGTGGTCCCACCTGGCTGGCCCAGTCGGTAGAGTGTGCCACTCTTGATCTCATGGTCATGAGTTCAATCCCCACTTTGGGTGTAGAGCTTACTTACAAAAAAGCTTTGGTGGAGCTTTGACTGCTCGGGGGTCATCACCCCTAACCCTCTGCCTTGTCCAAGAGGCCACTGTATATGCACACACACACATGTATACACACACATACCTATAGGTATATGTATCTAAACACATGTATTACACGTACGCGTTTATGTGTATATATATGCACATATGCACACATGCATATATGTATATCATACATGTGCACACCATATATATAATATACGCAGATGAGTAAAAATCCCCCCTCCTTCTTTTCCTTTTGCTCACCCCGTATATCAAGAAGGACAGTATTTTGGCCTCTGGATGGCACTAGCTGAACAGCTTCCACAACGAATCCGGTCACTGATTCCTTCCCGGACCTAAACTTCGGGGTTGGCAAATGTGCAGGAGATTACTGACCCACGGCTGGGTGTCCTGCCTTCAAGGCAGGAGAGGAAGAGCCGGACTGTCCTGGCCAGTGGTGACTCAGCCTGAGCGGCAGGGACGTCACTGGTGATCGTGCCCCGCTCTTCTCGGGTCAGGGACAGCTAGCCTTTTCTTCTTACTTTCCTCCCTCTGGTTCTTGATGGGCTATGAGCTACTTTCTGTAGCAGTTGACATTGGGTCCACATTTCGATATTTGCCACCCTCTCCAAGATTTTCGACCAAAACCTGACCTAAGTAAAAGTTGCAGAGACCTTTGAGAGCAATGAGGAAACTTGACCATTACCTTTTCCAGGCCCCTCCTTACAAATGGGTACACTGGGGCCATCTGTGGTGGGCCCTCTGCCCAAGGTTCTGGCAGAGCCCGGGTTAGAATCTGTGTTCCCTGGCTCCCAGCTCAGCATTCTTTTACCACTCCAAACAACTTCTTATATTTAAACAATATTTATTTATTTTAAAGGTTTATTTATTTTTGAGAGACTATGAATCTGAAGCAGGCTCCAAGCTCTGAGCTGTGAGCACAGAGCCCGACGCGGGGCTTGAACCCACGAACCGTGAGATCATGACCTGAGCCGAAGTCGGACACTTAACCGACTGAGCCACCCAGGTGCCCCTGAACGGAATTTAAATTATGAAAAAACTTTGGGATTCTTGGCTTTACAGCTAAGGAAACTGAAAGTATTCCAGACTCTGGAGTCTTTAAAAACTATTTTTTAACATATGTTGCTGTGTTTTGAGGCTCGGCTTGTGGATTTCTTCTTGGCGGTATGCCAGAGTCACAGGGGCACGTTTGCGGACCCCCGCATGAGAGCGCGCCTTCTTGTGTGTGGCAGAGGTGGGAGTGCCCTCTCCCAAGGCTGTCTTTAAGAGGATGAGTGCAATGGGAGTATATTTTGGTCTTGTCTAAGTCAGAAGCCGAAGGTTGCATCTATATCGAAAAATATACCACCTTAGAAATAGTTGTTTATTCCACCCTATTGGGGGGGGGGGTTGTTGCTCAAATTGTTTTCTCCAGTGAATACGATCAGGATTTGTTTAATTTAAAATGCAGACACACTGCCTGAACAAACCCAACACTGCTATTTCACACCCATGGAATTTGCCAGGACGTATACGCATCAGTTATTCAAGAACATGTCTGCAAGATGCCGCAGTAACCAAGTGAAAAGTGAAAAAACGCAGACATCCAAGCAGGTATTTTATCTACAAATGCTCAACAACTACTTGCCTCATTTAAAATCAAGCCCACTGGTTATTAGTGGGACCGATGGAATCAACTGGGTGTTTTATGTGGCCACAAGAAAAGAGTTAAATATTTTCCATTAGAGAGGGCTTCTACTCTATTGTACAAAGTGACGTGCCGTTAGCCAGTCTTCCTTCAAATGTGACTCTCCGGGAGGAATAAAATTAAACAGAGAAAGAACCCATCTTCTTTCTGCTTGATTCCCATTTCCCCCAGAATCCTGTGACTCAACATAGACTCCTGCTACAATAGCCTTCAAGGCTCCTTCACAGAACCTGTCAGGGTGCACCCTGCCTGCCATCGAAACTGAGCTGATATCCTGTCAATACAATTATGGGGAGAGACTGCTGGGTTTGCTCCACTGACAGCCTTGAATCTTCTGTCGCCCTGGAGAGGCAGGCTACGTACAGGGGTGGAATTTATTCAGTTGAGCACCCTTGGAAAGTGCAACTGATCATGGCACCCGATTTTTTCATAATTTATTACTGACTTTGTTTTTCTGTGGGGGTTTATGTCACAAATAAGAAGTGCATGCATTTGTAAAATAGAGTCATAAGATCACATCGTTTGGGGCTGGAGGGAGGCTTACAGACATCTAGTCCAATTTTTTTTTTTTTTTTTTTGAGGATGTGAAGGCCCAGAGAGAGAAAGAGACTCATCCAAGGTGCCCTCTGACCTGGTCACAGAGGTGGGATGAGATTCGTGTCTCTGGACTTCCACCCCATGTCCTTTTGGCCACATTATACAATCAGTTAATTCACGGCAACCCAGAACTGGTTACATCCACACCGCAGGCAGTCAACAATGGTCCGCCAACGAGCCTGATTCCAATAGCATTTTCCTCAAGATTCCTTCCCATGTGAGCTCTACTGATTTCTCAGGATTTGTGGCTAGCCAAGAAGTGTTTATTGAATGTTTACTAAGTGACCAGCACCATCCTAAACTGTCTTGAGGGGCCATAGAAACAGGTTCAGGACTCCACCCTTGCCCTGCCCACAAACCACAAGGAGAGTTAACTATTTAGCTGGGGAGGTGGAGTGTATGTGTGTATATTGTACATGTTTGTATATACGTATGTTGCATATATATATTGTATATATGTGTATATATGTGCATATGTATATATATGTATATACGTGTGCATTGCTTATATACATATTACTGTGCACGCGTGCGCACACACACACACACCCGCAGACAAACACATGCCTAATCGGATAAAAAAAGTCATGGAGTCCCTCCTTGTAACTTTCAAGTGAAAGGCACCAGCCAGGGGGTTCAGATTTAGGGCGAGGAAACGCTGAGCAGGACTTGGTGGGCTTAGTGAAGGACCAGACCTGGAGCTGGACCTTGAAGTGGGGGGAGTTACATTCTGATCAGGGGCAGACTAGGAAAAATTCAGCCCTCTGGGGCCAAATGATTTCACCTTCTTGAGATCCAAAGTGTTCAAAGGTTTCCACCCCAAGGGGAGTTCTGGTTTATGAGACCAGGCCCCGCTGCTGGCATCGTTATCGTTACCGTCACGAGGAAGCATTTGTTGAGAGCCAGTGTGTTCAAATTGGATGCTCTACAAAATTAGGCAACCACACCATGCCCACTAATGGCTTAACATCTCTAATAAATATTGATGCTGGTGAGCATAAATGCATACGCAAAGAAGGCAGGCAGACAAACACAGTTGTACAAATATCCCAGCGTGGGTCAGTCTTTTTATTACGTTTGAGTAAAATCGGAACATGTTACGTTCGGCTTTATCTGTTGTAGGGAATGTACCTCTGATCGCTCAAGTCCTTTTACATTCGATTAGGATGTAACAGGTGAAAATAAAACATTGGCGGGGATGGGGGGGGGGGCTGAGAAATGAACTGCGCATCCTAACGGCCCCTCTCGGCTGGCCAGTAGGCAGGGTTCATTTCTCTAGGGTAAGCCGTGGGTTTCTGTCTCTCTTGGTCCTTTATACTTTCTTCTTCTTTTTAAAAGCTTCCCCCCTCCCAGTGCCCACTGATACCGTTTGGTGGGCAGGAGTTGAGGCAGTGAGCCCGTCTATCTGCTCAAACCTGTGGACTTTTCAGAAAGCCAGGAAAGTTCCTCCCTCCTAGGCTTTTCACCACGGCCTGGGGCAGCTGCCCTGAGAGAGGAGCCCACCTTCCTCTGTCCCTCTGGAAAAGGAGTGCTTTGGTTCTAACACATTAATGCAGATAGACTCTCGGAATCGGGGTTCCCTCAGGTTTGGACTCTGCCACCTTCTGGTCGTGTGGCCCTCAGAACCCTGCAGCACGGTGGGAAGGCCACTCCCCCGGGAAGAACTCTGAGTTCAGCAGTCACTTCCGGGACCTTCCAGAACCTTCCAGGCTCAAGTGTTGTTCATTGTGTAATTAAGGCCGCTTCTCCTTTATTTGAAAGACACGTTCTTGATTTACAGCTGGCGGACGCTATTTCAAATCCCTGTTTTCTATTGCAGTGGTTTTCAAGCTGTTCAGTGGCCTCTCAAAGCATGGGAGTCCCCATAAAAGGGCTGGGTCACACTCTTCTTAAGAAAAATGCGTCTTTGGGGCGCCTGGGTGGCTCAGTTGGTTAAGCATCCGACTTCGGCTCAGGTCATGATCTCGCAGTTCGTGGGTTCGAGCCCCGCGTCGGGCTCTGCGCTGACAGCTTGGAGCCTGGAGCCTGCTTGGGATTCTGTGTCTCCCTCTCTCTCTGCCTCTCCCCTGCTTGCGCTCCGTCTCTCAGAAATAATAAACGAATAAACTTAAAAAAAAATAAAAGGAAATACATCTTCAACTGCTTAAGAAGTATAATTAAAAAACTGAAGAAACTCAGTGAAACATGCTCTATGTGAAATGCTAACCCTGGAGACCACTCATCAGCTACTGAACTGACGAGTTTGGGGGGTATCAGTTCTGTGTCTGTGCTGGAACGGTGGTCGATGTGTCACAGATAGGGAGGGATTATAACCAAGCACAGATCCTTCCGGACTCTCCAGCTGGGCAAATCCATTTGTGTAGGACGGTGTCCGTAAGCACTCTGCCACGGCCCCTGGGAGCCGGGCTCTGCTCAGCCTCAGACCCATCAGCTGGGCCGTTGCTCCCGCTTCAGAACCTTCTGGCTGGTCAGGCAAAAACCAGCGAATGCACCAGTCATAATCACACCGCGGTTCGGTTGATTTTAACGTACGTTGTAAACGTTGCGTGCTTCTCGTCCGGCTTTCGTCTTTGTTACAGGGGAAAAAAAAAGAAATGAGAGCATTTGTGGTCATCGGTAACAATTCAACTGTTGATGAAATTGCTCCTTGACTCTCCTTTCAAGCTCCTGAATCAGTGAGGACCGTTGAAACAATTCCAGGCCGCAGCTACTGTTTTCACACAACCACACGCCCGCACAAATGTAGTAACAGGCAGGGAGCCATACGACTAGCCTCCTCCTGGACAGGTAGACCAGCAGAGCAGAGCAGACAGCAGGCTTTGGATCCAGGGAGATCCAAGGGGGAGCTCTGTCTCAGCCACTTTCTCGCTGTACCGCCTGTGAGGTTCCTTACCTTTGAGCCTCCGTGTCCCGTCTGTGAAGCGGGTGATAGTAGGTGGCTCCTGGCCACGGGGGAGTCGTGAGGATTCAGTGAGATCATCAATCGCCCTTAAGTACAGTTGTAAATCTGAACTTATAAAATAAAGACGTAACGAGACAAACCCACCCCCCGGGCTGCTTTGTTCCCGCTTAGCGCTCTTGTTAAAAAAGAGTGGCGCCCACAGAGGGTGACTACACCTGTCGTGGCGAGAGTTTGGTACCGTACGTAATTGTCAGATCACTACGTTGTACGCCTGAAATCAATATAACGTTGTATGTCAGGGGCGCCTGGGTGGCTCAGTCGGTTAAGCGTCCGTCTGAGAGAGAGAAGGAGACACGGAATCCCAAGCAGGCTCCAGGCTCTGAGCTGTCAGCACAGAGCCCGACGCGGGGCTCGAACCCACGAACCGCGAGATCATGACCTGAGCCGAAGTCGGATGCTTCGCCAACTGAGCCACCCGGGTGCCCCTGGTTTGGTTTTTCTCAGCGTGAACTCATGTGGGATTTCTAAAAATGTTTATTTCTTTATTTTGAGACAAAGAGCGAGCATGAGCAGGGGAAGGGCAGAGAGAGAGAGAGAGAGAGAGAGAGAGAGGGAGAGAGAATCCCAAGCAGGCTCCACACTTTCAGCACAGAGCCCAACTTGGGACTCAATCTGCGAACCGTGAGATCATGACCTGAGCTGCAATCAAGAGTCGGACACTTAACCCACTGAGCCACCCAGGCGCCTCAGAAGTCATGTGGGATTTTAAACGGGATGGATCTGGTACACCAGAAATCAAGCTCGTGGTGGGCCAGAGCCCCAGCATGGCCCCTACGCTCTCATTGTGGCACTAAGTTTAGCATTCTAGGGAAGCAAATACATGTGCTTTATAAAGAAATCAGCTGTATTTTTCCACCCAAGAATTTATAGGCACATCAGTGGTCGGTCAAGAAACGGACTCACGTGGGTCAATGAGCAGAAAGGTCACCACGCGTAGCACACGGGGTAGGGTGGAGCGCGGCCGGCCAAAGGCATCGTGGAAAACACATAATGAGCCCAAAAGAAGGATTTTTGATCTTTTATACGAACCAAACAATACATATTTGGGAAACCAATGAGCCCAGAAGCGTACAAGATAAATTTCTTTGTGTGGATCAAAATCTCTTGTGTTTGTCCAGAGGGACGAAAGTAGAGATCTGGAAAGTCTTTGATTCCAGGGCCCGGTATTAGTGAAAGGCTACAGCTCGGCTAGATGGCCGGTCATTATGTCTAAGCTGCATCACAGTACCAGAGGAAAGGCCCTCGTGAGCTCGGATGCCACAGCACAAAACCCCTCCCCCCCACTGCCGGTAGTGGGGGGCCCAAGGATGTGTTGAGAGGGGTGATCTCTTTTTATTTTTAGATTATTTATTATGAAAAAAAATTTTTTAAGGTTCCTTTGATTTTTTTAAAAAAAATTTTAATGTTTGAGACAGAGAGACAGAGAGAGACAGAATGTGAGTGGGGGAGGGGCAGAGAGAGAGGGAGACACAGAATCCGAAGCAGGCTCCAGACTCTGAGCTGTCAGTACAGAGCCCGACGCGGGGCTTGAACTCACGAACCGTGAGATCGTGACCTGAGCTGAAGTCGGATGCTCAACTGACTGAACCACCCAGGTGCCTCTTAAAAAAATTTTTTTAATGTTTGTTTATTTTTGAGAGAGAGAATCCGAGCGTGAGTTGGGGAGGGTCCCAGAGAAGAGGGAGACACAGAATCTGAAGCAGCCTCCAGGCTCTGAGCTGTCAGCGCAGAGCCCGACGCGGGGCTCGAACCCACGAACCACGAGATCATGACCTGAGCTGAAGTCAGACGCTTAACTGACTGAACCACCCAGGCGCCCCCCCCTTTTTTTTAGATTTTATTGTTAAGTAATCTCTACACCCAATGTGAGGCTCGAACCCCCAACCCCAAGCTCAGGACTTGCTCGCCCCACGGACAGAGCCAGCCGGGCCCCCGGAGAGAGATCTTTAGGCTGTAACATTTCAGTGAAGGGAATTAGAAAATCCGCTGGCAGCTTGGTCGGGCAACGTTACTAGGAAGCAGTGAGTTTGTCTGTCTTGCCACGTTCAAGTGCCGTCTTGTCTTAATGTCCCCGTTATGTACCACTGCCTTCATAGCACCCCTCTGCCCCCCGGCAGGTCTTTCAGAACAGAGCCATTGGCTTGCCTGCTTATTTGCTTATTTTCTAGTATGTATTTGAGACTGTTAATGGACCCATCAGTCCCTGAGCGAATACTTAGTAAGTCCCGGCAAGTGCACAAGCCACGGGTGGAAACACAGGTGGTTTAAGGATTCGTTTCCAAGAAGCTGGTCTGGATCAGGGGAGAGCCGGCCTCTGCAGGCTACCGCCAAGTCAAAGTTACTAAAGGCCAAGGAGAGGGGAGGAGGGGCCAGAGGGGCCATATTTCGGAGGGAAGGCAAGAGCGGTGTTGGAACGCCAGGGCAGCCTTCAGACCTCATGCATCTGGCCTGGGGCCGTGGCACGGGTCGGACGCCAGTGGGCGGTGGGGGAGGAGGGCCACCCGGAGGGGGGCTGGCTTGCGCAAAGGCACAGACAAGAGTCCGAGGTGGGCAAAGTGTCTTCGTTAAGAAGGAACAACTGTGCGATCCTGTGGACGCCATCAGGACAGGAGCGGGACATACATGCATTCATTCATTCACTCACTGGTCGAATTAAGAGACGCTTTTGAGGACCTGCGGTGCCCTCGGCCCAGAGCTGGGCACCCAGGACATGGGGGTAAAGTGACCTGGCTGTGGGCTTTGCCCTCAGCTTCTAATCTGATGAGCAGACACTGTCATAGAAACAGACAGTGGAGTGGGACAGATGCACGGACGGGATCCTCGCTCCAGGCTGAGGGCAGCACCTGGCTGGGGGGGGAGGCAAGGGAGCGCCTCCCAGGCCACAGGGCCTGACACAAGGATTGGGAAGTGTGTGTAGGGAGCTGGAGTGGGGGCGGGGGGGGGTCACAGGTGGATCCAGGTGTTGTAGGGCCTACAGCTTATGCAGTTCTGGGAACCCTCTGTAAGAAGCAGGTAAATGGGGCGCCTGGGTGGCTCAGTCGGTTAAGCGTCTGTCTTCGGCTCAGGTCACGATCTCATGGTTCGTGAGTTCGAGCCCCACTTCGGGCTCTGTGCTGACAGTGTGGAGCCTGCTTGGGATTCTCTGTCTCCCTCTCTCTCTCTCTCTGCCCCTCCCTGACTCACGCTCGCGCACTCTCTCTCAAAAGAAAAGTTAAAATAAACAGATAGATAATGTTGGAAATTAAGTCCAAAGCCTTGGAAGGGGCCACGTGCAAGGAAGCTTCATTAGGTTCAGGGTGAATCCGCTTTGACTGGGGGAGAGCAAGCATTCTAGGAAGAGGGATGGCATGTTGGAGGGGCCCACGGCGGGGTGGGGGGGAGGGATGCAATGGTGACCAGATCTGAGCGTCCTCGGGTCCCTGCCAGGTTATATGTCATTTGTTCGCGCATTCGTTCATTCTCTAAGCATCTCACACTTCTCCTGGACCAGGCCCCAGGACCACAGGGACCGATGCTCTTGGTGCCCAGGTGTCCTGCATGCTCTTGGTGACCCTGAAACCTTGGGAGAATCTAGGCCTCGGGTCCTGTACACCCAAGTGGGTTTCCCGAGAATTACCCTAAGCCTACCTTCCATTTGCTTATTCGAGCACCTGCAGAATGTTTGTGGAGGGGCTGTTAGGTGCCAGTCCGGCCTTGAGGGGGCCGTGAGAACCTCAGGGGCCAAAGTAAGTGGAAATAAACGGCACAGAGAACAGATCTCTGGGCTGAGAGGCAGGCCCCCAAATCAACAGCGGGGTCAAGGCGCCAGCGCTGATGGGGACACGTCAGGGGTGAGCCCCGCTGGGGGTGCTGTGGTTCTCCTGGGGGAAGCCGTGGGCGCCCTCCCTGCTGTGGAAGCTGCTGGAAAGGCCCCATTGACGCGCCCCCTGCCAGGCCCCACGTTTGGACGCGCGGGCGATGGCGAGGGTTAGCGACTGCGATTTGTTTACGTTTTGCAAGTTCAACAAGCCCCCCCAGCCTGTCACACTCCAAGTTTCCACCGAGCCCTTTGAGGAAACCTGCTGGAGTGACACCCAGGGTCCCTCAGGGGCGAGTGCCGGGCTTCACGGCTGCCTCCAGAACCTTCATAAACTGTCGCTGAAGATTTTGCTCTCTCTGTAGGCGCCCAGTGGGCATAAATTCGGAGGTTTGAGCGAGTCTTTCAGAAACTTCCCTTCTAAAAGGAACTTGCCTGTCTGGCGTTTCTGAAGCCTCTGTCTTTTCTTAGGCGGCTGCTTGCTTCTTTCTGTGGCTTGTCCCCCGAATCGCCTAGCAGGATGCTCGCGGGCCTGACTTTTTCTCCCGGAGCGGGAGCGTCAGGAGGCTGAGGCCCGGCGTCTGGGTTCCCAGGAAGCTTCTGGGTGCAGCCCCATCTGGCCAGCTGGGCCGGCTGACAGCAGCCGCCCTCCACGGAGCCCACTGCGTGCCAGGCACTGTGCTGGCCCTTCTCAGCCACCGTCTCCTTGAAATCTCTGCAACAGTCAGTCCTAGGAGACAGGACTGCCGTCCTCCCATTTTACACATGGGGAAGCTGAGGCTTCAGGAGGTTACACGAGCTGCGCGAAGTCACCCAGTGAATTCGAGGAGGAACCGGGCTTCGAGCCAGGGCTGTGTCGCCACGGCCCGTGGTCATGACCATCGCGCAAATCAGAACTCGGTGACGATTAGTGCCACAGTTTGAGTACCTGCCAAGTGCCAGCCTCTTACATACTCAGCTCTGCGAGGTCACTGAACTTTTGAGCTCAGACAGACTCGGGAACACGCCCGAGGTCACACAGAGGGTATATGGGGGAGCAGGGGCTGGCGCTGCAGCCCTGTGGGAGCCCCCCCCCCCCCAACCCCGACCCTCCTTTGTCCCGATGGAGAGAAGAATCCTGTTCATGGTCATCATCGAATCTACATTGATCCGAAGGGTCAGCATCATCCGGGGGCGGGAGGAGCGCCGTCCCGTTGAGCACCTGCCCACATGCCAGGAAGTGGCCGCCCGAGACCGAACCCAGTAAGGTGCACGAGACCCTTAACAGAGTTGGTTAGCAAGAGGAGAGGGTCCCGGGCCTGGAGCGCCCTCAGGACTGGACCGCACTCGGTGGGGGCCGGGCCTGGAGGAGGGAAAGTCATTTTAGATGTAGGAACAGCCCGACGAGGGGAGAAATGGGATACCTCGAGCTTGGGTGTGTTTGGGGGGGACGTCTGGAGTAAGCCCCACGTGGAGGCCACAGAGCGCGAGGGATGTGGCGCCTGATTGGGACATCAGGAGCCTGCACTTGGGGTGCACGAATGGTTTCAAGGAGAAAAGGCGTGCGGACACCTGGTTTCCCACGGAAGTCTAGAGTTTAGGTCGTTCTCGTCGTGCGCGTCTACCTGCTGGCTGGGGCGCTTTCGAGGCTGGGGACACAACTGCCATCCCGGCTGAGCCCAACGGCCTCCCCTCTTTCAAAGGGAAGGTGCCCCTCCTCCGCTCCCACCCATCACCCCCGCCCCCTCCCCGCCTCCCTAATCAGGGAGAGCAAATTGTTATCAGATTAGCGGCAGCAATGAAAAAAAGCACAGTCCGGCTCACCCTCCCAGTTAGTTAGCATTTAGATAGACTGGGACGGGGGCCCACACAATAGGCATCAAAACCCTTCAGGGCGGCGGGAGGGATTAATTTCTTTAACCAACAGGCCTGATCTGGCCTAACTCATTACCTTGCCTTGTCAGTGTGAATGTTAGATTCGATTGAAGATTACACCATTTAGGTCTCTCTGTTGTTTGCCGCCGAAGCCGGGGCTATTGAATTGCACATTCTCGCGGAGCAGGCGTCAATACTCAGCGGCCTGAGGTTCTAATTCTGCTTCATTTAAACTTCATCAACTCTTCCAATCAAGTGGAAGGATCCGAAATAGGCTCTGTGAGCAGAAAGGCCCGCGTCCCTTTGTCAGATAATTTATTCTGTTTTCTCCTTCCCTCCCAGCCTTGCTCTCTTTCTCTCTCTAGCCTCGCTCCCCCTCTCTCCCCCTCCTCCCCCCAATGCTGAAAATGAGATTACAGTATTTAAATGACTATGATAATCAATCTAGGGACCCCGAGCTGAGATTGAGGTTAATTATTCTTAGCAGAACAAAGAAGTGTGATGCCTTTGGGGACTCAGAGGTGCAATCTGGGTTTCTTGCTTGTGGTTTTTTTTTTTTCCCCCTGAAATTGCAGTTTTAGGAGTCTTTTCTTGTTCCTAACTAGGCGCCGAGTGTGATTCTTAGCGGCAGCAGCCCCTGAGAGAGCAGAAATGTAATTTTGAGCTGATAAACAGCTAACGGCCTTCAATCAACAATTTTAATAGGAAAAAAAAAAGTCACTTATATGGTATGAGTACAGATCTAATGAAAGGGTGATCATTTACCTTATTTATTTTTAAACACGCTAGGAATAATTTCCCACTGTGTTCGAGCTGGTAATTACAGCCCCACGGTGCACCCGTAAACTTTTGAATGAAGAGTGTTGTCACTCAGCTGGTCTTCTCCCTGGCAGCTTTTGCCGCCATAAAAGTTGAAATTGTGTCATGTTTTGGCTAATTGGAAACAGGGTCATTATACCATTGAAAATCTACATGAAAGTGACTTGTTCGATCGTTACCTGAAGCATTCACAAGCTGGGCAGTCATCCCGCCCGGCGCCCACCCCCAGCCCCAGCTTCTAAAACAGAGAGAATCAAAATATGTATATTTCTTTGTCTTCCCTCTGCTATCTTGTCAGGGCTGTTTTACACGCTGCCACCCAATGTTATCTTTTATTTGTGTCAGGAGAAAGGATTTGACAAGTTCAGTATACAATGTTCATTTGGCAAGGCAAATTTTTCATACCAATTTTGAGTAGGGAAATGAAACTATCTTTCAACGGAATGAGCAGCATCATTTTTGGACAGACTTATTATGAGAGGGAGGGTCGCAGAACTTTATTTCCTCACGTGATCCTCAAAGAGGCGAATCCATTTCTTAAAAAGTAGGATCCGGTTTCCACACGCAGCCCCGGTCGGGAGGGACACGAGAAGGGCCCCGTAATGTCATCAAAGAGGGACGCCTGATAGTTTATTCGCCTTCCTGCTCCCCACAAGTTATTAATAGGCTGGAATAAATTGTTCCTCGTCTATATTATAATGACTCTGTTTCAGGCCCCTTTAAGCTGTGGGTGAGTCTCTGACAGTTATCTGCATTTGCAAAGCAAAATATTTAATAAGTGCCACCGTCTGAAGGAACAGCAAAAACCACAGGCAACCCTATTTGTGAAGAGTGAGATCCGCACACACACCCCCCTACCCACCCCCCCCCCCCCCCCCCCCCCCTACCCCGTTGCTGTTTACCTAAAAAAGAAGACTCTCTCACCCTCTGTGCTACCAAATTCATTTGGGGCAGTGGTTTATGGTGACATTTTTCTTTCTTAAAGCAAATATTGACTCACCATGGGGAAATTAAAACTCCATTAGGCATTGCTACATTGTACAGCGGGGGCTGCATTACAACAGTCAAGCTACTATTAATTGGTTTCTTCCTCAGGAATAATCCAGGGAGGGCCGAGGGGGAGGGGGAAGGGAAGATGGGTCTAAACCATAATTTCTGAAAATGACACCATCTAAATCAGGCAAGGTGATCATTACGTGGTGATTCATCTAAATATAAAGAAGACGCTGCCTAATAACGTAATGAATTTATCAATGCACAAAGCCTGCGGGGGGAGAATACGTTTGAAGCCACACGTGGGCCAGCCTCGGCCAGGTCTGGGCAGCTCAGGACTGCCTTCCGCAGGGCACAGGCAGCCCTGATGCTTCTATTTGGGTGTAGGATGTTTTTCTTTGCTGAGCTAAGATCCCCCCCTCCCAGCCTGTTCGCTGCGTCCTTCCCAATGGGAATGCCCCACTCTTTCTGTAGCAGCTGACCCTGCTTTGTCACCCTCCTTTGCCACCAGAAGCTCCTGTGGTGCCCGGCCCGCATCCACCTGCCCCATCGTGACTTCTCTGGTCGTCCTCGGGTCTGGTGATTTTGCCCTCTGCTTTAGTTGGCTAGGGCTGTGATAACAAATGACCGCAACGCAATGTGGGTGGCTCAAATTCCCAAGTTTATCTTCCTCATTCCTGGAGGCTGGAAGTGGGAGATCCAGGTGTTGGCTGGTTCCTTCTGGGAGCTTGGAGGAAAGGATCTATCCCAGGCCTCTCTCTGTCTCCATTTTCACACGGCATTCTCCCTGCATACTTATCTATGTCCACATTTCCCCTTTTTATAAGGATACCAGTCATGTTGCATTGGGGAGCCCACTCCATCATGACCTCATCTTAATGAATTACCTTTGCAATGATCCTATGGCCAAATCAGGTCACATTTTGAGGTTCTGGGGGTTAGGACTTTGTGACTGCTTTGGAATTAGGTCCTGGTCCGTGCTCCGTCGGTTGTGGTAGGGATAACGAGGCAATCAGTAGAGTGGTGTCCTTCATGTTGAACTTGAGGCCGCCATCTTGATGAGGATGTGGAAACGGCATGTGGTGTGGATCACTCATAGGATAAATAATCACATACGGTCTTGGGCCATCTATGGTCCCTTTGCCTTGTTGGTATTTAAGCATAACTAATTTGGGTCACTGACCATCTACAATTCTCCTGGAGGACAGATTCCACAACATGCTTCTTTTTACCTTCCACAGAGCTATTCATCCATCCATCCATCCATCCACCCGTCCACTCACCCATCCATCTTTTGTTTTAGTCAACAAATACCTTAGCGTTTACTGAATTTCCAATATACGTGCCTGGCACTGGGGTAGGCATTAGAGAGAGATTGATGAACCAAATTTGACATGATCATTACTCTGTGGAACCTTACAATCTAATCAGGCAGATGAGCATTAGTCAAAACATTGTGGATAAATGTGAACTTTCAAGTGTGGTGACAGCCAAGGAGGAGAAGCTTCTGGTGCATCTAAAGGGAGGCTTCAGACAGATGGGAGTCAGGGAATCCTACTTGGGTAAAATGAAGACTGAGCTGAGATTTGAATTCACCGGGGGAGGAATGTGTGTGCATGGGATGGGGGTTGGGGTGGAATGAAGGGGAAGGACAAGGGCATTCCAGCCACTTAGAAGAGCATGTGCCAAGAGCCTGTGGTAGAGAGAGTGTCCCAGTGTGGCTGGGATGTGGGGATGAGAGAGAATGGTGTGAGGCAGGGATCATGCAGGCCCTTAGTGGAGGCCAGTTAAGGAGCTGACCTGAAACCCAAGAGTAATGGAAGCCAGTGAAGCCCTGTAAGCAGAGGTTAGGACATGGTCAGATTGATACTGGAAAGACCTTCTGCCTACAGAGCAGAGAACAGCTTGGAGTGCCCAGGGTGGCCCTGGGGAGATCCATTAGGGGGCTTATGATGGAATGCAGGAAGGAGAGAGGCTGAGCCAACCTGGTTGCTCCAAAAGCAGCATCTCAGTCCCTGATTGTTGCCCCAGATCTGCTCCTCATCCGCTGTGTGATCTCGACTTGGCATTCTCCTGAACGCTCCTTGGCTCCATAGCAGTCATCCCCTACGTGTTGTTCTGGTGGTGGCTTCCTCTGGTTTTGCTTTTCCGTATGTCTGATCCTGTCTGATCTGGATCACTTGGAAATTTCTCAGAATCTCTGGTTCACTGATGGAGTTCTTTCTTGTTTTCCTATACCATACCGGGTTTTTTTCTTCTTGAAAAATACTTTCTTGGGGCGCCTTGGTGGCTCAGTCGGTTAAGCATCCAACTCTTGATTTAGGCTCAGGAGCCCCGCGTTGGGCTCTGCACTGACAGCTCAGAGTCTGCTTGGGACTCTCTCTCACCCTCTTGCTGACCCTCCCCTGCTTGTATTCTCTCTCACACGCAATAAATAAGTAAACATTAAAAAAAATATTTTCTTTGTCCTTTCATGGTATTTTGGGAGGGTGGTAAGGTAGACATATGTGCTCAGTTCACCATTTTGAGCCAATCTCATTTCTCCTTTCTAAGATTTTCTAGGCATTACATCTCATGATATGTATTAAGGAGCATTCCAAGTCATGACCTAAGGATAATTATGTTTATCTTTAAAAAAAGTTGGGGCGCCTGGGTGGCGCAGTCGGTTAGGCGTCCGACTTCAGCTCAGGTCACGATCTCGCGGTCCGTGAGTTCGAGGCCCGCGTCGGGCTCTGGGCTGATAGCTCAGAGCCTGGAGCCTGTTTCCGATTCTGTGTCTCCCTCTCTCTCTGCCCCTCCCCCGTTCATGCTCTGTCTCTCTCTGTCTCAAAAATAAATAAACGTTAAAAAAAAAATAAAAAAAAAAGTTTTAGGGGCGCCTGGGTGGCTCAGTCAGTTAAGCATCCAACTTCAGCTCAGGTCATGATCTCGCAGTTCATGAGTTCAAGCCCCTCATCGGGCTCTGTGCTAACAGCTCAGAGCCTGGAGCCTGCTTGGGATTCTGTGTCTCCCTCTCTCTCGGCCCCTCCCTTGCTGGCGCTCTGTCTCTTTCTGTGTCTCAAAAATAAATAAAAGCATTAAAAAAAAAAGTTTTAGAAGCTACCTTAGCATCTACCTATACGTTAAACTTAACAAAGAATGTTTCCATTTTTTCCCCAATGACCAGAGCTACCCTACAAACTAGAAAATCACTTCTTTGCCGTGATCTGAAGAAAAACCCTTCTGTCCCAATTCCTCCTGCCAGACTGCTAAGGTACCAGAAAACCTCAACAGAACCCCTCCTCTTTTCTGAGGTATTTGGAGGAGGAGGCAGCATAGGAAAGCCATTGTATTACCCAGGAGCAGACGTGTGTTCCTCCTCTGTGTAATCTCCTCTCAGACCAACCCTCCCAGAGATAACATCAAAAGCTCTGGATAAGATTTAAATACGAACCAACAAAAACAAAAAACAAAAAACCAACGACCTGAAGGCTCTGCAAAAGGGAACACACACAGGTGGATATAGAAGCCAGAGGAGGATGTCCTCACGCAGAAGGAGAGAAAAGCAGGAAACGGCTCTCTCATTTGGAAAATGACTTTCAGCGAAATGCCAGGCGACAGTCGGTGCTGCGCGAGGCGTCTAGAATTTGGACGGAAACTTGTGGTGCTGTCTAACTTGTGGTCGCAAAACCAGAGGACAGAATCTGAGGAAGCCATAGGCACTGGAAAATGAGAGAGGCATCCAGGAAAAGAGAGCACCAGAGAAGAGAGGTCCAAATTCGGTATATAAACTCTGCCTAAGTCTCTGGAAGATCTTCAAACCACATATAAGTGGGGCTGACTCTGGAAAGTTCAGTGAAGGCTCAAATAAATGAACTTGGATTTGAGCTGCTGCCCGTCACAGACAACAGGGTTTTCAGTTTGAGGTCAATCAAGTTAACCACTTGCAAACAAAACAAAGCAGAACAAAAAATTCCTAGGAGGAATATAACCTCACTCGGAGTCACAATGTCTAGAGTATATTTCAGACTACTTGGCACACAAAGAAATAAGAAAGCGTGACTCGCCCTCAACCGAAAAGACACTTAGTTGAGACAGACCTCATAGATTGCTATTTGGAATTAACAATCAAGATTTAAAGTGGTAGTTACAGGGGCGCCTGGGTGGCTCAGTCAGTTAAGCGTCCAACTCTTGCTTTCGGCTCAGGTCATGATCTCCCTGTTGTGGGATTGAGCCCCAAGTCGGGCTCTGCACTGACAGTGTGGAACCTGCTTGGGATTTTCTTTCTCCCCCTCTCTCTGCCCCCTGGCCACCCCCCCCCCCCCCCATGCTTGCGCACACTCTCTTTCTCTCTCTCTCTCCCAAAATAAATAAACATTGTAAAAAAAGGAACCAACAAGAACAAAATGGAAATTTTGTTTATTTTTTATTTTAATATGTATTTATTTTGGGGAGAGAGAGAGACAGAGCATGAGTGGGGGAGGGGCAGAGAGAGAGAGAGGGAGACACAGAATCCCAAGCAGGCTCCAGGCTCTGAGCTGGCAGCCCAGAGCCCGACATGGTCGGTTTGGACCCACAAACTGTGAGATTGTGACCTGAGCTGAAGTCGGATGCTCCCCAGGCGCCCCCCCTCCAAATGGAAAGTTTAGAAGTGAAAATATCTGAAACAAACAAACAAGAAACTCTCTGAATGAGCTCAACGTCAAAGTCTACACAACAGAAGAGTCCGTGAACTCGAATATACCAATAGAAACTATCCAGGGGCGCCTGGGTGGCTCAGTCGGTTGGGCGTCCGACTTCGGCTCAGGTCATGATCTCGCGGTTCGTGAGTTCGAGCCCCGCCTCGGGCTCTCTGCTGACAGCTCAGAGCCTGGAGCCTGCTTTGGATGCTCTGTCTCCCTCTCTCTCTGCCGCTTTAAACGTATGTAAAGAGCCAAGTGCAAAGCTTAGGGAATGGTGAGGACCTAATACGCGGCAAGTGCGCTGATGATGGCTGGTACTGTCTGTGTGGGCAGCCCCCACTTGCCGACGCGTGGAGTGCCTTACAGACTTTCGTCACACATCACTCCCTGCCAGGTGTTATCACGATGTGTGCTCCTTTCCTTCTTGCGTCCGTCCGTGAGGAAGGACGTCCTGGGATGGCACGAACGGTCAGCGTGACCAGGCACCTGCCTGTAGGCCGACGGTTCCCCTGCCTCAGCTCCTGCTTCTCCACGTACACTCCCTTCCTCCTGTCCTTGCGTGGCCGTTCCCCACTCATTGTTTAAAACGTGGCTCGGAGTGCCCTCCCCTGGGAGCCTTTCCTGACCCCGTCCCCACTCTGAGATGCTTCATGTGCCTACCTCTTCGCCTCTGCAACATCCTTACGTCTTTCTGTCGTCGCTTTTCGTGTACGTATTAAAGCGTCTGTTCTTGTGGGTTCCTTGTGGGCAGAAACCAAGTCGCATTTGTCTCTTCATGAGACATTAAGCCTCTTCATGAGGCTTAATGAGCACCTGGGAGACTGTTTCCTAGTTAACAGTAACCTGGCGTGTCTATGAATGTCTTGAGACACTTTCATTTTAAGATTTCGGGACAGGGTGCTCTCCGTGCAGGAGCACACGGCTCTGGGCACAGGTGGGAGAAGGTTCTGACCCTACAATTCCACCTCCAGGAGAAGCAAAACATCCGTGCGCAGAACGTGGTGCCATCGAAACACAATTACGGATTTTATTTATTTTTTTGATTGCAGATTTTATTTTATTTTTTTTAAGCGATCCCTACACCCAACATGGGGCTCGAACTTACAACCCCGAGATCAAGAGTCGCCCGCTCTCCCGACTGCGCCAGCCAGGCGCCCCTCCTCGAAACACAACCGATAATAGTAACGTGTGTGTTTTCAAGACCCCCAGTGCCTAAAAGCAGCGGGAGTGCACCTAGGGACTTGTTGGGAGAACTCGGGGGATTGCTCCTGGCCCGCCTTTCGATGTGAGCGTTTAGCAAGGAAATCCAAGCGGGGACTTCGGAGCTGCGGTCCCACTGAGCATGGCCGTTCTGTCGGATGCGCGCTCTGCCTGGGCAGGGCGGAGCACAAAAGGAAGAAAAGAGGGAACACATGGTCAGTCCCAAACGAGAAAGGGCTTCTCCGTGACAGGATATTGAGCCGTTTGATAAAGCCCAATATTACGCTTGAATTAGACGTGAATGCTTAGAGAGAGAGCATTGTTCAGAGGCACTTAACACGGACTCGGGTGGATCCCCTTTCTTCTGTCGCCTTCTGGGGTGGTTTTGTGGGCTGTAATGATTTGTATTGTATTTATAAGCTGACAGGATAATCCCGTGAACAGCGGGAGGGGAAGAAAGGCAAGCAGGACTCCTCCACCCTGCTAATTAAAACAATCCTTCCTCCCCCCGCGAGGGCTAATGAGACAGAAAGAGAGTGGGCTAATGAAAATGTCACCGCGAGATTGCCCACTTACTTTATTTATTTACTTAATGCTGTGACTTCCAGTTGGGGGTTCCGAGAGACAGACGTCTTCAGAATTTGCCAGAAGACCCTTTCTTATTCATCGCCGCTCAGCGCACCGTGAGCTGTCACCAAGCATATCTTTGGGGATGGGAGATTCTTATCTCCACTTGTCAATAAGAACGATATTCTAGGAAGAGGGGTTTGCCTGTGCTCACTTTGAGCAAAATAAAAATGAAAGGAATCCGAATCCCTTCTTAGAGTATCTTCCCCCCCAAATCCAAGAGGCCAGTTTGCTCACGAAAGCCTTGCCTCCCCCCTCCTCCAGCGCAGTGACCAGTCGAGTTGAAGAAGTGTCGCTGATACCGAGTGGCGTTTGGTGAGACGAGTCCACGGCGCTCAGACTTAACGTTGATCCCATCAGTGTTCGGCTCCACCGAGATGGCAGGAATTCAAACTTTTTTTTTTTTTTTAACTTTTATTTACTATTGAGGGATAGAGACAGAGCATGAGCAGGGGAGGGGCAGAGAGAGGGGGAGACCCAGAATCCAAAGCGGGCTCCAGGCTCCGAGCTGTCAGCACAGAGCCCGACGCGGGGCTCGAACTCACGAACCACGAGATCATGACCCTAGTGAAGTGGTTGGATGCTTAACCGACTGAGCCACCCAGACACCCCTTTCTTTTTCTTTTCTTTTTTTTTATTAATATTTTTCTTTATTTTTGAGAGAGAAACAGAGCACAAGTAGGGGAGGGTCAGAGAGAGAGGGAAACACAGAATCTGAACCAGGCTCCAAGCTCTGAGCTCTCAGCACAGAGCCCGACGCGGGGCTCGAACTCACGAACCGCGAGATCGTGACCTGAGCCGAAGTTGGGCGCTTCACCGACTGAGCCACCCAGGCGCCCCGGCAGGAATTCAATTCATATGTTATTTCACGGAGCCCAGCATGACCTGACCCTTCGATACCAGGAGGGCACCCCAGGGTCCTCCATGTTTATTTCAGCCCCTTAAACGCTTGATGATTTCAGCTAATGACTTCATTGGCACCCACTAGTGAAAGAAAGAAAGAAAGAAAGAAAGAAAGAAAGAAAGAAAGAAAGAAAGAGAGAGAGAGAGAGAGAGAAAGAAAGAAAGAAAGAAAGAAAGAAAGAAAGAAAGAAAGAAGAAGGAAGGGAGAGAGAGAGAGAAAGGATTCAACTTGTTGTCGATCTGCTAAATGGGATTTTATGCTAGTGAGTCTGAGTTATTGTTGCCCAAGGGCATTTGCACAACAGGGTGCTTGTGCTGTGGGGCTCCGTGTCACCGTCCCTGAGCAGCAGAGGTTCATTTCCCAGGAGAATCCAGGGAACGAGGAGACAGGAGTCTGGTTATGGATTTGGCAGGTGTATTCCTTTCTCCTGCTGCCATAACAAACCATCAGAAACTGGATGGCTTGAAACCATAAATATATTCCCTCGCCGTTCAGAGAGCATGTGTCTGAAATCAAGGTGTCACCCTGAGAATCTTTGAGAATCCTTCCTTGTGTCTTTAAGCTTCTGGGGGCTCCAGGCGTTCCTTGGACTGAATCACTCCCGTCTCTGCCTCTGTGGTCACATGGTCTTCTCCTGTGTGTCTGCCTTCTGCTATTCTTTCTTACTTTTTTTTTTTTTTGAGTTTATTTTTATTTATTTTAAGAGAGAGAGAGAGAGAGAGTGACGGCGGGATGGGGCAGAGAGAGCGGGAGACAGAATCCCAAGCAGGCTCCTCACTGTCAGTGCAGAACCCAACACGGGGCTCGAGCCCACGACCGCGAGATCATGGCCTGAGCCGAAATCAAGAGTCAGATGCTTAACCGACTGAGCCACCCAGGCACCTCTATTCTTTCTTATAAAGACACTTTTCATTGGATTTAGGGCCCACATGGATAATCCAGGATGATCTCATCTCAAGAGCCTTACCTTAATTACATCCGCAAGGACTCATTTTCCAAATAAGGTCACACTCGAAGGTTCTGGGGATGTGTCTTTTGGATTCCACCATTGAACCTGCCATAGTGGGACTGGACCAAATCAAGCCGAGTTATGCATTTGATCCCAGTCAATTAAATGAGCAAAGAATTTGTTCCCACCCCTTTTGCATGGCATGAAGATATATACAGGGTGACTTGTATAAAAAGACCATTCAGAAAATACAACTTTTTAAAGACTTTGCTCACTGACCATTTCACCATACTATATTTACAGTTGCAGATTGTAACGGGGTAGCCATTAAAAGCGATACTTACGGAGACTTCAAGCCATGGGGAAAATGCTCAGGGCATAATGGTAAGGTGGGGAGGGGGGAGCAGAACGTAAACTTATACCTCTGGTGTGGTTACAGTTTTGCAAAAATTATCCTTGGCCATGAACAGGGTTGGAAGGGGACTCTGAAAAATGAACGTGGTAACAATTATATATAGGGGATAGATATCCTAGATGGCTCTTCCCCATCACAATGGAAACCTTCCTGTTATGAGGATGATAAAAAAAAATTATAATAGAGGTTGCCTCTCAGGGGGACTCTTGAGATACAGGGACAAGAGAAAGACCCTCTCTTCATTTTCCACCTTTTGTATCTTTTGAACTTTGAGCCACGCACATGTGATTCTCATTCAAAACACCAACTACATAAAAAGACGAAGTGTCCTATTGCCACGAAGCCTCTGATCACTGTCTCCCCCAGAGCTGAACCTGCTTTCTGAAGATTCCCTTAGCCCTTTCTACAGGATTAGCGTGTTTATCATAGAGTTCTGCGTTGGGCTGCGTACTTCTTGCATCTGGAGTGTAGACAAGAGCATGCCCTAAGTCCTGAAGGAGAAGGACCATATGCTACACTCCAGGAACAGAAAGATGGTCAGTATCTGTAGGTTCAAGTTCAAGGCAGGAGGTGGCAACAGAAGGCTCTGGAGGAAGAGGTCTTGGATGCCATCATAGGGGGCTGGGCTTTATTTGAGGGCAGTGGAAAGCCATTGAGAGGGACGTCATTACATTGGCATTTTATTTTATTTTTTATTAGAGAGAGAGAGAAAGAGAGCAAGCAGGGAGGGGGCAAAGGGAGAGAGAGAGACCCTGGGATCATGACCTGAGCCGAAATCAAGAGTTGCATGTTCAACCGACTGAGCCACCCAGGCGCCCCTGCACATTGGTATTTTGGAACGATCACTCTGAATGTAGGAAACAAGTTTGCAGTGTTTTCACCATACGGATGTAACAGATATAACTGAACCTCCAGAATGTAGGTAATAGTAAAATGTAGTCAAATGATTAGGAAATTATGAGTTTTGAGTATTTGTTGCCTTTTTAAAAATATTTTTTAAATATTTAGTTTGAGAGACAGTGCACGCGTGCGCGCGAGCAGGGGAGGGGCAGAGAGAGAGGGAGAGAGGATCCCAAGCAGGCCTCACACTGTCAGCGCACAGCCCGATGCGGGGCTCGATCCCACAAACTGAGAAACCATGACCTGAGCCGAAATCAAGAGTCAGATGCTCAACTGACTGAGCCACCCAGGTGCCCCATATTGCCTTTGTGTTTTTTAATATAACTTACTTAATTATAAGCTTATATAATTTAGTTTTTAATAATGGCTTTGTTTTACAATAGCTTGTAAAAGGCCTGAGTATTTGACATCTGGCTCTGGTGAGCTGGTACAAAATGACTCTGCACACCCCTGCTTCAACTGAGTCTCAGATGTACGTATTTTAGGAGAATATCGTTGCCACCACAAAGCAGAATCTCTGGGATAAGAAGATCCCTGAGTTCCCCTTTATTTTGCAGGGTAGGGGAGATAGTCAGGGTAGGGGAGATTAAATTTTTTAATTTAAAAAATTAAAAATTTTTTTTAAATTTTTTTTCATGTTTATTTATTTTTGACAGAGAGAGAGAGAGAGAGAGAGAGAGAGAGAGAGAGAGAGAGAGAGCGGGCGGGGGAGGGGCAGAGAGAGAGGGAGACACAGAATCCCAGGCAGGCTCCAGGCTCTGAGCTGTCAGCACAGAGCCCGACGCGGGGCTTGAACTCACGGACCGTGAGATCGTGACCTGAGCCGAAGTTGGACGCTCCACCGACGGAGCCCCCCCAGGCGCCCCCAATCACAGTTCTTAAATGAAGTCTTAGGAGGAAGTTGAACGTGACATTTCACTTGCATTGGGCCCAGCCCTAGGTCCCCCAAAGACCCGGAGGTGGAGATTGGTCAGCCCACAAGGGGCTTCTCTAGTGGGGCACGCAGGGTCGGGGCTCCCTGTCCCTTCACTTGCTTACATCGCTGGCTTTGGCTCCCGTGGTGAGGCCGGCCCGGGGTAGCATGTTCCTCCTCCCACCCGCCTCTCAACTCTGGGCCAAGAGATTCAGCTCTTCACGGTCTGTTTCCATCTCCCCAACTCATCCGCAGGGACACCAGCCACGGTTCCAGTTCCAGCTCCTTCTGGGTAATCTGCCTTACTCTGCACGTCCAGAGCCAGCCTCTGTCTTGTCCCTCGATCCTATGATCACCACCCTGGGAGGAACGGGGAATCTCGCTGTCAGTAGCAGCGGCAGCAACATCAGCATCCCCGCCCTCACCCTCATCGCCACCCCCCTCATCGCCACCGTCACCCTCATCGCCACCGTCACCACTATCGGCAACCGTAACAGTAACAACAGCCCACATTTACGGACTCCTCTCCGTGAGCCGGGTACCAGTTTTAACGTGCGTTCTCCCATTAAATTCTCTCATTAACCCCTCAAGGGTCAGTACTGTCGTTATTCTCATTCTACAGACGAGGAAACTGAGGCTCAGGGAGGCGTAGAAACTTGCCTGAAGTCCCACTGCTAACGAAGCCAAGGTCTGAACCTCCGATGGGCTGATGCCAAAGCCCACGCCTCGGTTTCCGTTGATGAGCCTTTGACAATAATGACGAGCAGCGAGACGATACTTGAAGGTTTACAAAATAACTTTGCGTTCATTTGCTTCTACCCCTGTGAGGCCTCGTCATTTGCTAGCCAAGGAACCCGAGGCTCAGGGAGGTGAAGGGACTTCAAGACCCCCACAAGTGGCAGGCAGGAGAGTGGTTCTTGAACCTGGGTCTCGAACCCTGCAGGCCGTGTGGGCTGCCCCAGTCTTACGTAAACCCCTTCTGGGGTCTGGGCCATTCTTCGGCGAAAACCTCCCGTATGTGGCACTTTCTGATACAACCTGCGCGTGTTCCTAAAATAGCTGTTGAGTGACAGTCCAGCCCCCTTGATGCGAAGCTTGCACAGACCACCATATTCATCACCACCGCCCCTCTCTCACCCACCCCTGCGTCTTCAATACAACACCAGGATTGGTGGGACCGCCACCCCCCTTCATCTTCAAAGTGAAGCGTGGAGAAACTCACCCCATAAGTCTGTCATTTGCATATGTTTCTCGGGGAGGAGGGGAGAAAGGAGGCTGGGGGCCAGGTATTCTCGTGCAAGCCTACTCATTATTTACGCAGACAAGGAGATATTTCAGTAAAACTGCGCTCGACTCTGAGTGACAAGGTATCTTTCTGCAGTGCAAGGTTCAGGGAAATTGTAGTGAAGTTGACAGCTTTTTAATGTACAGTTTCTACTCCACTGAAATACGGCATGTTTTTATTTTGGAAGTACAAGATGACCTGTTTATTAGCTGTGATTCAAACTGAGTTTACATGCTTGGAAACACAAAGGCAGAGGAACAGCTTGTTTCTTGGGTGGGGGGGGGCGGGTCATAGACGCTCTCTCCCCTCTCCTCCCCCCCAACACATTTAAGAAAACATTGACTACATCGAGTGTTCTGAATCGCAGTGGACGTGTTTTCCTTGATGTGACAGGCTACCTTGGAATCACGGGAAGAAGTTGCCAATGGCTTTCATCCTCCTCCTTGGGGCAACCAGGCAGTGCTTAGGGTCCTCTGTGCCGGGGAGGCAGTGACATCTGGGGAGACAAACAACCTGGGATCTTGACGTGGGGACCCACTCCTGTTCTTCCGCGGCAGAGCTTGGGGGTGGCCTGCCCGGGCTTTTGCCGTACCAAGTGTGGTTGCTGGACAAGCAGAATTTGCGTCCCTGGGTGCAGAGAGAATGTCAGCTCCCACCCCACACCTCCCGCGTCAGGATCTCCCATTTTGACGAGGTCCCAGGCCATCTGTTTGTTCGTTCCCAGGGTCCCCGGGATCCTTTGCCCAGACCAGCTAAAGCTCAGTTGCTGGTGTCGCTCACTTACTCAGCGCACACTTAATTTGGTGTCTACTGTGTGCCGGGAAGCCAACTTAGGTACTAAAGGAATGCAGAGAATAAGACAGAAAAAGCCTCTACTCTCCCTCTGGGAGCTTGCAAACCAAGGCGGGGGCGGGGCGGGGGTGGGGGTGGGGAAGCCCGATGCGGAACAAGGAACGCAGGTGAATGGATTCCAAACCCATCCTCGCCCGGACAGGACGGCGTTTGCATCTCCGTGGGATTAAGTGGCAAAACCCAACCAAATGGGCAAAAACACATCCGTGTTATAGTTCTCCCACGTCAGAGCCATTCTCGTAGACCTTAGTTTAGAAGTTTTTTTGTGCTTGGATTTTTTTTTTTTTTTTTTTTCCTATCTCTGCTTTCTGTCTATGGACCTGCCGATTCTGGGTATTTCATATAAAAGGAATCCTCTAATACGTGACCTTGGGTATCTGGCTTCTTTTGCTCAGCATAATGTTTTCAAGGTTCATCCACGTCATAGCATAGATCAGTCCTTCTTTCCCTGTTGTGGCCGAGTATTCTTCCATTGTGAGGATAGCGCAATTGACTTATCTATTCATTTGTTGATGGACATTCATGTTCTTGAGAAAAGAAACCCTTCCGGGAGTTCCTAGGTGGCTCAGTTGGGTAAGCATCCAGCTCTTAACCTCAGCTCAGGCCTTCCTCTCGGGGTTGTGAGTTCGAGCCCTGCGTGGGGCTCTGCACTGGGCATAAGCCTACTTTAAAAAAAAAAAAAAAATCTTTCCATTTAAAATAGGCCTGTGTCCGTTTTACGGAAAATAGACTATGTTGTAAGCTTCGTGAGGCCACGATGCTCATTTTGGATTGCTACAGCATCCAATGTCAGTCGTCACTTACATGGGTTATAAGGCTCAAACCGGAGTGCGACCCTGAAAATAGAGGAGTCCAGGTTACATGCACGGGGCTCCTGGACACGCACTTGAGTGGTAGATTCCGGCGCTTGAAAATCACTTGTTTGGGTTTGCAAAGCATGACGTTTGTACCTGCTACGCTGCATGAAATCGGCGGCAGTTCTGGGCCGTTTTCCCATTTTATTCCCGCAACCGTTGAGTTCGTGCAACAGCCATTTTCTGAGGCTCAGCTCTGCTCTGGGCCCTGGATAGGTGACAGTGGCCCTGTGGCCCTCCTGGCACCTGGACGCTCCCATCACGAGGGCGTGAGCAGCCACCAGGGTCCACCCGGCCCCTCCCTGCCTTCTGGAGACGCCCCTTCCCATTTCCTACGGAGAAGGGGCCTTGCAGCTCTAAGGGAAATGGAGGCCTTGTGCATAAGCAGAATCAACGGAAGAAGGTATTTGTGAGGATAAGGCGCTCAGATGGAGCTTTCCAGCCGAGTAAACCGAGAGCCACCTGCAGCATTGCCAAGGAGACAAATGCCACATCTGGAAAGATATCTGCATAATCCACAGCTTGTCATTTGGGCAGGAAGTATTCCCTCTCCTTTGAGAATCTGCCTAATTATGGGCTGGATACGTGCCAGGAAAGAGGACCGAGAGAGAGAAACGAAGCACACAACACATCCAAGCCACGGAGCGCCCTCCCCGAGTGTGGCCGCGGTGTGGGCAGGGGCCCGTGGTCAGATGGAGAGAGCCAGCCGAGGCAAGGCAGGAAGGCGAGCCGAGACCTGCGGGCCGGCCCGCGGAGTCCTGGCCGTGGTCTCCTGGAGCGCAGCGCTGTTTGGAGCCTTTGTGAGATGTGATGCAAATCATTTGTTGCTCTTGGTAAAATACTGACTTCTGCAAGTTACTGCATGTTTGTCCTTCCTCTAAGCGTTTAAGAATCGTGGTGAAATACACACAAAACGCGCCATCTTAACCATTTGTCGGTGTGCTGAATGCATTCACGGTGTTGTGCAGCCAACGCTGCCAGCCATGAACGTGTTCATCTTCCCAGAGTGCAACTGTCTCCGTGAAAACACTAACTCCCGACTCCCTGCTGTCCCAGCTCCGGGCACCCACCGCTGTCCTTTCTGTCTCTATGAATCTGACGACTCTAGGGACCTCATATCCGTGGAATCGTACAGAATCTGTCCTTCTGTGTCTGGCTTCTTCCAGCACTATGTCCTCCAGGTTCATCTATGTTGTGGCAGGTGTCAGAATCTCCTCCCTTTTTCTGGGTTTTAATACCCAGAAAATGCGTGCAAATACCACCTTGTGTCTGTCCGGCCGTGGATTGATGGACACTTGCTTGCTTCCAGCTTTTGGCCATTGAACAGTGCTGCTGGGAACACGGGGGCAGGTTACTACTGACTTTTTTATGTTTTTTAAATTTATTTTGAGAGAGACACAGAGAACGAGCGAGCGTGTGAGCTGAGGAGGGGCAGAGAGAGAGAGAGGGAGAGAGAGAGAATCCCAAGCAGGTTCCACTCTGCAGTGCAGGGCTCAGTGTGGGGCTCAATCCCACGAACCTCGAGATCACGACCTGAGCTAAAATCCAGAGTTGATGCTTAACTGACTGAGCCACCCAGGCGCCCCACTGCCGACTTCTAAACAACAAATAGGGAATTCTCTAGCCTCACTCTTCGTTGAATGTTTTTTTTTTTTTGGGGGGGAGGGCTTGGGCCCTCAGTGAACAGCAGACGGCATTGACTCTTACACCAACCATCACGCCAGTTACGAAGGACCGTTCTCATTTAATTGTCCTATGAGTGATCGTGGGAGGACTTTCCTCCCGGGCACTGTGAGCACACGTGAACTTGACCTATCAGATGGTTCACGACGGGAAAAGGTTGGGAAGAGCCTCCTTAACCGCCAGGAAATCAGAGTCAGCTCTGACCTACACCCCGAGACCGCTGCCCTCAGCCTTTGGAGTCCGCCAGGCGCGGGCGGTCCTTCCACTCCATCTTTGCCACGGAGACACCAGCCCTAAGGAGGCTGGGACAGGCATCTCACCGCTTCTGCGGCCTGGGGAGCCTGTAAAAAATGTGGCCCCCCGGGCCCCATATCTAGAAAGTGTAACTCAGGAGGGGGCCGAGGAATCTGCATTTTGGTGATCCCCACGCAGGCCGGGCCATGCCGACGGGCACCGGGCCGTGTGGTTGCACTGATGTTTGAAGGAGGCAGAACCGGATGCTGGCTCTCCGTCCCCTGGGTGCCCTGCCTTTGTGGGCTGACAATGCCAGAGACGGGGTGAGCACAAGAAGATATGTCACAGGCGGTCAATTCCTTACCAGCATGTCTGGCGGGGGGGGGGAGGGGGGGAGGGTGGTGCTTTACCTTGATTTCAGAATTAATAGGCCCCTGTCCCCTCTTTTGTTCATTCCCAAGTTCACTGCTTTCTGTGAGGCCTCTGGCACTGAAGGGTTGAACGATAGGAGGAGGTCAGGTCAGAAAAAGCCGGTGAGAAAGAGCTGGGCCTGTACTCATCCTGGCCAGATGCCTCGGAGATACTCCGCCTGCATCAGCAGTGGCCACGTGAGCACGGCTGTTTCCGTCCTTCCTCTCCCAATTGGACACAGAATTGCACCACGGTGGCCACACTGCGGTTTCCTGAGGGCTCCGCTCTGCGTGGGAAAGCACGCATCGACATCGGCTCCTACAAGCTACGCGTCCCGGCAGCCTCACGAGAGAGGAATTCGTTCTCCCATCTTACAGAAGGGAAACCTGAGGCTCGGGCAGGTTAGGTGACTAGCCCCCGAAGTCTCAGACTCAGGGAAGCGGGAAAGCCAGGATTCAAACTCAGGTCTGATTCTCCAGAATCCACGCTCTGCCACGGATTCCACGTCTCGTGTTTTCCCCCCCTTAGAAGCCACTCAGGAACGAGTGAAGCCTGACGCGGAATGCCGAGGCAGGAGGTACACCTCCATCTGTCAATTAGCACCTGACTCTTCCTAGGGATGCAGAGAGGGAACTAGGTCAAATTAATGGATCATTTTCTATTTCAAGGGACCCCTCCCAAGGAAAAAAAAAAGCCATATTATTCTCATTCTGGTTTCATTTCAAGCCCCGCAAATAATTGAAAGCAGGCCCCAGGGAGAGGGAAAGCAGTTCACGGGGCAAAGCCACGAAGCGGCTGCGTCTCCACTCTCCGCCGGGACCGATGCTCCTCCTGCCCCCCAGAGCACGTGGCCTCTCCTCTCTGTCCCCCAGAAAAGCGGGTTCAGCAGGCCTGGCTCCCGTCCACGCGGGCCACGGTGCTGGCTGGCACCCAGCGTGCCCTCCCCGGGTATGTTCCAACTCGCACTCCTTTTAAGTGTGCTAAGCTACCCACAGTGCGCACGGGGGCCTCCCACAGCCGGCACAATGCATATGCCGCAAGAGTGGAATTCTAGAAGGCCAGAAGGTAGGACGCGCCGGAAAACCGGCCTGATGAAAGAACCAGCCTGCTGCTTCCATTCTGGACGCAGCCCTCGAATATTTCTTGATAAAACCACCCAGCGTTCCAAGGGTATCTGCTGAAGGGAAAGACCTACTTAGGAGCGCAGTTTACACGGCATCAGGGTTCTTTGTTTTACCTCGAGCTACTGTCTTACACGCTTAGCGGCTGGTGGGGGGGTGGGGGGAGGTGGCCATTGCAAGGCAATATTGGTCTCTTGGGTGGAGGGCTAATTTGGCTTTTGAGTTTAATTCAAAAGAGAGGAGAGAGAAAAAGCTCAGATCCTAGTAGGTCAAAATCACGCGTGGGTGCGCACACGCGCGGATGTTGTACGTACCACGCAGAACTTTGGTGGCGTGACCCTGGGAAGACGGGGGAGGGGAGGAACGGAGTGGCCATCGTGTTCGATCAGAGTCAATACAGCACGCCGTTTCTTGGGGCATCTTCTCTCCGTCAAGGGCTGCGTCCAGCAGTATAACGCGGTGTTTAAGGCACAGCCTTGACTCAAACTGACAAACGGACCTGGTTTTGAAGCCCAGACCCACCGCTCTGAGCTGTCTGATGTTGGCAGGTATTTATTCCACCGCTCTGAGCGTCCGTGTTTTGTTGGCTTGTTTGTTTTTGGTAAAACCGGGCAGTTAAGAGCCACCTCCTGGGGTTGCGGTGGGACCCCCGTCAGGACGTGGAAGTCAGCCCTGGGCAGACTTGTTGGAACACCCTCCGTGCTGCACGAGGGGAGTGTCCTGATTAGGAGGCAGGGGACCAGGGATGAAGGAAGGAGCCCGGGCCCTGCCTCTAGGCTAATGGAGAGACAGACCCATCTGTCCACCTGCCAAGACTGTGGTCAAAGTCCAACAGCGGACGTGATAAGGACAGGGCAGCTGGAGGAGAAGAAATCTGAGAAGGATGAACAGAGGGGGCCAGTCTGGAGGTTGGTTTTAGATTTTTTTTTTTTCTCTCTTTACTGCTCTGTAAGGTATGATTTTCACACCATCAAACTCACCCATTTTAAGCAGGCGGTTTGGTGAGTTTTGGCGATTGTGCACAATCACGAAGCTCCCATCACTGTCGAGATACAGAGCAGTTTCCTCGCCCTAAAAAGCTTCCTTGAGCCCCTTTGCATTTGATGTCCTTTTCTGGCCCTGGCCCCAGGCAACTACTGATTGCCTTCTGTCACTGCGGTTGGCCTTCCTAGAATTTCATATAAATGGAACCATACAGTTCACAGTCTTGTATGTTTGACTTCTTTCCTTAACAGAACACATCCGAGAAGCATGTGGGGTGTAACGTGTGATAGTAAAACTCATTGTTTCTTTCCTTTTTTTTTTTTTAATTTTCTAAAAACTGTTTTATTCATTTTTGAGAGAGAGGGGGACAGAGGATCTGAAGCGAGCTCTGTGCTGACAGCAGCGAGCCTGATGTGGGGCTTGAACTCCCAAACCGCGAGATCATGACCTGAGCCGAAGTTGGATGCTCAACCGACGGAGCCACCCAGGTGCCCCTTGAATTTTTTTTATTAAAAAAATTTTTTTTAACATTTATTTATTGTTGAGAGACAGAGTATGAGCAGGGAAGGGGCAGAGAGAGGGGGAGACATAGCATCCGAAGCAAGTTCCAGGCTCTGGGACGTCAGCACAGAGCCCGGTGTGGGGCTCGACCTCACAAACTGTGAGATCATAACCTGAGCTGAAGTCAGACGCTCAACCGACTGAGCCACCCAGGTGCCCCATATATATATATTTTTAATATTTATTTGTTTTTGTGAGAGAGAGAGACAGACAGACAGACAGACAGACAAAGCGTGAACAGGGGAGGGGCAGAGAGAGAGGGGGAGACACAGAATCCGAAGCGGGCTGGGGAGACACAGAATCCGAAGCGGGCTCCAAGCTCCCAGCTGTCAGCACAGAGCCCAATGTGGGGCTCAAACTCACGAACTCCGAGATCATGACCAAAGTCGGACACTCAACCGACTGAGCCACCCAGGCGCCTCTGGTACCTCATTGTTTCTTATTACCAAATACTTTTCCATCGAATGGATGGATCACCGTCTGTTGATCCATCGACCAGGAGGGTTGCTGACAGTTTGGGGCTGCTGTAAAAAAAAAAAAAATGCTGCAAATGTCCCCATGCACGTTTTTGTCTGGACGTGTATTTTCATTTCTTTTGGGTAAACATGTAGGAGTGGGATTTCTGGGTCACGTAACGGGTGCGTGCTCAACGTGGTAAGGTTCCGCCATGTTGTTTTCCAAAGTGGCCACACCATTTTGCGTTCTCACGAGTTGCGTATGGGCGCTCCAGTCACCCCGCATTCTCACTGACACGCGACGTCAGTTGTCAGTATTTTTAGCTTGCCGTCCGAGTTTGGGAGGATGACTCAAAGTTTGGTAGGCAAATGAGAGGGGCAGCATATTCTAGGTAAAGAAAATAGCAGATGGGGAAGCAGGGAAACAAGGATGCCATGTGTGAGAACAGCAGGTCCGCCAGTCTCGCTGGGGCAGAAAGGGTGCGGTGCACGAGCGGGGAAGTTGGCAGAGCAGATGACCTCAGGATGTGGCAGATGCTGGACATGGATGGGCCTAGACTGTGACTAGTAAACACAGTGACTACAATCAGCACCCCTTAAATGCTGCATACCAGGTACCAAGCTTCAGTGATGTGGGTCTTCATATTATCCCTTCTACAAATGAGGAAACAGAGGCATGACGCATTCATATGGCCAGGAGGGTCCACATAGCACGTACGCAGTAGAGCAGAGATTTGAATTCTGGCTGCCTGGCCCCACGGGCCACGTGCTTAAAGGGCCCCCTCCCCAAATCCTACTTCTGACCCAACGGGCCACGGGATGCTTTTAAAGGTTTTACGCGGGGGAAATGGAGCGAATAGACTTGGTTTTTTTGTGAGACCAGTGGGCTCACAAGTGATGATGGTTTGGAGGGGGTCAGCCCCGGGGGCGGGGAGACCCAGGGGAGGCTCCCGCCACCGTGCCACGTAAGAAGTGAAGGTAGGTCTTCGGTGAGTCCACAGCAGTGGGGAAGAAACTAAAGGAATGGACCGGAGAACTGCTCAGGGGTGCCTGACTGAGTGTGGAGGGCCACGGAAAGAAGCTGAGAATTGACATCAAGTTTCTGCCGTGGGCAACTGAGTCCGTGGAGGTGCCACTAACCAAAATAGAAAATTCCAGAATGGGAGCGCGTCTGCACAGAGATCGTGACTTTGGTCTGGACAGTGGGTCTGGCACAAATTATGGCTTTCAGGGCTTGTGGCTTTAACCCAATTAGGGGCCTAAAGTCCTGTGACGGTTGGCGATTCATGGTTGGGTGGAGATGTGAATTTGCATGTGTGTGTGTGTGTGTGTGTGCGTGTGTGTGTGTTTAGGGGCCATTTAAATTAGTGAGTGTGGGGGCGCCTGGGTGGCGCAGTCGGTTGAGCGTCCGACTTCAGCCAGGTCACGATCTCGCGGTCCGTGAGTTCGAGCCCCGCGTCAGGCTCTGGGCTGATGGCTCAGAGCCTGGAGCCTGTTTCTTATTCTGTGTCTCCCTCTCTCTCTGCCCCTCCCCCGTTCATGCTCTGTCTCTCTCTGTCCCAAAAATAAATAAACGTTGAAAAAAAAAATTAAAAAAAAAAATAAATTAGTGAGTGTGCCTCGTCAGCTACCGGGTACCCACAGAGCAACCTCACTCTGTAGTTCTCTCCTTCTCGTGGCACAACACTCGTGAAAACCCATTGACCCTGTCCCCGCCCCTACTGCTCCGTGTGAGTTCTAGGCCACTCTTGTCTGCTCCACAAGTTCCCTGCTGTTGCCTCCTGTCTGGCATCTCCTACCTGCTCTTGTCCCCTCTGCTCTGTTCCCCACACAGAGTCTTTTTCCAAAGTAAAAGAATCTTCCCCAGATGAGTCCGTTCCTATCACTACCCCCTTGCAAGGCAATCAGGGCTCCCCTGCTGTCTGCAGGGCTGGTGGCCGTGGGTGTGTCCCCTCCTCTAGCTTGGTGTAAGCGTGCAGGGAAGGGACCACGGCAGAGAGATCGTTTCTGCAGTTTATGCCTTGACGAGAGCAGCAACATGGCCTCTTTGGGAGCCTACGGGGAAATCCAGTTTGTTCATAAGTACAAATCTGTTGTGTTTGTTAAAAATTTTTTTAATGTTTTTATTTTATTTTTGAGAGGGGGGGAGAGAATGAGCAGGGGAGGGGCGGAAAGAGAGGGAGACACAGAATCCGAAACAGGCTCCAGGCTCTGAGCTGTCAGCACGGAGCCCGACGCGGGGCTCGAACCCACCCACCACGAGATCATGACCTGAGCCGAAGTTGGACGCTTCCCCGACTGACCCAGGTGCCCCTGTTCATAAGAACGAGCTCAGAGCAGCCAAGTGGTACTGGCTTGGGCCATGATGTTACGGTGTTACGAACAGGCCATCCCTCTTCCCAACATCCTTCTCTGCAGAGAGCACCTGGGCTCAGTTCTGGTCACCTGGGGTATGGTGGCCTTGAGGAGCTAGTGAGCACTGCAGAAACCACGGGAGGACCAGCTGAAGTTGACGGTGTGTGCTCAGTTGACACGAACCACTTGGCTTTCCTTTTGCCAAGTATGGTGGCTGTCGGGCTAGAGGAATCGGGGCCGTTGGCATGACAACTAGCCTGGACCCTGTCCTGTGTGCCCTCAGACAGTCTCAGCTTCCTTCTCTGTTAGAGGGAGGAACTCAGTGACTCCTAAAATTCTTCCCCAAGGTAACATTCATCTGTTTTTAACAAGCCAATATGATATGTATGTCTTAGAGAAGAAAACGTACCTTATGTTGTTTAAAACTGAAGCTGAGGGGCGCCTGGGTGGTGCAGTCGGTTGGGCGTCCGACTTCAGCCAGGTCACGATCTCGCGGTCCGTGAGTTCGAGCCCCGCGTCAGGCTCTGGGCTGATGGCTCAGAGCCTGGAGCCTGTTTCCGATTCTGTGTCTCCCTCTCTCTCTGCCCCTCCCCCGTTCATGCTCTGTCTCTCTCTGTCCCAAAAATAAATAAACGTTTAAAAAAAAAAAAAAACTGAAGCTGAAAGATTCACTTTTTAAAAAAATTTTTAAGTATTTATTTAGGTTTTTTTTAATTTAATTTTTTATTTTTATAATTTTTTTTTTTTTTTAACGTTTATTTATTTTTGGGACAGAGAGAGACAGAGCATGAACGGGGGAGGGGCAGAGAGAGAGGGAGACACAGAATTGGAAACAGGCTCCAGGCTCTGAGCCATCAGCCCAGAGCCCGATGCGGGGCTCGAACTCACGGACCGTGAGATCGTGACCTGGCTGAAGTCGGACGCTTAACCGACTGCGCCACCCAGGCGCCCCTTAATTTTTTATTTTTAAATATTGACATTCAAATCAGTTAGCATATTGAAAGATTCACTTTTTAAAATAACAGAAACACTTCTGTGGCGCCCAGGTGGTTCGGTCCGGGTAAGTATCCAACTCTTGGTTTTGGCTCAGGTCATGATCTCGTGGTTCGTGAGTTCGAGCCCCACGAGCCTGCTTGGGATTCTCTGTCCCCTCGCTCTCTGCCCCTCCCCCTCTCTTACATGCTCTTCTCTCTCTCTCAAGATAAATAAACTCAAAAACATGTTTTTAAATAAATAAAACAGAAGCATTTTCATGAAAAGAGCTTTAGTCTGGGCCAGGAGCACCAGACGATGGGCCTCTATCCTGTTTCTTGTGGTCCACTTTTGTAGCAATTCCTGGATTCTGGGGGCGAGATTCTAAAAGCCTGGTCATAGTGGATGATGTCCCCGTTGGTTATTTTTCAGTCTGTCGCTTCTGAGTATAAAAGGGTCATCTGCGGGGCGCCTGGGTGGCTTAGTCGGTTAAGCGACGACCTCGGCTCAGCTCATGATCTCACGGTCTGGGAGTTCGAGCCCCGCATCAGGCTCTGTGCCCACAGCTCGGAGCCTGGAGCTTGTTTCGGATTCTGTGTCTCCCTCTCTCTCTGCCCCTCCCCCGTTCATGCTCTGTCTCTCTCTGTCTCAAGAAAATAAATAAACGCTCAAAAGAAAAGTTTAAAAAAAAAGGGTCATCTGCTTTTCTCATTTACAATATTTCCTGTCGGAATGTTGTCTCTTACTGAGTCAGAGAAAGGAGGACGTTTGTTTTAATAGATTTGAATTTTATCAGCCTGTGTATGTGCACCAAAGCATAATAATAATAAATTACGGTCCTAATAAGTAGGCTGCCCAACAGGATGCTGGTGGCGCCCCCCAATAATTGATGCACATTCTTTGGAATTTAGGGGCGTCATAATTTATCGGGGTTCGTTTTTTTTTCTATCCAATTTGAGGAAAAGCAGCTGTGTTTTGTAAGCAATAAACGATGCCATTGTATTTCTTGGCTAAGCAGAGAAAAGCATTCTTGTTATTTTTTGCCTGTTCCCTGGCTATTCCTGCGGTATCTAGTAGCTTCTCTATGGGAAAGAGTTTATCAATATTTCAATTATCACCTCCGGTTTTCAGGTTTGTAACGCCCCTGCTTAAGAATCGGATCAGGTGGAAAACACACTAAGTCACCCCAGGAACCTGAGCGCTTTCCACCATTTTAAACAACCAGTGCAAGTAAGTTCAGTGTCTTTCAACTCTTAGGGTGAAACTTTGGGTTGTCTAAGCCCCACGACTAAAACGGAATTAAGCCTCTCTTCCCATCGGAAGTGTTCGGATGTTACTGGGGTTTCTGCCTGAGGATGGGCTCGGTGTCTCCACGTACACTCAGGGAAAGGTCTGTCCTGAACAAGCTGACCACAAGTCACTTTTCTTACCAACTAAGCGATAGTTTGATCCAACACCCTTTTGTGCTACGCGGTGAATCTTTTTCTGGAAGCGAAGATTCTTTAGGAACACGAAAAGCACTCTATAAAAAAAATTTTTTTAATGTTTATTTTTGAGAGAGAGAGAGAGAGAGAGAGAGCAGGGGAGGGGCAGAGAGAGGGGGAGACACAGAATCCGAAGCAGGCTCCAGGCTCTGAGCTGTCAGCGCAGAGCCCGACGCGGGGCTCAAACTCACGGACCGTGAGATCATGATCTGAGCCGAAATCGTATACTTAATCGACTGAGCCACCCAGGTGCCCTGAGACTCACTCTTAATGACGGGATTGGGCATATTGGCTTTTAAGAGAGTAGACATACTCATAAGCATAGCCACAGGCCAACACCATCCTCATCACGGAACCAACGAGGCCGGGCCGGTTGTTGGGTGGTCCAGCCCGCAGGGTTGACCTGCCAGGCTCTCGCTCCTGGGACCGCGGGCAATCTGGTAACCTCAGTTAAGCCTGACTTAGGCCAGATCTTCCCCACCCGAGCCGATGCCTAGGCCCTTCTTTCAATGCCCCCATAAGCCAGAAGTGCTTGGTCACTTACAGCATCCCAGGGCCACTTGGAGTGAGGACACAGAATGTCATGGCACCTCATACAAATTATCCCCTGGCTACCATCCCGGATAGATTTTGCTCTGCTGGGTTGGCCTTTAAAGGAGAAGCCAATAAATTAGCCTGCAGGAATAACTCTGGTCTGTGGCAAAGCTTAGCAATAGCTCGTGCAGGAACACGTGGTCTCTTTATTGTATTTGCAGATTCTGTCTGGACTGTTCTTAGGCCCTCATTAGGGATTGATGGGATCTTGCCCCTGGCAAAGTCACAGCCCCAGAGCCCACCGGCACTTTGCTGCGCATGGGGTTCTCACATTAAAAAAAAAACAAAGGAACCCCCCCCCCCCGGCATCTCTCTCCATTCATCCCCCAGCAGGACACACTGTCGAGGAAAAAGCAGTAAAGCCCTAACTTTAGGGTCCGTGCGATGCGGTGGCCAGGACACTAGGGTCATCCCCATCCTGCCTCAGCACCTACGAGCTGCGTGACCTTGGGCAAGTTTACCTCACCGCTCTTAGCTTTCCCATCTGTAAAATGGGGGTATGACACACGCCTGCTAGGATCACAAAGTGTGGGTGCCGTGCCTGGGCCTCACTCATTCATTCAGTGCCTTTTGATGAAGCACTTGCTATGTGCCAGGCGCTGTCCTAGCCTCTGGGGTAATAGCAGGTGGATGAGACAGCTAGATAAGGTGCCCCTCTCATGATTATGGTTCTGTTTGGTTTCTTAAGTTTTATTTATTTATTTCTCTTTAAAGATTTTATTTATTTTTGAGGGGGCGCGAGCCGGGGAGGGGCAGAGAGAGAGGGGAACAGAGGGACAGAGGATCCAAAGTGGGCTCTGTGCCGACACCAGCAAGCCCAATGCGGGCCTTGAACTCACGAACTGGGAGATCGTGACCTGAGCCGAAGTTGGGGAGATCATGACCTGAGCTCAACCGACTGAGCCACCCAGGCGCCCCTTAAAGATTTTAAACTAATCTCTACACCCAATGTGGGGCTTGAACTCAACAACCCCGAGACCAAGAATCGCGTGTTCCACCAACAGCGCCTGCCGGTTGCCCCCTCGTATGCTTATGTTCTAATGGGAGGAAACAGACAATATAGGAGTAACTAAAACGTAGCATTTCTTGTGATAAACAGCTGGGCAGGGGTTGGCAGAAGGCAGCTCTGAGCTGGTGACTGGGGAGGGACCCGTCCATAGTAGCCGTTGTCCTTCCTTTAAGACCCATTTCAGTTTATTTATTTATTTTTCAGAGAGAGAGAGAGAGAGAGAGAGAGAGAAAGCGTGAGTGGGGGAGGGGCAGAGAGAGAGGGGGACAGATGATCAGAGAGCCCGACGTGGGGCTGGAACCCACGAACCACGAGATCATGACCTGAGCTGAAGGCAGACGCTTAACCCACTGAGCCACCCAGGCGCCCCCTTCAAGACCATTTCAGAGGGCGCCTCCTCCAGGCAGCCTGGCCTGACTCCCGTCCTGATGTGTCCCCTCCCCTCCGTCCTCCGTATGACTAGTCCCACCCACGTCCCATCCTCAGCCAGCGCCAGGTCCCTCCATTCGTGCAGATGGGCTGGGACGCGGATGCGAAGTCTGAGACTTCCGGAGGGGTGCCCTTCACGGTGACCCTGCTCGGCTCACTGGGCCTCGGGTCCTTCTTCTTCCTCTGGTCTTCAAGGAGCGAGAGCAGGTCAAAGAAACAGCCACCTGGGGGATGATGGAAGAGACCGTGGATCCACCCAGAGGATGTGAAAAGGTTGTGCCTCGACGGTCTCCCACCCCTGCGTGGCCCCACTGTGAAAGCAGCTGAGGGCGATCTGTCGTGTGTACCCCAGAGCCAACTGAGCCCCGGAACCAGTGGCCCTGAAGGTGAGGAGGGCAGGGAGGCCGCCGAGGCTCTGGCACCCCCTCCCCCAGCAGAGACCCCCCTACCCCCCACCCCCGGCCCGTGGGATCCCGGGCAGCCCGATCCCACGCGTGCCCACAGACGCCCCTGAGCCCCGCCAACTGACAGGAGGCTGCGTCTTATAAAGGAAGAAAAAAAAAAGGATTAAAATCGAGATTTTTGCTATTATTTTCCTCTGATAAAAGTGCAGCGGGGAATGGCTCAATTGTGTCACCGCCTCGTTCTTCATTTGTGTTTTTCTTTCGTGCTTCAATATCTTCCTCCAGCTGCTCGTGTCTCCTTTCTTTCTCCTCGCTTTGATCTATTCGTTTTCCCCAGAAATGGGGTTTATAAATCATTGTAATGCAGCCTTGGGAAAGATGGTGCTTAGTGCAGGGAGAAATACATCGCTGCTAACAGCCCCGGCAGGGAGACAAACCCTCGGCTTGTTGCTGGGTTCTGGCGACGGGTTACTGATGGTATTTGCTTTTTATGTCTGTGCGCGTGCCATCGGGGCAGGGCCGCGGGGAGCGTTCCACACGCCACCTTTGTAATATTTCAAGCCTCCTCCGGCAGTCGAAAACAAACTGCTCCTGCTTGCTCTCGGGGAAGCAGAGAGAGGACGGGAAGGAAAACGTGAACTCGGGAAAGGAGCACCAAGAAGCGTGCCTGTCGCCCTTTGGATTCCAGCTCGGATGACACCGGCTCCTAAAACACCTCCCTGTCTGTCCCCTTCCCCCAAGCAGCCTGCGCGAGCGACTTAACGAATCTGGCATCTCGGGGTCGCCCGGGCCCAACTCTCTCCGGCACAGTTAGGAGTCTAACGGCCCGGATCCCTTCTTGGCGAAGGCCCGGGGCCTCCCTTGTCATGTTTTATGGTCCCATTTTCTCCGTAGCGCAGAGCAGCAGAGAAGCGTTGGGCGTGGGGTGTGGGTTTCCTCCTGACTCAGAGCGGCCTCGCTGTGCGTGTGAGATCCAGGAGGCAGCAATGAAAACCCTGCCAGGCCTTAAATCAGAACATAAAGACGGATCCCGTTATCCCGGAGCGGGGCACACGGAGGGCCTGAGTCACACAGAGGGGCCGCTTAGCGCTGCAGTGACGCTCGGGGACTCTGATGTCTTCCTTACCAACCGGTCTCTCCACCTCTGCGTCCCCGGCTGGGGGAGGGGGGCAGGGAGGGCTCAGCTGATGCCACCGTCCCTCCTCTACCCCAGGCTTCTTTCTCTGCCGCCCGCCCCCCCATCCCCATCATCTGACCCACGGAGGCAAAGTGCTAATCCCAACAACGATCTCTACTCAGCACCAGATGTTTATTTCCGTTCCCGGGTCGGGTCTACACAGGGCAGAGTGAAACAGACAATCACTCGGGAAACTGGCACTGCTCAGACCAGCGCTGCCCACCAGAGCCTTCTGTGGTGACGGAGGCATTCCGTCTCTGCCTTCTGCCCACACGCGTGGAGGCTACGAGCACTCGAGATCCGGCTAGTGTGGCTGAAGATGCAAGTTTTAATTATTTTACGCTCGAGATAGCGCTTGTGGCCAGTGGCTGTCGTCGTCGGCAGCACAGATGTAGACAGACTTCTTTCGGTTACGTCTTTTGTTATATCTCACAGCTGCTCTCTCAAGTAGGCGGCCAGCTCTGGGAAAAAAAATAGCAGAGGCGTGTACAAGGAGATGAAAGGATGGGGGAAAACTGAAATGATTGAACCCTCCTGAGGTTGCACTCTTGCCCCGAAGCTCCAACAGGGGTGAAGACACTCACAGATTTGATAACCGGACCAAATCATGGAAGAAAACTTCCCTTGGGGTGACATGAGAAGAGAGTCTGGACACACTGTGACTTGTGTCCTTGGTAGCAGTTCAGCTTACAATCTGGGAATTACCTAATTTGTTGCCTTGCATCTAATCCAGCCTGGATGGATGGATGGATGGATGGATGGATGGATGGATGGATGGACGGGTGGATGGATGGGTGGGTGGGTGGATGGATGGTTGGTTGGATGGATGGATGGGTGGATGGATGGGTGGATGGATAGGTGGGTGAATGGATGGATGGTTGGATGGATGGATAGGTGGGTGAAAGGATGGATGGATGGATGGATGGATGGATGGATGGATGGATGGACGGGTGGATGGACGAATGGATGGATGGATGGATGGATGGATGGATGGATGGATGGACAGATGGGTGGATATAGTGCGTGTGCATGCGTGTACATGCATGCTTGCTGAAGACCTTCAAGAAACTGCTCCAAATTATCCTGGTCTCACAATATCATTTAGGGCAGGGTATCATACGCTATAGGGCTTCATAAAGAGGGCTCACCGACCAACCCCTTAAGGTCAATTGAAGAGCTTTCTGGATGTGCCGGATAGGGGGCTACAGAAAAGTCACTACATCCTGTTTCCTGCCATTGCCCTTGCCTCAGCCCTTCTCCTAGCTCCTGGGCAGCTCAGTGGTTGGACTACCTGGCCACATGTGCGTGCCTCCACCTCATGAGCTACGGGTCCTTGGGTGAGTGATTTGACCTCCTTCCTTCTATGAGAATGGAAATGATCGCAGCACCCACCTCAGAAATGTACAAGCATCCATCACCGAATGAATGGAAATAGCAAATGTGGTCTATCCAGACAAGGGAGTATTACGCAGCCATAAAAAATGGGGTATTGACACCGTTACAATGTGGATGCACCTCGAAAGTGTCACACTGAACGGAAGAAGCCAGACACGAAAGGCCACATAGTGTGTGATTGCGTTTACACGAGATCCCAGAATAGGTAAATCCGTAGAGACAGAAAGTAGATTCGTGGTTGCCAGGGGCCGGGGGGGATGGGAGAATGGGGCATGATTGCGGAACGGTAGCGATTTTCTTTGTTCTTAGTTCTGGCACTAAATAGAGGTAGGGGCTGTATACCAATGCAAACACACTAAATGCCACTGAATTGCACATTTTTAAAAGGGTCATTTTGGGGGTGCCTGGGTGGTTCAGTTGGGTAAGCATCCAACTCTTGATTTCCGCTCAAGTCATGATCTCGCGGTTCGTGAGATAGAGTCCCACGTCGGACTCTGCCCCCTCCTTTCAAAGTACATAAAGTAAAAAAAAAGGGGGGGGGTCAGTTTTATATTCTGTGATTTTTACCTCAATTTAAAAACTAATTTAAAAAATATATGAATGCTCTTTGACATAAAGGCCTCAGCCCTGCACCTGGCATGTGGGAAGTGCTGAAGGAAGGCTGGTCTTCAAACAGTAGCAACGAGGGTGCCTGGGTGGCTCAGTCGGTTAAGGGCCCGACTTTTGATTTCGGCTCACATCCTATCCCATGGTTGTGAGATCGAGCCCCATGTCACGTTCCGCACTGGGGGCGGAGGCTGCCTGAGAGTCTCTCTCTCTCTCTCTCTCTCTCTGTCCCTCCCCTCCCGCCCCCAAAAAAAACCCAAAAAAGAAAAAACGGTAGCCATGGCAACCCAGTACACATTCTGATCTCTGTAGAAATCTCCACTTCTGACCATCGGCATCTCTCAGGATTAACAGGCCGCTCGGGCTTGAGTGATGAGTGCAGGGAGGATGCTTGCAGAAAGCACATGTAAGCGGGAGCGTTGGGCACAGGGCCAGCTGTTTCTGGGTAAGACAAAACCCATGTGCTGGAGGAGACGCGTGGCCCAGGATGCGCCCGGGCTCAGGGGCACCCCTGCCTATCTCTCTCCTTCACGGCGCGGCGAGTTAGAGACCCCGTGGTCGGTCCCAGTGGCTGCAGCCGCAGTCTGGCAAACGTGTTCACTGCACGTGCCCCGGCAGCCCTCCCTCCCGCTCAGAACCACGGCCACTTCCCTGCTCCTTGTCCCCAGCAGCCACGGGGGCAGGCCCAAGCGGCGGGAGCAGCTTGATTCCTCAGGCCCAAGGAAGCTATAAATCTAGAGCTTTAATCATGTGTTCATGATCATTCAGCAAAGAGCAATGGAGGATTTATTCTGCCGGGACCACAGCGGGGGGTTGTCATGGGGGATATTGGTTTAGCAAAGGCGGAACTGCTCCCCTGGGCCCTCCCTGGGACCGGCCGATGAACGGTGACACGGATGGCCATAGCAAGGCAATTACTGGTGTGTGCGGGCAATGCTTTGTTAAAGAGGCAGGCTTCCCGCGTGGGAAGCGGCCCAGTCCCGCCCGAGTGACAGAGCCCCTGCGATTCCCCCCCCCCCCCGTCTCCGCCCTAGGGCCTGCGTCCTTGAGAAAGCCGTAAGCATTTTTTAAAAGCCCCAAGGGTCCTTTCCAGTTTTCCCCACCAATGTTAAGGAGGAGAAGTCGGGGAAACCCAGAGAGAACTCTGTGGTTCCTTGCATGCAGTAGGCATCTAATATCTATCTCTTGAACGTCTCCGCTCCTTCATTCTGTGGGAGAGAAGAAAGAGGCCCAGAGAGGTAGCAATTAGTAACTGTCACACAGCCGGCCTCCGAGTTCCCCGTGGGAGCTGGCTGCCTCGTCGTCGTGTGGCCTTGTTTACAAACCTCAGCGCTGAGCAGCAGAAAGGGAGTGGACTCCCGGGGGGTGGAGAGACGCCCAGCCCGTTTCCTGGGTGGGCCGCTCTCTCTGGGGCGCTTCTTGTGTGTTACTGCAGAAAAAAAAAAAAATAAATTAATATGGCTTTCCTTTTTTAAAAATGTTTACTTATTTATTTTGAGAGAGTGAGAGAGCAGGGGAGGGGCAGAGAGCGAGGGAGACACAGAAGCCGAAGCAGGCTCCGGGCTCCGAGCCGTCAGCACGGAGCCCGACGCGGGGCTCGAACCCGCGAGCCGTGAGATCGTGACCTGAGCTGAAGTCGGACGCTTAACCGACTGGCCATCCCAGGTGCCCCACAGCTGTTAGTTTTTAGGGAGAAACAGGGTGAACTGGGTGAGGGTGTGAAGTCGCACAAAAACCCAATGGAGGCAAGAAAATGGGGAGCTCAAAACAAGGTATTAAATGAACCAGCCAGCAGAAACCTTGGAACGTTCCTGTCTGCTTCTATCTGTGATATTAATACCATTTGAACTTGAAAATCCTTAAGCGAGGGGGTCATAACTTTAGGTTACAAAGGATTCTTGATGGCAGAATATCTCGGGAGGGACACAGACGTTAGCATGTTTGTTTAAACTCCTGGACGATTCTAAAGGGCAGCTGGGGTTGAGAACGTCCGTCTTACAGTCACAACGGGACCCGCCCCAGGTCACCCTTTGGACAACATTTGATTTTCCACGAATTCAACTTACCTGCAGGCTGTTCCGCGGTGTGAAGCCGGGCACACCCGTAAACCAAGTGCCGGCAGGAATACGGTCCCCGGAACCTGTGGGCTGGGGTCGGGAACGTTCTGCAAGGCCGGATGCAACTGAGCCACTGAGGCGCCCCAGGATCTCCTTCCTTTTTGAGGCTGAACGATAATGTTCCATCGTGTGGGTCTCATGTTCTGTTTATCCACTCATCCATCGATGGACACCTGGGTTGTGTCCACGTTTAGCTGGACATGTACGTGGGTGTGCAAATCTCTCTTCAAGACCCTGTTTTCAGTTCTTCTGGGTCGACACCCAGAAGTGGAGTTGCTGCATCGTCGCAGGGTAGTTCTATGTTTACTTCTTTGAGGAGCCGCCGTATTGTTTTCCACGGTGGCTGCACCATTTCCCATTTGCATCCGCACGCACAAGGGTGCAGTTTCTCCACGTCCTCGCCAACGTATGTTATTTTCTTTTTCCTCCTCCTCCTCTTGCTTGTTGACGGTAGCCATCCTAACAGGTGTGAGGAGGGAGAACGGCCTTTTGAAGCTCTGCGGGTAAAGCGTTCTGGGATAAGGGTCACACGGCAGATGCAGATACGATGAGATCACCCTTCCTCTCCTGTGCGAAAGGCTTCCGAGGCTCCTTATTGCCTCAGAACCACAGGGGCGCCTGGGTGGCTCAGTTGGTTGAGCGTCCAGCTCTTGGTTTCGGCTCAGGTCACCATCTCACGGTTCGTGAGGTCAAAATGGAAGAACCAAAATCATTATAAAATGCATGATATTTGTTTTGATGTTCCCCTCCTCCAAATTTCCTCTCTTTCTCCAATCAGGCATAAATACCTAAAAAGTGCCGATCTTGGCCACTTGTGTCTTTATAATGGAGCTGAGAAGGTTTCTGACAAAAAAAAAAATTCTCCCTTATCGGAACAAGGGGTGATGCGGGGAGCCCCCGCTTGTCTGGACGGAGGGGGGTCCCTGTAAGCAGCTGGGGGAGTGCCAGGGCAGAGACACCAGCCTCCAGAGGGGCCAGGGGACCAGCGTGTGCATCACAGGGAGATTTTTTCCTCCAAGTGCCTTCCAAAAGCAGATAAAAGCAAGATAAAAATATCTTTCATTTCCCCCCTAATTTGTAGTTTTCTGGTGTTAGCAAGGCTTATAAGACACACGCTCCCAATTAGCTCTCCTCTTAATTTAAATGCTTCATAAATTATCTCCTGCGCGTGTGGATTATCACTTCATAATGCGAGTTAGCATTTAAATAAATAGCTGTGGTGTCGAAAATTAGAGAGGTTTACTTCTGAGGCACTGGCATAATGAAGGAAAATACCACGGCGGCTGAACAGGGGCAGGGGGAGGACGTGAGAGGACACACGGGCTCATCCAAGTCTCCCAGAAAATGAGAGTTGTTCACAAAGTCCATTCACCCTTTTGTGGCGTCGACGTTCTTTTTTTCGTGACGGGTATTTCGTTGGCTCAATCTTTTATTTTTTAAATTTCGAAATGATTATAAACTCATAAGAAGTTGCAAAAACAGTCCAGAGAGGCCCCTGGTACCCACCACCCAGCTTCCCCCAGTGGCGGCGTCTCAGACAACGCATTGGAACTTGACGTTGGTACCGTTGACGGGTCTTCCTCAGTTTTGACCAATTGCCCCACCGTGATTTTTTCCCCAAAGCGGGCATTTCAAAGACATCTCAATGAGCGTTCATCACAGGAACAAGAGCCACCGTTTGGCGAGCACCAATGAAGTACCAAGCCTCATAGCAAGTGGTTTACGGGCAGTGTCTTCCCAGTCATGACAACAGCCCTTGGAGGTAAGATGTTTCGTCATCGCCGTCTTACAGCCGAAGGCGCCGGGGCACAGTGAGGACGCCTCTCGTTCGGGGTCCCGTGCTGGTACGAAGCGGAGACCCGATTAGAACCCGGCTCCAGATGATTTCGGAGCCTGAACGCCGAGCCTCCCTCGGCACCTGCTGTGGTGGTGGGAAGGGGAGCGGGGGTGGAGTCAATTTCCTACCCTCTCCGTGTTCTTTCTGCTGGAATGTGTTCTACTGCCCAGGAGGTGGCAGTGCCCAGAAATCCAGAGGCTCATTCCTCCCTGAGAAAAGAAATTTGGGCCATTTCGCAAGCAACGAGCTCTGGGCGGTTTTGCCTTCCCGCACCCTTAAAAAAATAAGAATTTATACTTTATAGATGGATTTGTTTATTTATTTTTTTCTTCTGCTTGGGAAAGAAACTAAACTATTTTTTGGCAGGCCCCTCCAAGTCCTGTGGGCCCTGATCACTGTGTCCCAGCGTCTGATGGGTGAGTCAGCCTTGCGTGCAAGATTCAGAGGTTCCAGGAGGCACTATGATTTGTTAGGAAAGCCATGGCCCTTGAGGCTTGCAACTCTGTTATCTGTGATCAAAACCCAGCAGGAAATGATGCAGAATAAGTTGGAGAAGCTGGGGGCGGGGGCGGGGGGGGAGTCCCGGACAATGATCTGGAGGGGGTGGCCCCAAGCCCAGCTCCCTGGAACTCAGTGGCAGGTGATAGAGCCCCAGAGTGGAAACCATGGGTGTGACCCTGGAGTGCCCCATCTGCCCACGGTGCCCTTGGGTGCCCAAAATGAAGTCCGCGCTCTTCTTTCGATCACCTTCTCCAGACCCCATGACCACACCAAGTCAAAGACCATGCCCTCAGTTCCGGCACAGATGTCTAAAGCTGCTTCTCAAAATCCCACGTTTCTTCTCTGGGATATTTCAACATTGTGCCATAAACATCATCAGGAATGTTGGTGCTGGGGGGCCCGGCCAGCCCCAGGTCATCCTGTTTTGAGGGGAGCATGCTTTTCATCTGAAAGTAGGTTGCAATGGACTGAATGTTTTTGTCCCCCCCAAATGTGTATGGTGACACGCTTAACCCTCAAGGTGACGATAGAAGGAGGGGGGAGTTTTGGAAGGTGATTCGTCACGAAGGAGGAGCCCCCACCGTCGGGATCTGTCCCCTTATAAAAGGGACAGCAGAGAGCTCCCTCGCCCTCTTGCTGTCACATGAGGACACAGTGAGGAGCCGGCCACATGCAACCAGAAGAGGGTCCTCACCTGACACCAAACTGCTGGTACCTTGATCTTGGACTCCCCAGCCCCCAGAATGTGAGAAGTCGAGCTCTGTTGCATTCCACGACAGCAGCCTGACAGGCTAGGACAAACGTGAACCCCAATCGCCTGGTGATGCGCGGGGGGTCATTACTAGATTCTGAATGACTCCCGATGAGGACGACCACACCTGTGGCCCTCCCCCGAGGGTGAACTACCTTCCCGTCCTTCCTACCGGGCTAAGGCCACCGGGCAAAATACAGGATGTCCAGTCACAGGTGAACTTCCGACAAACAACGAATAAGCAATAAGTACGTCCCATGCGATATTTGGGACGCGTTCCTACTAAAAAATTACCGGTCGTTTTTGAAATTTGCATTCAACTGTATTTGCTGAATCTGGCCGTGCTGCCCGGTACTCAAACAGACCCCGATGGTGGCTCCCATTTCTCTGCCCCACGCCCACGTGTTTCCTTCTTTCTGTACCCCCAGGAAATTACAAGTTTGGGGGCTGAGACCCGTGTCTCGCATTTCGGTATCCCCGGCGCTGGGCACCATGCTGGACACACAGCTGGCCGCAAATACTGCCTGTCGACTCTGCGTTGAGTGAGGACACCCAGGGAGGTTTCTGTGGGGCGGTGGGCTGGCTACTTTGGAAGTTCTTTGCAAGGCTCCTTGCAGGAGAATGGAAACCCTGTGCTGGCGTCAGGGTAGCCATGTGCTGGCCCACCGGCGTACTTAGACCAAGTGCGACAGCGAGCGTGTTCGCGGCGCAGGCAGATGTGGACATGTGTCACCACCCTGGCTCCCGTCCCCCCGAGGGGTTGGTGCGTGCGGGCGCGGGGCAAGACACGGATTGGGCTGATTGCCGGTGTTTTCCTGGTTTGAACCCACAACACCAGCCGCTTTGTAGGTTCTCTCTAAGCCTTGATGAGCGTTCTCTTCTCCGATTCTCATGACTGCCCTCGGAGGCACTTCACGCTTGCGTCCCCATTTTACAACTGGGGATACTGAGGCAGGGAGGGAGGCAGTCACGTGCTCAAGGTGGCTCAGCTGGGGAGTAACAGAGCTTGGATTTCCCCAGGCTGGGCAGTCGTGGCTCCTAAACCCGTACATCGAACTTCCAAACTGTATGACGTCTTGCGTCCAGAGAGAGCCATTCTAGGCCCAACCAGATGGTGTGAAAGCTGGGCAGTCCGCAGGCACCTCCCAGGAGCTTGCCTGGCTCCCGGCTACGACAGGAGCTGGCGCTGACCGTCCAGGTTCAGAGGGTCCCACTGATCACATCGGGTCTTCCTCCGGTGAACCAGACGGAGTCCATCGCCTGCCCAGGGGTCGTGGTCGGTGTGCCCGGCAGGTGTCAAAGCTCTTTTAGAGAATTGGGGTTTGGCTCTTGTAAGGGTTCGCGTTTGACAGCACTCTTGCTTGGTTAAAAATGAACTGTGTTGTGGGGCGCCTGGGTGACTCAGTCGGTTAAGTGTCCGGCTTTGACTCAGGTCACGATCTCGCGGTCCGTGAGTTCGAGCCCCGCGTCGGGCTCTGTGCTGACACCTCCGAGCCTAGAGCCTGCTTCGGATTCTGTGTCTCCCTCTCTCTCTCTGCCCCTCCCCAGCTCGCCCTCTGTCTCTCTCTCTCTCAAAAATAAATAAACATGAAAAAAAAATTTTTTTTAATGAACTGCATTGTGCATTTTAAGTTTGGTACCTCTTTTTATTTATTTATCTATGTTTAAATGTTTTTATTTATTTTTGAGAGAGAGGGGGAGGGAGGGGCAGAGAGAGAGAAAGGAACCGAGGATCTGAAGTGGGCTCCACCACGACAGCAGAGAGCCCGACTCGGGGCTCAAACCCACGAACCAGGAGCTCATGACCTGAGCCAAAGTCGGAAGCTCAACCGGTTGAGCCACCCAGGAGCCCCTCTTTTTATTTAAACAGGAAATGCATGTGGCCCAATGGATACCTTCCCCTGGAAAAATCTGGCTTTCTTGGTCCCTGTCTGTGTGGCTTTCTGTTATACACAGTCATACACTTAGAAAGGCCGTGGGCATTCATTCATTCAGTCCGTCAGTCACTCAGAACATGAAAAGCATCTAACTGTGACTCGCTCCATTCATCCCAAGAAGGAGCATGGCTCCAGCGGAACGAGAAGAACGTGATGGTTCACGGTGCGTCAGGGCACTGCCGGTTCGTATCCCTCCAGGATGCCAGGGATCAAAGGCCACCGTGGGAATGTTCTAAGCCCTCTGCAGCTCTTAACAAAGGGGTTTCTGAGAAGTTCGGTCATTAGGACCAGAGGCAAGCTCACAGATGAGGCTGTTGGGGATGGACTGCCGGGGAAACGTGAGTAGAGTTGTGGTAGCAGATTCCTCCGGGCAGGGAACCACCAGGGAGTTAGGAAAATTCGCGACGAGTGGGCGTGCAGGTGGGAGAAAGGGCGCTCCCCTCCCCCCCCGCCCCCCGTCCCAGGGCAGGTTGGTTGGGGGGTCTTTCTCTGAAATAGTCAAACTTGGATTTGGCTGCTTATGCCATTCCAACTGATCTACTAATTATATTTCTTCAAATTTTATATCCCTGACCCTTGTAAAAGGATTGCATCGAAGGCGTGTTTTAAGCTGCTTTTTAATAAGTCAATAAGAAAGCTCAAAATTATTTAAAGCTTCTTAAAGAGGATTATATTTGATTTCTTAGGGGAATTCTGGGGTGTAGAATAGTAAGGATGCTCCGTCCTGCTGAGATGGTTTTACATGGAGGAAGCACCTCCTTTAAGATGAAAACTTTTAACTCTTTTATTGATGGAAAGGGGATGGTGATTCCGCACAAAGACTTTCTGCGTGCTGGCAGTGTGAACCGAGCGTCCGGTCTTGGCAGGGGTGGCATTTGAAGCGTTCATGCAAAGGTTTGGGACTCTGTTTGGCAGTTTGTCCCCTACCCTTTAAAAGGAGACTTTTCTGGGGCGCCTGAGTGGCTCAGTCAGTTAAGCGTCCGGCTCTTGATTTTGGCTCAGGTCGTGATCCCAGGGTCGTGGGATAGAGACCCATGTTGGGCTCTGTGCTGAGTGTTGAGCCTGCTTGAGATTCTCTCCCTCCTTCTGCCTCTCCCCTCACTCATGCTCTTTCTCTAAAACTAATGATAATAATAAAAAAATAAAATAAAACGAGACTTTCTGACATTCCGGAAAGGAAAGAATCCCTGGGTATCTGGGAGAGCCCGGTCTGGTCATCATGCATCATGGGAAATAGAAAAATCTGGGGAAGAGCAAATATTTAATTCTTGTTTTTTAAGGTCACGTTCACCACTGGGCCCCGACTCTAAGCCTGCTGTGCAGTGTGTAAGGTCACAGGACCCACGCGGGTTCTAATGTCACTGCTGAGAGGACGCCGAGGTGGCGAGGAGGTGTGCCCTGGGGCTGAGCAGACAGTCCTCTCGAAACTTCCCTAGTGCTTACCGGTCCTGAATGCTCCAGTCAAGGGAGAAGTCCAGGGGACTTGGGCTGAGAGAAGGCGATAGGTTAGGAGCAGGAAGAATAAAGAGGCCACATGAAGCTGGCCCGCAACTTTCTCTGCACTAAATCACCTTTGGACACACTTGAGACGGAACAGCTCAGAAGTCTTGCGTTGACATTGCGTCAGGAGCGTCCTGACCACGCTCTCTCTCGATTCAGAGACATTTTTAAAAATTTTTTTTATTTGATAGAGAGAGAGAAAGTGGGTGAGCAGGGAAGCAGGGGAGAGGGAGAGAGAGAGAAAATCCTAAGCTGGTTCTGCGCATGGAGCCCAACTCGGGGTTCCATCCCACCACCCTGGGATCAAGATCTAAGCCGAAATCGAGAGTCGGATGCTCAACGGACTGAGCCCCGTCCTCTCAGTTCAGACGCCTGTCACCTCCCACCTGGAGTGCCAAGCGAGACTCCTGGGGATCCCCGCCTCCTGCTCTCCCCGCCAGTCTCTGCTGTACCACCAGTCTGACTTTTCCTCAACTGACCCGCTTCGGTCCCTTCTGGCTCCCTCCCTGGGGCATCCTGAATGCAAGGGCAGGCATCTGGGGGTGCGGAGAAGTAAGTGCCCCCGACTCAGACGGGCAGTCTAGGGGGGGCATTCTCAGTCTGGACCATTGGTCATCCAGGAGGGGCTGCTGAGGGGGACCTGCTGCGGCCACCTGCCTCTTACCCGTTCGATTTGTTCCCGTTGGAAAGATGAAAAAGCCCGACCGAACGTTCGCGAATTCTTTGAAAACTAACTGGAGAGTGAAGATGGGAGGCTGTGGGGTCCAAGTGAGGGAATGTATTTTGTTTTTCCCTTCTCATCTACCCAACCTTGTCAGATGTCACCACTCTGCCACTTGCCCTCAGGGTAGCTGGGAGGAAGGTATCACTGCTGGGCAGTAAGGGTTAACTCAGCAGGTCCGGGATGTCCACACCCTCCATGTTCCAGAGAAAGGATCAGCTTTGGCCCAGCTCCTGGGAGGTAGACCTCTAACCTCTTGGCCCTCGGGATGCCCTGCCTGATGAAAATGTCTGTTTTAGCTGGGGTTGGGCCAGCCAGTTCGTCCATGTGTGACTTATGTTGGGAGGCCCACGGGCCACACGGTGTCAGTTTGAGCTCTGGAGGGTCTGAAGGCTAAGGCCAGCCCTGTTAGCGATCAGCCCATCTATGTGACCAACTCCCAGTGAAACTCTAGACACCAAGGCCTCCTTGGCAGGGCCATCCTCTGTGTGAATTATCACACATCAAAGCTGGAAGAAGTAACCACAATCCATACAACTCCAGGGGGCAGGGGGAAAGCTCCTGGCTCCTACCCTATCTGCTGACTTTATTTATTTATTGTTTCAAATTTTTATTTATTTATTTTTGGGAGTGAGAGGTAGAGAGCAAGCAGGGGAGAGGCAGAGAGAGAGAGATTGAGAGAGAGAGAGAGAGACAGAGAGAGAGACAGAGAGAGAGAGAATCCTAAGCAGTCTCCTTGCTGTTGGCACAGAGTCGATCTTGGGGCTCGAACTCACAAACCATGAAATCATGACCCGAGCGGAAACCAAGATACGGATGCTTAACCGACGGAGCTACCCAGGCGCCCCGCCCCCCCATCCGCTGACTTTAGTCCTTGTCCATAAACCATGACCATGAGAAGAGTGGCTTTTCTGAGACCTTTGGGTCCTTCTAGTGAGTTTCTGAAGCTGAAGACGGTCTCGGGAACATCCACGCCCACCCCCCCGAATGGCAGCCAAGAAGTTGGCCTCTGCTCATTCCTGAAGCAACAGCTTGAGGCTAAGGAGCACGGCACCCACTGTCCCCTCTGTGAGCCAAAGGGAGTCCACCCCGCGCGGCTGCGTGAGGCTGTGACGTGGCTGACCCGGGGAGGGGGACGGGGGGGGGGGGCTCCGCCCGACAGGGACTTCTCCCACCGTAGTCGCTCTGTCACTGCCGATCGAACAGGGTGCGCGTTTATTCAACCCTCCGGACTTCATAAGGCGCGCCCTCAGAGGACAATAAGCAAACCCCCCATTGGCTTTTATTACTTTGGGCCAAATAAAATTTGCTCCTGAATAAGCAAAGGCTCAGCTCTGTCAACCCGAGGTGTCCTGTTTGAAAAGATACGAGGGACAAGGGACAAAACGCGGGAGGCTCCTGCCAGGCAGGTGGGGGGCGCCTGAGCCTTGGGGGGGTGGCGAGGAGAGAGGAAACCGTGTCACGAAGAGGAGGGCCCGGGCGCCCAGACACCGTCTCAGCCTGGCCCTTTAAAACCAAAATGAGGGAGTTCATTTGCATGTAGATCTCCTTGGCTCCCTCTTTTCATCTAAAGACAAATCCTCACAAAAGGTTGCTTAATTAGACCAAATTAGATTTCCTCTCAGCAGCTTGTCATTCATTACAAAATGGTGTTCTTTTTCTATTTCGGTAATTATAGGCTGGTCTATACGAGTTCGTAAGCATTCCCTCCCGCCTTCGGGGATGACTAGCATTCCTGATCTTGTGCGGAGAAGAGGAAAATTATTCAGTTGCACCAAATCTGTCTGTTTCATAAGGTGGATCAAGACCATCGCTGGAGTCTTCTACAATAATGAGTATCCTCACTCTTAATTCTTTAATGATTAATTGCAGGAGAAGCACAGAGCTTGGTAATTTCCAAGACTGAAAGCTAAGTACAAACAGATCTCGCATGTAGCCATTATGCCACATATTTGAAATCTTTACCTGAGTCCTGCGGCCCCATTGCGTGTAAGAAGCCACCCATTAAATCATTTATAGCACAGCCCCTCTTCCTCAGTTAATATCGATCAGCCGTCTTTCGCACCGAGTGCCTGCAGGAGAGCTCAGATCTCTTTTCCCGTCGCTCGTCGTTGCCTCCTCCCAAGCACGGAGCCAGGGGCGTCCGCGATGTTCAGCTGTAGGTAGGGACGCGGCGGGCTGGGGGCACGGGGGAGGACCCTGGAAGCCTGGGCTCGGTTTGGCCGGTCCAAGGTCTTTGTGACCACCTTCCTCACATGCTTTCCATCCATCGCCCCCGGTTACAGCTCGGCATCGAGAGGACTTCCCACGAACCAGGCGTGGTTCTCCAAGTGGCTGCCGCGTGTGCTGGAGAGGCCACGGGTGGAGCTCCACGCCAGGGTGGCCCCGTCGGCTTTGCCTCGGTCACGCTGGGTTGAGTGCGGGCGGCCGGTCGCATGAGCCCGTGTGGCAGGTGGGAGTGAGACGGGGCGGCACCAGGTCTCTCTAGCAAGGCCCCTCGTCCCTGTTTCCACCGGCTCACTATGGGAGGGGCCCTGCACACTCTCTCGTCACACACGCCGGGCGCGAACCAGCAGGAGCGTCAATGCGGGACCCAGATCCGGCTGGCTCTGAAGCTTTCCCACTGGGCTGCTCTGCCTTCCTGAACAAAAAGTAGTGGGTGACAGACATGCTGTCTCTCCAGAGACATAGAGGGAGAGAGAGTGGCAGAGCGGAAGGAGCCCTAGAGATCAGCCCTCTCACTTTGCAGATGGGATCGCAGAGGCCAGAGGAGCGGGGAGGGAGCCTCCTCCGGGCTGCGCTCCTGGACTGACCCTCTCTCTTAGCCTCCCACACCTCCTGGTTCCTGCCTGCCTATCATAGCCGCAAGGCGGGACACTGTCCAGTTCTGGTGTTCCCACTGAGTCTAGAAACTGCAGCCTCTCTGTGGGGCCCACTGTGGGACAGGGCTGGCAGTCTCTAGATCCCTAGAGAACCTGGGAACAGATCCCATACTCTGTTCTGGAAGACCTGCCCCAGACAGGCCAGGCCTGGGGGGAGCACTGCTTCTATGGGCTTCCAGAACGTCGGCCGCCCGCACCGCTGCTCCCTGGCACTCAGTCGCCTGAGTCTTCCCAAAGTGCGTGTTGAAGCCCTACTGTGTGCTGGGCCCTGGGGACACCGCGGCGAATGGGACAGACTTACCCGGTGCTCTTGCAACTGATGTGCAGCTGAGTGAGATGTGGCCCAAACCACCACCCAAACCTTCAGTCAGTTACAGCGCGATGGGTCCCCGGGGGAAAGTACGTGAGATCATGTCACGGGGGCTTCTAAGCAGGGCTGCAGAGTCGGGGGCTTCCCCAAGGCAGTGACATTTCAGCTAGGAGTGAGGGGGGCGCAGGATTGGATGAGGAAGGGGCGACTAACACAGCCCGTACGCGGGAGGAGGCTGGCAAGTTCAAGTTGCGGAAAGAAGGCCGATGGCGAGAAGCGGAGACTGAAGGAGAGGACGTGGTACGAGGCCGGTGCCGACAGCCAAGCCCCCCATGCCGCCTGGGGCTCCCCGTTCCACGGACGAGCCAAAGATAGATCTGGGTATGCGTCCCTGGGATGTCATTTCTTCACAGCAGGCTGAGACCGTTAGCTCGAAAGCCCTTCGGCACCAATAGCTTACATACCCAGTTGTTTTAGAACTAGCCCAGACGAGCAGATTTTTAGCCGCTTAGGGCCTGGCTGCTTCGCACACCCCTCAACGCGACACGGCGTCCACTAGCTGTTGGTAAGATGGTCTTAACGGTCTTGAGATCCCAAGCCACTGCTGCCCTCCACAGCCCGCAGAGCCAGACACCCTGCCCTGCTCCGAACGTCGTCACCCGCACACCTGAGCCCCTCTCTGGGTCTCCGATGCCCCCCGCCCCGGAGTTCCTCTGCCCTCCTCCCCTTCTGGATGGGTGGCCCCTCACCCACAGGCCTCTGGACAGCCTCACGCTGTGAGCACATCCCTGTCCGAGAGGCACCCAGCTTCGTGGTGAAATCAATAGCCATCCTTATTAACAGGCTTCATTTCAGAGCCTCTTCCTCCGCCCCGCTGCCTCCTCTGCTAACAGGTCAGCTGCCATTTTGTGTTAAACTCCTTCTCATTTATTACAATCCCAGTTTTTTATTGACATGGAAATAAAACTTACAATCAATGAGATATTATGAAATATACATCAAACCGAAAGTCACCGGAGCGGGCGTTTTCATCTGTTCCCGGGAAGGAACAAGGGTTTATGGGGGGGCGGGAAATACTGAACATTTTTCTTCCCTATTACATGATGCGATTTTCAATGAATCTATAAAGAAAACGAAAACATAAATAGAGTAACCAAACAGAATGATCCCTGCAGCTGTCAAAACTTAAAACAGTTCAGTTTTCCTTTGATTTCTGTTTTAAGTTTTGAAAAGTACATAGATCATTCTCTGCTTTGGCTCTTGCTTTCTTTCTTTTCTCTCGCTCGCTCTTTTTTTCTTTTTTTTTTTTTTTTTTGGTGGGGAGCCTCTTTCATGAACCTGGTCCCACTGTGCTTCTGTGGTCTGCTGGCTTCCACCCTTGGTGGCTGAAGTGACCAAGTAACCGTAAGGACGTGTCGTTTATCCCTAATGCCAGCGGCTCCCCCCTCGGTGGGGGCGGGGGCCCTGGTCTGTTTCTCTCTCCTCCGCAGTCTGGAAACTTGCTCCTTGGCGTGTTGGACGCCACATCAGAGTAAGTGCGGAGGTGTTTCTTGTCTCTACTAAAGCAGCAGTGGCCTGGAGAAGGGGAGGAAAAACCCGTCCCAAGCCGCCGCACGCCTCCTGCCTGCCGGGTGCCCCTTGGTGCCTGGTCCCAGTGAGCTCGTCTGAATCGGGTCTTTCCACCCGAGGTGGGGATGGTTATCCGTGTTCCATGAATGATGACAGACAGACCCAAAGAGGTCAGATTACCTGCTCAAAGTCACACGGGGAGAAGGAATAGAGTCTGGGCTCAGATCCCACCTGTCTACACCAGGTGCACGGGTGAGGACCTCCGAGATGGCGTCACCGAGGGATTCTCATTTTTTTTTTCTGAAAGCCGTAGAGCCTGCTCTTCGGAAGAAGTCTGATGTGGAGACACCCCCACCCCCGACCCCCCAAACTAAAACTCGGATCACAGCAGCTGCCTGGCTGGATCAGTGACTTGGCCTGGGAAAGTCACTGATCTCCTGCAGTGTCCCCCGGGGCAGGCGAGGCATGGGCCACGGGGAGCAGGCAAGGCAGATGGGTGCCAGCTCCCAGGGCTCCAGACTCACGGTCCAGTCCTCCTGTTCCACGCCCACGGCGGCCTTCCAAAGCTGAGGCCACCTGAAGCGAAGGAGGGACGTGAGGTGAAATGGAATCCAGCAAGTGTCACTGGTCCTCTGGCCTCTGGCCTGCTTTGGAACGGCTATTTTGGGAAGATCTAAAAAGCCTCCAACACACATGCCTTCACCAGCTTCTGCCACACGGACCATCAGAGCAGGGATATCCAGATGACACATGGCTTAAATATTCCAGTCCCAGCCGAGGCACCTCCCACCGCCGCCACACAGCCTCGCCTCCTTAAGGTCGAGCGGTGCTTTCTGACGCATTGTGCCCCGATGAGACAGCGGCTACTTAATCTGTGTTTCTGTCCTTTCTCATCCCAAAGAGAGAAAAGAATTTCCTAAATTGCTCGGATGGGAGGCGTGGCACATCCTTCCTGTGGACGTCTTAATTTTTCTTTTTATTGAGGCAAAATCTACAGAAAATTAACCATGAACCGTTAGTAAGCGTACGATTCACGGGCATTTAGCACATCCCCAATGCGTGTCCAGTTCCAAAGCACGTTCATCAGCCCAAAAGGAAATCCCATACCCATTAACCCGTTCCTGCCATCCTTCCCTGGCCCCACTCCTGGGCAATCACTAATCTGCTCTCTTTCTCTGTGGGTTTGCCAGTTCTGGGCGTTTCGTAGAGATGGAATCATTCGGTGTGCGGCTTTGCGTCTGGCTTCTTTGCCTTGGAGGGCTCGTGCACGCGGTAGCTTATGTGAGGACTTCATTCCTTTTTATGGCTGCTTAATATTTTACTGTGTGGATCTATGACATTTTATTATCCATTCGTCAGTCGATGCACACTTGGCTGTTGGACACTTGTAAATAATGCTGTCGTGAACACATGTGTGCACGTATTAGCTTAAACATCTGTCTTCAGTTTCGTCGGGCACATACCTAGGAGTGGAGCTGCTAGGTCATAGGGTAATTTGGTGTTCAACTCTTTGAGGAACCATCAAATGGACATAATTGATTTTACGGCCAGTTCTCTGTTTACACAAATGGAGACAGAGTTGCTGAGAATTAATGGACAAGCTGATGAAGACACCTAGCTAGTATGCCTACTTTTTGGTAAGAACCTTCCAGGCCCAGGGCACCTGGGTGGCTCAGTCAGTGAAGCCTCCGACTCTTGGTTTCGGCTCAGGTCATGATCTCACGGTTCATGGGTTCGAGCCCCACACTGGGCTCTGTGCTGTCAGTGTGGAGCCTGCTTGGGATTCTCTCTCTCTCTCTCTCTCTCTCTCTCTCTCTCTCTCTCTTTCTCTCCATCTCTCTCTCTCTCCCTCTCTCTCTGTCCCCCCCCCCCGCTTGTACGCTCTCTCCAAATAAATAAATAAACTTAAAAAAAAAAAAAAAGCACCTTCCAGGCCCTCTGCTAAGAACCTGCTCGGCATTATGCAATGTTCCAACAACCCTGTGAGCTGGTACTCTCATTACATCTATTTTACAGGCTCGGAGCTTAAACAACTGGCTCAGAATCACACAGAGGTGAGAAGCCAGAATCCCGACCCAGCAGGTTTGGCCCCAAGATCATGTTCTCACAAGCACCAAATTGTCATGTCTCAGGAATGTTCCAGATGACTTCTGTTTGGATCTGGAACGCCACAGGGTGCATGCTGGCAGCAGCAGATCTCTGCCCGTCACTATGCCCAGCGCAGACTACTATGAAAGCGGGCTTGCCCAGCTGCGGGCATCCGGACCGGGCCAGCCAGGGAGCTAGAATCCAGCCCCCACAGTGCACAACCCGCGCAACACGTAGGTGACGCTGGACGGCAAAGCGTGGCACTGAGGGACCTCTCTCCACGGGAGCATTTCGCTTTACTCCTTGCTTCTTCAGAAAACGGCCGGTTTACTGGGAGCCTGCTCTGTGTCCACCATGGTTTGAGGTCACCCGGCTCAGCTTCGGACCTCAGGGGTGGGATTGTTTGCCCGCTTTACAGATGAGGAGCTTGGGTGTAACTGGCAGAGCCAGTGTTGATCCACACGCTGCGATCGGAGAGCCATACCTATGAGCAGGAGGCGATCCTCACCCCTCCCTACTTGGGTGGGAGGTGGGGGGGGGGGCGCGGAACCATCAATTTCAGGAGCCTCTGGTTTTGCCCGGAAGGAAAAGTTTCTGGGAGTTCGTTCCCCAGGACGATGAGCTAACTCATAGAGTTGCTTGGGGCTGTTCGTAATTCAGATGACACCTCAGCCAGTTTCTGTTGCTTTCATTAAAAAAGAAAAAAAAAAAATCCAGATCATGGTGTTTTCTCCTTCCAGCCTCTCACGTTTGCCTTTCTCAAAACGCTGCGCGTTTCCCCCTCATCCGCCTAAACCTGCTGTTGAGTTACTGGCCCCCAGAGGCCGCAGGCTCGGAGCGACGCATCCCTGCACTTTGCCGCTCACCGCCTTCTCCGAGTGTAATCAAACATCAAGCTAAGTAGCAAATAAATCTCTCGATCTCATAAGCTGCACAGCGAGATCATGTAAATGCAAATGAAGGACCTGGTTTCAAGCTGTCTGGGGGGAGGGGAGGGCGGGGAGGGAGCGCAGGGGCCCTGTCACCGTGACCGCCTCAACGGCAGGGGCCATACATCAGTTGCGGTAACGGTCCTGGCAGCACGGAGGGAGGCAGAACACCAGGCAGCGCCGGCCGCGAGAGCCAGGCAAGGGCAGGTGCAGTGGGGCCCGGAGAGCTGTCCCACTGCCTGGGACTCCCCTTGGCCTGACCTGGAGAGCTGCTCCCACAATACCACCTATAACCACAGCCGTAGCCGAAGCCACACCCAGGGCCGGATGCCACCAGACCCTCCATGCAGCTCTGGGAGGTGTTCCAGGCAGGAAGCCGGGACCAGACAAATTAAGCGACCTGCCCAGGGTCACACGGGAAGTGGCGGACCTGGAACTCAGTTCCGTGTGACATTAACAAGCCGGCTTCTCCTGTCCTCGTCCTCCCCTCCACACCTCCCTCCACCCCGGGGGCCGCCAGCCCAGCCCTCATCATAACCCTTGCGGTTGTAATGACACAGGAGAAGAACCTTGCCTTTGACCCTTGGCAGGTACCGTGGGGAATAGAAACTCACGCTTTCACTCTGCCTTTTGCCTTTTTAGATTCTGCAAGTTAACATCTCGACACCCTCTCCCTATCTCTAACTACACGCCCTCACGCAATCAGTGATGTGTGTTTCCTTCCAGTATGTTTTTTCCGTGAAGCTTTCTTCACGTGGCCGTAACCATAGTATATGTTCGGTTGTGAATCCTGCTATGGTTTGTTTTTTGTTTTTTTTTTTTTTTCACTTGACATTATTTTATATGCCTTTGATCATGTAGGGGGACGTGGTCCTCCCATGCGTGCCTTTTCTGGGGTCATTATTCAAGTTCACATGCCACTCACACAAGGCACACGGTTCAAAGAACCTGGCTTCTGAGACGGTGCTGGAGTCTTTTGATGCATAATGTACCTTATTTCACGTGATTGTTTATCTGAGGTTCTCATTATGGAAATAAATAAATATCCTCTATGCTAATCAGGACCACGATTTGCATTTATATTGTGCTTTTCATTCGAGGGTCTTAAGTTGTTTTACAATAATGAACTACCCCTCCATGAGCACAGTGGTAGGTGTGTGCATGCACATGAATGGGCTTGGCTATGTGCAGATATTTATTTAATAACTACCAGGCCGTAACTGCGGGAGTTCACGTAGCCACACTTTAATGGGGTGCAGGAAAGTAAGTGGAGACTCTTCAGCTGTCGGGCAAACATTTATTTAGTTCAGACGCTGGGCTGGAGGGTCAACAAACTCCCTTCTGTGTGGCCGCCAGGAAGTGGGCGTGATTCCTTTACGGGGCTTCCTCCTGCGGGAGCGAGTTTCTAAGGTAAGTCCGGAACCCGGGCGTTGAGCTCCCGGGCTGAAAACCCATCTTGGAAACGCCCCCTGGGATGGATCCGGTCCGGGCCATCCAAGAAATAAAGGCAACGGATCTCACCCATTTTCGCCTCTTGGGAGGCAAACAGGGGCTAGTTATGAATTTCCAAACGTATATCGGGTGGGAAATTCTCAGACTTGAACTGCAAGGTCAGGTTGCTTATTTCTTTTTTTTTTTTTTTTTTTTTTTTATTTTTTTTTTTTTTAACATTTATTTATTTTTGGGACAGAGAGAGACAGAGCATGAACGGGGGAGGGGCAGAGAGAGAGGGAGACACAGAATCGGAAACAGGCTCCAGGCTCCGAGCCATCAGCCCAGAGCCCGACGCGGGGCTCGAACTCACGGACCGCGAGATCGTGACCTGGCTGAAGTCGGACGCTTAACCGACTGCGCCACCCAGGTGCCCCACAGGTTGCTTATTTCGAAGCTGGTTCATGAGAAGCGGCTTGGGCGAGGCTCCAGGGCGAGGGGCCGTCCTTCCTGGCGCCTCAGGTGACTTCAGAGCGAGGTAGCAGCCTGCGGGGAACGCCACCTGCGCCTCTGGAAAGCCCCAGTGGTCCTCACGCCGGCGACAGGCTGCTCCGAGGGGGCTTCCGGGCGGGGCGGGGGTCTGCCTGCCTGGCCTGATCCAGTGCGGGGGTCCAGGGCCTGGGTCCTCTGTGTAAACGGCGGATACAGCGGCGGTGCAGAAGGAGCCCAGAGAATCCCAGGGCCCCTGGGACAGGGAGAGAGCTGGCTTTAATTAGAGCTGAGAGACGGGAACTAAGTCAGCAGGGGATGACATCTTAATGAGGTTTAATGAAGCTGTCTGCTGATGGGGACAGCTGTCACCCAGAGCTGTATTCCAGCCAAGCCACTCTGTGACGGAGGAAACTCGAGGAAAGGCACAGTTCGAACGGTGCCGAGGAGGGCGGGGTGGTCTGACGCAGAGCCGGGATTCTTCTCCCACATCCTGACGCCTCTTGATTCGAGCACCTCGACCACGAGGGATCCCCGCTGCCGGGCCCTGTTTGAACAGCGGCCCATGTGTCACACTTCCCTGCCGTGCGGAGCTAAGGCGTGCCCCTTCAAAGGCCTCGAGGATTTTGCAGGAGACGTCTTAGAATTCCGCCATCAGACACGGGAAATGCGGGAGGGGGCTCGCATGTGCAGGCTGAAAGGGGTTCATGGGTCCTTTCTCTTCCCGGGCCTCCGTTTCCCCATCCGTCCACTGGAGATAATGTGACCTCCCTCCCTCAGAGAGCTGCTGGGGGGCCTGCTGTGGGGTCAGCACGTCTGAGAGAGCTCAGCTTTCCCTCAGCTGCTCTGTATACTAGCCGGGTGGCCTTGGGCAGGGGGGAGCCTTCAGTTTTCCTGGCTGGAAATTGAGAAACCGACCTCACAGTGGGATTGGCGGAGTTCCCGGAGAAGCACAGGAAGCTCTCGGGCAGAGTGAGTTCTCCGAACTAAGGTTGGCTTAGTGAGATCACATAACATGAGCCTCGGAGGAGGTGCTCAGTAAAGGTTATCTCTCTTCCTCGTTGCTTTCTTTACTTCTGCAGTAAAGAGAGTGCGGTGGTTCCAAGAGATCCCCGTGTAGGGAAGGTGCTTCCAGCCTTCATGTGGCCCAACAGCCTGTCTGCACCCTCCGCCCCAGGACCTTTGCACATGCCAGCCTGAGAGCTGTTGCCTCTCTGGGCTGTCTCTTATCCTGTTCTGGGCTGGGCGTGGGGGCAGGTAGCTTGGGGAGCTGAGTGGCCAGTCGAAGCCGAGATTTGTGGCCAATGTCATCAGTTTCGCGGATATCAGAGAGGGAGGGGTGGCCACGGGGAAGCAGGTGACCCACCCTCGACTTCAAATTATGTTGCATATCGATGGCAGCTGATCTCAGATGTCTGTCACGACTGGCTTGCCCACATCTGGAAGTTCGGGGTCAGGAGCTCTGAGCACCTGTTTGTCAATCCTTAGCTGGCCTCACACAGCTCCCCTGAGGTGCCCAGACACCTGCTAGACGCTTTTCTCTATAGGCTTCTAGAAGGTCTCTCTGGTCGAGCTGGGAAAGGAGGCCAGGTCCTTCTACCTCTGGCTCAATGCTCTTTCTTACTTCCAAGAAGCCCCTTGGAGAACCCTTGGCTCTCCTGCCCTCCCTGGCTGACCCACAGGAATCTTCTTCCGGTCAGGTCTCTCCAAAATGCCAATCGAAGGTTGGTATCTTTCTTTCTTTCCCTGCCCACTTTCCCCTGACCCGGTCATGACTTTGCCATCCTGCGTCCAGGTCACAACAGGCCTACGGTGTTTTCTGAGGTGGCAGCTTTTCCCACAATCCCGCTATACATGAAAACAGTGGACTTCCCATGGGGCCCTCCTGGGCATAAGGCCACCTTGGTTCTCTGGGTGGGGGAGGGGAGTGTGCAAAGACATCCAAGGCATAGCCACTCTGCCCGAACAGTGGTGCACAAGGAAGGAGGATGAATGGTCCCCAGTAGTTTATGCTAGATGCCAAATGAGTGATTAAGAGGCAGCAAAGACCCTGTGGAGTGAAATACGGGTTCCAATCCTGCCTCGGCCATTCATTAGCTGTGCAGCTTGGAGCAACCAAGGCCCTGAAGCTGTCTGGGCCGCTGTCACCTGAAAACTGGGACGGTAGTAACCGCTTTGCAGGATCCTTCTAAGCATGAGACAGAGGTGATGGAGGTAAAGGAGGCTGGTGCACGGTCACCGTGGTGGTTGGGGGTGTTGGCACCAAGGGGGGCACCAAGGGGGGCTCCTCTCACTCGCCAGCTGAGCTGGTTGGGGGTGAGTCCGCCACTCCTCTGGGCATTCACGTGTGAACGCGGGGACCCCAGAGCACCCGGCCCCTGGCCCTAAAAGGACAGAACTACCGAGAGGGGGCTTTTAAGCCCAGGAGGGTTTGTGGATGGGTGGGACCCGGGAAAAGGTCAGGGGGCACACAGCTCTGGGGGTGTTCTGGGGCTGCACCTGACAAGGGCCCGGGGACCCTTTGGTGCCCTACAAGTGGCCTTCTCAGATGCTGTACGACCTGCCCGAGAGGGAAGCAAGTCCAGCCGTGGGGCTGGAAGGCCAAACCCCCTTCTCCGCCGAATTCTTGGGGAGCTTCTTCCTTCTGGGTGACGCTCCGGTCTGGAACGGTCGGCGCAAATGACAAAACGAACACTCCGAGAATTCCAGACGGGACCCCGCCATTGCAAAAGCACACAGCAGAGAACCCTTTGGGACCCCACGAATTGTCTTCGTGTTGCTGCCGCCACTTATGTTTTGCCGGGGTTTACACGGTGCTTCCGTGCAGGTGTCTCCTGTGGCCATCGGGAACACGTTGCTGTCTCAACCTGTGGCCGCGGTCACGTCACAGATGAGCGGGTCCTGAGGGAGGACAGCAGGCGTGAAGGGCACCCACATCAGGTCAAGAAGCAGGACCGGATCCCCCGAAGCCTCTGATGCAGCCCCAGCCACGACGCAGCCTCAGCCACGACGCCTGCCCCAAGGGCACCCACACCGATGGCGTTCGAGCGTCCTCTACGCGTCCCTCGCGCGTCTGGCTTCTTTCGCCCCACGCTGGTTGCCATAGTGTGGGCTTTCCCAGCCTCGGCACTGTTGGCCTTGGGGGCCGGGTAATTCTTTGTTGTTGGAGGCGAGGACCGTATTGTGCGTGGTTGGATGTTGAGCAGGAACCCTGGCCTCCACCAGCCACGTGGAAGGTAGGACTCCTTCCCACGTGGTGGCAGCTCATGATGTCTCTGACACAGCCAGGTGTCCTCTGGGGGCCAAAAGTGCCCCTGATTGAGAACGACTGCTATGGAGTAGTCTACAGAATGAATACATCACAACTTTTTTATACACCTTATAACGGCCACTGGGATTGTTTCCGGTACTTGGCTACTAGGAACTGAGATGCTGTGAGCGTTCTCAGACGGGTCTTTGTAGGACACAGGCACTCACTTCTGTTGGGTGGGCAGGAGGGAACTGTTGGGTTATCAGGTAGGCGTGTGTTTACCTTTAATAGACGCTGCTAAAGGGGGTTCCACAGTGGCTGTACCAGTCTGTACCTCCCACCAAGTGCATCTGCGTTCTGGTTGCTCCGCATTCTCACCAGTAGCATTGAGTTTTTATTTTGCATTTCTCAGACGTTAAGCCACTGGAAATATGGATCTTAGCCACTTGGACATCCTCTTAATGAAGTGCCTGTTCAGGTCTCTTGCTCATCCTTCCATAGGATTGTCTGCCTTTTTTTTCTTATTGATTTGTAGCAGCTCTTTATATATGATGGGTAAAAGCCCTTTGTCAGATACTTGCATTGCAAAAAATCTTCTCTCAGTCTACGGACTCAAATTTTTTAGAGCTAGAGGCGATCTGTGCTCCCCCAAGCTGGTGCACTTGACTATTGTTACTTGTTTGATTATCCCTTTTCCAAAACAATACACTTCATAAGGGCAAAGGCTATGTCTCTGCTTTGTTCGGCTTAGAACTCCCAACACAGGGCTTGGTGCAGAGTCCGTGCAAGATATTTGTGGAGTGAAAGAATGGGTGAAACTCCCATCTGAATGATTCTTGCAGCCTAAGGCTTCCAGGTACTTTGGCAATTGTTGACTCCCAGGCAACCCTCGGTAAAAAGCGCAGAGACCCAGACACGGGCGTGCTTCTCCGCTCCCCCCCACCCCCCAAGTAACAGCCAGCTCCTTCCTGAGTCTGTCTGTCTTTCCTTGGCCAGCTGGAAGTCTGCCCACCTGCACTTGCCCTGAGGGAGGCGGAGGCCTCTCCTGGAGAAGTCACATTTTAATTAACTTCCCCTGCAGTCACCAGAGAGGCCAGATCATTTTCATAAACACATGAGAAGCCAGAGCTTTGTCTGCAGCTCGGAGTGAGTCTTGCGGAAGGAGTTCAAAGCAAACCGCCCAGCAGAGGCCCCCGTGCACTTGCCTGGAACTCAGAACTCCATCCCTCGCGAGGGAGGTGGGACCTGGGATTTGAGATGGGAAAGAAGAGGGAGAACCTCGTGCAGACGAGAACTGAGAAGAGTCTCCGAGGAGGCATTTCCTTCCTTCCGTCTTTCCTTCCCTCATTCATTCACCCCTATTTACTAGTATCTCTGCCGTGCTGGGCACAGGGAAAAAGAGGAGTGAGGAGAAGGGGGGTCGGGGAGGGGCAGAGGCGCAATCTTGGCACCTTCGGCTCAGTTTTGCTGTGAACATAAAATTGCTTTAAAAACTAAGGTCTATTAAAAAAAAAAAAAACTAAAAAAAAATTAACCTTAAAATAAAGACGGAGAGACTTTCCACCAGGGGGAGACCGACATCGAACCGATGGCCGTGCAATTAACGACTTGATTACACTGCTGTGTAATTCTAATGGCTTTCCTGAGACATAATTCACATACCATGCAATTCACCCAAATAAAGCCTACGGTGCAACGGCTTTCAGCCCGTTCACAGACTTGTGCAATCGTCACCGCAGTCCATTTTAGGACACCTCGTAGCCATCACCCCTCCCGGCCGTAAGCAACCATTTACTCCGCTTTTCCTCCTCAAATTCGCTATTCGAGACGTTTCACGTAAATGGAATCGTGCAGTATGCGGTCCTGTGTGACTGATTCTTTCCCTGAGCGTCATGCTGGCGAGGCCCATCGGTGCCATCGAGGTACCACTGCGCAAGTTTGTAAGTGCCCTGTAGGTAGAGCTTGGGGCCCTGAGATGCCATCTAACAAAGAAAGTTGTCCGGACTGAAGGCAACCTGGGAGGGCTTCCCAGAGGAAGTGGCTTTTAATCTCGGGCATTTACTGAGAGCACCTGCTCTGAGCCACCAGGAAAAGGAAGGCAATGAAAGCCAGACTGGCTCGTTGATATTCGTTTAACTGGTGGATCTGGGTGTGGGCTGGAGACAGACAGCTTGGGTTCGAATCCCAAATTGGCCACTTCCGGCCGTGGGGACTCGGGCAAAACTGTTTGGCCTCTCAGTGCCTCAGCTGCCTCAGCTGAGAAATGGGGACAGTGATGGGTCCTGCCTGAGAGAAGCACAGGGACAACCAAATATCGTATCTGGAACACAGTCCGAACTCAGCACGGGCTCACTGAACGTTCTAAGGGCCTTACCGGCCAGGACCTCTGACCTCAGGCAGCTGCTACTTGAAAGAGAGGCCGTGTAATCTTTTTTTTTCCTTTTTAAGCTTATTTATTTTTGACAGAGAGAGAGCACGAGCAGGGGAGGAACGGAGAGAGGGGGGCAGAGGATCCGAAGCGGGCTCCGTGCTGACGGCAGAGATCCTGATTCAGGGCTCGAACTCGTGACCTGTGAGATCATGACCTGAGCCGAAGGCAGATGCTTAACCGACTGAGCCACCTAGGCGCCCCGAGAGGGGGCCGTGTAATCTAATGGTTAAGAGCTCCGGCCGGAGGCCAAACACTCCAGCCTGTGAAACCCAGCCCATCCCGTAGGAGCCGTGGGTCACGAGCACCTCTCTCGGTGTCCTGTCTATAGGATGGGGGAGTCACGTGGTTGGTAATAGACCGATTTTGTTCCTACGACCCCCTTCTCGCGGGGCAAGGAGTTCACCCGGAGAGTGAGGAGAGCTGGCCGGCCACCGGGAAGGTCATGGTGGGCCTTGTTACCATATCCCCACCTGCAGGCGAGGACTCAAGGAGCATTGACGTCCTCACGGGCTCCGGTGAGGATGATACAAGCCGTCTTTGGTAGGAATGAAGAGTCAGGTAGGAAAGATGGCCCCTCCTTGAACAGGGGCCTCCAGGTGAATGTCTGTGAACCACGCCTTCCCGTGTGTCCCCTTGGGCCACTCAGCGCTGGGCTGGCAGGGCCAGGCTGGACCCCCAGGGACTGCTGCGCGCCCCTCCCCTCACACAAACGCACCTCCTCTTTCAAGGCCTCGGGGGTTCTCCTGACCCGGCTCACTTGTCCCCTATCACGAGCACACCGGGCAGGCTTTCCCGGTTGTGTCTCGATGCCCAGTGCCCCCGGCGCTCACCTCGCGCCGGAGGTGACGGCAGAGGGCTACGTCATCCTTACCCTAGTGGCCCTGAAGGTCACCCACGGGGCCTGCGGCCAAGTGAGCATCTGATTGACTCCTGTGGCTGAACTTGTCGTGATGCGGGTGGTCTGCGATTTCGCTCCTCACCTTGGCTTTCTCTCTGTCCCCACACAGGCTGAACTTGGGAAGCCCCGAGAAAGAAGTTACACTCTGCCTGGAATCGATTTCAGTTACGGGCTCTACGTCCGCGGGCTGGATGGAGGGGTCCCCGAAGGTGAGCAGGCGTACTTTGGAGCCCCGGGGGGGGGGGGCATGAGCTCTCAACCTAGGCGGCTGGCCGCGCTCCAGGGAAGGAGCCAGAGAGTCCCGGGGCCTGCCCCGCATCGTGATTCTGGTGGAAAACCGCAGTCTGGGCTTGGCCGAGACGGGGAGGTCCAGGCAGGGTCCGGGTCTAATGTGTCAGGGAAACAGCATGGGCCCCAGCCGGGGTGGAACCTGGTGCTCTGCCCCGTTTGAGCTTCGAGCACAGAATGGGCTCAGGACCAACCCTCTGACGGCCCCAAGGAGGTGAAGCCAGGCAAACCCGGCTTGGCAAAGGATGCTCTGGTGCCCTCCGGAATCTCTGGGAATCCTGACCCCTCCCTTTCCAGAAGGCCACACAGGGCCGTCACACAGCAGGCCCCGGGTTAATGGGAGGCACACACGCCCCAGTTTCTTCTCGGTCAGGTGCCGCGGCCTGACCGCCGCACCACCGTTCCGTCCCTCCCTGCCCTCAGCCCTTGGACACTGGAGTGTGTTTAGGCAGCAGCCCACGTGCCCCCACGAGCTGACCCGGAACTACATTGCCATGAATCGCGGGGCGGTGAAAGCCGGCCTGGTGACCGCTCGGGAGAATTTCCTCTACCGCCAGCTCAACGACATCCGCATCAGTGACCAGGATGACCGGCACGTCCAGAAGGAAATGCCCTCCCTCCCTCCAAACATGACGTTTGGGGTCGTGGCACGGTAAGTGGCCGGGACACCAGGCTCGATCCCTCACCGGGGGGCCGGAGGGCACTCAGAGGTGACTGAACTGGGGAACCGTGTGCAGCATGGCCTTTGACTCCAGGAAGGTGGGGGGAGCGCTCCAGGCCTGGGCGATCGGTGTAGCTCACAAACCTTGGTCACGGTGATTGGGTCAGCAGCAGACATGCAACCCACGTTCCAACTCTGGGATGCGTGACACTCTCTAAAAGTAGAATGCGGGGGCGCCTGGGTGGCTCGGTCGGTTAAGCGTCCAAGTCTTGATTTCGGCTCGGGTCACGATCTCCCCATCATGAGTTAGAGCCCTGCATCGGGCTCCGTGCACATTGAGGAGGCGGCTCGGGAATCTCTCTCTCAATCTGTGTCTCTCTCAAAATAAATAAGTAAACGTTAGGGAAAAAAAAGTAGTGGGGCACCTGGGGAGCTCAGTCGGTTAAGCATCCGACGTCTGCTCAGGTCGTGATCTCACGGTCGGTGAGTTCGAGCCCCGCGTCGGGCTCTGTGCTGACAGCTCGGAGCCTGGAACCTGCTTTGGATTCTGTGTCTCTGCCTCTCTCTGCCCCTCCCCCGCTCGTGCTCCGTCTCTGTCTCTGTCTCTCTCTCAAAAAATAAACATTAAAAAAATTAAAAAATAAATTTTAAAAAGTAGAACGTGGTTGCACGTAATCAAATCTCAACTCAAACCGGCTCGATATTTTTTTAAGTGGAATTTATTGGCTTACATGATTGAAAAGCTCAGGCACAGCTTCAGGCACAGCTGGATCTAGGTCACCAAGGGATGTTATCAGTATTGGGTATGTCTCGCCATGTCTTGGCTGTGCTTCCCAATCTTGGCTTTGTTCTCTGACAAGCTTCTGCCTCGTGTAGCTAAATGACCAGGAACAGTTCCATCCTCAGGGGGAAGGGCACAGAAGCTACGGCAGCCTTCAGATTAAGATTCCTTGGTCCAACTTTAGAGCCTTGCCGATCCCTGAATCAGCCACTGTGAGCAGGGATTGTGAAGCACACTGATTGGCCAGTTCTGGGTCACATGTCTGCCTCTGAACCAATTGCGGAGACCAGGAGATTCTGATGCCCTGATTGGCCAGGCCTGATCCCCTGTCCCTTCTTGGGCGGGGTAGGTGTTTGGGCTCAGTCTCCACCATCCACATGGGGCTGGTGGTGGAAAGGATGTAGAAATCAAGGCTCTGACCCCGGAAGGAGAACAGAACACAACAGTAGGCGAAACGGCAGATGTTCAATGCACCAGGGCTTCCTAACCCATGATGTGTCACAGCACAAAAAAATCACTAGTGTTTGTGCCTCGCACTGTGCAAATAAACAGAAGCGCCCATAGCTAGCAACAAGTGGCCTGGGGCCGCCAAGCCCCAGCCAGATGCCCGTGACCGAGAAGCCAATATCTTGGTCCATCTATGTGGCAGTGCCACCGACAATCTGTCCCCAGCCTCTTTCCCACCTTCCTCCCACTGTTCCTGGGTAGGTGACTTCCTCTGGCTCTCCCACCATACTTTATTGTTCTTCTTCTTATCTTTTTTTCAACGTTTATTTATTTTTGGGACAGAGAGAGACAGAGCATGAACGGGCGAGGGGCAGAGAGAGAGGGAGACACAGAATCGGAAACAGGCTCCAGGCTCTGAGCCGTCAGCCCAGAGCCCGACGCGGGGCTCGAACTCACGGACCGCGAGATCGTGACCTGGCTGAAGTCGGACGCTTAACCGACTGCGCCACCCAGGCGCCCTGTTATTATTATTATTATTGGCGATGGTTCCTTCTTTTTTTTTTTATTTTTTCTAATTATTTTCTATTGTGGTAAGATTTACTGGTTTTTTTTTGAAGTTTTTGTTTATTTATTTTGAGAGAGAGAGAACGAGTATGAGTGGCAGGGGGTGGGGGGGGGGAGCAGTGAGAGAGGGAGAGAGAGAATCCCAAGCAGGAACCACGCTTCCAGGGAGGGGCCTCATGCGGGGCTCGAACTCACAAACCGTGAGAGCACGACCTGCGCGAAAATCAAGAGTCAGATGCTTAGCCGACTGAGCCACCGAGGCGCCCCCCAGATTTGCCATTTTTAAATGTACAGTTCAGTGGCCTTAAGCACATTCACACTGCTGTGCAACCCACAGCACCATGCATCTCCAGAAGCCTTTCTTCATCCCGGACTGGAACTCGGGCCCCATTTGGTACCTCTCTGTTCCTCCCTTCCCTCAGCTCTTTGTAACCACCATTCTGCTTTCCGTCTCTACGATTGTTGACTTCTGTAGACACCGCATCTAAGCGGAATCGTGCCAAATTTGCTCTTTTGTTTCTGGCTTGTTTCACTTACCGTAATGTCCTCGAGGTTCATCCACGTTGTAGCGGTGTCCGAATCTCCTTCCTTTTCAGGGCCGAATGACATTCCACTGTGTGGATGTGCCGCGTTTCGTTTCTCCGTTTATCCGTCGATGGGCATTCGGATGGTGTCCACCTTCTGGCTATCGTGAATAGTGCCGCCGTGAACATGGGTGTGCAAATACCCGTGTGCGTCCCTGCTTTCAGTTCTCTTGGGTATCTACCCATGGGTGTACTTGCTGAGTCACGCGGGATTCCAAGTCTAGTGTTTTGAGGACGTGCCATCGTGTTTTCCGCAGCGGGAGCTGCCATACTTTTGTATGCCTTCCCCCGCCTGTTCTCGCCACCCTACCTAGTAAAACCTACTCATTCTCCGGAGTTCAGCTCAGCGTCATCTCTGCGGTAAAGCTCTCCCACCTCCCATGGTCTCAGCTGTACACGTCTCTCTCACAGGAAATGCGTTTCTATTTGCCAGCCCTCCAAACGTGGAACGTGACCGTACAGACACATTGGAAAATCATTTCTGGTCCAGTTTAACGGTCGTTGGCACACCCCCCTTCCCCCCCCCCTTTGAAATAATGCCCTAGGGGCGCCTGGGTGGCTCAGTCGGTTAAGCGTCCGACTTCAGCTCAGGTCACGATCTCGCTGTTCGTGAGTTCGAGCCCCGCGTCGGGCTCTGTGCTGATGGCTCAGAGCCTGGGGTCTGTTTCAGATTCTGTGTCTCCCTCTCTCTCTCTCTGCCCCTCCCCCGTTCATGCTCTGTCTCTCTCTGTCCCAAAAATTAATGAACGTTAAAAAAAAATTAAAAAAAAATAGTAATAATGCCCTAAAGTCAGTCCCTCCAAGGCAAGGTTTCCCAAGGCCGCGTGGAGTACAGAGGGACAGAGACTCCCACTGTGTGCCAGACCGCTAGACTAGTCCGGGCCGGTCACCAGTGTCCCCAAGACGGCATGGTGTCTGGGAGCAGCCGTCAGCCTAGGGCTCTCGTTCCAGCGTGGTCCCCGACAGTTTTCCCTCCAAGGCTTCTGTTTCCTGACCTGTGAATGGGATGTTAGAGCGGTAACGCGGCCAGCTGGGATTCTCAGGTTATGTTTGGCCTCTGTGTCGGTTTCCTTTCCTTGTCTTGGAAGGGCCTGTGCGGGGAGGCGTGTGGGGTTACTTGCCCAGCTTAGGCAGGGAGAAATTAGCCGATCTCGCTAAGCTGGGTTCTCAACCTGAAGTGCTTATATCTAAACACAAAATTTTAGAAGACGTAGGACATTAGCCATCACCTGGTTCAAAGCCATGATTTAAAAGAAGAAAGCAGGGGCACCTGGCTGGTTCAGTGGGTGGAGTCTGTGACTCTGGATCTTGGGGTCCTAAGTTCGAGCCCTACGTTGGGTATAGAGCTTACTTTATAAAACTAGGAAATAAAATAAATAAGACAAGGAAGCAGACGTTCAGAGCGGTCAAGACACCTTCCCAAGGTCACACAGCAAGTTGGGACCAGACAAGAGTCAGCTCTAGGGCCAGGTGGGCGGACTCCCCGTCCAGTGCTCTTTCTTGCACACTTGCCTCCTTGGGACTGAGGTACAGCGCAAATGCCCACGGTTCCCGGTCCTGGGGCTGCGTTGTTCCACGTACAATGGAAAAGCTGAAGTCAGCTGGGCTCAGAAAGGACATCCATTATCATCTGGCTTTCAATATAAAATCTTAAATTGCTATAAAACCGAGTGGCTACAATGCGAGGGTAAGGACGTGATGAAGTGCCAGCTATATCCTCTGTGATGGTAAATGGGCTTTGCATATGCAAATTGAATGGATTTTAAAATGGTATTTAATGACAATTTTCGTAGCAGACGTTAACATTAATTGCACAAAAATGAAAATGCTGCATTAGGTTGCTGTTAGCAGCAAATATCGTGGCCATAAAGCTTTATCTTTATCAACAGCAGCCCTCTCTCATGTGTCAGGGCGGCCCAGCAAATTGCAAGCAAAAGGGCTTTTACGGAACAAAAATATCCCCCAAAGCAGGCCCAAATCAGCATCAATTTTGCTTTATTTCTTCGTAAATGGAGGTTAAATGGCCGCCGGAAAGGCTTTTACTGAGCTGCTCAGCGAGCGTCCAGAAGCCCTCAACCTCGCAACGTAAGTAGAAGCAGCAGTTAAGACGCGATCGCCCCTCTCCGTAATGGGGCTATTACTTTAAAGTTATGGGGCCGAGGCCCCTTTCCTAATGATCACCTTTTACAAGCCTCAATTGTATTTATTTCTTTACTTTAAAAGCATGTTTAAAAAAGTAGCAAACAAATCTGATTACACACGACTACCCGAGGAGTTGTTGGGGGCGATTTGGTCCAATAAATAAATAAACAAATGAGTGCCGTTTACTCACAACTACAGATATGTTAAAAAATAATAATAACAAAATACACAGAAAAGCCACTCGAAGCTCGGGACGCTCCCGAGCGTGTGACCGCCGTGTGAGATAAAACTCTGACCCCAGCTCTTCTCCCTGTCCCCCGGATGTCAAATCTCTTACCCTTTGATGTATTTCACGATGGACGGGATGACGGAGTCCGTCCGTCCTTCCACTTGGCTGATTTGGTTTGCAATTCACACTGCTTTGTCACAGATGGTCACTAAATTGGAAAGGTGCAATTCAGTCCACGAGTTGGTGTGGCTAAAAGAAAGTGGAGGCCCCAAGCCATGATGGGGAGACGGTGCCCGTGTGGCCATGCGGTCACGAGCGGGGAGCCACGGCCAAGTCAGCCCACAGAGATGTTTGGCCCATCCAGTGACGAAAACTGTGAATGAGTTGCCACGTTTATTAAAAAAAAAAAAACTTTTTTTTTTTAATGTTTATTTTACTTTTGAGAGGAGAGAACCAGCCGGGGTGGGTCAGAGAAAGTGGGGGACAGAGGATCTGAAGCGGGCTCCACACTGACCACAGAGAGCCCGATGTGGGGCTTGAACCCACAAACCGCGGGATCATGTCCTGAGCCGAGGTCAGACACTTAACCGACTGAGCCACCCGGGCGCCCCCATGAGGTGCCACATTTAAAAAGCCAGGAGATTTCATAAAAACAACAACAACAACAACAACAAAAACCTGGATTTCCCGCTTCACCTAAAAAGCCAGAAGCCCAGGGACGCCTGAGTGGCTCAGTCAGTTAAGCGTCTGACTCTGGATTTCGACTCCAGTCATGATCTCGCGGTTTGTGAGATCGAGCCCCGCATCGGGGTCTGTGCTAATGGCTCGGAGCCTGGAGCCTGCTTCGGATTCTCTGTTTCCCTCTCTCTCTCTCTCTGCCCCTCCCCCACACTGTCTCCCCCTCTCTCTCTCTCTCTCTCTCTCAGTGAATAAAGTGAAAGATTGGATGCCCTGCACCCAGGGTCTGCGCTCAGGCACCAGGGGCTGGAGCTGAGAGGCAGTGCCCCTTTCGGACAGGTTCCCCCCGCCCCCAGCCTGGCTTCTCCCATCTTTGCCATTTGTCTGGTCCTGGTGGGCACTGAGTTTGCAGCTGCTGGTGTCCACTGGTCGTCCTGATCCCTCAGCTAACTGCTGCCTCTCTTTGTCCCCTGATGAAGGTCGGGGCCACCACGAACAGAAGCCGCTCTGCGCTGAGCGTACGAGGCAAGCATTTTGTGTGTGTGATCGCTGATGCTAATCTCAGTCCTACGAGGCAGGTACCGTGCCTCCGCCTGACATCTGCTTCACGGTCCAGGAAAGGGGGCGCGCAGGCCCCGCTGCTGGCTGCACGGTGGCAAAGCTGGACTTGTTCCCCGTCCGGCTGGCCGGCTTTGAGGACCGCACCTCTAGGATCGGGCAGCTGGAGACAGCCCGTGCCTTACCGCTCTGTTGTTTCGCTGTCAAATCTCAGACTTCAGGTCAGGGAAGGATTTTAAATTCTTATTACCCGCGTGTAGGGCCGTAACACGAATCTCCAAGCATGCTGCGACCCAGGGTCCATAAACAGCTATGTCTGGAGGCCAGAAATGTAACTATTAAGGAAGCACTTAATTATTGATGCATTTTAACAAGTGTTTGCAAATGCTCCCATGCCCTTGGCACATCTTAATTGTTACTGCTCCTAATTGGTCCAGCGTTGTCGATTATGATGAGTCAGGGACTGGCGGGGAGGGGGGAAGCAGCAAGAGCGGGGCAGCAGCTGGCGCTCCCGGAAGGTTCTGGGCGCCCGGAGCCCCCCACCGTCCTGCCTGGGAGCTCACGCCATACACAAGGCAAGGCTGCTATGGGGGGGGGGGGGACCCATCACTCAGTCAGTAAGCAAACGGCCACCGCGTGTCTGGGTATGACACGCGCCAGATGAAGGGTAGGTAGCCCGTGAGCCAGTAATGCCCCGAACCAATAATGGCAACTAGGCTTTATTGTTATAACGACGTGTCAGGCGTTGTGCTGAGCGCCTCCGATGCACCCCGTCCTTAAATAACTCTGAAGAGCTCAGTGAGTGCCACGTTGGGACTCCTACCTGCCCATCTTGCAGAAGAAGAGACAGAGGGTCAGAGAGGTGAAGTGATCTGCCCCTGGCTGCGCTGCACTCGTGACGGTGACCGTGGCAGTGAGCTGCTTGCCTCACAAACACAGGGTGGAGGTGATACGTTTAGTTTTTTTCTGCACCCGAGGGGGGCTGAGACAGAATGTGTATGTACACTATACAGAGAGAGTACGGCCGTCCCGTCTGGATTTTTCTTAAAGCCTTAAAGTTAATCTGAACACGGTGAGCTTCCCCTTTGATGCGCCCTCCCCTTCCCCTTGCCCTTCCCCTTTACTGGCTCCCCACTTCCTGATAGACGAACTCCTTGAGGGGGCACCGGGAAGGTTCACTACACTAGATGCTCCAAGCCTGCTGTGCTCACCTCGGTATCCCTGGTGCTGACCACAGTGCCCTTGCTGAAGGGGCCCTCGGGAAATCCTCGCCAAATGAACGCACGAGCGAGTGGCCACGTTGGAATCTGAGTGGGAAGCCGGCAGCAACGTGCGACTTTTGTAGGATACTTGCCTCATCCGCCAATTAGGCTAGTCTAGACCCCCCCCCCCCCATCCTGGTGCTGAGCGCGTTTAGACCATGGAGCAATGAGAAACACAAGAAAGGTGGGAAATGGTACCAGCCCACCCTCTGTCTGTGCTGCTGCTTGCCCAGCTATCAGATGCGTCATCAGCCTGACATTGACAAATGCGAAGGATGGAGGAAATTTTACAGGCTGTTAAAAAATGTTTGCTGCCTGACAGGTTTTTTGAATCTTTCTGCCAAGCTGATTTATTTTACAAATTTACAATGGGCCCATCAATCACTCCGGGTTATTTTGTTTCTCCCAGAGCTGACGGCCAAAATCCAAGCCGCCCACCCGAACTCCTATAAAATGGTAATAAGCCCCTTCCCAGACGACCGTCCCGGGGTGGCAAGACAGGTTCCCAGTGGGGAGACCTGCTCCAGATTTATGGGTGGCCCAAAGCCCGGCTGAATGAGATGGGGCTGACCACAAGGGGGAGCGTGTGGGTCTCGCAAAGACCCCCCCCCCCCACCTCCACCCCAAGACTGAACCTGAAATGCACTTCCGGCCGACCGACCCAGGGGCTCCGTGGCTCAGTGCGCGGGCCTGCTCCCCGCGCCGGCAGTCACCAGTTCTCTGCTCTCCCGGACACTCCGCTCCTGGAGGCCAGGGACAATGTCAGTTTTGTCCACTGCTACATCATCAAAGCCAGGCACAGAGTAGGTCCTCAGGAAGTGCTTGTTGAGGAAAACTACGGTTCAGGGCCTTTGCAGGCTCTGAGGCAGAGTAATTGAAAGTGAACTCACAGCACACTTGAGACCAGAGAGGGGATGGGAAAGCCAGAGCCCTGTGTCATTTAACAGACTCTGCTGTGTTCCCCTGTGGTTGATGTTAAGGCTCAGGACTGTGGTCACGCTGTCTCAAAGAGTGAATATGTCCCGTGGCCTCATTAACAGAGGTAGCAAGTCCCGAACAAGGGAGGCTACCTTCCTACTCTATCCTGCCGCTCACGTCACACTTGTGCCATCAAGTTAAAAAGTGGGAGGCATCGTACATTCAGGGAAGGTCCGCAAGTAGGAAAGTGTCCAGAGGCGGCAGGATGGTGGGTGGGATGAGGGACAGAAACCACCGTGTACAAAGGTGATGAAAAATGAGGACAGTGGAGGGGCTTTTTTCCTCAGAGACTTGAGAGAGCAAAACGAGGCCCGGTGTGTGTTTGGAGAGCGGTACGGGTGGCTGACGTCACGGAGCCCTCGCTGAATGGCTGGCTGGCACGTCATCTCACGAAATGCTTACGACTCTATCAAGCAGGGACCATTATCCCCACTTTACAGACGAGGAGACTGAGGCTCGGAGGGTCACTTGCCCGAGGCCACACGGCCAGTTGGTGACAGAGCCAGGATCTGAGCCACGCCTCCTGCCCCACGGCCTGCGCAATTCCAGCAGACAGAGCCAGGCCCCGAGTGAGGAGATCGTTTCTCATCCTGAGCGTCATCCACGAGGCCGCCCGCGTCCCAGCGAGCCCTGGCCGCAGACGCCGACGAGCACTTCCCGGGGACCCGGCTCCCCACAGAGTAACTCAGGATGTCCTCACTGCAGCGCAGGAGGAAACTGAGGCAGGCAGAGGTTATGTCCTTTCGCGAGAGGTCACAGGTGGAGTTGGAGGCACGGGGATTCGGGTCCGGACCCTCACGCTTAGCTTAGATGGAGGGGTTGGCTACCCCAGATGGCTGCCAGGCCGGAGCCTGGGACACCCCAAACTGTGTCCGACCAGGTTCCCCCCTCCTCAGGGACAGCCTGCTTCCGTGCACCTGACCTGGAGGACAGGCCCAGGCAGGGAGATGGGGCTGGGAGGACGTGGTGGGGGAGGGCCCATCCTCTCTCCCTTCCTCTCTGGGACCCCTGCCTGGCTGCTCGTGCTATAACCTCTCCCACCTCCCCAAACTCCCTCTCACTCCTCCCTCCAAGGCGGCTTTGTTGCCGGAGCCGCGAATGAGACATTTTTCATGCTTTGCCTTTTTTTCCCTCTCCGATCTCCTGCGGCCCAGACAGAGATTTATTCCCGGCCCGAGGCTCCCGGCATTCGGAGCAGGGAGGGCTCAGGGAGGCGCTGATGGGCCCATAATGGATAGGGCCGCGCTCCCCTGGGGCCTGGCCCTCCCGAACCCCATCCATCAGGAGCGGCTTGGTGCCAGGGTCAGCGCTAACGAGGCCGCAGGCCGCTCCCCCTCGGGGCCTCCCCAGCTCACCGCTCCCGCTTTTGATTTTTCCAGAGCCGGGCCGCGCCTGCCGGCATCGGTGGGCAAAGCGTGAGAGTGGGCCCGGCGCCCGTCCTCCGCGGCCCCAGTCTTGACACCGTCGGAGGGCTTGCTGGGCTGCGGCTGGCCCTGCCCCTCCGTGACACGGTGGCCCCTGTGACATGGGGCACAGAGGAGCTGCTCCCCGCTGGGAGCCAGCCACCAATCCCTGGTGTGGCAGGGAGAGCCAGGCTTCAAGCCTGACTCGTCACCGTGCAGGACCCCCAAACAGAAGAATTCAGAGTGGGGGCGCCTGGGTGCTTCAGGCAGTTAAGCGTCCGACTTCGGCTCAGGTCACGATCTCGTGGTTCACGAGTTCAAGCCCCGCATCGGGCTCTGTGCTGACAGCCCGGAGCCCGGAGCCTGCTTCGGATTCTGTGTCTCCCTCTCTCTGTGTCCCTCCCCTGCTCTCACTCTGTCTCTGTCTCTTAAAAATAAATAAAACACTTTTAAAAATTAAAATAGAAAAGAAGAAGAATTCAGAGGAAGCATGTCCCTGAATACGTTGCGCCCAGGGGCCAACTCGGTTCTCTTCCCTTTGGGGACCAGGTGGAGGCAGCCATTCAAGCCAGAAACCTGGGCGCCCGCATTAGGTTCGATTAATAATACCAGCTTCCGTTTCCTTAGCTCCTCCGGGGCCAGGCATGGGGACCGGCGCTCTATGCACCGCCCTTTACGTGACCTTCACCATGACCCGTTCGTAGTAGCATGCTCTCTACGGTTGGGGAAACTGAGCCGCGGACACACGTACCCGTGATCCCGTGGCCGGAAAGCGGGACTTGACCTCAAAGGTCCCATCTGCTACTTCTGTCCCGTACTGCGTGTTCACGCAGCGCCAGGCCGTGCCGGCACCACGTGGGGTGTTTGGGACACAGAGAGGAAGCGGGACACAAAGCAACACACAGCGATGCGTGCGCGTTGCTTCTGGCGGGCAGAGGAGGGCGGGAGAGGGCCCCGGGGGACTTTGGGCCCTGCCTGGCTCTGCTCATCGCTGTATCCCCAGGGCCTAGCACAGGCCTGGCACATAGTAGGTGCTCGGTAAGTGCTTGTTCCTGTACTGCGTGGCTGGATTGCGACCCATCCCCGACTTGGAAACAGGCCAATGCTTGAATGAGCAAGTCTTTTCCTAGGTGTGGATTGGCTGGGCACGGACCTTCGGTTACCAGTGTCCTGTAACAAATCCCCACAAGCCTGGTGGCTTAAAACAACAGAAACGTCTTCTCTCCTAAGGTGGAGCCCAGAAATCCGAAATCGAGGTGTCATGGGGCCCCATTCCCTCCGAAGGGTCTGGGTGCTAGCCTCTGCCAGCTTCTGGTGGCCCCAGGCGCTCCTGGGCTTGTGGCCGCACCTTCCAGTCTCTGCTCTGTGACCACATGGCCTCTTCTCAGGGCGTCTGTGTCTCTCCTCTTTGGTCTCCAGTAACGACACGTGTCACCGGGTTTAGGGCTCCCCCAAATAATCCAGGGTGATCTGACCTTAAGATCCCAAAGCTAGTTACATCTGCAGAGGCTCCTTTCCCCAAACAGGTCACATTCATGGGTTCTGGGGCTTAGAACGAGGACGTATCTTTGGAGGGGGCCACTTTTCACCCCCCTGTAATCATCAAGGCGCTTTACCGCCAAGTCAGAAAGCCCTGCATTTTAGTCACCGCAGGGTTTTGAGGAAATTGCCTTTATTATTTTTGTTTAATTGATTTATTTTGAGAGAGAGAGAGAGAGAGAGTGCCAGGGAGGGGAGGGACAGAGGCAGAGGGAGAGAGAGAGTTCCCAAGCAGGCTCCGCACGGTCAGTGTGGAGCCTGGCGTGGGGCTCGAACTCACAAACCGTGAGATCATGACCTGAGCCGAAACCAGGAGTCGGCTGCTCGGCCAACGAGGCGCCCCTAGGAGGCAACTGCCTTTAGAGTTACCGCCTGGGGATTTGTGCTGCTGGAGTCTTGTTACGTGTGTCCCATCATGTTTTTGTGGAAAACGAGACAGTAGTTTGCGATCAAAGGTTTTAATCAGAGAAAAGACGAGAGGTATCGATGCCTCCCAGAGGAGCAAATGTTTCGCCCCTCCTCTCTGCGTTTCTGTGTTTATTAGGAAACTCTCCAAAAACACAGCAAAGTTCAGAAGTTTCATAACCAACTCCATGAACCCGCCGCTCAGATTCAGCAAACTTAACCGCCTGGCCGTGTTTGCACCTGAGGCTTTTAAAAAAATTATCGTTACAGAAATAAACTAGAACTCGGGGCGCCTGGGGGGCTCAGTCGGTTGAGCGTCCGGCTTCGGCTCGGGTCACGATCTCGCAGTCCGGGAGTTCGAGCCCCGCGTCGGGCTCTGGGCTGATGGCTCGGAGCCTGGAGCCTGCTTCGGATTCTGTGTCTCCCTCTCTCTCTGCTCCTTCCCTACTCATGCTCTGTCTCTCTCTTTCAAAAATAAATATTTAAACTATTGTTTTAAAAATAATAAAATAGAACAAATGCAGCTTGAAGCCCCATCTCACCCCTCCCTCACCCCACGCCCTTCCCTCCGTTCCCAGAGGACCATCCCGAGGTTGGAAGAGGCATGCTTTCCATCCAGATTTCCCCAATCTTTCCTACACCGTTCGAGGTCCATAAGTAACGCAGGTGAGTTCGCGTGGCTTCAAACCACATAAATCACGTTGCGTGGCGACTTGCTTTTTTCACCCCGCGCCTTTGCAAATGTCGCCCTGGTCCGCTGGGTGGGTGTGTCCGTCCTCCATCGCCGGACATTGGGGGGGGCTCCTCGCTTCCCGGGTGCGAGATTCCTCCGGGTCACATTCACGGGCGGAGCGGCTGGGCTCCAGGGCGACCCTCCTCGGCTTACACCAGACGCCGGTGCTCTCTCTGCCTCCCTCACTGCCCCCCACCCCCACGGGACAGGGACGCCCTGCCTGCTACTCACTGTGTCCCCAGACGCCAGGACCCCTGCACGGCAGGCTCCTGAGTGGTCCAGAAGGCATGTCGTCCCCTGTCCTGTCCACTGGCTTCTCTGAGCCTTTTCCCCCCAGAGGGGCTCAAGCCACAGCCCCTCTGCACAGGTGCAGGTGCCCAGGAGGGGAGCTCCCCAGTTTCGGGTGCAGGCCCCCAAGGTTGAGGGAAGCTTCCAGCCAGGCTCCTCCGCCCATCCTGCGGCCGCCGCCACCTCTGGGCGCCTGTGTGGGGAAACTGCTAATTGACTTCACCCTTGTGAAAAATGTTAACAAATTGCAAATGACCTCTTAGACAAATTTAGAAGCCAGAAGTCTGCTGCTAACTGGGCCTCCCTCCTCTGTCATTAGCTTTTATGTTGGATCCACAAACAATTAAAAAATAACCACAAGCCCAGAGGTCCTCTTCTCTAATTAGCTCTAAGAGTCCTGCCAGAGAGAGAGAGAGCTGCGCCTCAATTACCGCCCTTCCTCCCGGCTAGTTAGAAAAGACAGGCCCTCGGGCCAAGGGGCGACAATTAAGAACGAGGCGGCTGTGGGGGTGAGGAGGGAAGTGGGCATCGCGGTGTGCCCTTGGGGCCCACGCCTCCCGGCCAGCTCCTCCGTCCTACCCTACGCTGCTGCGGCCGGTGGCCCCAGGTTGGAGGGTCCTCTGCCCGGGAAAGGCTCAGAGCTGTAACCCCCAGAGGGGACCGGGGACCACACGAGCCAGGATCACCCGTGGGGCGGGGTAAAATGCAGATGCCTGGGCCCCCGTCCTGGTGGGTCAGAATGTCTGACAGCGGGACTCAGGCATCTGTACTTTGTTGCTGACGTTTATTTATTTATTGTTAGAGAGAGAGAGCACGCACACAGGAGGGGCAGAGAGAGAGAGAGAGAGAGAGAGAGAGAGAA